>NC_082704.1:112949951-113604102 GCF_949987515.2 Delphinus delphis
CTGTGAGCCTTTGCACATCCCACCTCTCTTGTTCACAGTGCTTCCCCGCTTCATTTTACCAGGGATATAATTGGTTTAACTTTGTTTAACTCAGTGTTTCTCAAATTTATTTTCCCATGGAAGACTGTTGCTCACAAGATGGCCTTTAAAACTGTGCTGGAGAGCTTCTGTCTCCTCTTTGCTCCTCCAGGTCTGCCCTCAGCCCTCCCTCCCTCTGCTGTGTGCTCACGAGGGAGGCTGACCTCTGTCATGGTTACAGTGAATCTAGATGTTGCTCTGAAGGTATTTCGTAGATGTGGCTAACCTGTACAATCAGTGCACTTTAAGTAAAGCAGATTACCCTCTGTAATGTGGGTGGGCCTCACCCAATCAGTTGAAGGCCTTAAGAGCAAAAACTGAGGTTTCCTGAAGAAGAAATTCTAGTTCAAGATTTCACTCTCAGCCTCCCACTCCAACCCCAATCACATGAGCCAATTCCTTGCAGTTAATCTCTCTCTCTTTCTCAGTATTGATTCTGTTTTTCTGGAGAACCCTGACTGATACACACCTTAACTTCTGGGTTGGTTTGGCCAGTAAGGCCTACCTGCAGGTGATTAGAGGAAGGAAGGAGAGTCAGGTTACGGTGTTCTCTGGATCACACTCCGCTGGGTCACTTATATTTGGCTGTGTCTGTGGACAGAACTCCCAGCTCCTATCTGGAACCTTCTCCCTAGGACTCTTTCCTTCTTGGTTATGGGTTCGGTAAATCGTTCCACCCTCTTTCCCCTAGGGACGGTCACAGCTCCCTGCTGTTAGTAGATCTGGGGGCCCTGCTCTATCTCTTGTGGTTTCCCTACACTCTGTCCTCATCTCTGTGAATAGCCCATTGTTAAACTTCCCTCAGATCGCCCAATTTGAAGTACCATGTATTTCCTGACATAACCTCGACTGATATGAGACTAGGGTTCCAAGGAGTATACTTTGGGAAACTACGCTTCAACTTCAACCTTGCTTTTACTAGGGTGGCAAAGTTGTAGGGTTCACGGTTCCCCAAAACAGCCTGGGGGAAGTCAGGACAGACATCATAGGAAAAGAGATTCATGGGTGAGGAGCTGAATCGTGGATGGGTTTAGTTGAGCTGGAGAGAAGGTGGGCATGGTGACAGTGCAAACTGCCCTTTGTGGACTCGACAATTATAAAATCCTTCTGCACATTTTAGCTCATTTGATCCTCGCAACAATCCCGTGAGGTGGGCAGTTACCCCGTGGCACAGACGATCGAGGAGATGAACACATGAGAAGGGTAGGTTGGCGGTGCAGGAGAAATCTGTCTAAAGTGGAGAGTTCTTGATGAAAAGCGGGGAAGAAGGTTCCTAGAGGTCAGGCAGGGCCAAGTTACGCATGATCCTGAGGGTGGAGGTGAGGAGTTTGATTTGATGTGAGAGACTGCAGAGAGCTTTTGAAGGATTATTTGCAATTTTTTAATTGACTCTATGAATAATACATGTTCATGGTAGAATATTTAGGAGAGTAAAGTGTAAAGAAAATAAACCTCATCCCTAATTTTATCACCCAGTGATGTCTTTGTTTTATCCTCTTAAAGCTTGAGATAAATCAACATGGTGCGTGTTTTATCCATCGGACACAGAGTTTCTCAACTGTGGCCCTATTGACAGGAAAATCCTTTGCTGTAGGCGGAGAGGGTTGCCTGTGTATTATAGGATGTCCAGCAGCTTCCCTGGCCTCTACCCACTAGCTGCCAGTAGTGCCCCTCCCCCCAGTTGTGGTGCCCAGCAACGACTCCAGACATTGCCAAGTGTCCCTCGGTAGGCAGGTCATCCCCAGTTGAGAATCTCTGATGTAACTTTACATTGTGAACGTTTTCTCTCACATCATGAATAATCAGAGAAAAATCCATACCATACTTTACTTAACTCACGGCTTTGTTTGTTGGATGTTTAGTCTGTTATATAAATATATAAATGTGTATTAAAAATAGGTATATATTGCCATCATGAACAACACAGTGATGAGTATCCTTGAATATAAATCTTTAGTTGGATCGCTGATTATCTCCTTAGGACCAGTTCCTAAAAGTGCATTTCTGAGTCAAAGGGTGTGAGCGTTTCAGGACTCCTGGTATATTTTTCTGAAAAAGTGCCTTCCAGTTGGCTTGTGTTTAGGGGGACAATCCTGAATTTAATTTCTTTTTCTCCAGTGTGTTGTTTTCTCAATTTTCGGCTCCGATTCAGTTTCCCAACCATGTCAGAAAGTCATTCAACTTTGTGAAGAAAATCTGTCTCATTCCCTAAGAGAGGCAGGGAGAGAAAGAAAAGAAAACGACTTTCAATAGACTTTTCAATTTTCTAGTTTACAACCTCAAATTCGCACTTTATATAGCTGAGTCTGCCTTCTCATTAGTATTATAAAATAGATTGTTATTATTGTGCTCTCCCAGGGATGTAAAACTAGAACAGAAATCCAGTCCAGCTCTTCCCCCGACTACTTCTGTAATCTCGGGCAAATTGCTTCATGTTTCTGAACCTAACTCGCCTCATTTGTAACATAATATGGTGAGCGAAGATGATCTCTCAGTGCCTTTAGAATTCTATGTATTTGTGTTCATGTGACGGGAAGAAGAGAAACAACTCAACCAGCAACAACTTGGGGCCCTGGAGTCTTCTTTTCTAAAATAATATAATTTAAAAATGGCAAAACGCAACCCTTGTATGTGTATCCCGGTCATTCATGAACTTTGTTACCTTTTATTATGCTGTAGCCCTTTTGTTCACCAATCGCCAGAATGTTCCTGAAGTGCTGAATGCTAAAAGGGCAGAGGTAGAATGTGGGTGTTTATATAGGGCTGTTGTCGAGACAGGAAAAGTCGCAGATTGGCTTTACCCATGATATAATATATATCATTGTTATCTACGGTTGTTAACGATGTATATGATAATTCTATAAATATTATATATATATCATCAATCCATCCATATATCTGCTTATTGAGTGTCTTCTCTACAGGAATGGAAGTTCCATGAGGGATAGACTTTGTCTGTCTTGGGATCCATCTTGGGACCCTCAGCATCTAAGACAGAGCCCAGCACTGGTACCTGCTCAATAGGTAAGTGAAGAACAGATGCATGAATGAATAAATAAGGATGTCACCTGTCAAAAAGACAGGAAGTAACAAGTGCTGGCGAGTACGTAGAGAAAAGGGAACCCTTGTGCTTTGGTGGTGAGAATGTAAACTGGTGCAGTCACTGTGGAAAACAGTAAGGAGGCTCCTGAGAAAAATAGAGCCAGCACACGGTCCAGTGATCCCACTTATGGGTATAAATACAAAGGAAAGGAAACCACTCTCTTGAAGAGACATCTGTGCCCCCATGTTCACTGCAGCATTATTTACAGTAGCCAAGCTATGGAACCAACCTAAGTGTCCACTGATGGCTAAGTAGATAAAGAAAATGTGATGTATGTATACAATGGAATATCATTACTCATCCATGAAAAAGAAGGAAAATCTGCCACTTGCAACAACAGTGATGAAACTGGAGGGCATTATACTAAGTGAAACAAACCAGACAGAAAGACAAACACTGTATGCTATCGCTTATATGTGGAATCTAAAAATAAATAAATAAAAACTCACAGAATAACAGAGAGCTCAACTGTGGTTGCCAGAGGCTGTGGGTTGGGAGATACTGGTCAAAGGGGGTACAAACTTTAAATCATAAGATGAATACATTCTGAGGCTATAATGTACAGCATGGTGACTATATTCACTAATTCTGTATCGTATGCTTGAACTCTGCTAAAAGAGTAGATCTTAGCATTCTCAAAAAAGGGGGAAAAAGTAACCATGGAAGATAACAGATGTGTTCATTAACTTGATCATGTTAATCATTTCACAATATATGTGTATATCAAATCATGACACTGTACACTGTAAATATGTTACAATTTTTTAAAATTATACCTCAGTACAACTGGAAAAAATAAATGAATGTGTGAACTGGATATCTGTGCAGCACGTACAAATATGTCATGAATACAGCTTAGTAACAAGAGTTCTCTGCTTGTAGTTTTGTGTCTGTGGAACTTGAACCCTGTTCATGTTGCTCAGAATGTGTCCTCTGAAAAGAACCCCACAGATGTAGCTGTTTTTCAGTTGACTAAAATGATGGAACCATATCTGTGAATGATTGACTGAAGGAATGAATGGAGAAATGAAAAAAAATGAACAAATGAGCTAACACAGGTAAAATGAATATTTTTTTGGCTTAAACAGTAATCTAGTTTGGATCATACCATTTTCCTTTGCCATCATGTAAATGCTTTTATGAAGACAATTTCGGAAGTAAGCTCTACCAATGGGATTGTCATTTATTAGGGCAGAGATTCATGAAAGCAGATGTGGTCAATTTTTTTTTTATCACTTGTAGATGAAACATGTTCACAAATACATTAACAAGAAGGATGATGAAACTACAGCTGCAGATTATCTATCTATCTATCTACTTATCATCTATCTGCAGATAAAGATACGGGAGAGGGGGCCCAGTTCAGGACTGCAAAACGAGAATTTTGAGCGTCATTTGCTACCTCACTTGTAAAATGAGAATGGAAATTCTGTCAAAGTCGGTGAAGGATTGCAATGATTGCAACAAACTTGCAAAATACAATTTTGCAAAATTATCATTGCAGTAGCAGTGATAAGCAGTTTCAGACTTACGTTAGAGAATTCCATTCTGCTATGATGTTGTAGACAAGCGATTCCAAAGAGCGCCAGATTCCAACACTGTGAAATTGTGTGTAAAATTTGTTCCAGAGGTTCAGCAGGGCTGAGGCATAGGGCTGTAGCTTTGCCAGTTGTTTTCAAATGGGCAGTCAGGGCATATGGGGCAGTCAGATACTCAAAAGTATCAATAGTAAGACAAAGGGGAGTCGATTTGTATCACACATTCTCTTCAGAGACGAACTTTTTTAGTCCCTAAACAAGTTATGTTGCTACTTTTTAAAATGAATTACCAGTTCCCCTGGTAATTAAAGGCAATTTTCATCATTTAACAAGCAGTCATAACGTGCATTTGGCAGTGAGCTTATACTTTAAGGTTTTTTCTTCAGAAAGCTTTCCTTCAGCCTGTTTGGAGGTTCTAATAACTACAGTGACTATGTCTCATTGGTTTGTGGCAAACGCTAGTGGGCTTTTCGCCACACTTGTTTTCTTTCCTCCTAGGCCCACAGCTGGACTTCATTTCCCAGCTTCCCTTGCAGTTAGGTACTTTCAGGAGTGACTTAGCGCTGGTCCATGGAATGTAGGCGGAAGCTATGTGGTTCAGTTTCAGGTTTGACTCTTTACAACTTCCTTGAAAGTTGCAAAGTCTTAGTCAGCCTGGGTCTCTGGAAGACTGTGGAACAGAGACCCAACCCGCATCCCCAGCCTCCAGCTGACTGGGCTTGATTTGTGAGAGCAATCAGTTTTGATGGTTTAGACCACTGAGATTTCTGGGCAACCAGCATCACCCTAACTCACGTACAGGGTAGAGAATGAAAACACTCTAGAACAGAAGCAACAGAAACATGGACAAACAACAGAAACGGGAATTGTGATGATCATTACAGTTGTAAAAATAGAAACGACAGAAGTATGTAGGCACACTCGACCTCTCCCATTGTAGTGATCTGAGCCAGTCCATTTTCAAAATATTATGCAGCAGCTGCCCACATACTGGCAAATAACTGAAGTGGGGCCTCAATAAGGACCAACGAAAATAATAACCAAACTGAATGTAAAACATTTCAGTTCAAAAAACCATTCATTAATGAAGAAGGACACTTTCCTATTTATAATTCAATGACAGAAGGGTTTTATTGCTTTTTTACTTACTGTGGTAACTTATTAAAAGTGGTGGGGGTGAGGAGAGGAAAGAGAAAGAAAGAAGAGAAGGGCTGTAAGGGAATAACAATTGGCTTTCTCCAGTGGCTTTTCTGGTTCAGAACTTGATCCAAATAAGGTTGAGTAGGTCATGCAGGGTGTGACCACTCAGGAAAGGGGCACTGTGCTGGCCTGGGCAAATATCCTAACCTTTAAAAGAAGAACCCTTGGGGACTCTGTAGTAAGAACCCCTCCTTGAGCATCATGAAGATGGAATATAGTAGGAAGGAATGAGAAATATAACCAACAGGATGATATGCCATCAAATCCTGCTCCCTGAAGCTATCAGGCGAAAAAGACAGAGGAAAAAAAAAAAAAAAGATCTTTTATGCTGAGTGAAAATTGAGCATCTCTTCAGCCCCTCTTATGATAGCATCAAAGCTTCTCTTATCCTAATACAATTTAACCCAATATTAGATAGCCCTGCGGAAACATACACCATACGATTATAACTAGGGTCACCATATAAGTTAGTCCAAACCAGGACGCTTTCAAAGTGAAAGAGGGAAGGTCTAAAATAAATATTTATTTATTGACCATCAAAATAAATATTTATTTATTGACAAATGATTTGGTTTTGTTATACTGATGGATCTGAAAATAGTTTTATTAGAAATAAAATCTTTCAAAATAAAAGTAATATATATGTGTATACATTACAGCAAAATGAAAACATTTTTACATTGATAACTTTGACATTAAAGAATAACAGAAGCAGAGCAATTATTGTATATATTTATACATTAAAAAGTTGAGGTATAACTAATATATAACATTATATTACTTTCAGGTATATAACATAATGAGTTAATATTTGTAATTTATACATTTTTACTAGTTTCTTAGCTGTCTTTCTGCATTGAAACTGTGTCACTGATGTTTATCTAAAGAATGTATTTTTTTGGTAAATTTATTTATTTAATGGCTGCGCTGGGTCTTTATTGCTGCGCGCGGGCTTTCTCTAGTTGTGGTGAGCGGGGGCTACTCTTTGTTGCGGTGCGCGGGCTTCTCATTGCGGTGGCTTCTCGTTGCTGAGCGTGGGATCTAGGCGCGTGGGCTTCAGCAGTTGTGGCTCATGGGCTCTAGAGCGCAGGCTCAGTAGTGGTGGCGCACAGGCTTAGTTGCTCTGAGGCATGTGAGATCTTCCCGGACCAGGGCTCGAACCCATGTCCCCTGCAGTGGCAGGCGGATTCTTAACCATTGCGCCACCAGGAAAGTCCTAAAGAATGTGTTTTAATATGGTTTTATTGTTTTTAATCATTTTTTCATAAAACTGGCTGTAATTTTCTTTAAAGTTGCATTTTTGTGGTTGATAATTTGAAGTTGTTGACAGATCAATCAACTCTTTCTCTTTAGACCACAATATTTTTAGTTGAGAATTTACCCTCTTTATAGATTCTGAACAAATTCTGCTAAAGGGGGATCCTCTCATCTCTATGTTTGTGGATATTGAAATGTGTAAGCATTTAAGCCCAACTAATTTTTTACAGGTGCTATCATTTTGCTTCCAGGTATGTTCAAGAAATATTTTACAGACAAAACTTATCCAAAAATTGTCTCTTTTTAATTCTTTTGTATGTCACCACATTTAGATGCTGCAAAATTGTAAGCTTTACCAATTTGAATTCATTTAGTGAAGAATCTGTGGATTAACCCAGTTAATGAGAGGAGCGCCATCTAAAGGCTCTTCCTCAACAACATATCCCAAAACACAGTAATAGACTCTCAAAGTTAAATCATGTACATGATCTGAGTTCTCATCATTTATATTGTTTGCTTTCTCTCTTGCATCTGCATGGATATGTTTTTGTGTGTGTGTGTGTGTGTGTGAACAAATTGTCATTTAACACTAGATATCATTTAAACTCTATTAGACAATTACTTTGGAAATACATGAAAGCAATTTCTGCTTAGATGAGGGTGATAACTGTTTTAACCTGTATGGATGTTTTAATGACTTCTGTTTACAGGCTTCATTTCAATTACTACAGTTTGTTGAAAGCCAAATATTTTGGTTCTCCGTTGTTGAATACTTGACTAAAGATTTTCAGTAGATTTTGGAAAAATGTAACCAAAAGTTAGAGAACTCTTTGCACACTCGCAAAAATCCTGTGCCGTGGGAAGACTCAGAAGCTCAAACATTTCTAAAATCGGGTGGATGAGGGTAGCAAAGAAAGAAAGCATGTATTGCCGTGCTGATTATTATCATTATTATTTGCATTTAACACTGTCTTTTTCAAAAAATTTTGAAGTTCATTTGCTTTGTGTATTTATAGACACATTTGGAATTTTGACGGCTACAGCTTCTATTTTGATGGGTGGAATACTCCTGCTTGTTTGAGCACCATCAGATCATGAATAATGTATGCAGCAAACCAATTCCAAGAACCGTTTTTTCCATAGGTTTCTTAATGAACTAATGCCATTGTTTGTACCGTATCACTGCCCTCCACGAAATAAGAAGTATATATTTCACATAAAAACAAGTACTTTCACCTTCCGTGTTGAGCTTTATAACTGAATGTGTACTAGTGTTCACAGCATCAGCTGCTTCACTTTCAACAGAATGACTTGAACTTTGCTTTGTTTTCATGAAACTGATGGAAAAACTGTCATTGGTATTAACTGACTTTCCATTTGAAACATCGGAAACCATTGATATAAATCTGGCCTCATTTAATTGGGGAGTTCTTTTCTGCTAATTGACTTGACACATTACCTGTGATGTTATGTGCGCCAGAACATTTGGAATTGAAAATGAGCAAATGAAGAGTTGTCAGCTGGTCAAAATGAGCAGCCTTGCTGCGGAGGGCTAGATCCTCAGAACTTCGGCAGCTGCTTGTGTTAAATTATCTTTAGCTACAGAGGTTTTAAAATGGCAAATTTTGAAGAGATGCTGAGGCCTCCTTAGTAGGTTTGGTCTTCTGGTTTTCAGGTGGAAAATGATATCATAAGGATACCCTCACTGTAGATGGTAAATGTTAACAAATATTTTGTGCAAATTATAAATGTGTCAATACCTTGCTTGAGGAAAGGAAATTCAGTACTTAATATTTCATTAAACCTTTTTTGTTAGCTACAAAGTAAAAAAAAAAGGTTTGCCAAACAATAAAATAAATCAATGTTTATGATTTACCTCATACGATAAATGACAAGAGCACTATAAAAAGAACATTCAGACTACTCTCCGCATGCTCTACGACAGGATTGTTGTCCAGCCTTTCTTTCCTTTTTTTTTTTTGTTTTTTTTTTGCGGTACGCGGGCCTCTCACTGTTGTGGCCTCTCCTGTTGCGGAGCACAGGCTCCGGACGCGCAGGCTCAGTGGCCACGGCTCACGGGCCCAGCCGCTCCGCGGCATGTGGGATCTTCCCGGACCGGGGCACGAACCCGCGTCCCCTGCATCAGCAGGCGGACTCTCAACCACTGCGCCACCAGGGAAGCCCCAGCCTTTATTTTCCACACGTAGTTCGCATAGTCTTATCCTAAATTGTCTTGTGTTCCCACCAGCACCACTTAGTGGTGACCTGACTCGTTTGTGTATTTCTCAGGCCGATAACAGACCATGTACTACCAGATGGCTCATGTGACCAGCTGAGTCAGCAGCGTCAACTATTTGCCCTACCACCACCTCGTTCTAGAAGGGGTTAGCTGTCCGAGGGAGACTGTTTGCCAAGAAGGCCATATCTTTGCACTTCTACCACCGAGAGCTGGGTCCTACTTCTTTTCCCTTTGAACCTGGGATAGCCCCGTGGTTTGTTTTGACCATTAGAGGGTAGTGGAAGCACTCTTGAGGGATTGCTGATCAAGACGTCAAGACCCTTTGTAGCTTCCTCTTTTACTCTCTTTGCTGCCCTGAGATCACCATGGCTGGGGGGGGATGGGAGACTGTAGTATAATGAGAGAGAAGCCCGGGGGTCAGCTGGTACCAATTTTCAGACATGTGCACAAGATCATCTTAGGCCAGCAGTTCTCAAAGTGTGGTCTGATGACTCTTGGTGGTCCCTGAGGCCCTTTCAGGGGGTCTGTGAGTTCAAAACTATTTGCATAGTAATCCTAAGACGTCTTATCCTAAGATGGGGATAATCCTAAGTGCCTTCTTTGTTCTCCTTCGCTCACAAGTGCGTATTTGAATTTTCCAGAGGTTGTGTGATGTGTGATGACATCACTGCTGATGGTTAATAGAAAATGTGTGCTTATGTATTCATGTTTAAAAAAAAATTCTGTTTTCTAATATGGTGAATATCTATAACTATAATCCAGTTAAATGAAAGCTCTTTGTGGTCCTCAAGGGATCCCAAGACCAGAATGTTTGATAAGCACTGTCTAGATCATTTAGTGATATTTGAGCTACCAGGCCAAGCTGCCGCCACATAGACTTAGGAGCAAACAAAACAGTGGTTGTTTTAAGTCATGAAGTTTTGGGGTGGTTTGTTAGACAGTAACAGGTAACTGATGCCCTGTCCTTAGATGCTCTAGTCTGAGAGCACTTCATTTTATCAACTGGTGCTCTGCATGCTGTCCTTGAAAGGGTGGTGGAGAGAAATCTGTATCTGGAAAAGACTGGAAAAGAAGCGATTGGTTATTAGTAGCCATGTTTAATACTTAATCACTTGTTAAAAGGTGAATTCTATTGGCTGCCTTTGGGTGTCGCACACTACTGCAGGAGGCCATAGCAGAGGGAGAGTGTAGAATGATGGTTGCCAGGACATGAGGGAAGGGAGAAATGGGGCAATATTGGTCAAAGGGTACAAAGTTTCAGTTATGCAAGGGGAATAAATTCTTTTTTTTAATAGCTAATTTTTATTATTTATTTATTTATTTATTTTTGGTTGCGCGCAGGTTTTCTGTAGTGGCGAGCAGGGGCTAATGTTTGTTGCGGTACGCGGCCTTCTCATTGCGGTGGCTTCTCTTGTTGCGGAGCATGGGCTCTAGGTGCATGGGCTTCAGCAGTTGTGGCACACAGGCTCAGTAGTTGTGGCTCGTGGGCTCTAGAGCGCAGGCTTAGTCGTTGTGGCGTACGGGCTTAGTTGCTCCATGGCGTTTGGGATCATCCCGGACCAGGGCTCGAATCCGTGTCCCCTGCATTGGCAGGCAGATTCTTAACCACTGTGCAACCAGGGAAGTCCCAAGGTGAGTAAATTCTAGAGATCTAACGTACAGAACGGTGAGGATAGTTAACAGTACTGTATTGTAGACTTGAAATTTGCTAGAAGGATAGATCTTAAATCTTCTCACCACACACGCACAGTGATAACTCTGCAGAGATGATGGATATGTTAATTAGCTTGATGTGGTGATCTTTTCACAAGATAGAGGTATATCAAAACATCATATTGGACACCTTAAATATATAATTTTATATATTATATATTTTAAATATATACAAAGATATCTCAATAAAGCTGTTAAAAAATAATGTCACTTCATTAAAAATGAAAAATCCAGAACAAATGCTAAACTTGACAAGATGCTGGGACAGTGGATATATAAACTGGCCTGTTCCAAACCAAAGAGTATGTGTCGTTATTTTATCTCTAACCCACCATCAGCTGGAGATACGTCCTGGGTGACCCTGCTTGTGGTGGTGGTGATGCTTTTGAAACATACCATGAGAAGCCAGGAGAAGTATCAGTAGCATTGAATAAAATTGTAAATAGGTTCAAGACATTAAAACATTAGGTAGGTGTTTTTAAAAAGAGAGAGAGAGGGCTTCCCTGGTGGCACAGTGGTTGAGAATCTGCCTGCTAACGCAGGGGACACAGGTTCAAGCCCTGGTCTGGGAAGATCCCACATGCCGCGGAGCAACTAGGCCCGTGAGCCACAACTACTGAGCCTGCGCGTCTGGAGCCTGTGCTCCGCAACAAGAGAGGCCGCGATAGTGCTAGGCCCGTGCACCGCAATGAAGAGAGGCCCCCGCTTGCCGCAACTAGAGAAAGCCCTCGCACAGAAACGAAGACCCAACACAGCCAAAAATAAATAAATAAATAAATAAATAAGCCAAGCATTTGAAGCCCTTTAAAAAAAAAAAGAGAGAGAGAGAGAGAATGGTCCACAAGGAATATAGTCGATATTTTATAATAATTTTATATCGGATATAATGTACATTGTATACCTGAAACTAATATAATATTGAAAGTCAAGTATACTTCAATTTTAAAAAAAGAATGGTTACCCTAGGCATTTAAAGAATCATTGAGGGAAGCATTTCGGGCTCTTTGTGAGCCGCAGGCAATCAAATATAGGTGGTAGAGGGGTATGCTCTAGCATCAGCTCACATGGATTTGAATTCTGATGCATCTACCACTTAGTAGTTGGGATTCGGGGCACATCATTTAATTCCACATGCCCTCCCTTCCCCTCATCTGTATCATGGGAAAAATAACTACGTTTGCCACAGAATCCGTCCAGGGATTAAAGGCATAATATCTATAATACATTGAAAACAGTGCCTGGTCAATAGCAAGTACTCAATACAAGTTTATCATCGTCCTCAGGCTCTTAAGATGTGTTAGTGAATACAGTCCGTGACAACACTGGACCAGAAAAACCACAGGTCACGCCCAGTATAACCTTTCTTGCAGCTTATGTGTTTTATTTTTTTAGGTTGCATGTTCCATTAATCAGTAATGATGGACACTGCCATTGCCATTAATGTTGCGTTGGTAGATCACACACATCAACCCATCTGGTGAAAATCACCAACCAAACAAAGAAGCTGTAATCATTGGTTGGGTACACAACCGAAGTGGCTTAAACAAATAGTTATTTAATATTTTGCACATAACAAAGAGTCTGGAGTTGGACATTCTAGGCCTGGTGGCTCCCTAATGACTCCCCGGCTCCAGGCTCCAGCTCCTTCCTCAGCCATCCTCAGTGTGCGATTGCTGCTTGCGGGGCCGTAATCAGCTATTCCCCGCCCCCCAGTGACTGTGCCCACATTGCAGGCATGAAGAAGGGCAGAGCAGAGAGTGCACGGTGGAGGATGCCGTGTCTGAGTCTGCCGTGGTGCAGGAGCTCCCTTAGAAGCCCTGCTCAACTTCCTACTACGCTTCATTGGCCTCAACTGTGTTATCTGGTTATCCTGTCTCCAAGAGAGGCTGGGGAAAGAAGTTTTTAGCCGGGCATATTGCCTCTTCCAGCAAAAGCAGAATTCTGTTAGGAAGGAAAAGAAGGAATAGCTATTGGATTGTTGTTCTTTTGTTTGTTTGAATTTTTTTTTATTGGGGTAGAGTTGATTTACAATGTTGTGTTAGTTTCAGGTGTGCAGCAAAGTGATTCAGTTTTATACATATATACATGTATACACATATATATACACACATATATTCTTTTTCAGATTCTTTTCCTTTGAGGTTATTACAAAATGTTGAGTATAGTTCCTGGTGCTCTATAGTAGGTCCTTGTTGGTTATCTATTTTACATATAGTAACGTGTATATATTAATCCCAAACTCCTAATTTATCCCTCCCCCATCCCCTTTTCTCCTTTGGTAATCATAACTTTGTTTTCTATGTCTGTGGGTCTGTTTCTACTGTGTATAAGTTCATTTGTATCTTTTTTTTTTTTAGATTCTGCATATACGTGATATCATATATTTGTCTTTCTCTGACTTACTTCACTCAGTATGATAATCTCTAGGTCCATCCATGTTGCTGCAAATGGCATTTTTTCATTCTTCTTTGTGGCTGAGTAGTATTCCATTACATATATGTACCACATCTTCTTTATCCATTCATCTGTCGATGGGCATTTAGGTTGCTCCCATTAGGTCCCATTTGTTTGTGTTTGGTTTTATTTCCGTTACTCTAGGAGATGGATCCAAAAAGATATTGCTGTGATTTATGTCAAAGAGTGTTCTGCCTATGTTTTCCTCTAGGAGTTCCATAGTATCCATCTTACATGTAGGTCTTTAATCCATTTTGAGTTTATTTTTGTGTATGGTGTTAGAGAATGTTCTCATTTCATTCTTTTACATGTTAGCTATTGGATTGTTAAAGGTAGAATTCTGTTTTCTGCCTGTAGGTCTCACTTGCTATTGCGTAAGACCATTGTGAATCTGGAATTACAAAGTGGATGTCTATTAAACCCATCCCAGCCAACTCTGCTCCACATCACGTTTTTCATTTTCCATCCAGTTGTCATGAAGTCACACTGATAACATTCATTAAGGGACTGGAGAAATTTATAAGCACCCGGGAGACCCATCTCTCAATATGTTTATTTGAAAGACCATTTAGCCAATTCAAGAGACTGCATTGTGAGCAACAGTTTGTCTTTTTACAGCAGTATAGGGAAAGTCGAGCCGTAGTGCTTTATTTTGGAGAATTTGTATCATCCCATCCGTGCATAGATTTTAACACCGCAGGCAGGAAATAAAAACAAGATTTTTTCTTGTTCTCAGAGGATTTTAAGGACAATGATATCTTTGAGTCCAGGTTTCGGTTGGTTTTCTCTGGTTCCTCTGCAACTGTTAGCAAATGCCTATTGTGATAATACCCAAATCTCTGTGAGAAAAATGATGCCGAAACACAGCAGGGTGATTTTCTGTGTATGAAATCCACGCCCACCCCGCCCAGAATCCCCCTTCAAATAAAACCCCGCGATGGAATGATCCCCTCCCCTTCACTCGGGTAGCACTTTGTCTCTCTATTCTTTTGTCTCACAGTCGCTCTGTCTTGTATTGGTTACTTTTGGATCTATTCCTCCTCTCCATTTCTCTCTCCACTATACTAAAGTCATCTTAAAGGTCAGAGACTAAGCCACTCATCTTTCTATCTCTGATAGCTTCTAGAGCAGCACCGCCCAGTAGACATAGAATGAGTCACTAAACTTTCTTCATGCTAAATGTTCTCATAGCTACCTTAAAAAAGTAAAAAGAAATAGGTAAAATTAATTTTAATAATATATTTAGCCCAATATGATCATTTAACACGTAATCAATATAACATAATTGTTGAGATATTTTACATGCTTCTTCTTCATTTTTTTGGTATTAAATGTTTGAAAGCCAGTGTGTATCTTATACTTACTTCACATCTCATTTTGGACTAGGCACAGTTCAAGTGCCCAATAGGCATATGGGACTGACAGTTGCCGTATTGGACAACATAGGTCTAGACAATGCCTTGGTCATTGAGAGTACGTAATAATCACCAGTACAGTTTTACTTCGGCCCCCAAAGAGGTTGCTAAATGCTAGGATTTTAGGATATATCTTAGTTATAGATTAATGTGGTCCGAAAAGATTTGAATGCTCCTTTATTAGTGTAGCCAGCTTTATGCTTCATTAATCAGGCTTAAGAGGTGGGAGAGTAGGGAGACATTTCGCTTATCTGATTTCATATAGTAACTTGACCTCAGAGAACATAGAGTTGAGTTCTCTCATATTACAGATGGATGTAACTATGATTCAGACTGGTTAAGTGAGTTGTCCAAGGTCACGCATCTTGTTAGTGGCAGAGCAGTATTTGGACCCAGTGATTCATCCAGCATTTACTTAACAAAGTTATCGAGACCCATCTCTGTACAAGGTACTGTGTTAGGTGCTTGGGATACAAAGCTAATAAAACACAGTTCTAGTTTGTGAGGAGTTTACAGATAAGAGTGGGAGACCAGGAATCATGCTCTAGAACATTCTGGGTATTATAAACCTTGTACGGTGGAGCCCAAAGAGGGGGAAGTGGTATAAGGGATGGGATGTGGGAAGGCTTATATGTCACCCACATCATTGCCTCCTCCATCCTGAATTCAAAATGGTGGGCAGGTGGGAGCACTTGATCCTTTAAATAACACACTGTTAAATATGGAATTTCTTTCCTTTTAAATATAGTTAGGTATTTTCATCTGACATCTTTGGGTCACGTCTCCTGTTTCCCCAAAAGCATACCCTGAGACAAGGACTTGGGAACCGATCACTCAATTGGAAGGTGACCCCAGGATGCACGAGTGAAGGAGTGGGGAATGAGGTAAGGAAGAGAGAAAACCTGAGAAACAAGTTAATGTGTGTGTTACAGCTGTGGGCAACTGGGGCTCAATCCTGCTGGGCCTATTGGAAGACAATGTAGGAGACTCCTCAGAACTGTCCCAGCCTGTGAAGCGGAAGCTGGAGCATTTAGCCACTGACTCCTGTCCCGCCTTCATTGATTTGACCGAGGTGTTGAGACTGGGCTGCCCAGTGCACAGGCTGAACGCGCTTCCTTGGTCACAGAGAGGGACATGGGTGCTTGAGGCAGGGAGCTGCCAGGGGGTCTAGGACCACCCACTTTAGCTACAGGTGGACTCTGAAGTGGGTGGAGGTGAGACTGGGTGGGACACCAGCAGTGTCTGCCACAGAAGATGTCCGACCCTTCATCATTCAGAACTAGTGTTATGTCTTAGTATCTTAAGTAGTAATGTTTTCTTCTCCTGTATCTTCACGTTTACTGTTTGCCCCCGTTGTCCTGGTTCCCCTTTGCAATGCCTATTTGCAGAAGCTTGCGTCTTTGTCCCCATAGCTGTAATCTCTTACATTTTCATCCGTCTATTCTTTTTCCTCGTCATTTTTGGAATGCCGTTCAAGTTGGCCTTACACATTTTTGATTTGTTTGTTCTCTAATGTAGATTCCACCCCTTTTTTTTTTTTTTTTTAGATTCCACCCCTTTGTTAGCTCCGGTGGACACTTCTGCCTTGGTAGTTTCCTTGGAGTCTTTTCAATTGTTTTCGGCTCTCACTTCCGCGCTTGCCTTCTCAGAGCCTTCTATTTTCATTCCGGCCTTTTGTGCTTTCATTTCACCTTGAATTGCCTACTTCAGAGAGTTCGCATTTTCTTCTCTATTTTTTGAAAGCCCAGTTTTCTTCTGTTTTCCCACAGTGCCATGTTTCGCAGTTTGCTACTCAAACTGTGGTCTGAGCTCCAGCAGCATCACCGTTCCCAGGGAGCTTGTTAGAAATGCAGATTTTTGGCCTTCACTCCAAATTTCCTGAATTAGAAGCTGCATTGTAACAGGAACCCCCCCCCCGCCCCGCCCTCCGTGATTTGTTTTTATAATGGAGTAAGGGTGAGAAAGTATTGAGAATCACAGATCCATATTTCCCTGGAAGATGGTTTGGGGTTGTGATTAGGAGCAGAGACTCAATTTTATTTGAGTCTCAGCCTTGCTGTTGCAGGAAGGGGGACCCCTTCCAGGGCCCGAGAGTGGGCTCTTCTCTAACACTCGGAAATGAATTGAAAAAGCAAGAGACTTTATTGGGGAGGGGCTCCCGGGTGGAGAGCAGGAGGGCAAGAGAACCCAGGAGGACTTCTCTGCCACGTGGCTCGCAGTCTCGGGTTTTATGGTGATGAGATTAGTTTCCGGGTTGTCTCTGGCCAGTCACTGACTCAGGGTCCTTCCTGGTGGCACATGCATCACTCAACCAAGATGCATTCCAGCGAGAAGGATTCTGGGAGGTTGGTAGGACAGATGGACTGGCGTCTCCTCTCTCCTTTTGACCTTCCCCAAATTCTTCCAGTTGGTGGTAGCTTGTTAGTTTCGCGTTCCTTATGAGGACCTCCTGTTGTAAGATAACTCGTGCAAGTGGTTACTATGGTGCCTGGCCAGCGCGGGCGGTTTTGGTCAGTGGTTCCCCTAACATTGTCACCCATCAGTCAGATGACTTTGGGAGATTTAGCTATCCTTCCCACACTTCAGTTTCCTCACCTCCAGAATGCAAATAATTTCTGTTTTATGACGAGGGTCTGAAAATTAAATTAGATGAGTATGTAAAGTGCCAAGCAGAGTACCTGTACCATGGTCATTTGAAAAATAGCTGCTATGTGATCAATCTTTAATGTTGCAAAATATTTTTATTGCTCTTTCCATGTTCAATTCTTTTTTTCTTATCTCCCTGCCAGTGTATCCTTGAAAGAAAGACCTAGCCTGTGTTGGGGAAGAAGAAATTTTCCTCCACCCTTCTAGGTTCTTGTGACTGGTCTGAGAATTAACTTGACATGAGAAAGATTAACAGGAGAAAATCAAAAGTTTAATAACGTGTATACATGGGAGAGACCCAGGAAAACTGAGTCGCTCGCCAAAATAGTTGAAACCCTCACCTTAAATACCATCTTCAGCTCAAGACAAAAGAGAATGTTGAGAGTAGTGGTTTGGGACTTCAGAAGGGAGAGAGGCAATTCACATGGAGCTGGAAAAGCAAGTGTTTGGTAACAAATATTTGCTGGGCCAGGCAGAGACAGTGGGACACACAGTGGACTCTGATCTCTTAAGAGCTTCCCCGACCACATCTAGCTCTAATTGTTTGAAGATATCTCTGGTGATAGGTCTATGCCAGGAACAGGCCCTTTAAATTCTTTAGGGTGAGGTAGAAAGACTTCCTGAGTCTTTTGTTTCTTAAAAAATAATCTAAATTAATCCTCATGCCAAAGAGACGCATTTTGGGGTGGCAGTTGCCCCCCTACACCTCGAACAGTGAAGATGATGCTATTCCCCCTGGTTAGGTTTATGGACCAAGTAGGGATTCTCACAATTTCTGACTCAGATTTTAACCTGGGTGGGGGAGTTGATGGGTACAGCCCTTAGCCAAATTTCTGGTATCTATAATCCTAAACGTCTCAGAAAATGGTTTTCCTGCAGAAAAGGTGTTGTCAGATCTGTTCTTTCTGAAATAGGAGTGGCTATTGGAGCAGGCAGTTACATCTCACCCCCACCCACTTCCTCTCTGACTCTGTCAGTTTCACAGTCAGGCTCATCTCCCCTACAGCCCTCAGAATTTCTCCCAGAGAACAGGGTGTCATTAATTGCTTTGCTCAGCTTCCAAGGCTACTCTGAATCGAACTGTGCTGTGCATCAGTGGACAGTCTGCAGGCGTAATGGATATGGAGAATCAGTGCAAGCTTGCTACCATCATACCTGGGAAGTTCAGAAGTATTTTACCTTGGGGCTGTGCAGACCTTTGTCATTTGAGTTTTATCCATCCTACATATTAATCCATTATTCTTTGGGAAATCTTTAAACTGCCTTTCCTGAGCCAAATTGAAATTTTCATACAACAGGTGATGAATGAGGATTTCAAGCCATCACATATTGGGGCTACCTGTCATTCAGCATAACCCAGCAGGACCCTATGGAGCCTTCCCGGGACAGACCACCCCCCGCCCCCGCCCCCCATCCTCTGCTGTAGCTCCTCTCTGAAGTACCTAGACAATAGTATCTGATGCATATCTCCTGAGCTGTTTTACAGATGCTAAAACCACCACCAAATTGAAGAAAGTAACTACTCAATGATAAGGAGCACGTGGTCCCAGACCTACCGGAGCCTAAGGACTGATATTGTCAAACCCCTGTGACACCGCCCTGTTACTTCGCCATCAACTAAGAATCAGAGAACTGTGCATGAGCTAATCACATACCCTGGGACGCCCCTCCTTCACCTGCCCTTTGAAAATGCTTTGCTGAAACCCTGCGGAGAGTTCGGGTTTTTTCAGCACCAACTGTCCTGAACTCCTTTCTTGCTGCCCTGTGATAAACGTTGCCCTTCCGTTCACCACAGCCTGGCGTCAGGAGATTGGCTTTACTGCTTGCGGGCCAGTGGACCCAAGTTTTGTTCGGTACCATCCACAGTCAGGTTTGGAAGCATCTCCATCTTTGCACAGCAGTGCTTGTGCCATTATTTGAATGTTTTGTTAGATTTTTCTTTATTATTTTATAAAAATGTCAGTGAGAGAAGCCTGCATCTCAAACACAATATAGATCCTTAAGCATGCTGAAAGCTGATAATCTTTAACTTTATTTAGACGCTCATCAGACTTAGACATGTAGACTTCGTTAATTGTGAAGAAAATGAATAAAAATAATAAACATCTCCAAAATGGTGAAAATATACTATTGAAGAGTGTGTTAAAATGATCGATGTGTTTTGAGTTTTTCTGATATTTTTTAATATCTCTGGGAATTACATCCTCTTGTAAGGGGGGAAAATAATTTCCCTTTCACCCTTCTAGGTTCTTGGATGAGACCTGTAATAAAAGACAGATTAATGGGAGAAAAACAAACAGAAGTTTAATATCATGTATGCCTCTTGTATACATAAGAGAACCAGGAAGGCTGAGTCACTCCCGCAGATGGCCCATGCCACCACCTTCGATACCATCTGCAGCTAAAGACAAAAGACGTGGGGCAAGGGGAGAGCCAGGTTTTCAAGGCAAAGCACAGTAAACAAAGGTAAGGATGTTATGCACATTTAAGTCCAAGCTTTCTCCATTGATAAGAGTTTCTAAAGATCTAGTCGTCCTCCTCTTCCCGGTACTAAGAGGGAGACACCCTTACATATGGAGATTTCCCTTGTAACTGTAAATCGTTCTTACTAAAGGGTGACTTCCACTTGGTTTTCAGAGCTTTTCGCATGTCTGCTGGGAAAAAAACCAGCCTTCTTAAAAGAATCCTTATCCCAAAGAGGCATATTTTCGGTGGCAAATTCTGCTCCCTTTCATTCCTGTGTAATCCTATCGTTTGACTTTCTCACACTGGAATTTGCATACATCGTTAGAAAGCTATTTTGTATCAAACTATGGGGCTCTTACACTGTGACATTTATAATATCATAATTAGGATTTATTTCCTATGTTTTCTATTTCTTTTTCCTATGTTTTCCTATTTATTTCCTATGTGTTATTTATTTCCTATGTTAAACATGATTAGGATTTATTTCCTATGTTTTCTGTATGTTTAAAGGTAGTTTAAAAATTCCAAGGATGGAGATTCCTATTAATTAATAAATAATCCTGTTGTTTTTTTCCTCATAAATGTGTTAAAAAGAAACACCAAGCCTCAAATGGAGTCACTTGTGCTAAGCCCCATGAAGACTTTATACCTGACCTAATTGCAGTTTCAGTCTTTCCCAATTGTGGAATTTTAAGCCAGTCAATCTAGAATTTCCTAGTCAGCACTAGTGAGAAAAGAATCCTTGAATAAATCCAATTAGATCTTCGAATTTAGTCAGTTGAACTTTGTTTCTCAACATATGTGATGTGGCTTAAATAATTTTTCTGGGCTCTTGTTGGCACTAGAAAAATGACTGAGGACTGTAGGTGTCATTCCCAAGTTATAATTAACCTCATAACATTCAGGGAACTACCAAAAGAGATTTAGGATTACCCAGAGGCTAGTTCATCATTGAATAGCTTTTACAAACATCATAGCTTATATTTTCCCATTCCACTTGGGAAAAGGTATTTTCAGGTCTCAATTCCTGACTGGAGAGTGTTTATTTTAGAAAAAAAATAGTGTTTTTTTTTTTTTTGGCTCAGACCCTACATCCAGTTCTTTTACTAAGAACCTATGAAAGTTCCTGGCTTCCAAGACTACTTTGATGTGTCGAAATGTGATCAAAAGAATCCTGTGGATACATTTTGGGATTACATGTGGAATGAGACAGATGTGGTTCTTGCCATCAACCTGCTGTGTGATCTGAGGGGGTCTAATTAATCTATGGGAGTCCTGGTTTCCTCATATGTAAAGAGGAACCTAATAGGGTTATTTAGGCATTAATCTAACAGACTGATGATTGAACTAAACCAGTTGCACCTAGTCTATAATGCTTTTTCAGCAGCTTAGTAGTTAGAGTATTGACACATTTATTCATAAACTTCATCATCAATATCATTAATAACTTTATTCTCAGAAAGCACATTTGATGACTTTAATGACTGAATGTTCGAGAGTGCAGTGATAGGATGTCGATGACTAAATATAGATGGTGGTGGATATAAGTGGGTTCTGTGAAGTCTTTCTACGTGTCAGGCCCTGAAGGACACCTAATATTTATAAATGTTTTTCCATACTATATTTTCTTCAAAACAGGTGAATCATTTTTGACATCTTAGGCTACGAACATTCTATGATTGCTTTCCAAATGATTAAGTAAATAGAAGCTCAGTAATATGTACAATCCTAATTTCAGTTCCTACATTCATACTTACCTGGGAACGCTGGAATGACCCTGTGAAAACCTTTCTGGATCATTTGTTTGTTGGGAGATAATCCTCCACGGGTGTCTTGCATTTCTGCACATCTTCTGAGCAAAGGCATCTGCAGATTTGCATTCTAGACTGTCTTTCAAAGGATACTTGTGTAATGAAAAGCCTTACAAGATAGAGATAGTGTCTTTCTCCAAAGCAGAGGGCAGATTTGCTTGCTTTCCAGGATAGTAATGAAGTTTGTCTCTCTCCAGGGCAGGTTTAGTAGCAGCCCTCTTATCAAAGAGCTGCGTTTCCAAGGCTCAGTTCCTCACTGCATGTTCAGGCATCAGTGTGGGAATTGGGGCTTGGGAACCAGTGCAATTGATGTTACTCTGACTACTGCTATTGCCGTCCTTCATCTTTGGCCTCTGAGCCAAGAGTCCAATTATTTCATATGTATAGAACATAGAGGATGGGACTGGTACCTGAGAGATTTTATCTAGTTACTCCCAGCCTCTGCATCCCCTCCTCTCACCTCCCAGCAGGTGTGGCCAGGGGACAGAGGGAACCAAAAGCTAACGGTAGGAATTACTTCTTAGAGTTGTGTGAAGATTACAGATGATGGGTGTAAAGCATTCAGTGCAGTGTCTGGCACAGAGGAAGGGTTCAATAAAGCATAGCTATTTAATTTTTCGTCTTTCTATTAAAGAGCTTTGGTTACATTTCCCCAAGGTTCATCTGAGGATGCCTTTGGATTTCTCTTAATTCGTGGATACTTGTGTCTCCGTTGATTTGAGTGGTCATTTGAAAATCAGCCCTAACCGACCCTTGGGGAAACAACCCTAGATCTTTATATATATGAGATGACATGGTGGGACTTCCCTGGTGGTCCAGGGGTTAAGACTCCGCACTTCCACTGCAGGGGGCACAGGTTCGATCCCCGGTCGGGGAACTAAGATCCTGCATGCTGCGCAGCATGGCCAAGAAAGAAAGAAAGAAAAAAAAAAGATGATTTGATACCTACCAGAGTAGTGCATAGTTTAAGGCAGAAACTCAATGAGTGTTAGATATGATGACAGCTGTTACTGTTACTTTTCCTTCCATCCAGACTCATGTATCTAACATCTTACTCTATTGCTTAGCCCAGCTCTTTTCCACCTGCTGGCTGTACATAAAATTTAAAGTTACAGAAGGAGAAAATATTAAAGGAGCTTAAATTAAAAATGTGGAAGATCCTGTGCATTTTGTGGGGGGGGGGCAGTTGGAGGAGGCCACTTTTTCTTGTGTTTATTTCTGTATCTGATTATGTCAGGTAAGGAAGCAAAATGGTGAAGATAAAAACTAAATGATCTTATATATCAGTGAATGCAGTAAGTAGACCTTGTTTGGACCTGATTAAACAATCCAAAGTTTTTTGAGATGGGGGAGGGGGTGGGAATTGAACATATACCAAGTATTAGAATTAGTAAAGAATTATTTTTAATTGTGTTAGGTATGATAATGGTATTTTTAACAGTCCTTATCTGCTAGAGATAGACTGAAATATTTATAGGTGAAATTATATGATGTCCAGGGAGTCTTTAACACACTTCAGGAAAAAAAAAAATGCAGAGAGGGATAAGAAAGGCAAAATCTTGATTGTTGTTGAAACTGGTTGATGAGTATATGAAAGTTCATTGTAACTATTCTACTTTTTATATGTTTGGAAATTCTCTTAATAAAAACTTTAAAACAAAACAAAAAAGAAACTACCTGATTTTAGTTTAAGTTTCAGCTTTACTATTTAACTAGTTATGAAACCTTGCAAGTTTCCTTAACTTCTATGTTTCCTCATCTGTAAAATGTAGAAAATAATAGTATTGACCTCAAGGAATTATGAAGATTAGATGAATTAATACTTCTAGAACAGTGCTTTTTTCATGGTGAGGACTCAAGAAATGTTGTCTTATGAATACACTATTGCCTATTGTTTAGGAAGGCAGGGAGAGGCTTTTTTGTTGTTGGTGTTGATGTTAAGAAAAATATATCTCAACAATTCATGGAATTCAGAGCAAAGGAGATATATTAGTGGGAAAACTCTTCCTTATTTCTTTTGAAATCAATCACTTTCTATGATATTGTATCAGTTGTATCAATTCAGACTGAATTTGGCTATAAGAAATACAAAGCGTAACTTTTATGACTTAAATAGGAAGTACTGCATCTCTGGAGGCAGGGAGCTACTGGTATTGATTTGGCAGCTCAGCTATGTCAAGGCCCGATATGTCTTAATTCCCTAGGCCTTTTCCTCATGGTTACAATATGGCTGCCACAGCTCCAGGCATTGGGCCATAGCCAAGGCAGGAAGAAAGAGGGAAGAGTGGTGGCAGCATTATTTGCCTATTTTATCAAAATCTTTCCTGGAAACCCTTTAAACAAATGACTATTTCTGTCTCATTGGCCAGCATTATGTTACATGGCCACCACTGATGGCAAGGGAAGCTGAAAAAAACCAATTAGTAGTGTTTCCAGTGTGTTAGTGTGAAAGCAACAAGTGATAAGGGAATGATTGTTGGGTCATCCAATTAATGGTATGGGTTTCAGGTAGTGTTTGGACTTCTTCTCTAAAAGTGAGCATTCGATCTAGCAAACTGCAGATTCTATTGAAAGAATAGTCTGACAGATTCTGTGATTATCCATGAACATCAAAATGTTATTTCTGGAAGGAGCATTTAGTCCAACTCTCATTTTAATAATGTCTGGCATGTTAGGCAGTAAATATTTGTTGACTGAATAAAAATAACCTGAGAAATGGCAACATAAAATGGCTCCTCCTACTGGGTAATTGTATTAGTTACCTATTGTTACTGTAAGTACCCCAGAATTTAGTGGCTTAAGAGAATGAATGCTTCCAGTTGACCTTTGAATAACACAAGTTTGAACTGCACAGGTCCACTTATATGCAGATTGTTTTCAGTATACTTGGCCCTTCATATCCGGGGGTTCCACATCGGCGGATTCAACCAACTGCAGATAATGTAACGACATTTGTGATGTGTGCTTGGTTGAATGTGCAGATTCAGAACCCATGCATATGGAGGGCCGACTACGGGACTTGAGCATCCAGGGATTTTGGTATCAGCAGTGGGTCCTGAAACCGACGCCCCGTGGATACCAAAGGACGATTGTATTATGTCATAGTTTCTGAGGGTCAGGAACTGAGGAACTACTTAATTGGTTCTGGCTCAGGATCTCTCATGAGGTCGCAGTCAAAATGTCAGCCAAGACTTGAGTCATCAGAAGGCTTGACTGGGGCTGGAAGATTTCCTTCCAAGCCCACTGAAGTGACTGTTGGTCATAAATCTCTGTTCCTCACCATGTGGGCTGTAGGGGAGGAAAGTTTCCCTTCTTCTATCCTAGGTTCTTTGGCTGGTGTAATAATTAAATTGACATAAGACACATTAATTGTATGTATGGGAGCCACATAGACATGTGAGGGTCAAAGACAGTCAGGCAATTGAAGCTTATATGCCATCCTGAGCTAAGGAGAAGGGGGTAGGGATCTGGGGCTGTAAAGAGGAGGAAGGCAATTCACAGGGAGGTAAGAAAAGCAAATGTTTGGTAAACAAATGTTTGTCATGCCTGCAGAGACAATGGGACATGCAGAAAGCTTTGAACAAACAGGCCCTGCTGACATCCCCTCCCAGTCCCCAAGCTCACCACACCTAAGCCATACTCTTTGTAGGTATCTTCTAGGACCAGGACTTCTATGTAAATTCTTTTTTTTTTTTTTTGCGGTACGCTGTGGCCTCCGCTGTGGCCTCTCCCGCTGCGGAGCACAGGCTCTGGACGCACAGGCTCTGGACGCGCAGGCTCAGCGGCCATGGCTCACGGGCCCAGCCGCTCCGCGGCACGTGGGGTCTTCCTGGACCAGGGCACGAACCCGTGTCCCCTGCATCGGCAGGCGGACTCTCAACCACTGCACCACCAGGGAAGCCCTATGTAAATTCTTATATGGAGTTAAGGGGGAGGTAAAAAACTCTTCCTGAGTCTGTTGGACCTTGACTGTCTTCAGTTCAAAATAATCCACATGCCAAAGTGGCACATTCTGGAGTGGCCTTCCCTGAACCCCATCAGGGCCCCTCCACAGGGCTGCTTGAGTGTTCTCATAACATAGCAACTGGCTTCCCTCAGAGTAAGTGAGCCAAGAGAGCCAGGTAGACAAGCCACAATGTCTCTTATGCTCTAGCCTCAGCAGTGGTAAACGTTACTTCTGCCGTGTGCTGTCAATTACATAGACCTACCCTGATGGAATGTGGGCGGGGACCATGTAAGTGCGGAAGGAAGAGATCATGAACACCATCTTGGAGGCTGACTACCACACTCACAGACCTATTTAGCCGAGAAATGAGAACTGAAAGCCCTGCTTCTCTGATGATCAACCTGTGGCCCACGTGACATTTCACTTCCTCTTAGTAAAGAGAAATTTTTGTTAAAAACAGTTATCATTTAAATTAGCCTATTGCTTCCTCTGTGTTTTGTATATGCCCACACAGACACATGGACACAAACACACAAACACTCAAATGGGTGTTTTGCTATGGCTCGATTTCTGTCAGTATTCTTTAGAGAGGACAAAAACCAGAGTTCTTGCCTAATGTAGCTAAAACCCACAATTGGAAAATTAAGAGAGCTCTGTCATCAACAGGGTATAGATCTACCATAAGAATTATGCAGTTGGCTTCCTTTTCCATAAGTGGAAATGGAAAGCAACCAAGAAAGAAGAAAAGAAATCATCTGTAAGGTAGAACAGAAGGAAGCAAAAGGTAATTGAAACATTTTTAAATGAAAAGAGCAGCTTTTATTTTTTACCGTGGAGCAAACAGAGTTCCCAAACTATTCTTTCATGCACCTGTGTTTGTACAGAAGTACAGATTGCTAGAAAATTTCTCCCTCTAGTTAAATCCTATTGTGAAAGGAGACCACATTGAGTTTCAACTTATTACAGTGATTTTATCTTCCAAGTGTATCTTAAAGGAAGTATACATTTGTTTTCAGAATGACTAGTCCTTTAGAGCTTGCAGAAATACGCAGTTTTCAATTTTTATCCATTCTAGTTTTGGAGCTAAAAATAATAGTAAGCATTTGCTTTATTTTATTTATTATTTATTTATTTTTTGCGGTACGCGGGCCTCTCACTGTTGTGGCCTCTCCCGTTGCGGAGCACAGGCTCCGGACGCGCAGGCTCAGCGGCCGTGGCTCACGGGCACAGCCGCTCCGTGGCATGGGGGATCTTCCCGGACCGGGGCACGAACCCGTGTCCCCTGCATCGGCAGGCGGACTCCCAACCACTGCGCCACCAGGGAAGCCCATTTGCTTTATTTTAATAGTGTACTTTTGTTCCTATTCCTCTGAAGTCCATGAAAACCACTTTCTGGGTGTATGTCAATAATTTGACACCTCTTGGAATAATGAAGGGGGAAGGAACAAAGAAGATTCTTTTGGTCTGGCTTCTTCCTTATAGAAATGTATATTTCAGTTACCTTCAGTTAAAATTGAAGTGGGTTCCTTTGTGGCTCATACATTTATGTTTTTAAAATATGTGTTCAAATCTAATTGAATCCAGCTACTCACTGGTTTAATCTGAGTATATGAAATGGATCACACTCCAGGGCCATTTTTTGAATTCACTGAAAATACCAGTTTTTGAGACAGGAAGGAAACTTAACGTTTCTGAGGCAGCAAATAGGGGGTTAAAGACTGTACCAGGCGATGTTGATGTTTTCAGGTCGGATCCCAATTTATAGCTGGGAGAACTGAGGCTCAGAGAGGTTAACCTCATTCATTCAATACCTGTTCCTTGAGCTCTTGCTGTAAGTGATAATGTACTCTACTGGGTGGTAGAAATACAGTGATAAATAAGACTAGGCCACACAGCCAGTGAGTGGAAAAGGTATGAGTAGGAGGTTTCAAAGTCCAGTGTCCCTTGATCCTACCTCTGTGTGCTTACACACGAAGAGCCATGACACAGCGCTGAATGTATCATTGGTCATAAAGAGGTTCATATTGGGGGCATACTAATACTGAGTGCTGACTTTCTGCCAGGCATTAGGCAAAATGTTTGCCATGTTTTAGTGTATATAACACTCAAAACCACCCTTTGAATTGGGTATTAACATTGCATTAACCCATGAAAAGTGGAGGCACAGAGGGGCTCAGATTGTTGCTAGTAGTTGCTCAGCTATTCAGGAGTGGAATATAATATGAGCCAAAGAGGGAGGGTTTATTTCTAGCAGGAATGGTGAGAGAAAGCTTTTATGGAGGAGGGAGATGTCTGCTATGCAAAAAATGGCAAAGAGCTGGGACATACTTCACTACTTCCTCTTTCTGTGGCGATCGTCAACTCCACTAATCAGTCACGGCACCTTTTCCCATTATGCTTGGACATGGTTTCAGAAACCTTCTCAGCATATACTCCAGGCAGCCACCAGCAACCAGTTGGAGTTTGTACTTGAGAGAAACCGTATTTTCCACTTACAGCAAGCATTTGTTACTGTTTTTGATCGCCCAGCGTCCATCTCATCTGTCTGGTATCATTTGGATTTCTTTTGGGGGAGTTAGGTTTTTGCATAGTGTAGTCTTGGTGGGAGAGCAATTCTAAATGCCAACAAATTTTTACAGAAGCCAAGAGGACCTGGCAGGATAAAAGTATATCACCTAAGGGACTTCCCTGGTGGTGCAGGGGTTAAGAATCTGCCTGCCAATGCAGGGGACACGGGTTCGATCCCTGGTCCAGGAAGATCCCACATGCCACGGAGCAACTAAGCCTGTGCTCCACAACTACTGAGCCTGCGCTCTGGAGCCCGCGAGCCACAACTACCGAAGCCCGTGAGCCTAGAGCCCGTGCTCTGCAGCAAGAGAAGCCACTGCAATGAGAAACCTGCGTACCACAACAAAGAGTAGCTCCCGCTCACCGCAATTAGAGAAAGCCCACGCACAGCAACGAGGACCCAACCCAGCCAAAATAAAAAGTACATCACCTAAGCTTGGCCAACTGGAAGTTCTCTTCTGGGACTTTAACTCAGGGGCAGGAAGGAATGGTGTGCTAAACAGACTTTGTCTGATCTAAGACTGTGGCTGGGGTTTCTGCTTCCTAATCCTCTGGGATTCTTTTGGTTCTTGTCCATTCCCAAGACCCATCATTTCTGTAAGCATCTATAGTCCTCCAGTAAGTTGCCTTATGTTCAAGTCAGCCAGACTTGGTTTCTGTTCCTTGCAAGTATGGAATCCTGATGGATAATACCATCCTGGATGGTTCATTGTCACTGCTGACTGTGGGTAACTCTGTGGTATCATCACCTGAAATTATCAAAAACAAAACAAAACTCTCTTCTCTGGAAGCACCCTGTCCATTTGAGTTGAATTCACACTGTCAATTTGAGTCTTATACCCTTAAGATAATTGCTGGGACAATCTCAGCTTGGAGAGTTAACCTGTACTTTCCAGCTTTTTCCATTTTCATGCTTTTATTTTTATGCCTCTACTTACAGACCCAGGCTTTGAAACTCACTGTGCTTATTAATTCACTCAGGTAGGCTGAGCTATCCTTTTCCAAACCATCAACGTTATCAATATAAATGAATCTTTCCTAAATGTCCCATTATTGGTTTCAGGATGCAAGTACCCTACAGGAACAAGCTGTCCCTTTGACTGGGAAGTTCATCTGGGCATTCTCGTCAGGAGGCTTCCATACTGCTCTGCCTCAGTTATGGAGAACTGAGTTTCCTTTTTCCTACGAGTGCATATTGATGTCTATTCCTCTACTTCAGGTTTATTCCTTTTTATCTCCTTTTTCTTCTCCTGGCCCTCAGTATCCTAGGGACTCAATGCTCAAAGTGTGGTGCACGGGTCAGAAGCATTGGCATCACTTGGGAAAGGCAGAATCTCGGGCCTCACCCCAGACCTGCTCATTCAGAATCTACAGTTGAACAAAGTTCCCAGGTAACTTATAGGCACATTGAATTTGAGGAGCACTGCTCTAAAGGAGCACCTCAGTGGCTTGGCAGATACTGCGTTCCAGCCGACTTACATTCCAACCTGTGTATTCTAAGCTCTGCATCAACTATTCCAGCCTTATGGTCTAACTCTGGAGACTGGAAAGCTAAGAACTCATATGTCCAGCCTCCTTTCCAGCTAATATTGGACCCATGCGTTAGTCTTGACCAAATGAGATATATGCAGAATCTGCTGTGCTGTTTCGCCTCCTCCTTCCCGCTTGGAACACCTCTGATGCTAAGAGGTGTCAGCCCTGTTGCTAAGAATGGGAGAGACTGAAGGAGCCTGTTTTCTCCTGCCATCTATGAGCTGCTGAACCAGCCCTGGCTACCTACTCCCAGACTTCTTGGAGCCTGAAATAAACACATCCCTATTTGGGTGAACTATAATCAACGGCTTCCCAGACATGGCTAACTAAAACACTGGCTTCCCCAGCTTGTTTGGTTAAGCACCAAACATGTTTAAATTTTGATTTCTTAACTCAGATACACAGGGCTGGCTTTCAACCTTGAGGCTCCAAGCCATTTCCAAGGAAACAGTGGAATTTAGTGGTGAGACGCAAACCTGTGTAGTTGTACAGGCTCCCGTGCTCGGGAGCGCTTTATGTTTGGTTTAATGCTCTGCTGTTGGGATCTTGAAATTCTTAATTTTTGAACAAGGGGCCCATTTTCATTTTCACTGGGCCCTACAAATGATATAGCTGATCTGGGTAACAAACTGATACCAATCAGGTTCCAATTTATCTTATGAACTGAGCTGGGAGAGAATTAATTTAGTAGCAGAACTTAGATTTCTTAGTCTTTGGCTCAACATTACCCAAGTTATAGTTGGATTGTAGAAACCTTTTTTTTTTTAAACTAACAATGTTTCAAAAGTTACCTCACTCTCAAACCTTAGATAAAAGCATAGAAAGGGTATGAATTTACCAGAAATTTGAGATTCAAGGAAAAACTTTATTCTGAGATTGTTGCTGCTGAGGCTAAATATGCTTAATATAAAATATAAATATATTACATATGTAAATACAGAAGTATTTTGGTAAATATATATAAAAATAAATATATTCATAACAGCTCCAAGGACTTGGAGTCAAAGTTCCTCACCCACGACAAAGGAAGCGGAACTCTTTGAAGCCCCGATGACAGTGCTGAGGAACATGACGCAGGTGCTGGGAGAGGAGGGTGTTAGAGAGGACCAACGCCATCCCAGCCAGAGAGCATCTTGACACCTGACGACAGCAGGAAGGCCTGATGCCAGAAAAAACATCAGCGTAACATGAATTCCCGTAGGTATTTGTGGCTCTGCTGCCGAATTGATTTTACAGTACTGACAACAGAAATTGAACAAGGGGCTCATTTATAGACTAATTGGGCTTTATAGACCAATTTCCAATGTCCGCACCTCTGAAATCCTCCATCCTGCACCCAGTTTCTAGATGGATACTATAGCAATTTGTTGGACTAATCAGGACCTTGGGTCTTGATGGACATGTTCACATCCACTGAAATACAGTATGCACGATGTTGTGTTGGTTTTTCAGAGCCTAGGCAATGGCAGGCTTTGCCAAAGTAACTCTTTCAAAAAATTTTTGAGTTAAGGGGTTACCCTAAAGAGGGAGGAGAGAACAATGAGATTAAAAGTAAAATGAGGGGGGCTTCCCTGGTGGCGCAGTGGTTGAGAGTCCGCCTGCCGATGCAGGGGACGTGGGTTCGTGCCCCGGTCCGGGAAGATCCCACATGCCGCGGAGCGGCTGGGCCCGTGAGCCATGGCCACTGAGCCTGCGCGTCCGGAGCCTGTGCTCCGCAACGGGAGAGGCCACAACAGTGAGAGGCCCGCGTACCGCAAAAAAAAAAAAAAAAAAAAAAAAAAAAAAAAAAAAAGTAAAATGAGGGGATTACATGCTTTAATATTTGAAAGGAAGGATATGATTTTTGTCAATTAGTCAAGCACTCTTGCTCTGAGCCAGGTTCTGTATGCTGAGTGGTGGAGGGAAGCACATCACCCGAAGTCTCCCGGGTACCTTGGCTTCAGGCTGCTGGGTGTGGGTGCCTGATGTGCAGGGGAGATGGATGATTCCCGTGGATGGGTCAAGGATGATTCTAGTTGAAGTGCTAAAGCAGATCCCTAAGAAAAGGAAAAAAAAGATTCCTGCATGGAGGAAAGGCCCTCCAGACTGGCTAGGGGAGTTGATGTGTGTGTGAGAGGAGATAAGAGGATACAAAATAGGAATCCCCTTCTCTCCTCACCAGAGAAGGTAAGACAGCTGCAGCAGTGATGGATACAGATGCAGGGGTGGTGGGAAAGCTCACCGACCAGGGTTAGCAGAGGGGACTGAGGCTGGTGGGCAGACTTGGGGATTCCTCTGAGCTGTGTGGCAGGTGGGCTTTGATGCTGATGTGATCCAGTTAGGAGGAATTGGGGATTAAACAGAAAAGGATGTTGCTCCAGAAGCCAAGTAGCAGAGGGTGGACAAGAGCCACACAGAAATCACTTCGCCTTGGATGCGCAGGGGAAAGGTAGGCGGTACGGGGAACTGTCATCCGGTGACAAGGAGTGGACTTGAAAGGTTTAGACCTCTGAGCAAAGGGACATAGTGGTTGGTACTTATCCACTTGTGTCCAGACTTTGGCCCAAATGTTTTTAAAAATTAATTTACTTCTGTATATGTTTTATTATAATGTAGTTTGACTCACAAGAAATTGCAAAAATAGTACAGAGTTTCCATGTACCGTTCGCCCAGTTTCCGCTTATGATAGCATCTTTTAAAAAAACTTTTCTTCCTGTGATAACATCTTTTTTAAAATTGAAGTATAGTTGATTTACAGTGTTGTGTTAGTTTCATGTGTGCAGCAAAGTGATTCAGTTATATATGTATTGGGTTGGCCAAAAAGTTTGTTCGGTTTTAAGTAAAAATAAAAGACACATTAAACAAAAATTTTTTTTGTTTATTTTTTGGCTGCGTTGGGTCTTCGTTACTGCATGCGGTCTTTCTCTAGTTGCGGTGAGCGGGGGCTACTCTTCCTTGCGGTGCGCAGGCTTCTCATTGCGGTGGCTTCTCTTGTTGCGGAGCAAGGGCTCTAGGTGCACGGGCTTCAGTAGATGCAGCACGTGGGCTCAGTAGTTGTGTGTGGGCTTAGTCGTGGCTCGCAGACTATAGAGCGCAGGCTCAGTAGTTGTGGCGCACGGGCTTAGTTGCTCCGCAGCATGTGGGATCTTCCTGGACCATGGCTCGAACCCATGTCCCCTGCATTGGCAGGCGGATTCTTAACCACTGTGCCACCAGGGAAGTCCCAAAAGACACATTTTTCATTTTCACCAAGAACTTTTTTGGGTAGCATATTCATTAACACACATAGGTATTCTTTTTCAGATTCTTTTCTCATATAGGTTATTACAAAATTTTGCGTACAGTTCCCTGTGCTATACAGTAGGTCCTTGTTATTTATGTATTTTATATATAGTAGGGTGTATATGTTAATCTTAAACTCCTAATTTATCCCCCTTCCCCGCTATCCCCTTTGGTAACCATAAGTTTGTTTTCTATGTCTGTGAGTCTGTTTCTGTTTTGGAAAGAAGTTCATTTGTATCATATTTTAGATTCCACATATAAGTGATATCATATGGTATTTGTCTTTCTCTGTCTGACTTCATTTAGTATGATAATCTCACAAGAAACTGCAAAAATAGTACAGAGTTTCCATGTACCATTCAGCCAGTTTTCCCTTACGATGTCATCATGGGAAGAAAAGTCTTTTTAAAAGATGTTATCGTGCATAACCACAGTACATGTCTTCGTCCTTTCAGCCTGCTATAACAAAGGACCGTAGACTGCGTGGCCTAGAAACAACAGAAATTTATTTCTCATAGTTCTGGGGGATGGAAGTCTGAGATCAGGTGCCAGCCTGCTCAGGTTTGGTGAAGGCCCTCCTGCAGGTTTCAGCTGCTTTGTTAGCTTCCTTGATGTCTTCTTGCTTATCCATCCGTCTATCCATCCATCTGCTGCCAGAATAAGTGTCCTAAAACACCGCATATATTATGCTCTTCCTCTGCTCAAAAAGCTGTAATAGCTTTCTGTTTTTTCAACAAATAAGTCAAGACTACCAGTGTTAGGGTAGGTGATCTCTGCAAGGGTACATTTGATCTAAAGGGCAAATTCAAGCAAGCAGTCTCTAAAAGGACACGCTCACCTTAACTGATAGCCTCTTGAAACTCTGTGCCACGTTCAACTCAGTATTTTGTTTTCTTAATTTGGGTTCCCCAGCAAGTAGACCTGCAGACAAGGATTGAGTGCTAGGAGTTAATGTGCAAGGCGGTCCCAGGAAACACCGGTAGGAGCATGGGGAAGGTAAGGAATTCATTGCAGGGTATGGTATCAAGACATTAAATTAAGGGCAATTTGAGCTTAATCCCAGTCTGGGGAATTCTGGTGGACAGTGTAGATTATGGAAGTTGGAGTCATCCCACCCAAGGGGTGAGAGGGCTGGAGTCTTGCCCACCAACTCATGTCAGCCAGTGGTTGAAGGCTGCTCCTGTATCTGTAGCCTGCTCTGTACTTTGAGCCTAAGCATGGGCAGCACAAGCTTTGGCAGCCAGAGAAAGTCCCCTGACAAAATGTTGCAGGCATTCACAGTTGGAAGTTGAGCCTATGTGCACTGAAAAGTAAGAGCCAAGGGGCTGTGGGCACAGCACCAACGGCACTTATTACGTGTAAGTTCCTTTATCCCACATGCCCTGGGCAGTGACTATGGGGAAGACTCCAGGAATTCAAAGATGTTTGTGATCATTTCTTTGTCCTACCTCATACCCTGGACAGGAAGATGGCAATAGAGTGTGGCCATGGCTGGAGTTGATGTATACACTGTTAAGAGAACAAAGGAAAGTAGAATCAACTCTGCTTGGGATCATTAAGGACCATCTCAATAAAGGAAGAGACATACGCACTGGTTCTTAATGAGATCCAGATAAGTAAGATTTTGCCAGGATGCCAGGGGAATAGTGGGGAAGGTAGGGGAGGCATTCTAGGTGGAGGGAATAAAACATGACAAAATTAGATGGAGAGTAATGACCTGTTCCAGAAAGAATGGCTATTCGTTAATAATTAGAGCCTAGAAAGCATGGCAGCAGCAGGGTGTGATGGGAATTAATGTTGAAAGATATGTTGGAACCAGGTTATAAAAGCCTTCTTTGCCATGCCTTTGGTATTGCAACTTCAGAATCACATTGTTTTTGCAAACAGATTTCCAAGAAAAAATTTAAGGAATTCCAATTTCCAGTGACAGGCAAGAGTGATTTCCTTTTATAAAAGAGAAATGACTATACATTAAACTTTATTTTATTTATTTATTATTTATTTATTTTTGGCTGCGTTGGGTCCTCATTGCTGCGTGTGGTCTTTCTTTAGTTGAGATGAGCGGGGGCTACTCGTTGCGGTGTGCGGGCTTCTCATTGCAGTGGCTTCTCTTGTTGCGGAGCAGGGACTCTAGGCGTGCGGGCTTCAGTAGTTGTGGCACGCAGGCTCAGTAGTTGTGACTTGTGGGCTCTAGAGCACAGGCTCAGTAGTTGTGGCGCACGGGCTTAGTTGCTCCACGGCACGTGGGATCTTCCTGGACCAGGGCTCGAACCCATGTCCCCTGCATTGGCAGGTGGATTCTTAACCACTGCGCCACCACGGAAGGCCGCACATTAAACTTTAAAATATTATTAGACTTAGAGTCTATGTTTAGCCTTATATAGAGAAACATACATTTTTTTCCTTAAAAGAATTTTCTTGTTTAGAATAGAATTTTTACCTGATAGCTTATCTTACCTAAGCAAATAGCAGGAATGTCTTTCTGTCCTAGTTAGTATGACATATTTGGTACCATTGCCTTTAAAATATTGCAGCTCAAACTCCAGCTAGGATAATTTCCATGTTAACACTGATTTTTAATTCAGGATTTAAATTCCTTAATCTTATTTATTAGTGTACTGTACCAAAGGTCATCAACTGTCTTTCTGAGATCCAGATAAATTGCCTCTGGTGGCACTGCTAGCATCTGTTATCCTTTTCTACCACTATAAAAAGCAATGTGATTTTTTTTTAAAGATTTATCCCTTAAACATATCTGTTAACAGCCACTTCATTTGCTACACTCTTCAACTTACATTCATCTCATTCTTTAGTAAAAGTAAACAGAAGTGGTGTGTGGTTTATAGAAAGGCAGCCACAAAGAAACCTCTTTATTCATGACGGTTCATCCGTTTTAAGGTGTTATTCAACACGGATAAGTCATCAGCAGCGGAGACTCAGCTGCCTAAGGAAGGACCACTTTGTTTTTCCAACCACTTGCCCGTTTTAGAATTGATGCCAGGCTCCATTTAGACCATTCTTCAATCTTCATGTGAAATGCAGTGGTTTAGATTATTCTGATCAATGTCAGTAACGAGACGATTATATTTTTAGTCAAAAGATGGTATTTTTGAACAACGTCTCCTTTGCTGCTGCTGCAGCACCTCTTAGTTGTGCTTATCTGGAGGAATATATTATGGCCTCAGGAAGGAGCTTCCAAAAACTGAGGAGGGATATTGCATTTCTTGGCTCTATACTTAAGGAAACCAAGTACATTCTTCTCTCCCTTTCCCCCAATGATGTCTTAGTTAGAAATAAATGTGATTCATTTTCGGTAAAAGTGGGACTGGAAGATGGCCTTGGGTGTAACAATGTCAAAGCACGTGATAAATGAAGAACACAAAGCTAGAGAAAAATACATTTAGGAAGCCATTTTGGACTTGATTGGTTAAAAACTGACAAGTTCTTCCCCTAGTGATTTGTTTTGAACCATGAGGGAAATATAAAAAGCAAGAGGGAGAAAGTTACTTAGCCAAACCCAGAAGGGAATTCGCTAAATTTGTGTGTTGGGTAAAGGTCCTTCCCCAAATGCCTGAGATTTTGTTAGCACATTCTGTCATGTAGCTTGAGGCTTTGCTCAGCAGTGCATCTGGGAAAGCATGACACTGTGACAGGCCAATACTTTCAAAGGGGAAGTCCTTTTTTTTTTTTTTTTGGCTGTGTTGAGTCTTCGTTGCTGTGCGCAGGCTTTCTCTAGTTGTGGCGAGCAGGGGCTACTTTTCACTGCAATGCGCGGGCTTCTCATTGTGGTGGCTTGTCTTGTTGCGGAGCATGGGCTCCAGGCATGCGGGCTTCAGTAGTTGTGACACGCGGGCTCAGTAGTTGTGGCGAGTGGGCTCTAGAGTGCAGGCCCATTAGTTTTGGAGCACGGGCTTAGTTGCTCCACCCATGTGGGATCTTCCCCACCACGTGCCCCCTGCATCGGCAGGCAGATTCTTAACCACTGTACCACCAGGGAAGTCCCTGGGGAGGTGCTTTTAAAATGCAGGCACCCAGTGTGCAAATGATGGGGCAGGAGCTCTGCCCCTTGTTTGGAAATGTTTAAGCCTGTGCCCCTTTGCTGCTCTGATCCATGCAGAGATTAACAGAGGGGTTTTGAAAGGCAGCTTGTTGCCCCCTGAACCCATTCTCCTCTTCTCCCAGGTGGTAGAATCTACACTCCGAGATCCCCTTGGAATTAGGTGTGTCCATGGGACCAAGTTCTCCTCAGTGCCATTTGAAAATGTGCAGCTTCCAGTTCCTTTGCTCGGTCCCTCTTCGTGCTAGCCACAGTGCCAGACTTACCCGCAGCCTGGCCTTGACCATGGAGATGAGAACTATGCCCTGGGGGTCTTGGAGTCACATACTGAGGGACCCACAAGTCCTGAAGGACTTCATTCCCAGGAACATTGGAGTCCTGGGATAATGAAAGGAGGACAAGGACCAATTCCATGGGAGGATTAGGACCCTCACGCAACCAGTGGGCTGCATAGGACCCACATAATAATTGAATCCTGTCTCCAGGGTGTGAGTCCTTTATGGAGGCTTAGTGAGTGCTCGAGAATCTTCTAAAGCAGCCTACCATTAAGCTTCTTCACAGTGCATAACAGTGGGGCTGGAGGAACCCTGTAGGGGCTGTGATAAGCCACCTGATGCTGCAAATGGTGATTCAACTCATCTCCCATCTTTGGGCGCTCTTGGCATCTCATGATCTTCAGCATATGAAGAATCTGGACTATTTTAGATATATTGGGCCTTGGGGTCATCCACCATGTCCATAATCAGTAGATAAGCAGGCAAATATTCAGATGTACATAAATATTAAATTTCAACTAGTTGAGAAGGGAAAAAAGTTGATGGAAGTAATCACCAGGTAACTCTATTCTAGAAGAAGTACGGACTGAAGAGCAGTAGCCTTGCTTGAGACAGGATGGGACACATGAACATGCGTCCTGATTCTGGAACACCTGTGTTCTTCCAAAGTGCAGGATATTCCTCTAATCTCATTGATGCTGTCATAGGCCAAATCTTTCTCTTTTTCACCTTACTTGCAATTACAAGGATGGTTAGAGTAAAAGATCGGATCATAACACACATTTTTGAGATAATTCCATTTTTTAATTTTAAAATATTTTTGATTGGAATTGCATTATATGTAAATCATTTTAGGAAGAATTGACAATGACATTCTGTCAGTGACAGCCAGGAGTATGGCACAATTCTATACATTTAACTCCGTCTTTATATGTCTTAATAAAATTTTATATTTTTTATAACTTTTATTTATTTTTAATATATTTATTTATTTATTTTTGGCTGTGTTGGGTCTTTGTTGCTGCGCACAGGCTTTCTCTAGTTGCAGCAAGCGGGGGGCTATTCTTCGTTGCTGTACGTGGGCTTCTCATTGTGGTGGCTTCTCCTGTTGCGGAGCACGGGCTCTAGGTGCGTGGGCTTCAGTAGTTGTGTCTCGCAGGCTCTAGAGCACAGGCTCAGTAGTTGTGGTGCACGGGCTTAGTTGCTCTGCAGCATGTGGTATCTTCCTGGACCAAGGTTTGAATCCGTGTCCCCTGCATTGGCAGGTGGATTCTTAACCACTGTGCCACCAGGGAAGTCCCAGATTTCATAGTTTTTAATCACTGGGGTTCTGCATATTAAATAAATGGGTAGTTCATGTTTTTGTTGCTCTTGTGGGTATGATCTGTTTTTCAAGTATTTATTCTATTTGGCTACTTTGAGGAAGGAAAACTATTAATTTCTGTATATTTACCTTGTGTGTAGCTACTTTACTGAATTTTCTTATCAATGTAAATAATTCTAAGTGGGCTTTATTTTTTATATTTTTTATTGAAGTATAGTTGATTTACAATGTTGTGTTAATTTCCGCTATATATCAAAGTGATTCAGTTATATATACATTCTTTTTTTAATATTCTTTTCCATTATGGTTTATCATAGGATATGAATACAGTTCTCTATACTCTACAGTAGGACCTTGTTGTTTATCCATTCCATATACAATAGCTTACATCTCCTAACCCCAACCTCCCACTCCACCCCACCCTCCCTTGGCAACCAGAAGTCTGTCCTCTATGTCGTTGAGTCTGTTTCTGTTTCATAGATAGGTTCATTTGTGTCATATTTTAGATTCTACATATAAGTGATATCATATGGTATTTGTCTTTCTCTTTCTGACTTACTTCCCTTAGTATGATAATCTCTAGGTGCATCCATGTTGCTGCAAATGGTATTCTTTCTTTCTTTTTTATGTCTGAGTAGTATTCCATTGTACATAGGTACCATATCTTCTTTATCCATTCCTCTGTCGATGGACATTTAGGTTGCTTCCATGTCTTGGCTAGTATAAATAGTGCTGCTATGAACATAGGGGTGCATGTGTCTTTCTGGATTAGAGTTTTGTCTGGATGTATGCCCAGGAGTGGGATTGCTGGATCATATGGTAGCTCTAGTTTTAGTTTTCTGAGGAACCTCCATACTATTTTCCATAGTGGCTGTACCAATTTACATTCCCTTCAACAGTATAGGAGGGTTCCCTTTTCTCCACATCCTCTACAGCATTTGTTATTTGTAGCGTTTTTAATGATGGCCATTCTGACCAGTGTGAGGTGGTACCTCACTGTAATTCTGATTTGCATTTCCCTATAATTAGCAATGTTGAGCATCTTTTCATGTGCCTATTGGCCACTTGTATTTCTCCTTTGGAGAAATGTCTTTTATGGTCTTCTGACCATTTTCCTATTGGGTTGTTTGTTTTTTTGTTGTTAAGTTGCATGAACTGTTCATATGTTTTGAAAATTAAGCCCTTATCGGGCACATTGTTTGCAAATATTTTCTCCCATTCTGTAGGTTGTCTTTTTTTTTTTTTATGGTTTACTTTGCTGTGCAAAAGCTTGTAAGTTTGATTAGGTCCCATTTGTTTATTTTTGTTTTTATTTCTATTGCATTGGGAGACTGACCTAAGAAAACATTGCTATGATTTATGTCAGAGAATGTTTTGCCTATGATCTCTTCTAGGAGTTTTATAGTCTCATGTTGTATGTTTAAGTCTTTAAGCCATTTTGAGTTTATTTTTGTGTATGGTGAGAGGGTGTGTTCTAACTTCATTGATTTACATGTGGCTGTCCAGCTTTCCCAGCAACACTTGCTGAAGAAACTGTCATCTCTCCATTGTATATTCTTGCCTCCTCTGTTGAAGATTAATTGACTGTAGGTGTGTGGGTTTACTTCTGGGCTCTCTATTCTGTTCCATTGATCCATATGTCTGTTTTTGTGCCAATACCATGCTGTTTTGATTACTGTAGCTTTGTAGTATTGTCTCAAGTCTGGGAGGGTTATGTCTCCTGCTTTGTTCTTTTCTTCAGGAGTCCTTTGGCAAATCTGGGTCTCTTATTGTTCCATATAAATTTTAGGATTATGTGTTCTAGTTCTGTGAAAAATGTCATGGGTAATTTGATAGGGATTGCATTAAATCTGTAGATTGCTTTGGGTAGTATTGACATTTTAGCAATATTAATTCTTCCAATCCAAGAGCATGGGATATCTTTCCATTTCTTTGAATCATCTTCAATTTCCTTTATTAATGTTTTATAGTTCTCAGAGTATAAGTCTTTCACGTCCTTGGTCAGGTTTATTCCTAAGTATTTTATTTTGGGGGGTGTGATTTTGAAAGGTATTTTTTTTTACATTCCCTTTCTGATATTTCATTTTTAGTGTAAAGAAATGCAACAGATTTCTGTATGTTAATCTTGTATCCTGCTACGTTGCTGAATTCGTTGATCAGTTCTAGTAGTTCTTGTGTGGAGTCCTTAGGGTTTTCTATATATAGAATCATGTCATCTGCATATAATGACAATTTTACCTCTTCCCTTCCAATTTGGATACCTTTTATTTGCTTTTCTTGTCTGATTACTGTGGCTAGGACTTCCAATCCTATGTTGAACAGAAGAGGTGAGAGTGGGCATCCTTGTCTTGTTGCAGCTTTTAGTGGGAAGGCTTTCAGCTTTTCACCATTGAGTATTACATTGGCTGTGGATTTGTCACATATAGCTTTTATTATGTTGGGATATGTTCCCTCTATACCCACTTTGATAAGCGTTTTTATCATGAATGGATGTTGAATTTTGTCAAATGCTTTTTCTGCATCTATTGTGATGATCATGTGGTTTTTGTCTTTTGTTTATGTGGTGTTATCACATTGATTTGTGTATGTAGAACTATCCTCGTTAATTGGGGATGAATTCCACTTGGTGGTGGTATATGATCTTTTTAATGTGTTGTTGGATTTGGTTTGCTACTGTTTTGTTGAGAATTTTTGAAAATTCTATATTCATCAAAGATACTGGTCTGTAATTTGTTTTGGTGGTATCTTTGTCTGGCTTTGGTATTAGGGTGATGGTGGCTTCATAGAATGTCTTTGGGAGTGTTCCCTCCTCAAGTTTTTGGAAAAGTTTGAGAAGGATCAGTATAAGTATTTCTTTATATGTTTGGTAGAATTCACCTGTGAAGCCATCTGGTCGTGGACTTTTGTTTGTAGGGAGTTTTTCTTTTTTTTTTTTTTAAATTACAGATTCTCTCTCACCTCTAGTGATGAGTCAGTTCAAATTATCTATTTCTTCTTGATTCAGTTTTGGTGGGCTGTATTTGTCTAGAAAGTTGTCCCATTTCTTCTAGGTTGTTGAATTTGTTGGCATATAATTGTTCATAGTAATCCCTTATGGTTTTTTGTATTCTGTGGTATCAGTTGTTGTGTCTCCTTTTTCATTTTATATTTTGTTTATTTGGGTTCTCTCTCTTTTCTTGGTGAGCCTTGCCAGAGGTTTGTCAGTCTTGTTTATCCTTTCAAAGAACCAACTCTTGGTTTTATTGATTTTTTCTATTTTTTCAGTCTCTGTTTTATTTATTTCCTCCCTGATCTTTATTATTTCCTTCCTTCTGCTGACTTTAGGTTTTGTTTGTTCTTCTTTCTCTAATTCTTTTAAGTTGTAAGTTATGTTGTTTTATTTGAGATTTTTCTTGTTTTTTTGAAGAAGGCCTGTATCGCTATGAACTTCCTTCTAAGAACTGCTTTTACTGCATCCCATAGATTTTGTTATGGTTGTGTTTTCATTGTCATTTGTCTCAAGGTATTTTCAAATTTCCTCTTTGATTTCATCATTGACCCATTGGTTTTTTAATAGCATATTATTTAGTCTCCATGTAATCTCTTTTTTTGTTCCTTCATTTCTTTTTCTGTGGTTGATGTCTAGTGTCATGCTGTTGTGGTCAGAAAAGACGCTTGAGATAATTCTATACTCTTAAATTTGTTGAGGCTTGTTTTGTGCCCTAGTATGTGGTCAGTCCTAGAGAATGTTCCATGTACACTTGAAAAGAATGTGTATTCTGGTTTTTAATTTTTTTTGGATGTAATGTCCTGGAAATATCAATTAAGTCTTACTGTTTGATTGTATCATTTAGGATCTCTGTTTCCTTATTGATCTTCTGTCTAGAAGATCTGTCCATTGATGTGAGTGGGGTGTTAAATTCTCCTACTATTATTGTATTCTTATCAGTTTCTCCCTTTATGTCTGTTAGTATTTGTTTTATGTATTTGGGTGCTCCTATATTAGGTGCATATATGTTGATGACTGTAAAATCCTCTTCTTGTGTTGATCCTTTTATCGTCATATAGTGTCCTTTTTTATCTTTGTTTATGACCTTTGTTTCAAAGTCTATTTTGTCTGATAGGAGTATTGCGACCCCCGCTTTCTTTTCATTTCTGTTTCCATGAAATATCTTCTTCTATCCCCTCACTTTCAATCTATGTGTGTCCTTTGCCCTAAAGTGGGTCTCTTGTAGGCAGCATATTATAGGCTCTTGTTTTTTATCCAATCCACCACTCTGTGTCTTTTGATTGAAGCATTTAGTCCATTGACATTTAAGGTAATTATTGATAGATATGTATTTATTGCCATTTTAACCTTGTTTCCCCCTGGATTTTATATTTCTTCTTTGTCCCTTTTTCTTTTTCCTTTTGTGGTGTGATGATTTTATTTTATATTATATTTATGTTCTCTTCTTGTTGGTTTTTGTGAATCTATTCTATGTTTTTGATTTGTGGTTACCCTGTTTTTCAAGTATGTTAACCCCATCCTATATCTACTTCCCTTCAACTGGTAGTCATTTATGCTCAAACACATTCTAGGAAATGAAAAAACAAACAACAACAACTATGTTTTCTTATGCTTCTCCCCCACATTTTATGATTTTGATGTCCTCTTTTACATCTTCACGTTCATCCTTTTGCTGTTCATGGTGGTTATCATCACTTTCACAGAAATTTTTTGATTTTTTAAAATCTGGGTACTGGCTTATTTAGGTGATGTGCTTTCCAATTGTGATTCTCTCTTTCCTATATATTCTTACTTCTTTTCTATTTAGAGAAGACCTTTCAACATTTCGTTTAGGATAGGCTTAGTATTGCTGTATTCTTTTAGTTTTTCACTTGTCTGAGAAATTCTTTCTCTCTCCTTCTATTCTAAATGATAATCTTGCTGGGTAGAGTATCCTAGGTTGCAGATTTTTCCCTTTCAGGACTTTGAATGTCTCTTGCCACTCCCTTCTGGCCTGCAACATTTCTGTAGAGAAATCAACTGATAGCTTTATATGGGGGTTCCCTTGTAATTAGCTCTTTTTTTTCTTGCTGCTTTTAGCATCCTCTCTTTAACTTTTGCCATTTTTATTGTAATATGCCTTTGTGTAGGTCTGTTTGGGTTTACCTTGTTTGGGATGCTCTGTGCTCCCTGCACCTGGATGTCTGTTTCCTTATTTAGGTTTGGAAAGTTTTCAGCTGTAATTTCTTCAAATACATTTTCGATCCCCTTTTCTCTTTCTTCCCCTTCTGGAATCCCTATTATGCATAGGTTGACATGCTTTATATTATCCCATACGTCTCTTATGTTTTATTTCTTTTTCATTTGGCTTTCTATCTGCTGTCCTGATTGGCTGATTTCCATTATTCTATCTTCCAGGTCACTTATTTGTTCTTCTGCATTATTTATTTTGTTTTGGGTTTTTTTGGCCACGCCACACAGCTGTGGGGGTCTTAGTTCCCTGACCAGGGATTGAACCCATGCCCTTGGCAGTGAAGTTGCGGGGTCCTCACCACTGGACCACCAGGGAATTCTCCCTTCTTCTGCATTATTTATTCTGCTATTCATTGCCTTTAGTTCACTTTTTGTCTCAGCAGATGAGTTTTCTGATTTTTCTTGGTTCCTCTTTATAGTTTCTAGTTCCTTTTTATGGTACTCTGAATTACTGTCAATAGCCTTTCTTAATTCCTTCAATATTTTCATTATCTCCTTTTAATTTTTTATTTTATTTTATTTTTGCGGTACACAGGCCTCTCACTGTTGTGGCCTCTTCGTTGCGGAGCACAGGCTCCGGACGCGCAGGCTCAGCAGCCATGGCTCACAGGCCCAACTGCTCTGCGGCATGTGGGATCTTCCCAGACCGGGGCACAAACCCGTGTCCCCTGCATTGGCAGGTGGACTCTCAACCACTGTGCCACCAGGGAAGCCCTCATTATCTCCTTTTTGAAATTGGTGTCTATTAGACTGAAGAGGTATGTTTCATTGTTTGTTCTTTCAGGGGAATTCTCTTGGTCTTTTAACTGGGAGTGATTCCTCTGCTTCTTCATTTTACTTCTATTTCTCTTATTCTGTGAGTTTAGGAGACACAGTTATCTACTGGGGTCTTGGAGGGCTATTTATATGTGGGAGTGTCCCTGTGTAGCTTGTGTGAGTTTAATATTTTTGGTGCATGGGCTCTTTTTAGTATGGATGCCTGTTGCCTCTTTCCTCAGTGTGTGCTGGCTGTTATCCCCTTGATATGGGGTGTGCAGATGCAGCGACTGGTGCCCAGTCATGAGGTTCTTGGTGGTGTGTTGGCTCACGCGTACCCCTGAAGCACATGATGGGAATAGAGGCAGCTTGAGACTGCTCCTGAAGATGAGGGGGTGGTGGTGGTGGTGGCTTACAACCACTCCTGGAGCTCGTGTAAGTGGTGTCCTGTTGACTGAGAGCTCACACAGGGAAAAAGGGTGTAATGGCAGGTCCCACCCCTCTCTGCATGCATTGCCCCCACAATGGCACCTGGCCTCTAAGGCGGCCCAGGCTTCCTCCACGTAAACCCTCAGGTTCGGCTGCACCAGACTCCAGCCCCTTCAGTCTGTTTCTGTGCAGCCCACCCATTCCTCTCCCCAGGTCTGATCTCCGAAGCCCGAGCTTCCACACCCAGCCCCTGCTTGCACTGGCGGATACACGTCTCAGGCTGGGGAGTGCAGAGCGGTGGCACTCACAGTCTCTGCAGGTCTCTCTCCATCCTAGCTGCTGCAAACCGGTTGCTGCACTCTTCTCTGAGGCTCCAAAGCTCCCCCTCTGTCCCAGCTGATCTCTCCTCCGGTGATGGGACTTCCTGGGGTGCAGGAAACTTTCCTCTTTCACAGCTCCCTCCCAGGGGTGTATGTACTGTCCCGATTCCTTTCTCACTTTTTTTCTCTCTTTTTTCTTCTGTCCTACCTGGTTACGTGGAGATTTTCTTGCCCTTTCAGAAGTCTGAGGTCTTCTTCCAGCATTCAGTAGATATTCTGTGAGAATCATTCCACGTGTAGATGTATTTTGATGTATTTGTGGGAGAAGGTGAGCTTCATGTCCTATGACTGCCATCTTGATTGCTCCTCTAAGTGGATTTTATTTTGTTTTGTATGTTTTCTTGATATTCTGTTTGATTTCTCATTGTTAGTGTACAGAAATACAATTTATTTTTGAGTGTTGATTTTGCCTCCTGCAACTTTGTTTATTAGTTGTAACAGTTCTTTTGGTAGAGTCTATACAATTTTATATATTTCAGATCATGTCATCTGCAGACAGAGACAGTTTTACTTCTTCCTTTCCTGTTTGGATGCCTTCCATTTCTTTTTCTTGTCTAATGGCTCTGGCTAGGACTTTAAGTACTATGTTGCATAAAAGTGGAGAGAGTGGGCATCCTAGTCTTGTTCCTGATCTTAGAAGAAAAGCTTTCAGCTTTTCACCATTCAGTATGATGTTAACTGTGGGCTTGTCATATATGACCTTTATTATGTTGAGGTACAATTCATTCTGTACCTAATTTATTGAGAATTTTTATTATGAAAGGATGTTGAATTTTGCCAAATGATTTTTCTGCATCTACTGAGACAATAATAAGATTTTTTCCCTTCATTTTGTTAATGTGGTGTATCACATTTATTGATTTGTGTATGTTGAACCATTCTTGCATCCCACGGATAAATCCCACTTGATCATGGTATATGATCCTTTGAATGTACTGTTGAGTTTGGTTTGCTAATATTTTGTTGAGGATCTTTTCATCTGTGTTCATCAGAGATATTGGTCTGTAATTTTCTCTTCTTGTAATGTCACATGAGTCCTTATTAAGAGGGATTCTGGAGGAGTCAGAGTGAGAGCAGGAGGCAGTGTGATAATGGAAGCAGAGATTGGGTGATGCATTTTGAAGATTCAGGAAGAGGCCAGAAGCCAAGGAATACTGACGTCCACTAGAAGGCTGGATGAAGAAAAGGAATGGATTCTCCCTGGAGCCTCCAGAAGGAATCGGCCCTGTGGCACCTTGACGTTAGCCCAGTGAAACTTATTTTGAACTTCTTGCCTCCAGAACTGTAAGAGAATAAGTTTGTGTGTTTTTTTTAACTTTATTTATTTATCTACATATATTTATATTTATTTATTTTTGGCTGTGTTGGGTCCTTGTTGCTGCGCACGGGCTTCCTCCAGTTGTGGCGAGTGGGGGCTACTCCTCATTGTGGTTCACGGGCCTCATTGAGGTGTCCTCTCTCTGTTGGGGAGCCATGGGTTCTAGGCATGCGGGCCTCAGTAGCTGTGGCACACGGACTCAGTAGTTGTGGCTCGTGGGCTCTAGAGCGCAGGTGCAGTTGTGGTGCATGGGCCCAGCTGCTCCATGGCTTGTGTGATCCTCCTGGACCAGGGCTCAATCCCACGTCCCCTGCCCTGGCAGGCGGATTCCCAACCACTGCGCCACCAGGGAAGTCCAAGTTTGTGTTTTTTTAAGCCATCACATTTGTTACAACAGCAATAGAAAACTAATACACTTCCTTGCTCCCCTACAGATTTTTACCTCTTACAAAACTACTTGCATTCAAACTGTCCTCTCAAGGTGTGCTTCTGGGGGAACCCAAACTATTAACACTCACCATCTTTGCTCTACTCACCATCCCCTTCTTACCACCCCAGGCCAAGTCCACATTGTCTTTTCCTGGAAAGTTGCTGGAGTCTCTACCAGCAACTATTGAAATATTAAACCCACTACCAAATATTACACCCACTACCAATATTAAACTCATGCAGCCATATTTATTGATTTAATTAGAGGTTATGCTTTCAGTATTCTCTTCATTTGCTTATTTCTCTATACCTATACTATTTTACTTGCTATGACAGTGTGACAGGAGATATTTGTTGACATGAAATTGTCACTCCTGGAAGTTCAAAGTGATTTGGCATTCATTAATTTCATTTGAATAACACTTTTATTTTCTTCACAATGATTTTGAAGATTTTTTTGTGCCTTTTTAAAATTTTTATTTATAAGTTGGAGTCTAATTGCTTTCCAATGTTGTGTTAGTTTCTGCTGTACAATGAAGTGAATCAGCCATACGCATACACACGTCCCCTCCCTCTTGGACCTCCCTCCCATCCCCACCCCCCATCCCGCCCATCCAGGTCGTCACAGAGCACCGAGCTGAGCTCCCTGTGCTATACAGCAGGTTCCCACTGGTTAGCTATTTTACACATGGTAGTGTGTTTATGTCAAACCCAATCTCCCAATTCATCCCACCCTCCCCTTCCCTCGCTGTGTCCACACATCCATTGATTTTGAAGATTTTTAAGGCACTTACTCATCAAGCATATATATTATTACTGTATTAAGGCAGGGAAGTAAATATCTATTATATTTGGAAATTAGTTACAGAGATAGAATCAATTATAGCTGGGTTGAGTGGAAAGGGAATAATAATGGGTATAAAGTAGCAATATAGTTGGAAGGGCTGAGGAGAGGTAGACTGCCAGAACCCACTTTGAAAGCAAACCGCAGAACTGAGTCTCCAGGGGCACTGCTCCTCCTGCCATAAACCGAAAGGTGTTTTTTGAGTGGACCACTACCACTAAAGTGCTGATGTGGGAGCCACTGCCTCTGCTGTGATAGGGAAGCCACTTCTGCTAAGTCAGGAAACTACAGCCTCAGCTGCTGGCATTGGAACCAGGCCACCTCAGTTATGATCTGCATCCACAAGAATGAATTCCTTGCACCTGGCCTCTGTTGCTACAGCACTTGGTTCCAAATCCAAGCATTGGATGCATGCATCTGTTATGCAGAATCTGAATCTCATCCACAATTTTAGTTGTAAGAGATCTGGAAAATAGACCTTGTGGCTTTCAAGTCTCTGTGAGCCAGGAAGGCCCAGAATGGAATTGGAGCAGAATGGAGCAAGCCAGTGCACAAAACCCAGTACCACCATGTGCTAGCAACAATATTGGAACCATAAAAAGGAAAAAATGTTTTGGTTAATGTTCCCTGGAATAGAAAACTGCATTAGGTACAGCAGCCTATTCCTGTTCATTGTGATTAGTAGTCTATTATTACTATACTTGTTCTGTAGCAATATTGGTTCTCCTTTGCTTATGCCAATATTTTGGTAAGCTTTAGTGAGCCCATGTTTAAAATAACTGCCTCAGGTCACAGGTTGCAAGTTCTCTCTTTTATTTTTCCATGTGTCAGCCGCAGTGTTTGAGAGCCTAGGGGCACTGGATAATAGTTACTGGCTGATGATCTTGAGCCTTCATTCCATAACCAAAGGGGAAAGTTCTTGAATTCATGTAGAAATTATTTTGTTGAATTAGATCCTGGGGCTAAAAACTTTTGAATTCTGCCCTAACCACATAACCACAGTAATTTTTCTGGGCTGTTGCTATGCTGTGATGTTTTGAACATCCAGCATCCACGCTCAGAGGAAAGGAGAAGGAAGTGGTGTGCTGTGCAAAGACTTACGCGTGAAGTCCTGTTTGAATGAAGCTGAGGAACTTTGATGGGGGCGGTCACAATTCTTCCTTCTTTCTTGTTTCATAGTGTTTAATTTGCTAAGACTTCTAGTTCCATCGGACGCTATAATAGGGGAAAAGCCACACCAACTGCTCTTCAATTGACAGTTGTTTTGCTCCCCACGGAAAACACTGGAAGCCATCTGATAAATTTAGCTTTGTGAAAATAGCATTTTAAAGGCAGATGATCGTTGGCTGTTATAATTTTACTCCTGGATTTTCATGCATGCCTCTTCAAAGATTTTTGGATTGTAAAGAGAAACCAAAACATAACTTTAGGAAGATGGTTTATCCATCAAAGGTTGTGAAAATAAATGCTCAAATATGAATTGTGATACTGGGCTCTTTGAAAGAGCTCTGAGAGCAAGATGCTTCTTTTCAGAGAGCATCATCAAAGTTTGTGTATTGCAGTCATTTGAATAATGATAGGGGATCTTGGCAAACCAGCAGCAAAATATAAAATGACAAACATCTGGGAAGTTGGCAGCTGTGAGTTGGAAGGCTATCTCGTGGTGTCACAGGTGTGCAAAGTAAATGCTCGGGGATCAGGTGGAAGCAGTTATTGTAGGTAGTAGGACTAGAGGCTGCAACATGAGAGATTGAGGTTTTCTGTCTTTATTTGTTCCCCAAACAGATGACCAGGAAACTAGCCATTAATTTATGCACGTATTGCATATTGTACACATCTTTCTAGAAATATTTTGCATTTTTATCAAACAAATCCAACACTGAGCGTTCTTTTAAAATAAATTTTTTTTTATTGTAGTTGATTTATAATGTTGGGTTAGTTTCTGGTGTACAGCAAAGTGATTCGGCTATATACTTTTCTTTTCTAATATGGTTTATTACAGGATATTGAATATGGTTCCCTGTGCTATACAGTAGGACGTTGTTTATTTTATATATAGTAGTGTATATCTGCTAATCCAAAACTCCTAATTTATCTCTTCCTCACCCCTTTCCCCTTTGGTAACCATAACTTTGTTTTCTATGTCTGTGAGTCTGTTTCTGTTTCGTAGATAAGTTCATTTGTGTCTTTTTTTTAATTTTTATTTTTTTGGCTGCGCTGCGCGGCATGCAGGATCTTAGTTCCCCAACCAGAGATCAAACCTGTGACCCCTGCAGTGGAATTGCATAGTCCTAACCACTGCACTGCCAGGGAATTCCCTCTTCTTTTTTTAAATATTGGCTATATTCCTTATAGCTTATTTTATTATTATTATTGTTATTATTGTTTTACTTTTTGGCCGCACCACACGGCATGTGGGAGGCATGCAGGATCTTAGTTCCCTGACCAGGGATCAAACCCATGCCCCGTGCAGTGGAACTGTGGAGTCTTAACCACTGGACTGCCAGGGAAGTCCCTGTGTCATATTTTAGATTCCACATATAAGTGATATCATATAACATTTGTCTTTGTCTGACTTACTTCACTTAGTATAATCTCTAGGTCCATCCAGGACTTACTTCACTTAGTATAATCTCTAGGTCCATCCATGTTGCTGCAAATGGCATTTTTTCATTCTTATTTATGGCTGAGTAGTATTCCATTGTATATATTTACCACATCTTCTTTATCCATTCATCTGTCAACGGACATTTAGGTTGCTTCCACATCTTGGCTATTGTAAATAGTGCCGCTATGAACATTGAGGTGCACATATCTTTTAAAATTAGTTTTCTCTGGATATATGCCCAGGAGCGGGATTGCTGGATCATATGGCAACTCTATTTTTAGCTTTGTAAGGAACCTCCATACTGTTTTCCATAGGGGCTGCACCGATTTATTTTCCCACCAACAGTATGGGGGGGGTTCCCTTTTCCCCACACCCTTTACAGTATTTGTTATTTGTCGACTTTTTAATGATGGCCGTTGTGAGTGGTGTGTGGTGATACCTCATTGTAGTTTTGATTTGCATTTCTCTAATAATTAGCAATGCTGAGCATCTTTTCGTGTGCTATTGGCTATTCACATGTCTTCTTTGGAGAAATATCTTTAGGTCTTCTACCCATTTTTTGATTGGGTTGCCTGTTATTGAGTTGTATGAGCTGTTTGTATATTTTTGAAATTAAGCCCTTATCGGTTGCATCGTGTGCAAATATTTTCTCCCATTCTGTAAGTTGTCATTTCGTTTTGTTTACGGTTTCCTTTGCTTTCCAAAAGCTTATGTTTGATTAGGTCCCATTTCTTTATTTTGCTTTTATTTCTATTGCCTTGGGAGACTGACCTAAGAAAACATTGCTACAATTTATGTCAGACAATGTTTTGCCTATGCTCTCTTCTAGGAGTTTTATGGTGTCATGTCTTTAAGCCATTTTGAGTTTATTTTTGTGTATGGTGTGAGGGAGTGTTTTAACTTCCATTGATTTACATGAGGCTGTCCAGCTTTCCCAACATCACTTGCTGAAGAGACTCTGTTCTCCATTGTATATTCTTGCCTCCTTTGTCAAAGATTGACTGTAGGCATATAGGTTTATTTCTGGGCTGTCTATTCTGTTCCATTTATCCATATGTCTGTTTTTGTGCCAATACTGTGCTGTTTTGATTACTGTAGCTTTGTAGTATTGTTTGAAGTCTGGGAGGGTTATGCCTCCTGCTTTGTTCTTTTTCTTCAGGATTCCTTTGGCAATTCTGGGTCTTTTATGGTTCCATATGAATTTTAGGATTCTTTGTTCTAGTTCTGTGAAAAATGTCATGGGTAATTTGATAGGGATCGGATTAAATCTGTACAGTAAGTCCCCTATATACGAACCTTCAAGTTGCGAACTTTCAAAGATGCGAATGTACGTTCACACGTCCAATCTCATAAGTTAGTTCATGTGTCTGGAGTACATTGTCACGTGTGTGCATCCTCTACAAGTGGTTGTGCTTTTGTGTACTTTACAGTACTGTATAGAGCACAGTAGTACAGTATCTTTATTTCAGGCCCAGGATGTCTGGAAGAAAGCATGAAAGCAGTGATGATGTAGCTGGTACTGCTAAGAAGTGCCAGCTGTTGTACTGTACTACTGTACTTTTCAAGGTACTGTACTGTAAGATTAAAAATGTTTTATTTTTTGTTTGTTTTTTATGTATCATTTGTGTGAAAAGTATTATAAACCTATTACAGTACAGTACTATATAGCCAATTGTGTTAGTGGGGTACCTAGGCTTTGTTGGACTTATGAACAAATTAGACTTATGAATGTGCTCTTGGAATGGAACTCGTTCATATGTAGGGGACTAACTGTAGATTGCTTTGGGCAGTATGGCCATTTTAACAACTTTCTTCCAATCTAAGAGTGTGGGATATCTTTCCATTTCTTTATATCATCTTCAATTTCCTTTATCAATGTTTTTTTTTTTTCTTTTTTTTTTTTTTTGCGGTACGCGGGCCTCTCACTGTTGTGGCCTCTCCCGTTGCGGAGCCCAGGCTCCGGACGTGCAGGCCCAGCCGCTCCGCGGCATGTGGGATCTTCCTGGATCGGGGCACGAACCCGTGTACCCTGCATCGGCAGGCGGACTCTCAACCACTGCGCCACCAGGGAAGCCCTATCAATGTTTTATAGTTCTCAATATATAAGTCTTTTACCTCCTTGGTCAGGTTTATCCCTAAGTATTTTATTTTTCTGATGTGATTTTAAAAGGGATTTTTTTTTTCTTTTTTTTTTTACTTTCCCTTTCTGATACTTCAATGTTAGTGTAAAGAAATGCCACTGGGGCTTCCCTGGTGGTGCAGTGGTTGAGAGTCCGCCTGCCAATGCAGGGGACGTGGGTTCGTGCCCCGGTCCGGGAAGATCCCACATGCTGCGGAGTGGCTGGGCCCGTGAGCCATGGCTGCTGAGCCTTTGCGTCCAGAGCCTGTGCTCCATAATGGGAGAGGCCATGGCAGTGAGAGGCCTGTGTACTGCAAAAAAAAAAAAAAAAAAAAAAAAAAATGCAAGTGATTTCTGTATGTTAATCTTGTATCCTGCTACCTTGCTGAATTTGTTGATTAGTTCTAGTAGCTTTTGTGTGGAGTCCTCAGAGTTTTCTGTATACAGTATCATGTCATCAGTGTATAATGACAATTTTACCTCTTCCTTTCCAATTTGGATACCTTTTATTTCTTGTCTGATTGCTGTGGCTAGAACTACCATTACTATGTTGAAAGGAAGTGGTGAAAGTGGGGATCCTTGTCTTGTTTCAGATTTTATCAGGAAGGTTTTCAGCTTTTCACTATCGAGTTTTATGTTGGCTGTGGGTCTCATAAATAGCTTTTATTATGTTGAGATATGTTCCCTCTATACCTACTTTGGTGAGAGTTTTTATCATGAATGGATGTTGAATTTTGTCAGATGCTTTTTCTGCATCTATTGAGATGATCGTGTGGTTCTTGTCTTTTCTTTAGTTGATGTGGTATATCACATTGATTTGTGTATGTTGAACCATCCTTGTGACCCTGGGAGGAATCCAACTTGGTCATGATCTTTTTTATGTGTTGTTGGATTCGGTTTGCTAATATTTTGTTGAGAATATTTGTATTTATATTCATCAAAGATATTGGCCTGTAATTTTCTTTTTTGGTAGCCACACTTGGCATTCTTAATGCTGTGTTGGATTCTTCCTTTCCCTTGGATTTATTGGGCCTCAAGTAAATTAATGAATATTTTAATAAAACCAATATTATTTGTCAAATAAAATGATCATGTTAAAAAGCCTCTACCATGGATTTAAAACTTTGCTGTAATTATAAATTCTCCACATTTAAATCAGCCTTCATTTTAATTAAGTTTTCTTTTTTCCTTAGATCAGTGTTTCTCAAAAGTATGGTCACCAGACTAACAGCATCAGATTCACATGGGAACTTGTTAGAAATGCAGATTCTCAGGCCTGGCCAAGACCCATGGAATCAGAACTCTGGTGGTGGAGTCCAGCAGTCTGTGTTTAAACAAGCCATTCAGGAGAGCCAGATGTGAGAACCAAGTGTGAGAACCACTGCTAGTCTAGGGTCAGAGACATTAGACAGTAGGCTCTGGTCATCTCAACTCAAACCTCTAATGAAATTGTGTTTCTTTCCATTTCAGAGGGTAACCTTCTGTGCAGGTAATTTAGATTGGAAGACAGTACTACTGGAACTATATGTTGCTGAGGTCATCCTCATCAGAGCTGGGAAAATTCCCTTCAGGTGATTAACCACAATGTAGGACTAGGAGGAAATGATCTCTTGCTCATTTATACCTAGTTCTTTATTACTTGACAATAATTATATTATTTTTTAATTTATGTATTTTTGAAAAAATTTTAAAGATTCAGAAATGATTACAGATTATGTGACAGATAGTAGCCACTTTGAACCAATAAACATTAACATTTATTAATTAAATATTAACATATTTTCTTCTAGTGTTACTTTTTACCACTTGAAATTGAAATGTTCTGTTATCTCTGTCCCAAACCTATTCTCCTTCCTGTCTTTACCTCCCTTCCTTCCCAGAAGCAACCTCCACCATGGATTTGGCACTATCTACTGTATGTGTTTTCGTCACATACATATGTATTCACAAGTGATATTAGTACTGTTTTTGGTAGTTTTTCCTACATTGACATCAACGGTGTTACATGAGGCACATAATATAAACTTGCACATCACCTTCTTCTGCCCTGAACCAGGTGACCATGAAATGAAAAATTGTTTTTTCCTTCAGTTTATGGATGGATAGGTGTTCATTGGGACTAAATTATAGTATCTGCTTATGGGAAGGTATTACAGGTTGAATTGTGCCCGCCCCGCCCCCCCCCCCCCCCCCCCCCCCGCCACAAGATATGTTGAAGTTCTAATCCCCCATTACCTCAGAATGTGACCTTATTTGGAAATAGGGTAATTGCAGATAAAGCAGTTAGGTAAAGATAAGGTCATACTGGACTAGGGTGGGTACTTAATCCAGTATGGCTGGTGTCCTTACAAGAAGAGGAGACACAGACAAGAGACACACTGCATGAGACAAGAGGCAGAGACTAGAGTGATGGGTCTATAAGCCCAGGAATGTGGAGGGTTGCTGGCAACCACCAGAGGCTAGAAGAGGCAAGGAAGGACCGTTTCCTAGAGCCCTCAGAAGGAGGATGACCCTGCTGACATCTTGATTTTGGAATTCTAGACTCCAGAATTGTGAGAGAATAAATGTCTGTTGTTTGAAGCCACCCAATTTGTGGTACTATGTTGCAGCAGCCCTAGGAAACTAATACAAATGGAAATGAAGAGTCAGTTTAGCTCAACTCAATATGCCGTAGAGAGCGCCCATAACATGTGAGTAAACTGATTATTTCAGAAATGTTGGGGAATTAGTCTAGTTAACTGAATTTTCTGGTTTGGGCATTAACCAGCTTACTCTGTATTTAATTTCTACCAACAGTATTACATGTTTAAACATCTGGGTTGTTCAGTTATAAAGAAACTAAAAAAGCCACATGGCCACCAAATTCACTGTAGATCCTATAATATTACCATGTTCTAATAAAGAAATTAAAGTACTGGGAAAAACTTGTAGATGAAACAGTTATATTTAACTGAACCAAATTCCAAGATTAAGAAGACAATGTGATATAATTAAAACTAAAGCTATATTGCCCTTAATTTACTCCTTCTTTGATAATGCATAAAGCACTTTTAATGTTGCAAATATATGCTCATTATCAAACTAGTTATGGTTGTTACTCCAGTATTGTAGAACAACTCAGTTTATTCATTTCTTCTTCCTCTCTTACCACCTCTGCTGCCGCCGCCACCACCATCAGCTCCACTGCCTCCAGCACCTCCTCCTTCTCCACCAGCACCTCCTCCACAATTGCTCCAGCACCACCACCACCACTTCATGCTTCAGGCAGCCTTTGTGTTGCTGGGTTGACCGAGAGTTACTCATCAAACGTCTCCTGGAAACAAGACTTGAGGAAAAAAGACAGATGACTCAGTCTATGTATGTAGCAAGGTGGGGGACATAAAAACTTATATGGACATCCTTAATATAAGGCAAAACAGGAAAACAGAGATTCTAAAGATGCAAAAATAAACTGTTACATTAGTCCAGATCTGGATGACTACTTTTAGCCATGGATGTCTTCAGCCATGATGATAATGAATTTGGGGTAGATCTTCTATTAGGTAAGTCATTAACTAGCCAATCATTAAAAAACACTCCAGTCATAAAATCATTTTGAGTGATTTCTACCGACCAGGTTTTAGAACTTTTACCTGAAGAGACAGTGTCTTATTCTTTTGGTTTTCCCATGTGTAGGATAGGCATGGATGATATTTAGATACTCAGTAAGTATTTGATGATTTAATTCCTATTGTGATTCTGACACTAGAAGCTACAAATATACTTATTTTTTTGTTAATTATTTTTTTTGGAAAAGGTAATACAAATTTGGCCATACCTACCAAACTTGCAGATTGATTGCTTTATTTATGTATTTATGTTGAAGTATAGTTGCTGTACAACATTTTATAAGTTACGGGTGTATAACAGTGATTCATAATTTTTAAAGGTTATACTCCATTTAGTTAATATAAAATATTGGCTGTATTCCCTGTGCTGTACCATACATCCTAATAGCTTATTTCATACATAATAATTCGTACCAGATGTATTTCTTCTCTGCCCCAGTAATTCCACCTCTTAACATTGCTCCTGAAGATACATATGTACATAAAAGAAAGGCCGTGTGTAGAAGGTTACTCATGGCAGCGTTGCTCACAACCTAGAATCCAGCACTAGGACACTAGGTTGTGAGGAACGCCTGTTATATTGGAACACAGCCATGCCCAATCATTTACATATGGTCAAAGGCTGTTTCTGTGCCACAGGGAGGAGTTCAGTGGTTCTGACAGAGACTATATGGCCCACAAAAACCTAAAATAGTTACTATGTGACGCTTAAAAAAGAAAAAGCTTATGGACCTCAGCTCTAAGTGCTTCAGTTTAACAAAATCTTACCTATGCTTTTCTAGTACATGCAAATACAAGTACAAAACAGTTAGAGTACAAAATAGTTAAAAAGGAAACCCAAACGATGAGCTTCACTCTTGAGAATGCACAGGAGGGATGGTGTTCTTTTTCAGTTTGACAATCCTTACCCTCAAGAGAAAAAAAGTGGAAGGCAAGATTGCTTCATCTTTAATTTATGTGACAAAGATTCGTTGGGTGTATACTCAGGGGAAGGTACTCCAGGGACTGCAGGATGCAGAGACAAAGAAAGCACGATCCTTCTTCTTCGGGGCTCACAGTCTAGCAAGGGACTCAGACATGTTAAGCAATTAGATGCAAAATGATGAATGCTGTAAGAAAGAGAAGAAAAAAGTGCCGTGAGAGCATGAACAGCCACAGAAGATGTGTGAATCTGCCCAAGGCCTTTTAAAAAAATCATGAGAGGGGCTTTTTACAAAAGGGTGTCAAGGTGAAATAAAAATTGCCAATGAGACAGGTTTTACTCTTTCTGAGCAAAAGAGGGTAGTGAAAGAGTATCTGTCTAAACCCTAAACAAAATGTTTAAGCCCAAGAGCATTACTGTATCCTTTTTGTTTTTCAGGGCCCTAACTTCATGCAGCTAGATTTGTTGTTTGAATTCTGACCTGTTCAAGCTTTTACAGTGGATCATTTGATGCTTCATGAAAGTAAAATCTGCATCTTATTGTTGTAGGCATTTTTCACAAGAGCAAAATTTATTTTCCTCGTTTGGTTTCCCATAGGTTTAGCATGTAAGAGAAGCGTATCAGTCTGTCAGTGTGTTTCAAAAAGAAGAGAGATGAGAAACCACGGGCTTCACTTCCCATGTGCTGAATTTTCTTTTTCACTTTAGATTAGGTCACACAGCTTGTTTTGGACACTGTTCTACCCAAGGTGACCTTAGTATTGCTCAGATATGGAACAAAAGGCAAAGTTGTATGACAGAAGTTGATCCATAAACTTCAGGTTCACATTGTTTCCTTGATCACCTCCTTTTGCTTCTGCAGACCAACTCTCCACCCTTTCTACTCTCCTTTCTGGACCCAAAGGCTGACCTGCATGGATTCCATCAGTATGCTTCCTGGCCTCTGGCTTCTGGCTGGGTTCAGCCAACGAGAAGACATGGCTGACAGCAGGAAGGGAAGAGAGTGAAGTTCCAGGTATTTGTTTCCCCACTTTGTCCTGTAGGATCATCATAAGCTGCATCCCTCTGCTGCAGGAAGGACTGGGGCCAATTTCACTCAACTCTCACTGTGTACAGGTTCCAGTAACTGCTTCCTGTTGGCTCTTCTGTGCCCTGTTGTTACTGGCCTTGGGGTACTTCATTGTGCCTGGTGATTTTCCCCATCGCCTCCCACACGTTTGTTAGCAATTTCTTTATGAAACTCTCCTCACATTAGCCCAGCTGACTGTGCTGTGCCAGGGATTTGAGGGATGCAGTATATATTCCTGTAAGGTTTCACAAATCAAGAGTTTTATTCGGTTCCACGGTACTGATTTCCACCACTCTGTCTTCCAGCACACTGATCCGTTCTTCTGCCTCATTTATTCTGCTATTGATTCCTTCTAGTGTAATTTTCATTTCAGTTATTGTATTCTTTAGTTCTGTTTGGTTGTTCTTTACATTTCCTACTCTTTGTTAAAAACTAAACTTCTCAGTCTCTGCATCCATTCTTTTCCCGAGTTCTTGGATCATCTTTATGATCATTATTCTGAATTCTTTCTTTCTTGAAGTGGAGATTTCCTATCTCTACTTCACTTAGTAGTTCTTCTGGGGTTTTATCTTGTTCCTTTACCGGGAACATATTCCATTGCCATCTCATTTTGTTTAAATTTCTATTTGTATTTTTATGAATGTGGTAGGTTAGTTACACTTCTTGACCTTGCAGATGTAGCCCTCTGTGTCCCAGCAGTACATGCCCCTCTTGTCACCCAAGGGCCAGCTGGTCCAGGGTAGGTTCTGACATGTGTTGGCAGACTAAGTTCCACAGGCTGTAGGACTGTTCTGTTCTTGTGTCTGCCCCCTGGTGGGTGAGGCTGGGTCTTTGCCCTCTGGTGGGCAGGTCCATGTCAAGAGGTGGCTGTGGGCAGCTTCTCTGCTGATGGGTGGGGCTGTGTTCCTCACCTGTTGGGTTTTTGGCCTGAGGTGTGCCAGCACTGCAGCCTACATGCTGTTGGGTAGGGCCAGGTTTTGGTGCTAATGACCCAGGCAAGATGTCCACCTCCAGCAAGAGTTCATATAGATGAACACTCACTGGGTATCTCTGCCACCAGCATCCATGTCTCCAGGGCGAGCCACAGCCACCCCTTGCTTCCCCAGGAAACCCTATGAGACCAGCAGGTAGGTCTGGCCCAGGCTCCTCTGAAGTCACTGCTTTTGCCCTGGGTCCCAGTGTGCGTGAGACCTTGTGTACGCCCTCCAAGAGTAGAGTCTGTTTCCCCAGTCCTGTGCAGCTCCTGCACTCAAGCCTTGCTGGCCTTCAAAGCCAAGTGCTCTGGGGGTTCCTACTCCCAAGGCCAGACCCCTGTGCTGGGGAGCCTGATGTGGGGCCCAGAGCTTTTACTCCTGTGGGAGAACATATAAAACATAATTGTTCTCCAGTTTGTGGGTCACCCACCCGGCTAATATGGGATTTAATTATATTGCAAGTGTGCCCCTCTTACCATCTCACTGTGGTTTCTTCTTTAGGTCTTTGGATGTAGAATATCTTTCTTTGGTAGGTTCCAGTCTTTTTTTTTATCAGTGGCTCTTCAACAGTTCGTTGTGACTTTGGTGTGCTCATGAGAGGAGGTTACTTCAAGGTCCTTCTAGTCCACATCTTGTCTCCAATCCAGTTCAGTTTTTGTGAGTCAGAAATCCAGATATGGCTTAGCTGAATGCCTCTGATTCAGATTCTTTCATGAATGAGGTTGCAGTGGAGTTGTCTGTCTGCTGAGGCTGCATTCACCTTGAAACTCAAATGGAAAAGACAGAGCAGTGGAAATCACTGTCGCAGAACAGAATAAAGAAGAATGAATGAAAAGAAATGAGGACAGTCTCAGAGACCTCTGGGACAACATTAAATTCACCAACGTTTTGCATTATAGGGGGTCCCACAAGGAGAAGAGAGAGAGAAAGGGCCTGAGAGAAAATTTGAAGAGATAATATTGAAAACTTCCCTAGCATGGGAAAGGAAACAGCCACCCAAGTCCAGGGAGCTCAGAGAGTCCCATACAGGACTGACCCAAGGAGGAACACACGGATTCACACAGTAATGAAATTGACAAAAATTAATTACAGGTAAAGAAAATATTAAAAGCAACAAGGGAGAAGCACCAAATAGCATACAAGGGAATCCACATAAGGCCATCAACTGATTTTTCAGCAGAAACTCTGCAGGCAAGAAGGAAGTAGCATGATATATTTAAAGTAATGAAAGGGAAAAACCTACAACCAAGAATACTCTACCCAGAAAGGCTCTTGTTCAGATGCTATGGCGGAATCAAAAGCTTTACAGACAAGCAAAAGCTAAAAGAATTCAGCACCGACAAAGCAGCTTCACAACAAATGGAAGTTTTACAACACGTTCCTAGGAACTTCTCTAGGAAGAAAAAGGCCACAACTAGAAACAAAATTATGAAATGGGAAAGCTCACCAGAAAAGGCAAACATGCAGTAAAGGTAGGAAATCATCCACATAAATGTGCTATCAAAACCAGCAACTGTGAGAAGAGGAGAGTACAGATACAGGATATTGGAAATGCATTTGAAATTAAGAGACCAGCAATTTAAAACAATCTTCTTAATATATATAGACTGCTATATCAAAACGTCATGACAACTGCAAACAAAAAATCTACAATAGATAAACACACACATACACAAAAGCAATCCAGACACAGTACTAAAGATAGTCATCAAAGCACGAGAGAACAAAAGAGGAAGGGAAAAACAAAACCCTACAAAAACAAATCCAAAATCCAAAACAATTCACAAGATGGCCATAAGAACATACACCTCAGTAATTACCTTAAATGTAAATGGACTCAATGCCCCAACCAAAAGACACAAACTGGCTGAATGGATACAAACACAAGACCCATATATAAGCTGTCTACAAGAGACCCACTTCTGATCTAAGGACACATACAGACTGAAAGTAAGGGGGTGGAAAAATGTATTCCATGTAAATGGAAATCAAAAGAAAGCTGGAGTAGCAAAACTCATATCAGACAAAATAGACTTTAAAATAAAGACTGTTACAAGAGACAAAGAAAGAAGATATAATGATTGTAAATATATATGCACACAGCACCTCAATACATAAGGCAAATGTTAACAGATATAAAAGGAGAAATGGACAGTAACACAATGATAGTGGAGGATTTTAACACCTCACTTACATCAATGGACAGATTATCCAGACAGAATATCAATAAGGAAACACAGGTCTTAAATGACACATTAGACTAGATGGACTTCATTGATATTTATCGAACATTCCATCTGAAAGCAGCAGAATACACATTCTTCTCAAGTGCACATGGAAAATTCTCCAGCATAGTTCACATGCTGGGCCACAAAGCAACCCCCGGTAAATTTAAGAAAACTGAAATCATATCAAGCATCTTCTCTGACCACAGCACTATGAGATTAGAAATCAGCTATAAGAAAAAAAACTGTAAAAAACAAACACATGGAGGCTAAACAATATGTTTACTAAACAACCAGTGGATCACTGTGGAAACCAAAAAGGAAATAAAAAAATACCTAAAGGCAAATGAAAACAAAAACATGATGATTCAAAACCTATGGGGTGCATCAAAAGCAGTTCTAAGAGCGAAGTTTACTGCAATACAAGCTCTCCTCAGGAAACAAGAAAAATATCAACCTAATGTTACACTTAAAGTAGCTATAAAAAGAAGAACAAAGCAAACCCCAAATTAGAAGTAATCATAAAAATCAGAGCAGAAATAAATGAACTAGAGACTAAAATAACAATAGAAAAGATAAATGAAACTAAAAGCTGGTTCAGATAAACGAAATTGATAAAGTTTTAGCCAGACTCATCAAGAAAAAAAGGGAGAGGGCCCAAATCAAAATTAGAAATGAAAAAGGAGAAGTTACAACCAACTTAAGAGACTACCACAAGCAACTACATGCCATTAAACAGACAACATAGAAGAAATTGTACCTTTCTGAGAATTTGTCCACCTTCTAAGACTGAACCAGGAAGAAATAGAAAATATGAACAGACCAATTACAAGTACTGAAAATGAACCTGTAATTAAAAAACTCCCAACAAGCCAGATGGCTTCACAGGCGAATCCTACCAAACATTTAGAGAGGAGTTAACACCTATCCTTCTGAGACTATTTCAAAAAATTGCAGAGAGGAAGGAACACCCCTGAACTCATTCTATGAGGCCACTATCACCCAGATACCAAAACCAAAGATACCACCCAAAAAAATTTACAAGGCAATATCACTGATAAACATAGACACAAAAATCCTCAACAAAATACTAGCAATCTATGGGCTTCCCTGGTGGCCCAGTGGTTGGGGGTCCACCTGCCGATGCAGAGGACATGGGTTCTTGCCCTGGTCCAGGAAGATCTCACATGCCGTGGAGCGGCTGGGCCCGTGAGCCATGGCCGCTGAGCCTGCGCGTCCAGAGCCTGTGCTCCGCAACCGGAGAGGCCACAACAGTGAGAGGCCCGTGTACCACAAAAAATAATAATAATAAAACAATACTAGCAATCTAAATCCAACAATACATTAAAAGCATCGTACACCATGATCAAGTGGGAATTATCCCAGGGATGCAAGGATTTTTCAATATCCATAAATCAGTGTGATACACAAATTAACAAGCTGAAGAACAAAAACCTTATGATCATCTCAATAGATGCAGAACAATTTTTTGATAAAATTCAACATCCACTTATGAGAACTCTCCAGAAAGTGGGCATAGAGGAAACATACCTCAACATATAATAAAGGCTGTAATTGACAAACCTACAGCTAATGTCATACTCAGTGGTGAAAAGCTGAAAGCATTTCCTCTAAGATCAGGAACAAGACAAGGAATGCCCACTGTCACCACTTTTATTCAACATAGTTTTGGAACTTCTAGCCATGGGAATCAGAGCAGCAAAAGAAATAAAAGGAAGACAAACTGGAAAAGAAGAAGTCACAATGTCACTCTTTGCAGATGACATGATTCTATACTTAGAGAATCCTAAAGATGCCACCATAAAACTAGTAGAGCTAATCCATGGATTTGGAAACATTGCAGGACAAAAAATGAACGCACAGACATCCCTTGCATTCCTATACATTAATGAAGAAAAAAAGAAAGAGAAATTAAGGAAGGACTCCCATTTACCCCTGCAAGTAAAGGAGTAAAATACCTAGGAATAAACCTACCTAGGGTGACAGAAAACCTGTATACAGAAAAGTATAAGACACTGATGAATGAAACTGAGGATCATACAAACAGATGAAGAGATATACCATGTTCTTGGATTGGAAGAATCAATATTGTGAAAATGACTATACTACCCAAAGCAATCAACATATTCAGTGCAATCCCTCTCAAATTACCAATGGCATTTTTTTACAGAACTAGAACAAAAAATCTTAAAATTTGTATGGAGACACAAAAATCCCCGAGTAGCCAAAGCAGTTTGATGGGAAAAAAAAGGAGCTGGAGGAATCAGGCTCTGTGACTTCACACTGTACTACAAAGCTACAGTAATCAAGACAGCATGGGACTGGCACAAAAACAGAAATATAGACCAATGCAACAGGATAGAAAGCCCAGAGATAAAGCCACACACCTATGGTCAACTAATCTATGACAAAGGAGGCAAGGATACACGATGGAGAAAAAACAGTCTCTTCAATACGTGGTGCTGGGGAAACTGGACAGAGACATGTAAAACAATAAAATTAGAACACTCCCAAACACCGTACACAAAAATAAAGTCAAAATGGAACAGAGACCTAAACTTAAGGCTGGACACTATAAAACTCGTAGAGGAAAACATAAGAAGAACATCGTTGGACATAAAACACAAGAAGATCTTTTGTAATCCTCCTGCTAGAGTCCTGGAAATGAAAACAGAAATATCCAAGTGGGACCTCAGTAACCTTAAAAGAGTTTGCTAAGCACAGGAAACTACGAAAACACAACCCTCAGAATGGGAAAAATATTTACATACAAATCAGCGGTCTGAGGATCAATCTCAAAAATACGTAAACAGCTCATGCTGCTTGGTATTAAAAAAACCAACAACCCAATCTAAAAATGGGCAGAAGTCCTAAACAGACTATTCTCCACAGAAGACATACAGGTGGCCAACAAGCAGATAAAAACCTGCTCAACATCACTAATTATTAGAGAGATGCACATCAAAACTACACTGAGGTATCACCTCACACCATTTAGAACGGGCATCATCAGAAAATCAACAAAAAACAACTGCTGGACACGGTGTGGAGAAAAGAGAACGCTCTTGCACTGTTGGTGGGAGTGCAAATTGATAGAGCCACTAGGGAGAAGAGTAAGGAGATTTCTTAAAAAACTAAAAATAGAAATACCATATGACCCAGCGATCCCACTACAGAGCATAAACCCAGAGAAGAGCATAATTCTAAAAGACACATGCACCCCAATGTTCATTGCAGCACTATTTACAATAGCCAGGTCATGGAAACAACCTAAATGGCCACCCAAAGACAAATGGATAAAGAAGATGTGGTGCCTATATACCATGGAATGTTATACAGCCATGAAAAGGAACTATGTTGGTTCATTTGTACAGGCGTGGATAGATCTAGACACTGTCATACAGAGTGAAGTCGGTCAGAAAGAGAAAAACAGATATCGTATATAAACGCACATGTATGCAACCTAGAAAAATGGTACAGCTGAACCAGTGTGCAGGATAGAACTGATACACAGATGTGGAGAAGCAATGTATGGCCACCAAGGGGGGAAAGTGGAGGGGTTGGTGGTGGTTGTGTGATGAATTCGGAGATTGGGATTGACATATATACAGTAATATGTATAAGATGGATAACTAATAAGAACCTGCTGTATAAAAAAATGAAGTAACATTCAAAAGCTCAAAAGACAATAAGATAAAAGGAAGAAGTTGTGTTCATTTGAACTGATCATTTACTATGTAGACAACAAACTCTGAAGGTAGTTGGGACTGTCAATAAAAAGGTAGAAAAAAAAGAAATAACTGAAATAGCAACAAAGAAAACAATATCGAAGATCAAAAAAACAAAAAGCTGGTTCTTTGAGAAGATAAACCATATCGATAAATCTTGAGCCAGACTCATCAAGATAAAGAGGGAGAGGACTGAAATCAATAAAATTAGAAAGGTAAAAGAAGTTACAACAGACAACACAGAAATACAAAACGTTGTAAGAGACTACTGCAATCAACTCTATGCTAATAAAATGGACAAATTCTTAGGAAGGTACAACCTTCCAAGACTGAAGCAGGAAAAAATAGAAAATATGAACAGACCCAGTACGAGTAATGAACTTCAAACTCCGATTACAAATCGTCCAACAAACAAAAGCACAGGACCAGATGGCTTCACAGGTTATTTCTATCCAACATGTAGAAAAGAACTAACACCCACCTTTCTCAAACTCTTCCAAACTATTGGCATAGAAGGAACACTCTGAAACTCTTTCTATGAGGCCACCGTCACCCTGTTACAAAAACCAGACAAAGACAGTAGGAAAAAAAGTTACACCCCCGATATCACTGATGAACTTAGATGCAAAGCGGCTCAACAAAATAGTAGCCAACAGAATCCAATACCACATTAAAAGTATCATACCTCATGATCAAGTGGGATTTATCCCAGGGATGCAAGGATTCTTCAATACACGCAAATCAATGTGATTCCCCCTATTGACAAATTGAAGAGGAAAAACCATATGATCAAGTCAATCGATGCAGAAAAGCTTGTGACAAATGTCAACACACATTTGTGATATAAAGCCTCCAGGACGTGGGCTTAGAGGGAACCTCACTCAACTTAACCAAGGACGTATACAACAAACCCGCAGCAAACATTTTCAGTGGTGAAGAACTGAAAGCATGTCCTCTAAGATCAGGAACAAGACAAGGATGACCACTCTCACCACTATTATTCAACATAGTTTTGGAACTTCTAGCCACGGGAATCAGAGCAGCAAAAGAAAGAAAACGAAGACAAATTGGAAAAGAAGTAAAACTGTCACTGTTTGCAGATGACATGATACTATACATAGAAAATCCTAAAGATGCTACCAGAAAACTACTAGACCTCATCAATGAATTTGGTAAAGTTGCAGGATACAAAATTAATACACACAAATCCCTTGCATTTCCATACACTAACAATGAAAGATCAGAAAGAAACAATCCCATTTACCATCCCATCAAAAAGAATAAAATACCTAGGAATAAACCTATTTAAGAAGACAAAAGACCTGTACTTCAAAAACTATAAGACGCTGATAAAAGAAATTGAAGATGACACAAACAGATGGAAAGATATACTGTGTTCTTGGACAGGAAGAATCAGTATTGTAAAAAGACCATACTACCCAAGGCAATCTAGGGATTGCATTGCATCTATATCAAATTGCCAATGGCATTTTTCACAGAACTAGAACAAAAAATTTTCAAATTTGTATAGAAACATAAAAGACCCTAAACAGCTAAAGCAATCTTGAGAAAGAAAAATGGAGCTGGAGAGATCAGGCTCCCTGACTTCAGACTGTACTACAAACAGCTACAGTTATCATAACAGTAACGCATCAATACTTGCACAAAAACAGATATACAAATCAACAAAACAGGATAGAAAGTGCAGAAATAAACCCACATACTTATGGTCAATTAATTTACAACAAAGGAGGCAATAATATACAGTGGAGAAGACAGTCTCTTCAATAAGTGGTGCTGAGAAAACTGGACAGCTACATGCAAAAGAATGCTATTAGAACATTCTCTAACATCATATTCAAAACTAAAAGACCTAAATGTAAGATCAGTTACTATAAAGTTCCTTCAGGAAAACATAGTTGGAACACTCTTTGATGTAAATCTCAGCAACATCTTTTTGGGTTCGTCTCCTAGAGTAATGGAAATAAAAACAAAAATAAACAAATGGGATCCAATTAAGCTTAAAAGCTTTTGCACAGTAAAGGAAACCATAAACAAAACAAAAAGACAACCTATGGATCAGGAGAAAATATTTGCAAACAATGCAACAGACAAGGGCTTAATTTACAAAATACACAAACAGTGCATATAGCTCAATATAAAAAAAAATCAAAAAATGGGCATAAGTTCTAAATAGACATTTTTCCAAAGAAGATATACAGATAGCCAAGAGGCACATGAAAAGATGCTCAACATTGCTAATTATTAGAGAAATGCAAATCAAAACTATAAGGAGGTTATCACCTCACACCAGTCAGAATGGCCATCATCGAAATGTGTAATAAATGCTAGAGTGGGTGTAGAGAAAAAGGAACCCTCCTACACTTGGTGGGAATGTAAATTGGTATAGCCACTATGGAGAACAGCATGAAAGTTCCTTCAAAAACTAAAAACAGAGTTGCCATAAGATCCTGCAATCCCACTCCTGGGCCTACATCCAGAGAAAACTATAACTCAAAAAGACATGCACCCCAATATTCATAGCAGAACTATACAATAGTGAAGGAGTGGTGGAGTGGTGTATATATACAATGGAATATTACTCAGCCATAAAAAAGAATGAAGTAATGCCATTTGCAGCAACATGGTTGGACCCAGAGAGTGTCATACTAAGTGAAGTAAGTCAGACAGACAAATATCATATGATATCACTTATATGTGGAATCTAAAATATGATACAAATGAACTTACAAAACAGAAATAGACCCACAGACATGGAATACAAACTTATGGTTACCAAATGGGATGGGGGTGAGGGATAAATTAGGATTTTGGGATCAACAGATACATACTACTATATATAAAATAAATAACCAATAAGGACCTAGTGTATAGCACAGGAACTATACTCAATATTCTGTAATAACCTATAAGGGAAAAGAATCTGAAAAAGAATAGATATCTATGTATAGCTGAATCACTGTGCCTGTATACCTGAAACTAACAACACTGTAAATCAACTACATTTCAAAAGATAAAAATCTTAAATGCATAAAGTAACTTACTGTTAAGAGGACACTGAGGTGGATCATTTTTATAGAGGGAAGAATTTCTCTGTAAATCTAAATGGGCATCCCTTAATTAATTTTTTTTTTTTTTTTTTTTTTGGTACGCGGGCCTCTCACTGTTGTGGCCTCTCCCGTTGCGGAGCACAGGCTCCGGACGCGCAGGCCCAGTGGCCGTGGCTCACAGGCCCAGCCGCTCTGCCGCATGTGGGATCTTCCTGGACCCGGGTACGAACCCGTGTCCCCTGCATCGGCAGGCGGACTCTCAACCACTGCGCCACCAGGGAAGCCCCCTTAATTAATTTTTAAACAAATCTAGATGTGTATACATCATGTTTATATGGAGTGATTCTTTTTCTTTTTAATGCAGTTTCAATTTGTGGATTTTTAGATCCCTTTCAAAATACATTTTATTCCTCTTCCTCATGACAGTCCCCCAAATATTTGAGGATATTTACTATTTTGTCCGTCTGAGGTTCCTCTTCATTATGGTGGGCCACTCCCCTCCCACTCAAATACTCCTTATAGATTTAAATTTAAAATTTGTTCATCATTCTAATTTATCTCCTCTGAATACACTTTGTTGGAAGCATCCAGATTGCCTGACTCAGATGCAGTCTACCGGAAAATTATAAGCAAAAATAATAATTTTAACTACATTCAGTAGCACCCATGGAACACTAAAGTATAATCAAATTCCTATAAGGTACTGGAGGAGCTATGTTGAAGAAACATGAGTCTGACTGTGAACTGAGGGCTGCCAGCTGTGGTCTGACTAGGGCAGAAAGACTTCAATCTGACCATCACTGCCCTCATTCTACATGGTACCCTTGTAGAACTGCATCCATTTCCCCAGCCTCCCTTCCCCCTCCCCACAGTTTTAGCTCACTGAGTTATATTCATCTTCCCATCAACCTAAAACCTTCAAGTCTTTTCTGTATTTGTGCAGCCATTAGGTTTTTCTTTTGACAGAAGGTCATTCTGTGACATTTACCCCTGCTCCCCTGCTTATATACTAGGCAATCTCACCTTGAACCTTGTGAAGACTAAGAAACCATAACAAAGAGACCCTCCATACAATGGCTTATATATCATGTAACAGCTATGAAGTGAGCAATCCAAGTCATCAGAGGAGCTTTGCTCCACATGGTCATCCAGGGACTCAGGCCCTCTCCATCTTGTAGTTCAGCTACTGTCCCAGGGCACTGTCTTCATTGGCATCCTTGATGCTGGGGCTGGGCCACTGTCAAGTCTATTCCAGTTCCATCCGGTGGGAAAAGGAAGGAGAATATATAAGCGACACCCCAACATCTTAAGACAGACCTGGAAGTAGCGCTCATCATGTGTGCCAAGATTTCATAAGTGAAAACTCACTCATGACCAAACCTAACTGCAAGGGAAGCTGGGAAATATAGCCTAGTTGAGCAATCATGTGCCCAGCCACAACTCCATTCCTGTGTAAGATGGGGAGGACAAATCTTGGTGGTCAACTAGCAGTTTACACTACTAATCTCATCTTAGATACTTTCTATCATTTGTTCATTCACTCATTCATTCATTTGCTCATTCATAAAACTTTCATTGAGAACTTACTGTCAGGAACTAAGCTGCATGTTAGAGGAATTCAAAAGCTAAGGAGACAGGTACCACACAATGAAACAACTGAAAATCTAGTTTGTTGAAACTTCTTTGGATTAGCATTATGCCACCCAATGTATTACTTAACATATCCAGCTTCCTGTAATTCCTATGTATACCAGCAATTTTCTCTTTCAAATCTGTGATCAGTACGTTAAATGGTCAGAGGTGAGAATAAAGCCTTTTGGCAGCCACTGAGAACTTTCCCCTATGTTGACTTGACCCAGCAATGAGATGCTATGAGGTAAGGATATTTAAGCATTAAAAATGTACCCAACTCTCATTCAGCCTGTCCCCAAGTATATCTTGACAGACTTTGTCAATGACCTTGCTAGTCTTCAGATTCTCTCTGGCTACCACATTCTTTGGTCTACCATTCAGATGTTCCCATTACAAATGAGATTCAAATGACCAGATGTTACTGGTCCTGAGAGAATCTTTCCCCCCTCATGAGTTCCACATCCACCTTTCAGTCTTCATAAATAGTCCTTTCAATAAGAGTCTATAATTTTGTTTTACAAATTGCTCATTAGCCTATAGCTACAGAATTCTTTGCCCTTTTAAAAATTAAGCCTACTTGATCTGTTCATGCTTTTAGTATCTCTCACATACCTCATGATTCTTCAAAGTTATTAAATATAATGTCATCATTCTTCAAAGTTATTAAATATAATGTCACATCCAAGTTTTTTCCGGAGTCCTGGGATGTAACTGGTTCAAGCCAAAGAACTTAAAAAGACTTATTACCCTCTTAAGTCTTCTCACCCATCTTTGTCTCCAATTCACTCTTCACTGTTTGATTTATACCGTCCAATCCAAAGATCATTCTTCTTAATAGAGAAGAATAGAAAATGGCTTCGGGTTGAGTACGGTTGCTTTCTCTATCATCTATTAACATTACATTATCTGCCCCAAGTAAACATATTTTTTCCATCTTAACTTGTCTTTTTTCTACTACACATTTTAAAAGTGGGAGCTCCTGTCTTCTCGGTGCTGCCTTAGCTAAGCTCACTATATTTGACGCTGCCTCCCTTAAGCTTTGGGATCTGCTGGGTCCTCTCCAGCCTATCTACTCTCCCAAATCAAAGATATCAACCTCTTACCCTCTCTCCCTCATATCCCCACTCAATAATTTATCCTCTTTTTCTCCCATTTTGGAGTGGTGTAATCTCTTGGGTTCATATTTTGCCAGTGTCTCCTGGTTCCTTGCCCTCTTCCCTGGCCAGATCTTTGAGAATTAGGGTTAAACTACGCATGGTAAGTGTATGTGTGTGTGTGAGATAGAGTCTGTGTGATGAACCTCTCACACTTACTTGCTTAGTTATTTCTCATTTGACACTGAAATATCCATGAAAGAGAGATGCTGTCTTGTTCACCACTGTATCCCCAGCATCTAGCACAGTGCTTGATGTTAACATGCCCATAAAAGGTTATTGAATAAATGACCTCTTTCTCATGTAAAGGCCTTGTGAGCAGCATTTTCTTGAATCAAGCTCTCAGATGACTCATGGTCAAACTAAGGAAGAAATAAGCAGTGTGTTTCCATGACTTACTAAAAAGCTAGTGCCCACAGAAGATGGACTCTTTTTCTCCAATAGAATAGATAAAATAGTAGACATAAAAGGAAGACGAGGTATGTTGGTCTTCAGCAATCCCCTAGAATTTCATTTCTCCTTCAGCCAATAGCATCCCTTTATACCTACTGATCTCATGGATTTTTCCTTCTGTTAACTAAAACAGACATTGTGGAAAAATATTTATCAAGTGCTTGATATTTGTCAGTCCCTGTGATAAGACTCTCACTTGCATTTCTTCATGTATCCATGACAACATTTCCATGAAATAGGTGTGATTATTCCCATTTTCCAGATGAGAAAGTGAGGCACAGGAGGTTATTAGTGTCAGTGTCAGTTTCTGGCTCATGGTTAAGTGCTCAATAAGTAGTAGCTACTTTTATTGTTATCATTGTTTTTTTTTTTTTTTTTTTAATTGTGGAAGTGTCCTGCACGAGGTATGGAGAAAGTGCTTTTGTAGTTCAGAGAATATGGTGATGAACTGCCATGGGCAGTCACTGTGCTAGAGATTGGGGAGGGGGTCTGAAAAAGTGAGCAAGACGTCTTCATTCTCAGAGAATTAATGTGTCTGTGTGTCTGTTTGAGATGAAGTAAGGCAAAATGTCCTAAAAATGATCATAGGGGCACTAAGGAAGCACAGAGGAAGATTACCACCAGCGCTGTGAAGGAGGTAACATTCGAAATAAACTTGCAAGGAGAGTTAGGATCTCCTACGCAGGCAAAGGCAGGGAGGTGGAAGAGTACAGGGCACAACTGGGGAATGATGGACTGTCTGGTGGCTGTGCTTTCCTGTTCCTTCCATCCTTTGATCCTAGTTTTAAGCTCTGGTCCCTCCCAGCTTTTGGTCTGTTAATATAACCTCCCCCCACCCAACTTCCCCAACACATACCATCTAGGGCCCTCTTCACTTATTCTCCAGTTGCTGTCATTTTGGCCCATTTGCCTTAATCCAAACTCTCAGTTCTGTAATCTTATTTTACAGAACAAATCCTGCCTGTGGTCATTTGGACTCTGTTTGTTCTTAGCAATAATGACAACATGGTGGCTGCTTTTTCCCTGGATCTTGGCTCATCCCTGTCCTCTGTTCATTAGGAACCCCTCTCTGATTCTAGTTCTTATTTACTTAACCCTTTCTCTCCTTCCTTGGCCCACTTCTCATGTCCTCCTCCCCACACATACAGTCTATTTAGATGGACACAGGGGAGCAAAAGAGAATAGACCAGTATTACCTCTATTTTTGATTTTGAAATGATCCAAAGACAGTTCTCCCACTCCCCCTATTTTCCAAGCCAAAGATCTTCAGTCATCAGATTCCCCCTCACATGATTTGCATCTACATTGTAATCAGCTTCTGGATGACCCTAGTTTCTCTCCACCCTCTACCCTGCAAACCTGAAGCTTCCAATTATAGGGAGAATTAAAATCCCCATGTATGAGTCACTTAAGTAACTACCAGAAAAAAAAAACCAACCTAAAAACTAATGGAATTTTGAGAAGGCCGAAATCAATATTTCAAATACGGCAGGGAATGTATCCTAACCATCTTCATCTTTGGATGCCTGTTTATTGGCACGGTGACTTGAAATTTTGGGAATCATATTAAAGAAGTTATTTCTTAGTCAGGAAACCCTTGAGTCATTACCAGGGGATTATGGGAGGTATCATGAATATTTACTGAGCTTAACATATTGCTTTAATGGAAATCTTTGGTTACTTCATTTGGTTTTCAGACTCTCTTTCTCCTGCTTTTAGTCATTGCAAGTTACTTTCTGCAGGAACTAATTTCTAGATCTCAGTAGTGCATCGCAAGAGTATGGAATTTTTTGTCTTGCACTTTCCATCATTTTTCCTTAGGAGGAAACACTGTTGCTGCTCCTTCCATATCCCCTTGACATTCACACTTGGCCTCAGCCTTGGTCCAGCAGCAGAGCAAGCAGGAAGCTCCAGAGAGTTAATGTTCCTAGAACAGCCCTCACCCAACTATAGACTTCCTCACTTCTTAGTTGGGGCAAGTGAGGCATACTGAGGCATACTCTGCACTATTTTACAGAATTCAGAGGGGTTAGCTCCAGGTGCCCAAAGTGGTACTGGCTTGATAACACACTTTATTTACTTCCTCCCTTTCTCTTTGTCACTTATCCATTCCACTACTGGTATTTCCTCGGCTCATCTCCCTAATAAACTCTTTATGCTTGAATCCTTGATTGGGGTCTGCTTCTGGGGGACAACCCAAACTAAGACAACATTTTATATAGATTTTCCACATCTCACAAAGATAGAATATTATGTGTGGGTTTAGTTCATTCCTTCCTTGGTGCTTTACACATATTTAAAAGCGTAGTGGCAATGTTATCTATACTAAACCTCTTTTGTTTTATTAATCTGTAGAAATTAGAAATGAATAATGTTACCCCAAAATTATAATTATCAAAGTATTTAGTTGATATAACAATAAATTCCCCCAAACTAGGGCTTTAGGGCACACTCAAAATTAAACATGGTGCATGTCCCTCAAGGGACTTTCAGGCCAACTAGGTTGGGACATCTGCCAGCAATAAAAGCATTGCTCTTAACCCAGAGCCATTTGGCAGGATAGCACAGCAATTTAACAATCGAGTAAAATATTGGGGGAATGTTTTCCCATTCTAGTTCATCATGCATCGTTTTGAGAGCTTCCTTCCAAACAGCTGAATACACATGTTCCATCCCCCTTGATCATGATCTCAATTTCAAAAACCAATGCATTTTTGATTGAAATAAAGATCAATTGAATAGATTGAAAATAAATTGAAATAAAGATCAGTGTAAAGGAAAAGCTAGTCCATTTTATGATGAGTTCCCACAGTTGAAAGAGAAGATCAGGTTAAGCCATCAGAATAATCAAAATTCTAAAAGATTGTAAAGGAAAACTTTAGACCATTTAAACTTAACACATGGGGCATTTTGTTTTGAGCAGAAAGCAAACAAACAAGGCTTAGGACTTGTAAACGAATAAACAACTTTCATTGTAGGCATGGACCAGGAAGTAACTGTTTGGCAGTACGTTTTTTAGAAACCAACTTCGGGACTGACAGCTGCATTATTCAGTATGAAAACAATTTTCGCGGGGAGCAAACACTCATCCTTTTTCCCGCATTTGAAAACCTCTTCCTTAGTGAAACAGCTCATTTACATTTCCCTAGAGAAAAGCCTGCTATGAAAACTTCGAGTCAGGCTTGCATTTCACAATTCTTAAAAACATGCCCAAATGATGAAGAAGATTAATCACCCTCGTTCAGTGAATACCAAGACAATGGTGAGGCCAAGAAGAAAGCTGGAGGGGGACCCCAGGGAAATCAAAGGCACATTGACGCTTACATCATATGCCCTTCCCCATCTCATTTTACAGCGTTGCCTTTCCCTACCACCTCCTGCTCCCCTAGACATCCCCCAAAGCTTTCCAGCCCAAATACAGATCCATAAGCAGCAGGAGTAACATGAAAGACCCAAACCTCACCCTTAGAAATGCAAGACTTTCAGTTCCCTGTTCATGTCATGAGAAAGGTAGTTATCAAGCCTCCTATACAAAGGGTTGAACCTGAAAGAACTGAGTCCCCTGGGATCTCTGAGGGAAAGGATGGAGCTAATGTGTGTGGCAAACAAATATTCATGAGGGGTATTTGGGCAGGTTGATGGCCAAAGCTAATTGCAGCTAACTAACAGGGGTAGGAAGATGCTCAGGACTGCCAAGTTCTTGAGCAGGTGGATTAACACTCAAAAGAGAAAACATAAGCAAAGTGGAGGCATCTATGATCAAAACTGTCAAGACTGATGCCAAGGCCACACACCAAAAGTTCCTCCAAATGGATCAAAGATCTAAATTGTTTTTTTAAAAAATGAACAATTGAAGAAAACAATGGTGAATTCCTTTATAATCGGGGAGTGATGAAAGCCTTTCTAATTATGACTCAAAACCCAAAAGCCAAAAAAGAAGAGATTAGTTTTTGTATTAGATTGCTTTTAAAAAGAAAATTTTTGCCTGGCTAAAACTACAATAAGAAAAGGCATAAGAGATGGCAGAGGAGAAGGACTTGAGCTCACCTCCTCTCATGAAAACACCAGAATCACAACTAACTGCTGAACAACCATCAACAAAAAAGACTCAAAACTACCAAAAAAAAAAAAAAAGATATTCTATATCCGAAGATATAGAATATTCTATATCCAAAGAAAAAGATATTCTATATCCAAAGAAAAAGCAGCAGCCACAACAAGACGGTAGGAAGGGCACTGTTGCAATACAATGAAATCCCATACCCTCCAGGTGGGTGACCCACAGACTGGAAAATAATTATATCGCAGAGGATCTCTCACAGGAGTGACAGTTCTGAGCCCCACGTCAGGCTCCCCAGCCTGGGGATCTGGCAATGAGAGGAGGAGCCCCCAGCGCATTTGGCTTTGAAGGCCAGTGGGGCTTTAGTGCAGGATCTGCACAGGACTGCTGGAAACAGAGACACCGCTTGGAGGGTGCACACAAGGTTTCATCTGCACTGGGGCCCATGGCAAAGCAGTCACACCACAGGAGCCAGGGCCAGACCTACCTGTGGGTCTTGGAGGGTCTCCTGGGGAAGAGGGAGTCAGCTGTGGCTCCCTGTGGGGGCAAGGACACTGGTGGATGGCCCAAGGAAGACCCCCTGGCGTGAGCTCTCCTGGAGGTTACCGTATTGGCACCGAGACTTGGCCCCCCCAACAGCCTGTAGGCTCCAGTGCTGTGATGCCTTAGGCAAAACAACCAACAAGGTGGGAACACAGCCCCACCCATCAGCAGACAGGCTGTCTAAAGTCGTCCTGAGCCAAGAGCTGCCTATAAACACACCTCTGGACATGGCCCTGCCCACCAGAGGGACAAGACCTAGCTCCATCCACCAGTTGGCAGGTACCAGTCCCTCCCGCCAGGAAGCCTGCACAAGCCCCTGGACCAACCTCACCCACCAGGGGGCAGACACCAGAACCAAGAAAAATCACAATCCTGCAGCCTGCGGAAGAGAGGCCACAAACACAGAAAGTTCGACAAAATCATACGGCAGAGAAATGTGTTCCAGGTAAAGGAACAAGATAAAACCCCAGAAAAACATGTAAGTGAAGTGGAGATAGACAATCCACCTGTGAAAGAATTCAGAGTAATGATGGTAAAGATGATTTAAGATCTCAGAAATAGAATTGAGGCACAGACCAAAAGGACACAAGAAATGTTTAGTAAAGAACTAGAAGCTTTAAAGAACAAACAGAGGGCTTCCCTGGTGGTGCAGTGGTTGAGAGTCCACCTGCCGATGCAGGGGACACAGGTTCGTGCCCCGGTCCGGGAGGATCCCACATGCCGTGGAGCGGCTGGGCCCATGAGCCATGGCCACTGGGCCTGTGCATCCAGAGCCTGTACTCCACAATGGGAGAGGCCACAGCAGTGAGAGGCCCACGTACCGCCAAAAAAAAAAAAGAAAAAGTACAAACAGAGATGAACAATACATTAACTGAAATGAAAATACACTAGAAGGAATCAATAGCAGAATGAATGAGGCATAAGAATGAATAAGTAAGCTGGATGACATATTGGTGGCAATCACTGCCATGGAACAGAATGAAGAAAAAAGAATGAGAAGAAAAGAGGACAGTCTCAGAGACCTCTGGGACAACATTAAACACAAGAACATTCACATTATAGGGGTCTCAGAAGGAGAAGAGAGAAAAGGCCTCAGAAAATATTTGAAGAGAGAATAGCCAAAAACTTTGCTAACATGAGAAAGAAAACACTCAAGTAGAGGAAGCGCAGAGAGTCCCATAGAGGATAAACCCAAAGAGGAACACACTGAGACACATATCAATCAAACTGACAAAAATTAAAGACAAAGAGAAAATACCAAAAGCAGCAAGGGAAAAGCAACAAATAACAAAGGAATCACCATAAGGTTATCAGCTGATTTTTCAGCAGAAACTCTGCAGGCCAGAAGGAAGTGGCATGATATACTGAAAGTAATAAAAGGGAAAAACCTACAACCAAGAATACTCTACACAGCAAGGCTTTTGTTCAGATTTGATGGAGAAATCAAAAGCTTTACAGACAAGCAAAAGCTAAAACAATTCAGCACCAACAAACCAGCTTTACAATAAATGCAAAAGGAACTTCTCTAGATGAAAAAGAAAAGGCCACAATTAGAAACAAGAAAATTACAAACAGGAAAGCTCAGCAGAAAAGGCAAACATACAGTAAAGGTAGGAAATGACCCACACAAATATGATATCAAAACCAGCAACTTTGAGAAGAGGAGAGTACAAATGTAGATTATTGGAAATGCATTGGAAATTAAGAGACCAGCAATTTAAAACAATCTTGTGTATATATACACTGCTATATCAAAACCTCATGACAACTGCAAACCAAAAATCTACAGTAGATATAGACATGCACACACACACACACACACGTGATCCAAACACAATACTAAAGATAGTTCATCAAATCATGAGAGGAGAGAACAAAAGAGGAAGGGAACAACAAAGACCTACAAAACCAAATCCAAGGGGGGACCTTGAAGATGGCGGAAGAGTAAGACGCGGAGATCACCTTCCTCCCCACAGATACACCAGAAATACATCTACACGTGAAACAACTCCTACAGAACACCTACTGAACGCTGGCAGAAGACCTCAGACCTCCCAAAAGGTTCCACCAGGAAATCCACATCTGTCCACCTAAAAATCTCCAAATAAATATAATCACTCAGTAAAAAAAAAAAAAAAAAAAAAAAACCAAATCCAAAACAATTCACAAGATGGCAATAAGAACACACATCTCAGTAATTACCTTAAATGTAAATGGACTCAATGCCCCAACCAAAAGACACAAACTGGCTGAATAGATACAAACACAAGACCCATACATATGCTGTCTACAACAGACCCACTTCTGATCTACGGACACATACAGACTGAAAGTGAGGGGGTGGAAAAATGTATTCCATGTAAATGGAAATCAAAAGAAAGCTGGAGTAGCAAAACTCATATCAGACAAAATAGACTTTAAAATAAAGACTGTTACAAGAGACAAAGAAAGAAGATATAACGATTGTAAATATATATGCACCCAACATAGGAGCACCTCAATACATAAGGCAAATGTTAACAGATATAAAAGGAGAAATGGACAGTAACACAATGATAGTGGAGGATTTTAACACCTCACTTACATCAATGGACAGATTATCCAGACAGAATATCAATAAGGAAACACAGGCCTTAAATGACACATTAGACTAGATGAACTTTATTGATATTTATCGAACATTCCATCTGAAAGCAGCAGAATACACATTCTTCTCAAGTGCACGTGGAAAATTCTCCAGGATAGTTCACATGCTGGGCCACAAAGCAACCCTCGGTAAATTTAAGAAAACTGAAATCATATCAAGCATCTTCTCCAACCACAGCACTATGAGATTAGAAATCAAGTATAAGAAAAAAAACTGTAAAAAACACAAACACGTGGAGGCTAAACAATACATTACTAAACAACCAATGGATCACTGAAGGAATCAAAGAGGAAATAAAAAAAATATCTAGACACAAATGAAAAAAAACCACACTGATCCAAAATCTAAGGGACGCAGCAAAAGTGGTTCTAAGAGGGAAGTGTATAGCAATACAATCTTACTTCAGGCAACAAGATAAATCTCAAATAAACATCCTAACTTACACATACAGCACGTTTAGAAATTAGAACAAAGCAAACCCAAAGGTAGTAGAAGGAAAGAAATCATAAAGCTCAAAGCAGAAATCAATTAAATAGAGATGAAGAAAACAACAGAAAAGATCAATGAAACTAAAAGCTGGTTCTTTGAAAAGATAGAACTGATAAACCTTTCACCAGACTCATCGAGAAAACAAGGGAGAGGGCTCAAATTAATAAAATTAGAAATGAAAAAGGAGAAGTTACAACTGACACCACAAAAATACAAAGGATCATAAGAGACTACTACAACTATATGCCAATAAAATGGACAACCTAGAAGAAATGGACAAATTCTTAGAAAGGTACAATCTCCCAAGATTGAACCAGGAAGAAATAGAAAATATGAACAGACCAATCACAAGGACTGAAATTGAAACTATGATTAAAAAACTCCCAACAAACAAAAGTTCAGGACAGATGGCTTCACAGGCAAATTCTACCAAACATTTAGAGAAGAGTTAACACCTGTCCTTCTAAAACTATTCCAAAAAATTGCAGAGGAAAGAACAGTTTCAAATTCATTCTATGAGGCCACTATCACCCTGATACCAAAACCAGACAAAGATGCCACACACACACAAACAAAAATTATAGACCAATATCACTGATGACCATAGACACAAAATTCCTCAACAAAATACTAGCAAACCTAATCCAACAATACATTAAAAGGATTGTATAACACAACACTGTAAAGCAATTATACTCTAATAAAGATGCTAAATTAAAAAAAGGATTATACACCACGATCAAGTGGGATTTATCCCAGGGATGCAAGGATTCTTCAATATACGTAAATCAATCAGTGTGATATACCACATCAACAAACTGAAGAATAAAAACCATATGATCATCTCAATAGATGAAGAAATAGTTTTTGATAAAATTCAACATCCATTTATGATAACTCTCCAGAAAGTGGGAATAGAGGAAAGCTACCTCAGTATAATAAAGGCCATATATGACAAACTAACAGCTAACATCATACTCAGTGGTGAAAAGCTGAAAGCATTTCCTGTAAGATCGGAACAAGACAAGAGTACCCACTCTTGCCACTTTTATTCAACATAGTTTTGGAACTCATAGCCACAGCAGTCAAAGAAAAATAAATAAAAGGAATCCAAATTGGAAAGGAAGAAGTAAAACTGTTACTGTTTGCAAATAACATGATACTATACAAAGAAAATCCTAAAGATGTTACCAGAAAACTACTAGAGCTCATCAATGAATTTGGTAAAGTTGCAGCATACAAAATTAATACACAGAAATCTCTTGCATTCCTACACACTAAGAACAAAAGATCAGAAAGAGAAATTAAAGAAACAATCCCATTTACCACTGCATCAAAAAGAATAAAATACCTTTGAATAAAGAGGCAAAAAACCTATACTCAGAAAACTGTAAGATACTGATGAAAGAAATCAAAGATGACACAAACAGATGGAGAGATATACCATGTTCTTGGATTGGAAGAATCAGTATTGTCAAAATGACTATACTACCCAAAGCAATCTACAGATTCAATGCAATCCCTATCAAATTACCAATAGCATTTTTCACAGAATTAGAACAAAAAATTTTACAATTTGTATGGAAACACAAAAGACCCCAAATAGTCAAAGCAATCTTGAGAAAGGAAAATGGAACTGGAGGAAATCAGGCTCCCTAACTTCAGACTATACTACAAAGCTACAGTCATCAAAACAGTATGGTACTGGCAGAAAAACAGAAATATAAATCAATGGAACAGGACAGAAAGCCCACTAATAAACCCACACACCTATGGTCACCTAATCTGTAATAAAGGAGGCAAGAATATACAATGGAGAAAAGACAGTCTCTTCAATAAATGGTGCTGGGAAAACTGGACAGCTTCATGTAAAAGAATGAATGTAGAACACCATACACAAAAATAAACTCAAAATGGATTAAAGATATAAATGTAAGGCCAGAGACTATAAAACTCTTAGAGGAGAACGTAGGAAGAACACTCTCTGACATAAATCGCAGCAAGATCTTTTTTGATCCACCTCCTAGACTAATGAAAATAAAAACAAAAATAAACACATGGGACCTAGTGAAACTTAAAAGCTTTTGAACAGTAAAGGAAACCATTAACAAAACAAAAAGACAATCCACAGAATGGGAGAACATATCTGCAAATGAAGCAACCAACAAGGGATTGATCCCCCAAATATACAAACAGCTCTTACAGCTTAATATCAAAAAAAGAAACAACCCAATCAAAAAATGGGCAGAAGATCTAAATAGACATTTATCTGAATATGACATACAGATGGCCAAGAGGAACATGTAAAGATGCTCAATATCCCTAATTATTAGAGAAATGCAAATTGAAACTACAATGAGGTATCACCTCACACCAGTCAGAATGACCATTGTGAAAAAATCTACAAACAATAAATGCTGGAGAGGGTGTGGAGAAAAGGGAACCCTCCTATACTGTTGGTGGGAATGTCAATTGGTACAGCCACTGTGGAGAACAGTATGGAGGTTCCTTAAAAAACTAAAAATAGAGCTACCATATGATCCAGCAATCCCACTCCTGGGCATATATCAGGAGAAAACCATAATTCAAAAGGATACATGCACCCCAATATTCATTGCACCACTATTTACAACAGCCAAGACATGGAAGCAACCTACGTGTCCATCGACAGAGGAATGGATAAGGAAGATGTGGTACATCTATACAATGGAATATTACTCAGCCATAAAAAATAAAGAAATAATGCAGTTTGTATCAACATGGATGGACCTAGAGATCATCATACTAAGTGAAGTCAGAGAAAGACAAATATCATATGATATCACTTATATGTGGAATCTTAAAAAAAATGATATAAATTAACTTATTTACAAATCAGAAACAGACTCACAGGCATTGAAAACTAATTTATGGTTACCAAAGGGGAAGGCTGGGGGAAGGGATAAATTGGGAGATTGGGATTGGCATATACACACTACTATATATAAAATAGATGATCAACAAGGACCTACTGTATAGCACAGGGAACTCTACTCAATATTCCGTAATAACCTATATGGGAAAAGAGTGAAAAAGAATGGATATATGTATACATATAAGTGAATCACTTTGCTGTACACCTGAAACTAACACAACATTGTAAATCAAATATAAAATAAAAAACTAAAAAAAGCATAAGAGAAATGACAAACTAAGAAAAGCTTTTGTAACTTATGTCACAAAATAAAGGTTAATATGTATCCTAAAACCTATATGAAAAAGACCAAAAGCAAAATAGAAAAATGAGCAATATAGCAAAAGAGATGTAAATAGGGCTTTACACATCTAAAAAGATGGCCAAGCTCACCAATAACAGCAGAAATACAGATTAAAATACACTGAGTGACCATTTCTATTTCAAAGTTTGACAGCACACTCTGTAGGCAAGGCTACAGAAACAGGCACTCATAAAACATTGCTGGTGGGAAAGCAAACTATAACTTCCACAAAAGGGAGTTTCATAATGTCTAATGAAATTACAGATGCATTTATTCTTGACCCAGGAACCCCTCTTCTACGCATCTATCTTCAAGATATTCCTGCACATTTATGAAATGACAGATGACAAGGTTACTGATTGCAGTATTATTAGAATAGCAAAATATTGGAAACAACCCAAACGTGCATGATATAGGACTAGTGAAAATAAACTTTGTCATGTTCATACCATGGACTTCTATGTCGCCATAAACGTACTGAGAAAGACACTGGTATGGTGTGGTCTCTAGGCTATTTTGTTCAGTGACAAAGCACAAGATGCTGAACTGTGTATGCAGTAAGGTGCAGTAAGGTGCATCTTGTGCAATAAAGGGGTGGGAGATGAGACTACATCTACATATTTGCTTCTATTTGCAGAGAGAAATGCTGGAAGAATAAACAAACAGCGTATTAAAATGGTTGCCTCTAGGGTGTGGGAGGTGGGAGGGATGAGAATGGAGGGAGGAAGCAAGATTTATTGAGTTAACCTTTTTACATACTTTATACTCTGTAACACATCAATGTTTTACATATTCAAAAAAAAATTAATTCAGAATGTCAACAAATGCCTAACTTGAAAATAAATGGAAATCCATGCTCTAACTCAGTATCAAATTGATAACATGGCCGCATGGAGAAGAAACATGTTTCAAGCGACTTTAGAGCACAGAATTTGGACTGTGCCTTCTCAGTGTACACTCCCTATAATGTTGAAAGGCAAGGACAGCACCGAGAAAGTGAACTGTTATTATCAGGATGAGAATATTTTATGAGAGGCAGGGTCCTGCTCACATTTGTGGGGCCTGAGGCAAGAAGACAAAGAATGTCTACACACCGTATATCTAAATGATTAAAAGGTGTCAGTCAAGCTAACAAACTTAAATATGTTCCTTCCCACTACCTTGACAGATACACCTTGTCATGACTGGAAGGCCAGGTTGGAATGTAGCCTTCTTGGACTCCAGGCTCCACACCACATTGCGGCAGCATAGACGCTTGCCCCCTTTCCCCTCCTTCTTTAGGGTCTGTCCCTCACCAAGAGAGGACCCCACGCACACATGTGGATACCCCAGGCCACACATTAAAGCACCACCCACCCCTTCCCAACAAAGAGCAATTCTTTGGCCATCCTTCGAGCCTGGCACAGTACACACTAGCTGGGGAATCTTAGGGAAGATGCTTGCTCAGGCCCTAGAAGTAGGCTTGAGGCCTTTTGGGTAGGAAATTCCAAGAGCTGGGTTCTCCAAAGTATGGTCTAGAACAGGTGTCCCCAACCGCCAGGCCACAGACCAGTACTGGTCCGCAGCCTATTAGGAACCGGGCCGCACAGCAGGAGGTGAGCAGCAGGTGAGCGAGCGAAGCTTCATCTGCTGCTCCCCATCGCTCACGTTACCGCCTGAACCATCCCCCCATCCCCCATCGCTTGCATTACAACCTATGAAACCGGTCCCTGTTGCCAAAAAGGCTGGGGACTGCTGGTCTAGAAAGGGGAAGAATAGTGAGCACATCTGCCTGACCCCTGTGAGTCGGCTTGCCCGGATCTACATTGACATTGAGGAAGAATAGAGCAAGATGATTTATTATAGTATGAATTTTTACTTATTCTCTCCTTATTACCCATTTCCTTTATTTCCAACAAGACCTAGTATTTCCTTGCTTCAGAAAACTTTTTCAGGGCAGAAAATTTCAAATTGCTCATGTGAGGGAAGGCGGTAGGGCTGGGGAGAAGTGGTTTTGAGAACAGCAAGGGCCTGGGGGGGAGGGATTTGTTTTGAACTGGAAAATGGTTGGAAATTATACACCCTGTAGGAGGCGGGGGTCTCAGGAAGAAAAGGAGATAGACGTGTCCCCAGGTCACCATCTTGAACCCTCTGGTGATAATTCTCTAGACTTAGAAGGCTGATGGAATATGGTTTTGGATTTGGAACATTTGATAACAGAACCCACATTAATAAGTAGCAGCTTGGAGGCTTGGTTCTAAAGAGGAAAAATGTACAAGCCTGTGATAAGGTTTAGGCTTTCGATGTGCCAAAATTTTGTTTATTTTAATTAGTATTACTTATGAAATTTGATCATCAGCTCACCATATAGGCAGTGCTAATACGACACACATATGACTTGGTAAATACAAGAGAAGATTCTCTATTTTTCACTGAAAGTTATCTCCAATGTAGATGGTCTTACCTACTAAACAAATGACTCTTGTTTTCCTTGGCGTTATCCCGTCCTTCCCAGGTTTTACTTGAGGGTTAATGTCTAGTAAAGTAGGCATATAAACGTATGTCTGGTTACATAATAGCTTAGAGTAGTGCTATTCAGAGTGTGGTCTGAAAGCAAGCTGTGGGTTGATGCTGGCCCACAAACTGCAATTTAACGCTCCCAGCAAGTAAGTAGAGAAATTGGGAGCAAGAGCCAGAAGAAGCATTCAGAAAGCTACAACGTGGATGAACCTTGAAAATATGCTAAATGACATAAGACAGACACAAAAGGACAAATATTGTATAATTCCACTCATATGAGGCACTTAGAACAGGCAAATTCATACAGACAGAAAGTAGAATGGTGCTTACCTGACAGAGGGATGAATGGGGAGTTAGTGTTATGGGTAAATAGTTTCCATTTGGGAAGATGAAAAAGTTCTGGAAATGGATAGTGATGACGGTTGTCCAATATTGTGAATGTACTTAATGCCAGTGAATTGTACACTTAAAAATGGGTAAAATGATAAATGTTATGTTATGTATATTTTACAATAAAAAGTATTTTAAAAAGCAATTTACAGAATAATTTTATATTTATTGGAACTAGTAAAAGAAAAATCAGGTCTTATATCTTGCATGTGTAGGTTTTTTCCCTATTTCCCTTTATTCTAGAGATTCATTTCTATTGAATTCGTATAAAAGGATTCGGGGAATTCCCTAGTGGTGCAGCGGTTAAGAATCTGCCTGCCAGTGCAGGGGGCACAGGTTCGAGCCCTGGTCCGGGAAGATCCCACATGCCATGGAGCAACTAAACCCATGCGCCACAACTACTGAGCCAGCGTGCCACAACTACTGAAGTCTGCATGCCTAGAAACCATGCTCCACAACAAGAAAAGCCACCACAATGAGAAGCCAGCACACCACAACGAAGAGTAGTCTGCGCTCGCTGCAACTAGAGAAAGCCTGTGTGCAGCAACAAAGACCCAACGCAGCCAAAAATAAATAAATTAATTAATTTTTAAAAAAGGATTGGTCGGCTTCCCTGGTGGCGCAGTGGTTGAGAGTCCGCCTGCCAATGAAGGGGACATGGCTTCATGCCCCGGTCTGGGAAGATCCCACATGCCGCGGAGAGGCTGGGCCCATGAGCCATGGCCGCTGAGCCTGCACGTCCGGAGCCTGTGCTCCGCAGCAGGAGAGGCCACACCAGTGAGAGGCCTGCGTACCGCAAAAAAAAAAAAAAAAAAAAAAAGGATTGGTCCAAGAGATTAAACTTAAAACAAAAACAAAACCAACCTGGTGCTTCGGGAAAGATACTTTGAGACACACTGTGCAATGGAATGCATTGTGTCTCCCCAAATTCACATGGTGAAGCCCTAACCCACCGTATGGCTATATTTGGATAAGAAAGTCACTAAGGTTAAACCAGGTCATAAGGGTGGTGCCCTGATCCAGTAGGATTAGCATTCAGAGAGCTGGCTCTCTCTCTCTCCCTGACACATGAAGACACAGTAAGAAGGTAGCCATCTACAAGCCAGAAAGAGGGCTCTCACCAGGAACTGAATTGATTGGCACCTTGATCTTGGACTTCCCAGCCTCTAGAACTGAACTCCCAACAAGCAGAAGTCCAGGACCAGATGGCTTCACAGGCGAATTCTATCAAACATTTTGAGAAGAGTTAACACCTATCCTTCTAAAACTTTTCCAAAAAATTGCACATGAAGGAATACTCCCAAGTTCATTCTATGAGGCCACCATCACCCTGATACCAAAACCAGACAAAGATACCATAAAAGAGAGAAAACTACAGGCCAATATCACTGATGAACATAGACACAAAAATCCTCAAAAAAATACTAGCGGGACTTCCCTGGTGGTCCAGCGATTAAGACTCCACGTTCCCAATGCAGGGGGCCTGGGTTCGATCCCTGGTCAGGGAACTAGATCCCGCATGCCACAACAAAAAGATACTGCATGCCACAACTAAAGATCCCACATGCCGCAACTAAAGATCCCACATGTGGCAATGAAGATCCTGCAAGCTGCAACTAAGACCCAGAGCAGCCAAATTAAAAAAAATACTAGCAATCCAAATCCAACAATACATTAAAAGGATCATACATCATGATCAAGTGGGATTTATCCCAGGGGTTCAAGAAGTTTTCAATATCCGCAAATCAATCAGTATGATACGCCACATCAACAAATTGAAGAATAAAAACCATATGATCATCTCAATAGATGCAGAAAAAACTTTTGACAGAATTCAACATCAATTTATGATAAAAACTCTCCAGAAAGTGGGAATAGAGGGAACCTATCTCAACATAATAAAGGCCATATATTACAAGCCTACAGCTAACTTCATACTCAATAGTGAAAAGCTGAAAGCATTTCTTCTAAGATCAGGAAGAAGACAAGGGTGTCTACTCTCGCCACTTTTATTCAACATAGTTTTGGAAGTCCTAGTCATGGCAATCAGAGAAGAAAAAAAAAATAAAAGGAATCCAAATTGGAAAAGAAGTAAAACCATCAGTTTGCAGATGACATGATACTATACATAGAAAATCCTAAAGATGCTATGAGAAAACTACCAGAGCTCATCAATGAACTTGGTAAAGTTGCAGGATACAAAATTAATAGATAGAAATCTGTTGAACTTCTATACACTAACAATGAAAGATCAGAAAGAGAAATTAAAGAAAGAATTCCATTTACCATCGCATCAAAAAAATAAAATACCTAGGAATAAACCTACCTAAGGAGACAAAAGACCTGTACTCCAAAAACAATAAGATGCTGATAAAAGAAATTGAAGATGATACAGATGGAAAGATATACTGTGTTCCTGGATTAGAAGAATAAATATTGTCAAAATGATTATACTACCCAAGACAATCTACAGATTCAGCGCAATCTCTATCAAATTACCAATGGCATTTTTCACAGAACTAGAACAAAAAAGTCTTAAAATTTGTATGGAAACACAAAAGATCCCAAACAGCCAAAGCAATCTTGAGAAAGAAAAATGGAGCTGGAGGAATCAGGCTCCCTGACTTCAGAATATACTACAAAGCTACACTCATCAAAACAGTATGGTACTGGCAGAAAAACAGAACTATAGATCAATGGAACATAATAGAAAGCCCAGTAATAAACCCACACACCTATGGCCAATCTATGACAAAGGAGGCAGGACTATACAATGGAGGAAAGACAGTCTCTTCAATAAATGGTGCTGGGAAAACTGGACAGCTACATGTAAAAACAAAAATGAAGAGCTTCCCTGGTGGCGCAGTGGTTAATAATCCACCTGCCAATGCAGGGGACATGAGTTCGAGCCCTGGTCCGGGAAGATCCCACATGCTGCAGAGCAACTAAGCCTGTGTGCCACAACTACTGAGCCCATGCTCTAGAGCCCACATGCCACAACTACTGAAGCATGCTCACCTACAGCCCATGCTCTACAACAAGAGAACCCATGGCGATGAGAAGTCCTCACACTGCAAAACAGTAGACCCCGCTCGCTGCCACTAGAAAAAGCCTGCGTGCAGCAACGAAGACCCAACACAGCCAAAAATTTAAAAAAATTAAAAAATAATAAAATTAAAATGAAATTAGAACATTCTTTAACACCATACACAAAAATAAACTCAAAATGAATTAAAGGCCTAAATGTAAGATTGGATACTAGAAAACTCTTAGAGGAAAACAAAACATAGGCAGAACACTCTCTGACATAAATTTCAGCAATATCTTTTTCAAGCTGTCTCCTAGAGTAATGGAAATAAAACCAAAAATAAATAACTGGGACCTAATTAAACTCAAAAGCCTTGCACAGCAAAGGAAATCATAGACAAAATGAAAAGACAACCCATACAATGGGAGAAAATATTCACAAACGATGCAACTGACAAGGGATTAGTCTCCAAAATGTACCAACAGCTCGTGCAGCTCAATATCAAAAAAACAAAAACAACTCAATCAAATAATGGGCAGAAGACCTAAATAGGCATTTCTCCAAAGAAGATATACAGATGGCCAAGAGGCACATGTAAAGATGCTCAAGGTCGCTAATTATTAGAGAAATGCAAATCAAAACTACAATGAGGTATCACCTCACACCAGTCAGAATGGCCATCATCATAAAATCTACAAACAATAAATGCTGGAGAGGGTGTGGAGAAAAGGGAACCGTCCTGTACTGTTGGTGGGAGTGTAGATTGGTACAGCCACTATGGAGAACAGTATGGAGGTTCCTTAAAAAACTAAAAACAGAGCTACCATATGATCCAGCAATTCCACTCCAGGGCATATATCCAGCGAAAACCATAATTTGAAAAGAGACATGCACCGCAGTGTTCACGGCACTGCTGTTTACAGTAGCCAAGACATGGAAGCAACCTAAATGTCCACTGACAGATGAATGGGTAAGGAAGATGTGGTACATATTATACAATGGAATATTACTCAGCCATTAAAAAGAATGAAATAATGGCATTTGCAGCAACATGGATGGACCTGGAGAATAATCATACCACGTGAAGTAAGCCAGACAGAGAAAGACAAGTATCATATGATATAGCTTATATGTGGAATGTACACAAAAATGATACAAATGAACTTATTTACAAAACAGAAACAGCCTCACAGACTTAGAGAACGAACTATGGTTACCAAGGGAGAAGGGTTGGGGGAGGGATAGATTGGGAGTTTGGGAGTGACTTGTACACACTGCTATGTTTAAAACAGATAACCAACAAGTACCTACTGTATAGCACAGGGAACTCTGCTCAATATTCTGTAATAACCTAAATGGGAAAAGAATTTGAAAAAGAATAGACACATGTATATGTAAATAAATAACAAAAATAAAAAATAAATAATATTTTAAAATAAAAAATAATGAAAATTAAAAATTTTATTTTATATATATATATATATATATATATATATATATATATATATAAATTCTTAAAACTCGATAATAAGAAAACAGACAATCTAAGTAAAAAATGGGCCAAAGACCTGAACAGGCACTCACCAAATTAGATATAGAGATGGCAAGTAAGTATATGAAAAGATGCTCAACATCATATGTCATTAGGGAAGTGCAAATTAAAACAATTGCTACACATCTGTTGGAAGCACTAAAACCCAAAACACTAACACCACCAAATGCTGACAAGGATGTGGAGCAACAAGAACTCTCATTCATTGTTGGTGGGAATGCAAATGGTATAGTCACTTTGGAAGACAGTTTGGCAGTTTCTTTCAAAACTCAACATAATCTTACCATACAACCCAGCAACTGCACTTCTTTGTATTTACCCAAAGGAGTTGAAAACTTATGTCCACAGAAAAATATGCACATGGATGTTTACAGCAGCTTTATTCATAATTGCCAAAATCTGGATACAACCAAGATGTTCTTCAGTAAGTGAATGATAAATAAACTGGTACATTCAGACAATAGGATATTATTCAGCAGTAAAAGGAAATGAGCTATCAAGCTATGAAAAGATATGGAGGAACCTTAAACACATATTACTAAATGAAAGAAGCCAGTCTGAAGATGCTACAACTGTGTGATTTCAACTGTACGACATTCTGGAAAGGTAAAACTAAGGAGACAGTAAAAAGATCAGCCAGGGGTTACTGGGGAGAGAAAATGAATAGGTAGAGCATAGAGGATTTTTAGGGCAGTGAAACTACTTTGTTTGATACTATAATGGTTGATACATGTAATTTTACATTTGCCCAAACCCATAGAATGTACATCAAGAGAGAACCCTCAATAAACTATAGACTTCGGGTGAAAAAAAGAAAGGAATTTCTGTTCTTTAAGTCGCCCAGTTTGTGGTACTTTGTTATGGCAGCCCAAGTTGACTAATACACACTAGCCAAGAGGATCAGTGTGAAGTCCCTGCTGCCAGCCTGTGGTCTGCCTTCAACTCAAGGAAGCCATGTTGGAGGCTGAGTGTGGGAGGATAAAAGGGCAGCTCAGTTCTGTGCGCCTGAAAAAGAAGTGTCTCTGAACTGTTTTGATAACATCCTGGGTCTTAACTTCAGCTTTCAGGGGGAGAAATATACTAGGATAAATTGAGAATATTCACAATGTTTTACATAGGGAGAAGTGTGCTGTTGAATAATAATGTCAATGTTAACTAGAAGATGTTAACAAATCCTAGTCTTTTAGAAGCCTTTTGACCCTCATTTGAACCAGTGTTCACAGAGGTTGAAACAGTGAGCTTTTATTTAGGCTGAATGGAAAGCAAAATTATTATTGAAAATCTGGCTGCAATTCTAAGATAAGATACCGCTAATCTATCACAATGAAAAAAGAGAAGAACCGCTTCTATTTTGATCAAAAGACAGAGGGCACTAAGAAGCAATTTAATCTAACTCCATACTTTGTGCATTTGATGTAAAACTGAATGTGAAAGTTTCTTCTTTTGGAGTCATTTTGTAGTGACACATTCAAGCTGTACAGAAGTGAGACCCAGGGAAATAAAAATGTGCAGTCTTTTGTCTGTGAGGGTGTCCTCAGAGTGTGCTTCCTGAATAGGGCCAGGGTTTGGAGTTCTGTGGATCCGTTTCTCCTAGTCTGACCCTCCCTGTGGCCTGTCACAAGCATTCATAAGATACTCTCTAGGATCGGGGTAGAGTCTGCAGACAGGAGATAGAGCATTCATTTTACCGCTGAATAGCATTCCATTGTATGTGTGTATATATTAAGATTTATGTATCCAATCTACTATTGATGGATGTGTGGACTGATTTATTTATTGTTATTGCAAACATGATTCTATTTAGATGATCATAAATGTTTCCTAGTACACATATAAAAGAGTGTTCCAGAAATAGAATAAATTGCTGGTGGTACATTATGTGCATATTTACTTTTAGTAGCATTATCTTCTATAGAGGATGGTCGAGTGACTACTGCTGAGCTTTGGATTAGTTTTAAATTTATAGATTGATTTGGAAGAAAATTGAGATCTGAACAATACTGAGACTTCCATATGCCATACATCGTGTATGTTCTACTTGTACTTTAAATTTCTGGTAAAACAAACAAGTCCAGTCTATTTTCCTTCAACTGTGGCAAAGATGTTCATGTTATATGAGTCTATCTGATTCTGAGGGCCAACAAAGCACCAATGCTGGACTTCCTTTTCCACTCTCTACCATAAGTCATTGTGTTGGCAGCTTAGAACTAAGAAAGGATCAGAGTTAAGGATTTATACCTACACTGCATGCTGGCTTAGATTTCCTTTCAACAGACTTTCGAGATTCAGTTAAAATAACTTTGACTGTCAAAAAGAAGTCCCTTAGCACTAACCTTACCCAGAAATATTCATTATGTCCCTTATGTAAAATAAAGCTATAAAATACCCACGGTCAGTGAAGCAGGTGGTAAGAGATGTGCAGTGTCTGCACGGATATGTTTTTCGTGTTTTAAGATGCAGAGCACAGGAACTTGGATAGAATTTGATCAAACATCTAAACAAATTTTATAAGTCATCTACCACGGGGAACATATTGATCTCCCACTCAGTAGCACAGGTTACCTTCAACCTTTAAGATACCAATTAATTTTTTTTGTTTCCCAAGAGAAGTGCCTGATTGAATAATGCTGAAGTGTCAACAGGAGCACAGCTCAGCAATCATTCATTTATGTTATTGCCTTTATCTCCTCTTACTAACATTGGCACAACAGCTGCTGATTTACTTTCTGCCCTTGTTCTTTACCTAAATCCAACAAGCCTAAGTCTCTAACTTTGCTCCAAGTAGAAACTGTTCAAGGACAGTGACATCAGCAAGATGGTAGAAGAGATTTCAGCCACCATCCCTCCACAGAACATCAATTTTGACAACCACCCGTGGATGGAGTCCTAGAAGGAGAAGAGAGAGAAAGGAGCAGAAGGCTTACTTAAATAAATACTGGCTGAAAATGTCCCATATCTGGGAAGAGATATAGACATCCAGGTACATAACGCTCATAGGTCCCCAATCAGATTCAATCCAAGGAGAACTTCACTAAGACATATTATGATAAAACTGTCAAAAATCAAAGACAGAATTTTGAAAGCAGCAAGAGAAAAGAAACTCATTACCTACAAAGGAACATCCATAGGAGTATCAGCAGATTTCTCAGTAGAAACCTTGAAGGTTAGGAGAGAGTACGATGATATATTTAAGGTGTTGAAAGAAAACAACTGCCAACCAAGAATACTTTACCTGGCAAAGCTGTCCTTCAGAAATGAATGATAGATAAAGACTTTTCCAGATAAACAAAAGCTGAGGGACTTCATCACCACAAATCTGCCTTACAAGAGATGCTAAAGGGAGTCCAGGTTGAAATGACTGAAATTCAGTTGTTATCAGCTTAAGATAGACTATTATAACTATAAGATGTTTTACATAAGCTTCATGGTAACCACAAAACAAAAAACTATAGTACATACACAAAAGATAAAGAGAAAGGAATCAAAGCATACCACTACAGGAAATCATTAATTCACAAAATAAGACAACAAGAGAGAAAGAAAGGAACAAAGGAACTACGAAATAGCCAGAAAACAATTAACAAGATGGCAATAGTAGAGGGCAGGCAGCAGAAGCAAGAAGAACTACAGTCCTGCAGCCTGTGGAACAAAAACCACATTCACAGAAAGATAGACAAGCCAAAAAGGCAGAGGGCTATGTACCAGATGAAGGAACAAGATAAAGCCCCAGAAAAACAACTAAATGAAATGGAAATAGGCAACCTTCCAGAAAAAGAATTCAGAATAATGATAGTGAAGATGATCCAGGAAAAAGAATGAGGCAAACATCGAGAAGATGCAAGAAAAGTTTAACAAAGACCTAGAAGAATTAAAGAACAAACAAACAAACAAAGATAAACAATACAGTAACTGAAATGAAAACTACACTAGAAGGAATCAAAGCAGAATAACTGAGGCAGAAGAACGGATAAGTGACCTGGAAGACAGAATGGTGGAATTCACTGCTGTGGAACAGAATAAAGAAAAAAGAATGAAAAGAAATGAAGACAGCCTAAGAGACCTCTGGGACAACATTAAACGCAACAACATTCGCATTATAGGGGTCCCAGAAGGGGAAGGGAGAGAGAAAGGACCCGAGAAAATATTTGAAGAGATTATAGTCGAAAACTTCACTAATATGGGAAAGGAAATAGCCACTCAAGTCCAGGAAGCAGGGAGTCCAATACAGGATAAACCCAAGGAGAAACACACCGAGACACATAGTAATCAAACTGACAAAAATTAAAGACGAAGAAAAATTATTGAAAGCAGCAAGTGAAAAACGACAAATAACATACAAGGGAACTTTCATAAGGTTAACAGCTGATTTCTCAGCAGAAACTCTACAAGCCAGAGGGGAGTGGCATGATATACTTAAAGTGATGAAAGGGAAGAACCTACAACCAAGATTACTCTACCCGGCAAGGATCGCATTCACATTCGATGGAGAAATCAAAAGCTTTAGAGACAAGCAAAAGCTAAGAGAATTCAGCTCCACCAAACGAGCTCTACAACAAATGCTAAAGGAACTTCTCTAAGTGGGAAACACAAGAGAAGAAAAGGACCTACAAAAACAAACCTAAAACAATTAAGAAAATGGTTATAGGAACATACATATCCATAATTACCTTAAACGTGAATGGATTAAAGGCTCCAACCAAAAGACACAGGCTTGCTGAATGGATACAAAAACAAGACCCATCTATATGCTGTCTACAAGAGACCCACTTCAGAGCTAGGGACACATACAGACTGAAAGTGAGGGGATGGAAAAAGATATTCCATGCAAATGGAAATCAAAAGAAAGCTGGAGTAGCACTACTCATATCACATAAAATAGACTTTAAAATAAAGAATGTTACAAGAGACAAGGACGGACACTACATAATGATCAAGGCATCAATCCAAGAAGAAGATATAACAATTATAAATATATATGCACCCAACATAGGAGCACCTCAATACATAAGGCAACTGTTAACAGCTATAAAAGAGGAAATTGACAGTAACACAATAATACTGGGGGACTTTAACACTTCACTTACACCAATGGACAGGTCATCCAAAATGAAAATAAACAAGGAAACAGAAGCTTTAAATGACACAGTAGACCAGATAGATTTAATTGCTATTTATAGGACATTCCATCCAAAAATAGCAGATTACACTTTCTTCTCAAGTGGGCATGGAACATTCTCCAGGATAGATCACATCTTGGGTCACAAATTAAGCCTCAGTAAATTTAAGAAAACTTAAATCATATCAAGCATCTTCTCTGACCACAACACTATGAGATTAGAAATGAATTACAGGGAAAAAAACGTAAAAAACACAAACACATGGAGGCTAAATAAGACGTTACTAAATAACCAAGAGATCACTGAAGAAATCAAAGAGGAAATCAAAAAATACCTGGAGACAAATGACAATGAAAACACGACGATCCAAAACCTATGGGATGCAGCAAAAGCAGTTCTAAGAGGGACGTTTATAGCTATACAAGCCTACCTCAAGAAACAAGAAACATCTCAAATAAACAATCGAACCTTACACCTAAAGGAACTAGAGAAAGAAGAACAAACAAAACCCAAAGTTAGCAGAAGAAAAGAAATCATAAAGTTCAGAGCAGAAATAAATAGAAACAAAGAAAACAACAGCAAACATAAATAAAACTAAAAGCTGGTTCTTTGAGAAGATAAAATTGATAAACCATTAGCCAGACTCATCAAGAAAAAAAGGGGGAAGACTCAAATCAATAAAATTAGAAATGAAAAAGGAGAAGTTACAGCAGAAAACGAAGAAATACAAAGCATCCTAAGAGACTACTACAAGCAACTCTATGCCAATAAAATGGACAACCTGGAAGAAATGGACAAATTCTTAGAAAGGGATAACCTTCCAAGACTGAACCAGAAAGAAATAGAAAATATGAACAGACCAATCACAAGTAATGAAATTGAAACTATGGTTAAAAATCTTCCAACAAACAGAAGTCCAGGACCAGATGGCTTCACAGGTGAATTCTATCAAACATTTAGAGAAGAGCTAACACCCATCCTTCTTAAACTCTTCCAAAAAATTGCAGAGGAAGGAACACTCCCAAACTCATCCTATGAGGCCACCATCACCCCAATACCAAAACCAGACAAAGATACTACAATAAAAGAAAATTACAGACCACTATCACTGATGAATATGGATGCAAAAATCCACAAAATACTACCAAACAGAATCCAGCAACACATTAAAAGGATCATACACCATGATCAAGTGGGATTTATCCCACGGATGCAAGGATTCTTCAACAGACGCAAATCAATCAATGTGATACACCATATTAGCAAACTGAAGAATAAAAACCATATGATCATCTCAATAGATGGAGAAAAAGCTTTTGACAAAATTCAACACCCATTTATGATAAAAATGCTCCAGAAAGTGGGCATAGAGGGAACCTACCTCAACATAATAAAGGCCATATACGACAAACCCACAGCAAACATCATTCTCAATGGTGAAAAACTGAAAGCATTTCCTCTAAGATCAGGAACAAGACAAGGATGTCCACTCTCACCATTATTATTCAACATAGTTTTGGAAGTCCTAGCCACGGCAATCACAGAAGAAAAAGAAATAAAAGGAATACAAATTGGAAAAGAAGAAGTAAAACTGTCACTGTTTGCAGATGACATGATACTATACATAGAGAATCCTAAAGATGCCACCAGAAGACTACTAGAGCTAATCAATGAATTTGGTAAAGTTGCAGGATACAAAATTAATGCACAGAAATCTCTTTCATTCGTATACACTAATGATGAAAAATATGAAAGAGAAATTTAGAAAACACTCCCATTTACCACTGCAACAAAAAGAATAAAATACCTAGGAATAAACCTACCTAGGGAGACAAAAGACTTGTATGTAGAAAACTATAAGACACTAATGAAAGAAATTAAAGATGATAGCAACATATGGAGAGATATACCATGTTCTTGGATTGGAAGATTCAATATTGTGAAAATGACCATATTACTCAAAGCAATCTACAGACTCAGTGCAATCCCTATCAAATTACCAATGGCGTTTTTTACGGAACTAAAACAAAAAACCTTAAAATTTGCATGGAGACACAAAAGACCCCGAATAGCCAAAACAGTCTTGAGGGAAAAAAACGGAGCTGGAGGAATCAGACTCCCTGACTTCAGACTATACTACAAAGCTACAGTAATCAAGACAATATGGTACTGGCACAAAAACAGAAACATAGATCAATGAAACATGATAGAAAGCCCAGAGATAAACCCACGCACCTATGGTCAACTAATCTATGACAAAGGAGGCAAGGATATATAATGGAGAAAAGACAGTCTCTTCAATAAGAGGTGCTGGGAAAACTGGACCGCTACATGTAAAAGAATGAAATTAGAACACTCCCTAACACCATACACAAAAATAAACTCAAAATGGATTAGAGACCTAAATGTAAGACCGGACACTATAAAACTCTTAGAGGAAAACATAGGAAGAACACTCTTTGACATAAATCACAGCAAGATCTTTTTTGATCCACCTCCTACAGTAATGGAAATAAAAACAAAAATAAACAAATGGGACCTAATGAAACTTCCAAGCTTTTGCACAGCAAAGGAAACCATAAACAAGACAAAAAGACAACCCTCAGAGTGGGAGAAAATATTCACAAATGATGTAGTGGACAAAGGATTAATCTCCAAAATATATAAACAGCTCATGCCGCTCAATATTAAAAAGACAAACAACCCAATCCAAAAAAGGGCAGAAGACCTAAATAGACATTTCTCCAAAGAAGATATACAGATGGCCAAGAAGCACATGAAAAGCTGCTCAACATCACTAATTATAAGAAAAATGCAAATCAAAACTACAATGAGGTATCACCTCACACCAGTTAGAATGGGCATCATCAGAAAATCTACTAACAACAAATGCTGGAGAGGGTGTGGAGAAAAGGGAACCCTCTTGCACTGTTGGTGGGAATGTAAATTGATATAGCCACTATGGAGAACAGTATGGAGTTTCCTTAAAAATCTAAAAATAGAATTACCATATGATCCAGCAATCCCACTACTGGGCATATACCCAGAGTAAACCATAATTCAAAAAGACACATGCACCCCAATGTTCACTGCAACACTATTTATAATAGCCAGGTCATGGAAGCAACCTAAATGCCCATCAACAGACAAATGGATAAAGAAGATGTGTATATTTCATATATACAATGGAATATTACTCAGCCATAAAAAGGAACAAAATTGGGTCATTTGTTGAGACGTGGATGGATCTAGAGACTGTCACACAGAGTGAAGTAAGTCAGAAAGAGAAAACAAGTATCATATATTAACGCATGTATATGGAACCTAGAAAAATAGTACAGATGAACCGGTTTGTAGGGCAGAAGTTGAGACACAGATGTAGAGAACAAACATATGGACACCAAGCGGGGAAAGCTGTGGGGGGGGGGGGGGATGGTGGTGTGATGAATTGGGCGATTGGGATTGACATGTATACACTGATGTGTATAAAATTGATGACTAGTAAGAACCTGCTGTATAAAAAAATAAATAAAATTCAAAAATTCAAAAATTCAAAAAAAAAAAAGAACCTAGAGGCAGGACAGGAATAAAGACGCAGATGTAGAGAACTGTCTTGAGGACACGGGCAAGGGAAAGGGTAAGCTGGGACGAAGTGAGAGAGTGGCATATACATATATACACTCCCAAATGTAAAACAGATTGCTAGTGGGAAGCAGCCGCATAGCACAGGGAGATCAGCTCGGTGCTTTGTGTCCACCTAGAGGCGTGGGATAGGGAGGGTGGGAGGGAGACGCAAGAGGGAGGGGATATGGGGATATATGTATATGTATAGTTGATTCACTTTGTTATAAAGCAGAAACTAGCACACCATTGTAAAGCAATTATACTCCAATAACGATGTGAAAAAAATAAAACTGTTGAAATGTAAAAAAAAAAGATGGCAATAGTAAGTTCTTACCTGTCAATAATTATTTTGACTGTAAATGGATTAAGTTCTCCAATCCAAAGATAGAGTGGCTGAATGGATAAAGGAAACAAGACCCAACTATATGCTGCCTACTAGATAATTCAGCTTTAAGGACACACATAGGCTGAAAATAAAGGGATGTATAAAGATATTCACTACAAAGGGTAACCAAAAGAGAGCAGGGGTAACTATACTCATGTAAGACAAAATAGACTTTAAGTCAAAACTTGCAACAGCGGACAAATAACGTCGTTATGTAATGATAAAGGGATAAATTCATCAGGAATATATAACAATTGTAAATATATACACGTCCAACATGGAAGCACCTAAATATATTAAGCAAATACTAACATATCTGAAGGGAGGGATAGACAGCAATGCAATAGTATTAGGGGACTTTGATACTTCATTTTCAACAAACGGTAGATCATCCAGACAGAAAATCAATAAGGAAATGGTGGATTTGAACTATGCTTTAGAACTATGTGAGGTGATGGATATGTTACTTAGCTTGACTATAGTAATCATTTCACAATGTATATGTATAGGCAATTTTTATTTGTCAATATCACCTCAATAAAACTGGGGGGAAGAAAAGAAAAGAAATTGTTCAAGTAGCAAAGATTCAAACCATGCTTCACAGTGTGGTGGATTTTTAATCTGGAGCTATTTTCTCATAAATAAGAACAAGGCTTTTGTATAACAGAGAGGAAAGGAGCTATTTGATCGATTGGACTAAAAGTTGTGAAACTACAGAGAAAGCATGAAATGCGTAAAGGACCAAATATATTTGAGACTCTCTATGTGCCTGCAATTGTGCTAGGTGCTGGCGATACGCAAGTGAACGAGACAGACGTGACCTTCTCATTGTCACAAAGCTTACAGCTCCCAGGAAGATAGACAATGAACAAACGTGAGGAAGGCTGAAAGGGAACATGGGGGCACTTTACTGTAGACCTCACAGGAAGTCACAGTTTCTTCTAGCTTTGGGCAGCCCAATTGCCACCTACATCTCTCCCATTAGTAAATGTTTAACTTTGAGTTACAGTAGGTAACTCATTGGGCTATCAGAGGCAAGTCACTTAAGTTCTCCCAGCCTCAGCCTTCTCCTCTCTAAAATAATATAAGGGAAAATACTTTTTGATCTATGAAACATCTATGCTAATGTTAGATGATATTATTTCTTCTGTCAGAGTTATAACACATTGAAGATCAAGGGGTGTATGTTTCTCTCAGTGTGAAGTTTTGACATGAAAGCTATCTGTTACGGGGTAGGAAGAAATTCTGAACCTTTGGGTGTATGAATGTAGCTTGAAGTATCTCACCTCTGGCTTTACTATAGGATAATTAGGGGAGCCTTTTAAAAACAAAAAAAGTTCTGATACCCAGGTACAGAACCTATAGAGCTGGGTCCCAGGCAATAATATTTTTCAAAATATATCTGATTCCTGCCAGAGTTGAAAAATCTGTGCCATTTATTAATAGAGTCCCTCATCTGTGACCCAGGGGTTTCACATCTTCTGCCAGCATCCAGGAAACCGTGGCTGGCTCAACTGTCAGTCTGCAGTCACGGTGAAATGTCAGACCCTGAACAGTTCTTGACAAGATGCTAAAGGGGAGGCTTTTGTTTATTCCTGGTGTTTCCTTTCAGTAGCTAGAGCCCCTTTAAAATGATACTCTGGTCTCTCTCTCCGCCTTTATTGGATACACCCCAAGGGAGGTGGAGAAGGTCATCTGACCGGCACATTGGAGGATGGGGCCTGCCCATGGTCCAGCTCCGTCCCTGTTTCTCTCTTGGGGGCGTGTTTTGCGCGGGGAGGGGAATTCTGTCTCCTGCAGTGTCTTATTTTCCCCATCATGCCTACAATAGGTGGAAAAATATATCTACTTCTTGAGTTCATTTAGCCCCTACAACAAACTACCTGTTTCACACTGGCCTCTGTCTATAACAAAGGTGACATTTGGGCTTCTAATTATTCTTTCTTTATTACTCACAGCACAGCAAGCAGAATGGGCTTCGGGTTTGTGTTGGTTCCCCTTGCCCTCCCAGTCCCATGGAGGCAACATAGAACAGAACAGCCTAAGTGGATACTGTGTATGCAGTGGGTTTGTGTCACAGCTGAAAACCACCAAGTTTGAAAACCTCCATTTTTAAAATAATGGGCTGCAAGCAAACTTGCCTGGCCTTTGCCCCAGAGACATTATCTTTATTATACTAGTTAAGAAACGAATCCACCATCTCCTCTGGAGTTAAATACTATTTCTGTTTTCCAAAGCTGTTGAGTATACAATTGTCCTTGAAAAGACAGCATGGAATAAAGGCTGTCATGGGTTTCTGCACACGAGACATGTGGAAATGTTAGAGAGCCCTGGAGAATTATCTCCCCAAACATCCGTGGATGGTTATATTCATCCTGATTTAAAACTAACCCTGCGAGGTAAAACTTGAGGTAAGTCTATGACCGTTACGGTAGCTTTTAAAATAAATGTGATTTTACACACATTGGATAAGCTCAGTGTCTGGCAGCCTCTAGCCCAAGATACATATCTTATAACTGTCAAAGGTCGAGTTGCCTGGGAAGCAGACTCTAACATAGAGCTTAGGGTGCAGGATGCTTTTTAAGGGGTGCCCTTGGGATCACTGCCTGTGGAAGGAAAGGGAAGAAAACGGAAGGAAGCAGAATTGCACAAGGGGGAAGCTGAACTGCCATGCAGAACCAACCAGAGCCTTGGCTGACCCAACCAGGAGCTCTAGAGCCAAAATGACCCTTCAGAGTTGTCCCCAGTTGTGTTAAGGTGGCCAGACCCTTCTACTCATGTGTGGATGTGTTACTGGCTGTGTGCTGTCCTGCAGAGGACATGACCTTGGGAGAGGGCACTCTCTGTAACCAAGGCAATTCTTGAAGGGGCTGACAGCCGAAAGGGCTGTTGGCCTCCAGAGGCTGGGGCAAGGTCTTCTTTGAAGGGGAATCGGGGCTGCACATCCCAGTGTCCGCCATGATAGCAAAGGCTGCAAAACAGCACTGGGTTCACCGATTAATAGCAGTCATTTCTCTAAAAAAGGACCTTTTCTAAATTTCTGGACAGTTGGGTAGGCATTCCATTACACAGCTATGAATGCCTTGTTAGTCTGCCTAAATCCGGAAGAAAACCAATGAGCTGTGTGGCAGATGATGGCACAGGGCACTGTTGTGCCCAGAGGCCTCTGCTTTGCTGCTTAGAGCCTGGGTGGATGGTAGGACTGTGCCTAACATCGGAGGGCTCATCATCTCACGGATTTTAGATGCCATACCTAATTTAATCTAGAACAGTGACCAAACCGCTGGCTAATACTGAAGGCAACCATTGCTCAGGCTAGAATTGGGGCATTCAGTTTTCCTTTTGATAGTTCCTGCCTCTTAAAGTGAAAAACTATCTGGAGTGATGATGGTGGGAGTTGTTCCCTGGCAATCCACATGATTATTATTTTTATCCCATTTAGCCTCCCCATTCTTCCCATGGATTTATAGCACTGTTTTTTGCATGTCTGGGTGGTTGATGTGCAACCAGTATATATTGAGTGTATTGAATTAGAATGAGTCTCTCATTTTGTCTTCATGCAGGAAGACTCTGCTCTGGCTCCACTGTCAGCATTAAGTATGTCTATGTAAGTAGAAAGCAGTTCAGCAAAGAGAGTTTCCAATGATTCTAAATAATGCCCAGGGAGTTTTTTATTTTTGGACTAATATTATTAGGCATTTAACATGTAGCTGTGCATCAGTTACTTTCATGTTGTATCTCAACTCTTTACAACAGTTCTGCAAAGTAAATAACACTGCTGTCATTTTCCAAATGAGGTTGTTACCTGTCTATGGTCACGTTACTTGAGTAGGGATGGTATATTCTAATTGAAAACTGAGGTATATACAAAATACAACTTTCGTTTTCTTACTGACAGCTTTATTTCTATCATGAGCTTCATATCTATTTGGTGGTGGAAAATGTTAGCTACTTTGGAGGTCCTCCCTTTTCTCACTGATGTTGTGTCTTATTCTAGTGGGGTAAGGGGATTACATGGTGGTCAAGATGCTGGTAGGGAAAGGGAATGTGATCCCCCATGTTACCATCTATCCCTGCTGGCATCTGCTGAGATATGCTCTTGTCCCCTTGGTCTTCAGTCATTGGTCCATATAGGCTGCTGCACACACGATGCCCCATCTCTACTTCAGTGCCTTTCCAGGGGCCCCAGCTCTCAATGCCATGTTTAAACTGCTCTTGATTGCAAAGAGAACATTCTATTGCTCTTGCAGCATCTGCCCAGACATCCCATACCATCCCTTTTTTTTTTTTTTTAAAAAAAAACTCTGGGGTCTTGCCACTTTACATGGTTCTACCTGGGAGAGCAGGGCAGAGGTACATTTGCTCTCAGATTCCCCAAGGCTATCTTGTGGTTTCTGTCCTTCCCTTTCGTCAAACTGTCCCTCAAGAAAAGGCAGGCACAGGACTTAGATAGGGACTTTCCCCCCTTCCAGAGAACACATCTATCCCTAGTACTTAAGCTGTATTTGCTTCCCCACTGATTCTTTTTTTAGTCATGTCCCAAGGAATCTTTCATTAAAAAATTTTTTGTTGAGATATAATTTACATACACTAAAGTGCACATATCATAAGTATACAGTTCAATAAGATTTGGCCAGTGTTTACAATTGTGTAACTCACACCTGTATTAAGATATAGAACATTTCAATCACCCCTGGAGAGTTCCCTCATGCCCCTTTCCAAGCAATCCCCACCCTAATCACTTTCCTGATTTTTAGGATGTATTAGTTTTAGCCTCATTTGGAATAACACATCAACGGAATCATACAGTATATACTCTTGTGTCTGGCCTTTTTTTCACTCAATATCAGGTCTTTGAGATCTCAGGAGTATTTTTAATTTCACCCTTAAATCATCATGCTTTATCTATTCCTTGAGATCCTTCAAAGCCTAGGACTCTGTAGCCACAAAGGCTGAACTTTTGAAATTCAAAAGCTTTTTCTATGCTCTTTTGCTGTATCATATCTTCGCTTTAACAAAAATTCATCTATTTAAGCAGGGAAAGGTCAAGAAGTACCAGAAAATGTAGAGGGAATCTGCCAATAGCTCCAAGCATTACCCCATCACAGAATCAAGAGCAGAGCCAGGATTTCAATCCAGGGCTCTCTGACCCTGCAACATCCGCTCTTAACAACTATCCCTCAAGTTTTCCTGGAAGATTTAAAGAATTGGTTGCTGAGAAGAAGGAAAATGGAGGGTTATTTTGAAATATGAGTTGCTGTTTACTAGAGACAAGTAGCCAAAAAAGAAAAAAAAGCATTCCAGAGTAAAGCCTTAGGCAGATGAGCTAGCATTGGTGCAACTCAATGAGCACTAAATAAAGAAATTTAAGAATCAGTAGTAAAGATTCTCACAGGTGAGATCAAGCCTTCTGAAAAGTATCCTTGATTAAAAAGAAACAGCTGAATTTAGAAGAAGCATGGCAGAATGAAATAAGCACCTTTCCCTGCTAAGTGCCTTTCCCTCGTGGTTTGTAGGATTAGTTGAGTTGGACTCTGCCACTAACTAGCTGTGTAGCTTTGGGTAATTCTCATCACTTTTCTGAGGCTCAGTCCCTGAAGTGGTAAAATGAGAGGATTACAGTAAATGGTCACTATGCTTCCTTCTAACTCAAAATCACAATAAATCAACATTTGTAGTGCTCAGTAAATGAGCAAAACAGTGCTTGTATAATCCAAATTTCCTTGTCAAAGATGCAAGATGTACTGAGTCAACCACACAGAGGGTTATAGTTGTGTTTTCTGTTTCCATAAGGAATGGCATATTCTATTCACTCTTTGGATCCACCATATAAGCATGAAACAAAAAGAAATGAAAATGGCTTCAACATGTTTTTATGTGTTTATTAGGTAGTACTAGCTATGGAGTCAAAGAACTGGAGCTATGGTCCTCTTGTCTGGAAGCACAAAAATGTGACTTTTAAAATAAATTCAAATTTGGTGACAGAAAAAGAAAAAGGTGGTTTGCAGTGTCTTGGAATGGTTCAATTCTTCCAAAGCACATGGGTGTAACCTAGAGTTTATATAAATGAGAATATCATGGCTTTCAGAGCTGTAATACTAAGAAGTCAATTTGTACCCAGAACTTCTGCACTGTATTTTAGAACATTTCACATATACCATATTATCATATTACAATAAATCTTAAAAGGTAAGGTTGGGGTCTTATTGTCCCCAGTGAAGATAACTCACGCAAGGTCAGAAACTAATTAGTGGCAAGTTTCAGCTATTACACATGGGCGTTTACTTGGATGTCATTTCAGGATTCATTTTTATGTGCCTTACTGCTTCTGTTAAGCTTACAATTTTTGTCTGTTTTGTTTGTCCAATTGTAAGATTTTGTTTGACAGAACTGTTTGTTCTACTGCTAATTTGTTTTAAACTGTCACAGTTTAAAAATCTTCCATAAAAAGAATTACGGTGAAGGTACAGAAATGGTTCTGCTTTATGGAGTCTCAGTGAAACAATGGCTGGAGTGCCAGGCAAGGGCTTCTGCACACGGCCCGTTGGGCTGAGGTGCTCTGGTCTGAAGGAGCGGAGACAAGGCCCTTGTACCCTACAAGCAAGTGAAACTAGACTAAGCACAAAGGAAAAGAAAAAAAAGGGGGAACACTTCCCAAGAGTGGCCGCGATTGCAGAGTAGAGAGACCTTGGGCTCACCTCCTCTCACGAGCACACCAAAACTGTTGCCCAAGCTGTTCCAGGTCTTTGCTCAAAACCTGCCAACCCCCTCCCCCCACCTTTAGCAGGAGTTAACATAAATCTAAGTTCAAGTGTCCAGAGATAAGAAAGGAAACTACAAACAAACAAACAACCAAAAACCAGATGGAACCAGCTGGGACTAAGATGGCAGGGAACCTGACCTCCAACAGACCCTGAGTCTCATTATACACTGATTTTACTACATTAGCATATTAAATAACACACCTACCAGCAGTCATGACCAAATATTAAGGACCAAAAAAGGATAAAAAGGAGGTGGCACCCCACTCCCTCGGAAAAAGCCCTGCCCCTTTTCCTGTAAGATAATGCATGTGCCTCCCATCATTAGCCTCACTCCTCCTCCCTTTGTCTTCACTCTTTAAAATCAAGTCCCTCTCACCAGGTGGGTGAGAAGTTGATCCTCCGGTCTTTGACCACTGAATGAAGTGCTGGGTTGATCTCAGCTTCAGTTTCATTATCTGCCTACTCGAACCCGAACAAGAAAAAGAGCCCTCCCCCGCCGAGGCAGGGTCCATACGACTCAATTCGGAAACAAAAATCACAACTATCTGGAGAACCACCATCGATGAAAAAGACTGGAACCTACCAAAAAAGATCTTCTACAACTGAAGACATAATGAAGGAAGGGCAGACTTGAGATATAATCAAATCCCATACCCACCACCCCCATGGGCGACCCACAAACTGGAGAATAATGGTCGTGTAGAGGTTCTCCCACAGGAGAGTTCTGAGCCCCCCATCAGGCTCCCCAGCCCAGGGGTCCTGCACCAGGAAGATGAGCCCTGTAAGAATCTGGCTTATTAGGCCAGCAGGGCTTAACTGCAGGAGTCCCATAGGACTGGGGGAAATAGAGACTTCACTTTTAAAGGGTCACACAAAATCTCACATGCTCTGGGACCCTGGGCAAAAGCAGTAATTTGATAGGAGCCTGGGCCAGACCTACCTGCTGATCTTGAAGAGTCTCCCAAAGAGGTGGGGGTGTGTGTAGCTGTGGCTCACCCCGGGTACGTGGACACAGGCAGCAGCTATATTTGGAAGCAACAATCTACAGACGCCAGTGCTGGGATGCCTCAGGCCAAACAACTAGCTGCGCGGGGACACAGCCCTACCAATCAGAGGACAAGCTGCCTAAAGGCTAAAGAGCCCACAGCTGCCTCTGGACACGCCCCTAGACACGGCCAAGCCCACCAGAGGGCCAGGACCCAGCTCTGCCCACTAGTGGGCAAACACTGGCCCCTCCCTCCAGGAAGCCTGCACAAACCTCTAGACCAGCCTCACCCACCAGGGAGCAGGCATCAGAAGCAAGAAAACTACATCCCCCAGTGCAGGCCAGACCCTACCCTGGGACCAGCTGGGCTCTGGCCCTGCCCACTAGCAGGCCAACGCAACTTATGGGAGACCACAGACCACATACCCAACTCTGTCAGGAACCAGCACCCGCCTTCCCCCCCCCACCCCGGCAACGATCTGACAGCGGGATCCCTGCAGCCAGACTGGGACCCAGCTCTGCCTGCCAGTAGTCCGGCACTAACCCCGGGACCTCGCTTCAGCTGCCAGGTGTTGGGCAACAGCCCTGGAGTCTTCGGGATCCTGACTCCACCCACCAGTGAGCCAGCACTAGCTCAGGGCCCCCTGGGGTTCTGCAACCAGCCATCTTTAACCACCTCCACTAAACAGCAGCCAGCAGCATCCACACGAGGCAGGGCCTGGCAACCAACAGGACTAGGGGCCGACCAGGCCCACCAGACCACCCACATAGTCAGCCCACCACAACAGAAGGACCCACGCAGCCCTCTTAGGGAGAACCCCTAGAGCATATAGCTTGGGTGACGACAGGGGGGTGATGATAGGGGAGCGAACGGCGGGGACTCATAGGACACCTTCTACAGTCGGCCACTTCTCCAAAGTCAAGAAACATAACTAAGCTACCACATACATAAAAATACCAATAGCAACTCAGACAAAATGAGGCTGCATAGGAACATGTTCCAGACGAATGAATAAGCTAAAAACCCGGGCTTCCCTGGTGGCGCAGTGGTTGAGAGTCTGCCTGCCGATGCAGGGGACACGGGTTCGTGCCCCGGTCCGGAAAGATCCCACATGCCGCGGAGCGGCTGGGCCCGTGAGCCATGGCCGCTGAGCCTGCGCGTCCGGAGCCTGTGCTCCGCAGCGGGAGAGGCCGCAGCGGTGAGAGGCCTGCGTACCGCAAAACAAACAAACAAACAAAAAGATAAAACCCCAGAAGAACTAAATGAAGTGGAGATGGGCATTCCACCTGAAAAAGAGTTGAGAGTAATGATCGTAAAGACGATCAAAGAACTCGGGAGGAGAAACGATGCACAGAAAAAAATGGCTGAATCAATTTTTCCTGAAAGCCTACCCTTGGCATCCTGAAGGAGAACACGAGTAATAGACGGCAAAGGTTACAAGTTAATGATTCCCTGAGATTCTACAGGGATGAAGGAAGGGCATGTACTGAGATAGTCTTCGAAGTTTCTGTATTTTCATCATTACTTTACCTGTTCTATGCATTCTCAGGATGTTCTTCAATTGTGAAGTGTTTTTTCTCCAGACACAGATCTCCAAAAATCAGTGAGGCACACAGCATGCGGGAATCTTCATCAGAAAGAACTCTCTACCAGCGTCCTTTAGTCTGACACTCCAGGCAGCTAGGAGCAGACAGACCTTAGCTCAAGGCAGTCTCTTCCCAGCAAATTTCAATCCTCAGCTTTCAAAATAAAGGTCAAGTCAGGGGCACCTGACACAATTCCCTCCTCCCCTTAACGTGAGCCCACAGGTGAGACTTCTCTGAAATAAGATCCAAACCTGAACAGAGCAACTCATCTAAAATGGTTCGCAGTAATAAAATAGCACCCAAGAGCCTTATGGAAACATCTGAAGTTCCAGAACACACCTTATTCTAGGTCTGTGTGGCTAACTTCGGGGAAGACTGCACTAGTTATTGAGATAACGTGGGACCAGCTGTTTTGCATTTGGGAGCGCAGGCTTCCTAAAGAGACTGATCAGCAGAATAATTGGGGGTTCTTGTCCAGAAACTTTAAGGCTTTCCAACTTCAGGATTGTTCTTATTATGCCTCCCCAAGGTGGGGACCAAACTACTTCTCAGCATCAAACAGGTGTATGACAAGTCAGTCAATCCAGAAGAGAGAAAAAGTCTACAGCCATACCACCCTGAATGCGCCTGATCTCCTCAGAAGAGAGAAAAAATCATGGATTGATATGGTCAGGGAGAATGCTTTCCAGTCTACTTCAAAACCAATATCTAAAGGATTTTATGAGACAAAAAGTTTTCTGTAAAATATTATTTGGTGGGTCTTGTTTGTTATAATCTTGGTATAGTACAGAATAAATGCTTTCACTATGATCTGCCTGGGGAAATAGTGAATGGAGAGTGAGAAGGAATGTTAATATTTATTAGCCATTTGGTATCATGGAAAAAGCACTGAACTTAGAAGAGCTGGGTTTGTTACAAGTTAATTGTGAGACCTTGGATAATAAGTCACTTAGCCCAGTGGAGCTCAAACTTTAGTGATTCTTAAAAGAATCACATGGAAAGCTTGTTAAAACACATTCCTGGATCCTAGGGGGATTCTGATTCACTAGGCCTGGGGTGAGTCTGCATTTCTAACAAGCTCCCAGGTGATACTCATGCTGCTGGTCTAGGGGCCACATTTTGAGGAGCAAGGAAGTTTCTGACTAGATTCTCCTTATTTTCAAAAGAAGTCTACTGTGTTAGAGGATTACTCACGTCTCTTCTAGCTCCATAAAATTCTCTGAGGTTTGATTTTGTTCAAATTGCCCTGCTGAAAGTGTCTGCAATTTTTCTTTCTAATGGAGATGGCTAATGGTAGGACATAAATTAAATCACCGAGGGAGCAGCTGTCTTAGGGAAAATTTGTTGCTATAAAGGTATTAGCCATTAGCAACAGGTGCCTACTTAAATATTTTACATTCAATTTTATGTTTGAGTCTCCTAAGAGAAATGAAAAAATTCCTCTGGAAGGCTTAAGTTTGAGTCTTAACTCTGCCACTCAGTAGCCCCGTGACTCTAAGCTTTCTTAGTTTCCTCATTTGTAAAATGGCGAAACCAATTGCAAGTCCTTCGTATATTCACTGATTTCTGAGAATAAATCCATAAATATCAGTTGGGAAACTCTGACACTGCACATGTTTCTTGTTCCTGCTTTAAGACACACCTGGGAAAAATGGTAAAGCAACAGGCACCATTTGTTCTCAGCACCTTCTCACTTCCCTTCTGTGTCCAGTTCCCACATTCTGCCACTCCTTTTCTTATCCTTCAAATGTCCTTTGTGCTCTTTTGATCACTTAAAAAAAAAAACCCTTTATTAAGTATGATTGACATACAAAAAGCTGTAGATATTTAATATATACAACTTGATGAGTCTGGAGATATGTATACACTCATGAAACCATCATCACAATCTATGCCATAAACATATCCTCCTGTCCTCATTATTCATTACTATTTTTTTGTGATAAGAACACATGAGATTTACCCTCTTAGTACATTTTTAAGTATACCATACAGTACTGTTAGCTATGGGCACTGTGCTGTACAGTACATCTCTAGGATTTATTCATCTTGTGTAACCATAACTTGGAGCTCTTTCACTAATACCTCCCTTTTCCCCCTTCCCTTCAGCTCCTGACAATTGCCATTTTGCTTTCTGCTTCTATGAGTTTGATTAGCTTCCTCATAGCAGTGGTATCGTGTAGCATTTTTCCTTTTATGTCTAGCTAATTTCACTTAGCATAAAGTCCTCCAAGTTCATTCATGTTGCAGCAAATGGCAGAATTTCCTTCTCTTTTAAAGCTGAATAATAGTCCATTGTCTGTATATAGCATATTTTTAAGCCCATTCATCCATCAGTGGACATTTAGGTTGTTTCCACATCTTGGCTATTGTGAATAATGCTATAATGAACACAGGAGTGCAGATATCTCTTTGGCATAGTGACTTTACTTCCTTTAGATAAATACCAGAAGTGGGACTGCTGGATCATATGGTAGCTCTATTTTCAATTTTTTGAGGAAACTCCATACTGTTTTTCATAGTGGCTGTACCAATTTACATTTCCAACAACATTGTACAAGGGTTCCCTTTTCTGCACACCCTCACCACACTTGTTATATATAATAATTTTGATAATAGCCATCCTAAACAGGTGGGAGGTGATATCTCATTGTGGTTTTGATTTGTATTTTCCTGATGATTAGTGATGTTGAGCACTTTTTCATATACCTGGCCGTTTGTATGTCTTTAAATAAATGTCTATTCAGTTTCTTTCCTCATTTTTAAATTGAATTTTTTTAAAAAATTATTTTTATTTATTTATTTTTGGCTGTGTTGGGTCTTTGTTGCTGCACGTGGGCTTTCTTTAGTTGTGGTGAGCGGGGGCTACTCTTCACTGCGGTGTGTGGGCTTCTCATTGCAGTGGCTCCCCTTGTTGCGGAGCACGGGCTGTAGGTGCTTGGGCTTCAGTAGTTGTGGCTCGCAGGCTCTACAGTGCAGGCTCAGTAGTTGTGGCGCATGGGCTTAGTTGCTCTGCAGCATGTGGGATCTTCCTGGACCAGGGCTCGAACCCGTGTCCCCTGCATTGGCAGGCAGATTCTTAACCACTGTGCCACCAGGGAAGTCCCTGAGTATTTTTTATTAAAAAAATTTTTTTGCTATTGAGTTGTAGGCATTCTTTATATATTTTGAAAACTAACCATTCTTCAGATATATGGTTTGCAAAAGTTTTTCCCATTCTGTAGGTTGCCTTTTCATTTTGGTGTTGGTTTTTTGCTGTGCAGAAGCTGTTTAGTTTGACACAATCTCATTTCTTTATTTTTGCTTTTGTTACCTGTGCTTTTAGGTATCTGAGATATTGTGATTTAGGAGAAATATACATTCATTCAGATGACCAAAATATATTTCTCGTATATATTTGGTCTTCATCCACAGCTCACAGCTTCCACAACCCTTGAAATTTCTTAAATGATGAGAGCAACAAAGGTCTTTTGTTATGTTAGTGAGGTGGGGACTGGTTGGAGCCAACCATGTGATTAGAGGGTTGGAACTCTCAGTACCACCCCCTTGACCCTGGGGGAGGGGAGAGGGACTGGAGGTTGAATCAATCGACAATGGCTAATGATTTAATCAATCATGGTTATGTAATGAAGCCTCCATAAAAACCAAAAAAAGGATGAGGCTCTGAGAGGTTCCATTTTGGTGAACACGTGGAGATGTTGGAGGAGTGGCACCTGGAGAGGACATGGAAGTTCCATGCTCATCCCTGCATACCTTGCTCTATACATCTCTTCCATCTGGCTGTTCTGCAGTTATATCCTTTTGTAATAAAATGGTGATCTAGTAAGTAAAATGTTCCTCTGAGTTTTATGAGTCACTCTAGCAAATTAGTTGAATCTGAGGAGGGGTCATGGAAGCCTGTGATTTATAGCCAGTTGGTTAGTAGTGCAACCTGGACTTGCCATTGGCATCCTGAGTTGGAGGGGGTCATTGAAACCTCTAATCTATAGCCAGTTGGTCAGAAGTACAGAAGTGAGTGAATGCAGAAACAAAGGAAAAGTAGTCAAGCAATGAAAGTAACAATAGTTCAATGGTAAAACAGAGCTCTAGTTCTTCCTCAAGGAATATACATATATCATTGAGTTGTTCTGCAGAAATTAAGACCTGCCTCCCCAGGTGGCAGATGGTGACTACATGCTGACCACAAGCACGCAAACCCCAAACTAGTTAGAACCAGAACGTTGTTACCTCACCACCAACCAATAAGAAGAAAGTCCATGAGCTGCAACCTGCACCCTAAATGTTGCCTTAAAAAACCCTTCCCTAGAGGGGCAAGGTAGGGGTAGGGGATTAAGAAGTACAAACTACTATGTATAAAATAAGCTACAAGGATATATTGTAGAACACAAGGAATATAGCCAATATTTTATAACAATTATAAATGGAGTCAAACCCTTAAAAATTGTGAACCACTATGTTGTACACCTGAAACTTATATAATATTGTAAATCAACTATATCTCAAAAATAAACACATACATACATACAAACCCTTCCCTGGAAGCCATCGGGAAGTTTCGGTATTTTGAGCACCAGCTGCCTGTTCTCCTTCTTGGCACCCTGCAATAAATGCTGTACTTTCCTTCACCACAACCTGGTGTCATTAGATTGGCTTTGCTGCGTGGTGGGCGAGCAGACCCAAGTGCAGTTCAGTAACACCACCTAGGTGAAGATGGATAAAATTAAAACATTTAGCAGGTTCTTTGTAGTTGCTGAGCAATGAGAGAAGTGCTTTTCTTAGAATCAGCCATAATTCAAAATGGAGCAATTACATAACGTGTTTTCAAGAAAATGGTGCTATATAGGTGATCTTGTCATTACCAGACTTTATGACTCACATTATATAAACATGGGAAACAACAGTGAGCAAAGGGGCAAATGTGAATTTAGAAGAAGGTGTTTTTGCTTTCATAATTAGGCCCTTTCCTCCTGATGGAATTTAATGCAAGTAGATCTCTCTGATTGAAAAAAATGCAGACCCATTGCTCCTCTGTCATTCATTCAGTGATGACTCAAAGTAATCCTTGACAACTTGATTTTTCAAAATAAGTGGTGACCATAGAACTGCAGTCCGTGGGCCTTTTCGTGTATTTCATTTTATAAGTTTCAATTAGAAGAAGAATCCAGAGACAGTGATTTTTTATTTATTTATTTTTTGCGGTATGCGGGCCTCTCACTGCTGTGGCCTCTCCCGCCGCAGAGCACAGGCTCCGGATACGCAGGCCCAGCAGCCATGGCTCACGGGCCCAGCCGCTCCGCGGCATGCGGGATCTTCCTGGACCAGGGCATGAACCCACGTCCCCTGCATCAGCAGGCGGACTCTCAACCACTGCGCCACCAGGGAAGCCCAGAGACAGTGATTTTTAAGATTCAGGAACAATCACATCTTTACCTACGTGCTTTATAATCTTGTTGTGAATTATTTTTTTCTTCAGTGATGTGACATTCTTCTTCTTCTTATTATTTTAGTACTTATCGATACTTCCAAGAGTTATTACAGAACTTATGGAAACTTCTTTTTACTTCCTTCCATAGAAAAGGATAAAGTGAAGAGACTAGGGAGCCAGATATATTTTTTATTTCTCTTTTATTCTTGGAATTGTATCATATGAAGGTGGTTGACTGTACTGAACTCAAAAAAAAAATTAAATATAATTTCTGCCAACTGTGTACAGGATAGAGTTATGGAATTTGGGGGAGCTTCACAGAAATATAGACAGTATGTCCTCTGGTCTAAGCTATTTATAATGACTGTTAGATCAGAAATCCATAAAACAGGATACTAAAATACCAATTTTTCCTCTTGAAAAAATATGCTTTACTCGTTTAATTTTAAAATAGCTTTGTGAGGTAGGGTTATTATGATTTCCATTTTATAGATGAGAAGCTGAGGCCAAGAGAGGTTTAGCTAGGTAATGGCAGAGCAGGGATTCATACCCAGGCAGTGTTCTCTATTGTCCAAGCTTTTAACCACTCCGCAGCACTGCCTCCCTAAAAAAGGCAAAATCTAAAACAATGACAACAACAAACAGAGAAGACAATAACTGACAAGTAATCAATATCTTGTCCTGGGATGGGCTGGGAATCAGAACAATCTCAACTGAATCTCGCATCCTTTAGAATGTTAATGCAAGGAGAAACAAAAACATCATCTAGTACAATTCTCTGACTACCGGGTGAGAAGCTCAACTTGAAAGCAAATTTGGAGTATTAACTTCTACAAGTAAATGGACGTGTATAGTATTAGATTGAGACTGCTTGTATTTCCCGAGAGCAACCTGAAAATTCATGGAGTTATTTTCACACAGGGGCATATTTAAGGGGTGAATAAAGTGTTTCTCAATTTCGGCACTACTGACATTCTGACCAAGTCACTCTTTGTTGTGGGCACTGTCCTGTGCACTGTGTGATCTTTAGCAGCATCCTGGTCTCTGCCCACTGGATGTCTGTAGCACCCCCTCCAGTTGTGAACCAAAAATGTCTCCAGACATTATCAACTGTTCTCTGGGGGGCAAAATTCACTCTGCTGAGAACTACTGGGCTAATGGGAGACAAAACTAATTGCCTCAGGATTATATGCTTGGCTTGTTACACCCGTTAAAATGGCCTGTAAAAGCCCTCTCTTCTCTGCCTCCTTGGCTCCTGCTAAGATGCTCAGCCCCTCTCTTTTAAGGCTCTTTTCATCTCTTTGTTTTTCCCACTCCCAGGCACCCTACCACCTCCTGCTAGGGGAGTGCACAGAAACTCAGATTTTCTCTTACTTTATTATGCAGAATAATTCAACTCTCTGTCTCTTAGGAGTCCAGGAAGTGGGGCGTGTGTGTGTGTGTGTGTGTGTGTGTGTGTGTGTGTGTGTGTGTGTGTGTGTGTGTGTGTGTGTGTGTGATGTGGGGATATGGGATGTGAGGGTTCTCTTTAATTCAAAGTAACTCATCAAAATTATCTTCTCCAAACAAAGAGCCTTATCTAATGGAAAGCAATCATGCCAATCCTCAAGCAGGAGCCACTGCAAATGTTAGAAGTTTTAACTAGGAAATGCTCCCTAAAGGGGAGCTGAATTTGTCATCCCAAAATATGCCACTTTGGCATGAGGATTACGTTGAACTAAAGGCAATAAAAACCCAGCAGGTTCAGGAAAAGCTCTGTACCTCCCCCTCAACTGCCTAAATTTACATTGGAAAGGGGACCTGGGTCTGGGGATACAAGGGAAGGAAGGCCATTCACAGGCAGGCAGAGATGTTTGAAAAACAAACGTTGCCTTGTTAAGCAGGCAAGTTTCTTAGTAAAAAGGTAACTTTTGGGCTTATACCTCCCGAAAGCTTAGGATGTTACAGAAGTCTCAACTACCTGACTGCCGTTTCGGTCTCCTATTTTTATGGGGCTCGCATAGGTACAAAAAAACATTTTTTTCTCTCCTGTTAATCTGTCTGATACCAATTTAATGATTAGATCAGCCAAAGAACCTAGAAGGGAAGAAGGCCCCTACATCCTCCAGTACTCTTTTTCTCCCCCCTACATATGGGGATTATGGACAATGGGAGGGTAAATTCCAGAGCTGAGGTCCAATGTTCTGTTTTTAGAGGAGCTGTCTATAAATGCTGTATTTAATCAATTAAAACTTTCAACTCTTACTGATAAAATATGTATATCAATCAGACATGAAGGGATGCAAACTTTCCAAAGTACAAATAAATGGATTAAAAGTAGTCAAATAAAATACTAAATATACTATTTTATGCTGATATACAGTATACAGTTTTTTATGATCCTACCTTATTTTGATTTCTGCCAATAAGAAGAAAAAGAAGAAGATCTTACAAGTATGTGGCATTAAAAATGACAAGCTTGGGCTTCCCTGGTAGCGCAGTGGTTGAGAGTCCGCCTGCCGATGCAGGGGACATGGGTTCGTGCCCCGGTCCGGGAAGATCCCACATGCCGTGGAGGGGCTGGGGCCGTGAGCCATGGCCGCTGAGCCTGCGTGTCCGGAACCTGTGCTCCGCAACGGGAGAGGTCACAGCAGTGAGGGACCCGCGTACCGCAAAAAAAAAAAAAAAAAAAGCTTTTTTTTTTTGGTCACGCCGTGCGGCATGCAGGATCTTAGTTCCCTGATCAAGGATTGAACCCGTGTCCCCTGCATTGGGAGTATGGAGTCTTAACAACTGGACCGCCAGGGAAGTCCCAAAATATGACAAGCATTTTTGAGGAAGGCTTTTTTTTCTTAACCATTTTTTCGAGAAATTATTGAGAGATGTTGATTCTAGCTGCCCTCTTTGTTTCATTAGAAATTTCTCTATCAGTAGCGTAAGCATTGTAGGAAAAATATCTTGGGTCTAAAAACCAGGAAAACATTGTTTCTTAAGCTTCCGTCTAAATAATATTAGTCATTTCGTCTCACATTCTGATGAGTCACACTTGCCTTTAAAATGTACAAACTATCCTCTGTATTTTTCATCCTTTAATTCTTCTTTTCATCCTTTAAGGTAGAACCTAAAAGAAATGGCTTTCAAATTCCAGGCTGGTATACTGTGCTGAACTTTACTTTGAATATCTTTAATAAAAAGTCTTTCCATTTTAATCACACAACCTGTCCCTTTTAACAGTGGATTTCAACCATCAAAAGAATGCTGTTTATTTTTTTCCTGCCTACCCGTTTTAAGGGATTTTTTTGGTAGCTGAATTGAATGGTTAGCCATAAGGCAAAAAACTCATTGCTGTGTGTCTATGTAAATGTCTATGCGTGTGTGTATATGTGTGTGTTGTTATTTTGTAACTAGTCAGCTTCCTTTTTACTTTGCCAGTTGAAGTGCAAACAAGAGTGTAATAATTGGGCTTATACCTCCCAAGAAGTCTAATCGATCCCTTTATCCCCACTCCCAAATTCATCAGAGATAAAATTTAAAATTTCTATCCATCAAAAGACATCTTAAATAAAGTGTAAAAGACAAAATTGAAATTGGTTAGATAACTGCCACACATATAATGGATAAAGGATTAGTATCCAGTATATATGAAGAGCTTTTACAAATCAATTTTAAAAAGACAAATGACCCAGTGGAAAAATTGGTTAATAATGCAAATGGTATTTTGCAAAAAAGAAACATGTATGGTCAATAAACATATAAAGAGATGTTCAACCTCATTAATAATCAGACAGATGAAAATCCAGGCTAGTTTTCATTACTTTGAACTTTATATATCACAAATATATGTGATAAAATGACATAACTACACACACATTTATGACAAGAAAAAGATAAACACAGTATTTCAAATTATGTTTATTTGGAGAGGAGGCTGAATTATGGAACTGGGGAAGGATCCATAGTTAGATGTAAGTAATGTTTCAGGTATTCGATTTGTTGGTGGGTTTACTGTACTCATTATGTTATTTAAAAAAAAATAGATGATAGCCAGCTACATAGGTAGATAGAAGGCTATATTTGGACTGAAAATGTTGGTGAATTATAAGCCAAGGATAATGATTCCAATTCTGTGCGACTGTGGTCCTTAAAAAAGTGACTTGGGGTGGGTAGTAAAACCTTTATTAAAGAAATTTCAAAAGCTTGAAGTGGTAGAAGGGTTGCAGCTACAGGAATTTATATTAGTCAGGATGGGGAAGGCTATGCTACAATAACAAATAAACCCCAAATCTCAGTGATCTACTACAACAAAGGATTATTCCTCCCTTACACAATATGCCCATTGTACATCTATACTCAGGGGCCCAAGTTGGTGGAGGCTCCACCACCTTATACCTGTACTATATAAAATACTCTGACTCCTTGATTGTCACAATAAGGGGAGAAAGTGCTAGAAAGTCTCAAACGTGCAATTGAATGTTTCAGTTTGATAGTGACCCATTTGATTTATGCTCCCGGCCCATAATTACAGCTAGTCTTACAACCTTGACTAACTGTACCCAGAGGGAGAGAAGAACTAAATTCATGTAAGTACTAGAAGTCTTTACTACAGAGTTGTTTTCAGTAGAGACACAATGGCAATGCTTTCATGTTTTTTTTTTTGGCTGCGTCGGGTCTTTGTTGCTGCGTGCGGGCTTTCTCTAGTTGCAGCAAGCAGGAGTTACTCTTCATTGAGGTACATGGGCTTCTCTTTGTGGTGGCTTTTCTTGTTGAGAAGCACATGCTCTAGGCACACGGGCTTCAGTAGTTGCAGAATGCAAGCTCAGTAGTTGTGGCACATGGGCCCTAGAGCGCACAGGCTTCAGTAGTTGCAGCGTGTGGGCTCAGAAGTTGCAGTGTCTGGGCTCTAGGGTGCCGGGGCTTCAGTAGTTATGGTGCACGGGCTCAGTAGTTGTAGCTCTCAGGCTCTAGAGCACAGGCTCAGTAGTTGTGGCACATGGGCTTAGCTGCTCCATGGCATGTGGGATCTTCCAGGACCAGGGATCGACTCGTGTCCCCTGCATTGGCAGGTGGATTCTCAACCACTGCATGACCAGGGAAGTCCCTGCTTTCGTGTCTTGATGACCAAGTATGGCAGACTGCAGTAGGGAGCATGTTCTCTACTACTGTATAGAATGGCTTCCATGCATTGAGGGCCCCTGGGAACCTAGCTTAGCTGTGCGTTCTGGAAAGTTTTAAACTTTGGATGTTTATGCAACATACCTCCACGGATTCCCAGGAAACTTGGGCTAGGCATTGAAATCAAGACGATGGAGGTCGTACATTGGCCTCTTGAAGCAAGAATCAGAGAGAATTGAGGATTATTATTTATGTGCACACATTCGCATCACGAGCAAGTAAAACTCATGCAAACACCTGTTACGTTCAGAACAGTGCACTAAGTGTTCTTTCCTTTGGCTCAGGTTTCTCTCATTTTGTCCATGGAACAAATGTAAAATCAGAGCTACCTTTGAAGTCAGCAGAGTATATGTGCAGTCCTTGAAACTTTTAGAGGGCTAATTTGAAGGGATGCTGGGAATTCAGTGTGAAATCGGGACTCCTTTATTTTGTTCATTTTCTTTTTTTCAAGAATCCTCTGACATTTTAGCAATTGTGACACACTTTCCTTTAAGCATTCTTAGAGTTGGACATAACTTATAAGTGTATTTTGGCACCAGGCTGCCACCATCAAAACCTCCTGTGAGAAATATTTATTTGGCTGCTCTCTGGGTATACTGCTGTAAAAGTCTTATTCATCAGTTCTCTCCCGGCCTCTTTGGCAACTGGCTCCTGGGCAGAGTATAAGCTATGCTCACATGCGAGCCAACTCAGAACATATATGCGGAATTTTAAAAAATGATACAAATGAACTTATTTACAAAACAGAAACAGACTCACATACATAGAAAACAAAGTTATGGTTACCAAAGGGGAAAGGCGGGGAGGGATAAATTAGGAGTTTGGGATTAACAGATACACACTACTATATAAAAAATAGATAAACAACAAGGACCTACTGTATAGCACAGGGAACTATATTCAATATCTTATGATAGCCTATAATGGAAAAGAATCTGAAAAAGAGTACATATATGTTATATATATATATATATATATATATATCTGAGTCACTTTGCTGTACACCTTAAATATAGTAAATCAACCATGCTACAATAAAAAAAAAAACATAGTACAATAGATTCCTCAGTATTGATGACCTCATGGGAATCTTAACCCCCTAGAGTCATCCCAATATAGGCCAGTCCCTCTTTCTGTCTCCCTTCCTGCAGACTCTGGGATTCCTTTTTATTGCTGCCATATCATATTCTACATTGAGAAAAAGTCTGTAGGGTGAGATGCTGTTTCCCAGATCTCTTCCAGGAAAACATGATAACGTAGCTACCTCCTAAAGTATATATAGCAAATCATTTCGGGAAAAGAGACCGTGGATAAAGAAACTAGGAAATATTGGGAAGTTTCAAGAATTGATGTTATATCAGTCAGTTTTCATTCAGAGAAGCAGAACCAGTAAGAGATTTTATATACATATATACACACATATACGTATATGTATGTGTGTGTGTGTGTGTGTGTGTGTTATATATATATTATATATATATTTAAGAGATTTATTACAGAGGTTTGACTTGATACAATCATAGGAGCTAATAAAGCAGTCCCCATAAGGCTGCTGTTTTTATCTCTGATGCTGAAGCTTGAAGTCTGCAGGGCAAGCATTCAGGAATGGATGTAAGTTTAGGGAGATCACAAGCAAGCTGGAACTCCACGAGGACAGATTAAAAGCATGAGGTGGAATCCCACAAGGACAGACGGAAACCCGTGTCAATTCTGGTTGCCCCTGACCTTGGTGGTGTGGGTATCCTGCAGAAGCGAGGGCCCTTCTCAATGGAGCTAAACACACACACCTGGCCCAGAAGTCAGAGGTGCTGAAAGAGGATCTAGGGGAAGGGGAGCGGCTGCAGCCAATGAAGTGAGTTAGCTGGTGTGTGAGCTAAAGGATGGCTAGTGCCTCTCTTCTGTCCTCCAACTCTCCCCAAGAGTTTCTCTCATGGCCCACCTTAACCAGAAACACGCAGGGAAGGGAACTCTGGAAATGTAGTTCAGCCTAGCCAGGCTGATGTATTACAATGCCACCACAAATGTATTCCCATATGAAAAATCTGGCTTTATTGCTGAAAGGCACCAGTAGTAACCATGCCCTGGGGGGCTCTCTTCAATTCTCCCTGGAAGATCTCAGAAAACATACTTGAGCTTCTGGATCACCTAGGCTTTTTCCTTTGTAAGACTGTACTCTTGAGCCTGAAAGGATGGTTACAACTGCACAACAGGGTGTTCTGCTTAGTGCTGGTGACTCACTTCTAGGTGACCCCCTACGCACATAAGCAAGAACACCTTTAGTTCTGATTAGTTCAACTAACATCCATCGAGCTCGATTGTGTGCCAGGCACTGTGCTGGCTGCCATGGGAGAAGATGAGGAACCAGGGCCTGAGGAACTTACTGTCTAGTGGGGGCGATACTCATATAAATAGAAACAGTCCTGCAATGGGGTCAATGCTCAGGTAAAGGAATGAAGGGTGTACAATGGAGGTGTGGAGAAGGGGCACTCCAGGGCTTGAGATGTGGGTTTTAAAGGATGAGTAGGAGTTATCTAGGCAATGCAAAGTGCAAACTGCATAGCAGGCCAAGAGATACTGTAGGGGAGTGAACTCTACCACCCCATAATGTGTCTCTTTGGCATGAGGATTATTTTAGGCTGGTTATCTTTAAGAAACAGAAGACTCAGGAAGTTTTTCTTTTTACCTCCCCCGAACTGCCTAAAAAATTTAGACAGACGGGAGAGAGGGCCAGGTCTAGGAAGAGAGCTACCAGTAGAGATAACTACAAAGAGTATGGGCTAGGTGTGGTGAGCTGGGGTGGGGGGAACTCAATATTATAAGAGCATAAAGTGGGGAACAGGGAGTGGTAGAACATAAAGCCACGTCATGGGAACTGCATCTGCTATACTAAGGAGTGTGAACTTTACTCTTTGGAGTGTGAATGAAAAACATTGCCTGCCATATCAGTAAACAAAGGATGTTGCAGCCATCAAGCCATCTCATTACAGCAGCCCAGGTGGTGAGCCCTGAGGAAACTCAGGATAGAAACATAATGCCCGCCATCAAATCATCAGACAGTGTGGCCATACCCCCATGCCCCCCACCCCTGACAGTGCACCCTGAGGAAACTCGGGAGGGGAAAGCACAGGATCCTGGCCCCAGATAGCTGAGGTGCTATCAAAGGAAGGATTTCAGTCAGCCCAGACTCTTGCATCTTCCCATGCATAGAAAAGCCCTAAATTCCTTAACGTGAGATATCCGGTTTTCTTTAATTAACAGTAATCTTTTGATGTTCCGACTACCTGGTCTTTGTTGTAAAAACTCCTATATATCCTGGCTCCCCACCTTGCCTCTTCGGAGCAGTCTTTCAGAGTTATCTGAGATGCTGTCTTCCGGGCTTAAGTCCTCAGTTTTGTCCGCCGAATAGAACATAACTCTCAACTTCTAGGTTGTGAATTTTTTTCAGTCGACAGGAGACACTAAAGGGTTATACCTATATCAGTTAGTGATAAGTTCAACAGAAAATCCTACTATAATAGCTTAAACAGAAAAGAAGTTTATTGGTTTTCTGTAACAAAAAGTGTGGAGGTGGGAAACTTTTGTTTGGTATGGCAGCAAAACCATGTTTCCACGATTTGGGCTCTTTTCTATTTCCCTGCTCTGAAATCCCGAGTGTCATTTTCATTGTCTGAAGGCTTACCTGCATCCTCTTTCTCTTGCTGCACCATACTTTCACCTTGAAGTAAAAGCCTTATGTGGCTGCTCTGTGGAGCCTGGTGAGTCCTTTCAAGTATCTGAAGTTGGGGAATATTTGCACAATCTGAAGTCGTTCGCATGGCTCAGAAAGCCTTCATGATCCGGCCACCTGCTACCTCTCTGACTCCATCTCCTTCTACTTCATCTCCCTTTCTCATTCTGCTCTGGTCACCTCAGCACCCTTATTGTACTGAAACATACCCAGCATGCTCCAAACTCATGTCATGGCATTTTCTGTTTCGTCTATCTAGAACTCTCTCCCTTAGATATCTATGGGGCTTCACTCTACCCTTCTGGAAAATCAGAAAGACCTTTCCAGACTGCACCTTCTAAAATGTAACCTTGCTCTGTTGCTTTTGGTTTCTTTGCTTTTTTCCCTGTTTCCCCAGACTAGAATATAAGCTGCACAAGAGATTTTGCTTGCACCTAGAGCAGTGCCTGGCACATAATAGATGCTCAGTAAATGACTGTCAAGGGATAACCAAATACATCAAGAGGAACGTGCAGGTTCAGCTGGGGAAAGAGGGGCAAACAGCCTTTTTGTTACCTGGTAAAGACATGAAGAGAAAAGCAGGCTGTCAGGAGCTACCAGAGCTGGGTGAAAAGGAAAGGTGGCATGAGCCAGGAAGGGGAGGAGATGGTTCAAAACTATGAGGTACTGAACATCCCCCCAGGAGAAAGCCCAGATAAATAAACAAAACTTTATGTTGAAGGTAAACTGAGAGGTTGAATCAACTCGTAATTGGGATTTTCTTGGATTTATCAAACACCTCAGTGTATCTTTAATTAGTCTGAAATGTTGCTAATGATGTGTATATGTGTGTGTTCCATTGGTTTTTCTTAGATCAAACATTAGATTTAATTATGGACTTGGTCTTTTTTTTTTATTTTTAATTTTTTCTTTTTTGTGGTACGCAGGCCTCTCACTGTTGTGGCCTCTCCCATTGCGGAGCACAGGCTCCGGACGCGCAGGCTCAGCGGCCATGGCTCACGGGCCTAGCCGCTCCGCGGCATGTGGGATCTTCCCGGACCAGGGCACGAACCCGTGTCCCCTGCATCGGCAGGCGGACTCTCAACCACTGCGCCACCAGGGAAGCCCTTCTTTAAAAATTTTTTATTTTTAAAATTTATTTTACTTTATTTTTTATTTTTGACCGCATTGGGTCTTCATTGCTGTGCGTGGGCTTTCTCTAGTTGTGGCAAGCCGGGGCTACTCTTCGTTGCAGTGCGCGGGCTTCTCATTGCAGTGGCTTCTCTTGTCGCGGAGCACGGGCTCTAGACGCGCGGGCTTCAGCAGCTGTGGCACGCAGGCTCAGTAGTTGTGGCACACGGGCTTAGCTGCTCTGCGGCATGTGGGATCTTTCCAAACCAGGGATCGAACCTGTGTCCCCTGCATTGGCAAGTGGATATTTTTTTTAAATTAATTAATTAATTTTTGGCTACGTTGGATTTTCATTGCTGCGCACAGGCTTTCTCTAGTTGCGGTGAGTGGGGGCTACTCTTCATTGCGGTGCGCGGGCTTCTCATTGCAGTGGCTTCTTTTGTTGTGGAGCACAGGCTCTAGGCATGCGAGCTTCAGTAGTTGTAGCTTGTGGGCTCCAGAGCGCAGGTTCAGTAGTTGTGATGTACGGGCTTAGTTGCTCCGTGGCATGTGGGATCTTCCCAGACCAGGGCTCAAACCTGTTTCCCCTGCTTTGGCAGGCAGATTCTTAACCACTGCACAACCAGGGAAGTCCCTGCAAGCGGATTCTTAAGCACTACGCTACCAAGGAAGCCTTGGTCTTTCCTTTAAAATAACCCCTATTCATGTAGCCTGAAAATTGATTTTGTAATGGAAGTCTGTGCTGAAAACATGGATGCAGAAACTTAGGTGAACACAGATTGCTGTGTTTCCTGTTATTCACAATGGGGCCCTTTCTCATGTTATGCTAGGAGGGAAGTGTGTGTGTACTTAAGCTCATGGCGAGAAAAAACAGAGAGGAGGAGTATGTTGAGAATTAAGAGAATAAAATATATAAAAGCAGATAAAATCTACAACTTTATAAAAAGGAGGGTTTTTCCCCGCTATAAAATATCAGATATATTTCAACAGGACAGAATCCATGCAAGATTGTAAGCTTACTTCCGTTTTCCCAGAGCTCTTAAGGTGAGCTGATAAGGTCAGACAGGGAATCAAGGAGTTAATAAAATAATTTCCACCAAATGTTAGGCATCTCTTGGGATGTTTTGTTCTGTTGATGTTTTGTTCTGTTTTGCTTGGGAAGAAATATTTTTGTTTTGCTTTGCTTGCTCATTTACACATATGTCTTTAAATTGATAACATATGCACATGACGGAAAATTCAAAATGTACAAAATAGTGGAATGAAAAAGCAGACTCCTCCTTACCACAATCCCCCACTGCCACATACACAGTTCTCTCTGGAGACAACTCTCATTACCCCATATACATGCATTGCTGAACCTTGCTTTTTTCAATTAATTTATTTGGAGATAATTCTACATCAGAACATATAAAGAATTGTGTCTTTTTTTTTATTAAGGATTGCATAGTGCGATTATGAAGTTTTTTTATAAATTTATTTTTATTTTTTGGCTGCATTGGGTCTTTGTTGCTGTGCACGGGCTTTTCTCTGGTTGCGGTGAGCGGGGGTTACTCTTCGTTGCGGTACATGGGCTTCTTATTGTGGTGGCTTCTCGTTGTGGAGCACGAGCTCTAGGCACGCGGGCTTCAGTAGTTGTGGCATGTGGGTTTCAGCAGTTGTGGCTGGCGGGCTCTAGAGCGCAGGCTCAGTAGTTGGGGTGCACGGGCTTAGCTGCTTCACGGTATGTGGGATCTTCCCTGACCCAGGGCTCGAACCTGTATCCCCTGCATTGGCAGGCGGATACTTAACCACTGCGCCACCAGGGAAGCCCGATTATGAATTTTAATAGGAAAGTTTTTTCTTTCCTCACCTCAGAAAGAAATCCATGCTTAGCTTAATGAAGAAGGAACCACCAATAGGAGGAATTAAGGTCTCACAGGGAAAGATGTTTATGTGAATCTCTTGGGAGCCTTCCATACTCCTTCTAGAAATAGGGTTGCCAGATAAAATACAGGACACACAATGAAATTTGAATTTCAGATAAACAATGAATATTTTTTAGTACAAGTATGTGCCATGCAATATTTGGGAAATATATAAAAAATTATTTATCTGAAATTCAGTGGGTTATACTTATACTAAGCAATGATTCATTATTTATCTGAAATTTAAATTTCACTGGGCATCATATATATATTTTTTATTTTTTTTTAAATTTATTTATTTATCCATTCTTGGCTGCATTGGGTCTTCGCTGCTGCGTGTGGGCTTTCTCTGGTTGCAGTGAGTGGGGGCTATTCTTCACTGCGGTGCGCGGTCCTCCCATTGTGGTGGCCTCTCCCACTGAGGATCACGGGTTCCAGGCGCGTGGGCCCCAGCAGTTGTGGCATGCGGGCTCAGCAGCTGCGGCCCACAGACTCCAGAGCACAGGCTCAGCAGTTGTGGTGCACAGGCCCAGTTGCTCTGCGGCATGTGGGATCCTCCTGGACCAGGGCTCGAACCCGTGTCCCCTGCATTGGCAGGTGGACTCTCAAGCACTGCGCCATCAGGGAAGCCCATGGGCATCATATGTTTTAATTTGCTAAATCTAGCAAACCTATCTAGAAAGCACTCATCTATGCATTTGTGAATAGAGCTGATTTTAACTTGAAACTCCACAATGATAAATTGGTGTCTGTTAGAGCAGAAAAATATTGCTTATTAAATATCATGGTTACATAGACAACCTCAAACTTCAGGCTTCAATATTTCTTTTAATTGCGTCTCATAATCTGCAAGAAACACAATGCTTTCCTCAAGTGTTTGACATAACACTTTGAACTAAGACGGTTTAGCACATTGTCTTCAGTATTAAAAAACTGTAATGTAGTTAAGGTGTATCTCAAATATTATAATCATACACTTGAACCTTGAGCTAAATTAAATTTCAGGGGACTTTTACTTGTATTGCTAACATGACATTTTTTCAAAATGCAGCACTGCTGTCAAAAAAATTAAATCAGATTGCAATTAAGCCAAGTTAAATGTCTTATTGAAAATTAAACATACACCTTATAAAATTCATACTTTGCTTTCTTAAGAAGTCTTTCGGGGAACTAAAAATCAGTGTATTGTGATTCAGAATGGACCACACTTAATTTGTTTTCCTCAGACACAAATAGATGCACGATCTTCCCTAGTGTCACCCGTTCTGGCTTCTCACTTTATTGATGCTTCTGAGTTTTCTCCCAAGGCATCCTCTACACTAGTCCACTGTCCCTTCTCACTGAAACCCAATAACACCCCAGTGATTTCCATCCAACTTGGAAGCAGTGACTGTTCTGCAGCCCAGAAAGTACCTTGTGAAATGAATCTGGAGCTTACAGGTATATGCTTGCCCTTGGTTCGTGTGCTGCTGATGGGAATTTATTCCTCTTCATCTTAATAGATACAGGTTCCCAAGGATCTTGGCAGCTATCGTCGAACTTTGGAAAGCACCACATTTTGAAGAAAAGTAGCCTTTAAAGATTTTTTTTTTTTTTTTTTTTTTGCGGTACGCGGGCCTCTCACTGTTGTGGCCTCTCCCGTTGCGGAGCACAGGCTCCGGACGCGCAGGCTCAGCGGCCATGGCTCACGGGCCCAGCCGCTCCGCGGCATGTGGGATCTTCGCGGACCAGGGCATGAACCCTTGTCCCCTGCATCAGCAGGCGGACTCTCAACCACTGCGCCACCAGGGAAGCCCTAAAGATTTTTTATTTATGGTTTTAAACAAAAGTAGTGTGCACCACTTGGCCAGTGACAAAGGGACTTGGCCAGTGACAAAGGGAGGAATGCCCCTGTTCTCTCCATGTCAATGTTTCCTTTTAGCATTAAAAGTAGAGGAGTGAATTAATGGCGAGCATGCTTAAGTATTGGGGGGAAATGTAGTGGTGTCTGCAATTTCCTCTGAAATGAATTGAAAAAGAAAATAAGATGGATCAATGGATGGACAGGTCTGTACTAAAGCAAACAGAGCATAATATTAATGGTAGAATCTAGGTGGTGGGTATACAGTTCTTCACTGTAATATTCTTTCAACTTTTTTGTATGTTTGAAATTTTTCATAATAAAATGTTAAGGAAAGAATTCAAGGAGTGTGAGCTAAAACACTAGAGAGACAGGTACACTTGGATGTGTACTTGTACTACAGGGGAGGAAAAATCATTTCCCTCTTCCCTTCTAGGTTCTTGACTGAAACCCCTCTAAAATAAAATATGGATGAATAGGAGGAAAACAAACAGAAGTTTAATAACACGGACACCTTCTGTGTACATGGGAGAGAGCCAGGAAAACTGAGTAACTCCCTGAAATGGCCCAAGCCACCACCTTCAATACTCTCTCCAGCTAAAGACAAAAGAAGACTTGGGGAACGTGTGGGTTATGGGAGGTGACCAGGAAAAGCACACTAAACAAAGGTGAAGTTGTTATGTGGATTTAAGTCCATACCTTCTCCATTGAGAAGAGTTTCTAGAGGTTTAGTCATCCTCTTCCTGGTACAGAGAGGGAGACATCCTTAGAAATGGAGATTTCCCTTATAAATATGAATGTCTCTTACAAAAAGGGTAACTTCTACTCGGTTTTCAGCGCTTTTCCTATGTCTGTTGTTTCCTAAAAAAATCAGCCTAATAATCGTTATGCCAAAGAGGCATATTTTGAGGAGACAAACTCTGCTCCCCTTCAACACAGAGCCACCTTGGGCCAGCTCCTCTACCTCTTTGTGCCTTGCTTCTTCATCTGTAAAAGCCTACTGCATAGGCTCACAGATTTCAGGAGATAATCTCCACAAAACACTCACCACAGTGCCCAGTTCATGATGTTCAGTAAATATTAGCTGCGATGATGATGATGATGATGATGATGATGATGATGACGGGAAGGCTGATCTATGAGATGCATCAAAGCCTAAAAGGAAGATGAAAATGCATCAGGGAAGGCTTTACAAATAAGGAGACTTGACTTGCTCTCGAAAGATGTGCTAGAAATGCATTAATGGAGAGAGGTTCAGCATAAGCAGTAAATGAAAAAACAAGGCAATGAAAATACAAGAATGAAGGACAGAACACAGAAGCAAGATGTGCACGGATTCATGGAGGAGGCTGGCCTGGCTAGTGTTTTGGAAAGTAGGACTAGACTCCATTAACTCATTTGAAACTAAAAGTGTTCTGTCATATTCCTTGTAACATTAGACTCAAAGCCTCAAACTAGCTAAGAAAAAAAAAAAGGCCCCAAATGTAACTGGGAAACCGCCTTGGTTTTTGAAGCCAAGATATGGGACTTGAATGAGTTCTTCCTTTGTCACTAGTCCTAAGATAAGAAGAAAGAAAATAAAAATTAAGATAACAGAAGAAGAGACATATACCGGGTGGAAATCAGTTTCATGATATACAACCAGTCTGAGTACCCAGATTTCCCCATATTTTTATAAGCTTCCCTTAAAAAATTGTTACTTTCATTTCTCTGTACCCTGTTCACCAGCATGTTCCCTCCCCCTCCAACTTTTAGTTACTAGGTTCTAAAACAAGGCGTCCCTTCTTGTCTAGGTCAGAAGGCCCTTTCCTTCTGCAGAGAAGAGTTTTTTGGTTTTTTTTTTCAAATCTCTGTGATGTCTTGAAATCAACTGGAGGTGGGAAGGGCTGATGGAGATGCCCTTGAGTGCATGACTAATTGGCAGAGAAGCCAAGTAATGCCTTGAAGCTCCATCCTCCCTCTTCCCCGAATAGCTGCCGGCTGGGAATGGCAGGAAATGGCATTGCTGGTCGTGCTGCACCAACTCCATGCTGCCTAGTTAACCATTCACCATTTAAATCACAATAAACAATTTGGAAATGTAATTTCCATTTGAGGCTAATCCTCTAGAATCCAAATATTGTAATAGATTCTGAAAACAAGATTCCTTTGCTATTAAAAAAATATACAAATTGACTTTCTTGGAACCTTTGGCAACTCAGCATACCTGACTAGATTACTGTATTTGCTGGCCTGTTATTACAATGGGAGACTCATCGGCGTTTCTTTTGTGGCCTCTCTAGCAAGGTGCTTATTTACCTTGTAAATATGGAGAACATGACTCTCCTGGGTCTTTGAATACTCAGTTTTATAATGAAGTGCAAAGCTTTATTATTTTTTTTCTTTGAGGGTTGGTAAACATAACCTTGGGCTTCTTACACAATAGGCCTAAGCAAAAAGAAAAGTATAAATAAATAAATGCTTTCTTCTAGCATATTTAGAGGGCTGTTCTGTATATATGTACATATTTTTTTGGCCTGGATTAACACTAAGATCTAGATAGATCCAGAGAAGGAACAAAGGTTACTATTGTTCCAGAAAATTGAAAAAGAGCTTGGTGCTATAGTCAAAATCCTTTCCAGCAACTGTATCTTTCAAAAAGTCTACACTGCATTACTAAACAGAGGATAAATGGTGGGAACTTACTACATTTTTCCAAGACCATACTGGGACTGAACGGCCCATAGTGATTTGACTCACTAAGGGGCAGTCTTAGGCTCTAAGGGGGAGCAAAATATGCCACCCCCAAACATCCCTCTTTGACATAAGGATTATCTTGAGCTGGTTATATTTAAGAAACAGCAGACATAGGAAAAGCTCTGAAAACTGATGCTCTCATGTGATTTCTTTTGTGTTATGATTCCTACTCATCCTGTGTGAAACAGAATTTAAGCTACATTAAGCTATGCTAAGTAGTTCAAAATGGAGTCATAGTGGCCAATGTAAACTTTCATATTAGTTGTTTTGAAACGTCCACTGTAGGACTGTGGGTGTCTTTGATAAACTAAGAGTGGCAACTTTAGATGAGAAATTTATTTGGCAACGTACATCACTGGAACAGAGGGAGCAACTGAAAGAGCCAAGACTCCCTCCCCTGGGGTAACTGTTACTCCTTAAAAAGAAACCACTGAGCCCAGTGACTTGAAGGCTCTTCGCTGGAGGACCTGACTCCACACCTGTGACAGTGTTTCAGATGGACACTGCTGGAGGCCCTGTGGGAGCAGAGGGCGACTTCCCACGCTGTTGCCAGATGCCTTCTTCCCAGACTTCTCCTTGGAATTGTTCGTTACCCACTTTTCTACTTTCCCTACTTTCACTAACCTGTGCTGTGTGCTGACTGTGTGCAATAAACCGCGTGATTTGTGAATTCAATATTGGCCACATTTTGTATATCTCCAATGCTGTGATTCTTCCCTGGCCTTACCGCTGGGCCCTGCGACACACAACTGAGTAGAAGTTACCCTTCTGTTGTGGATACTTACATTTATGAGGGAAACCTCCATTTATAACAGTGTCTCCCTCTCCATACCTGTTGGGCTGCACCCCGCAGGCCTGCAAGGCCTGTGCTTGCCCAGCTTCAAGACCAAAGAAAGGGCCCGGAGTCAGAGACAGCAACATCAATGGTTTAATGGATGGGGGAGCTTACACGTTTGAAGCAAGGTCCCGGAGCGACACCCCACTGTGTGCGGTGGCTGGATGGCGGGCAGGACGCGGTGGCAGGCTTCCTCCCGGGGCAGGGGGAGGTTACCAGTTATAGGCGGAAATCACGTCAGGTGGGCTCATCAGTTTCCAGGGAAACCAGCAGAGGGGCACACTCCTCACGGCCCCTTTGATAAGCTATTAGGTGGAGATGTTTGACCTAAAGATTAGAATAATCACTAGCTGGGGCCAGGCAAGTACATAGGAAGGTCAGTCATGTGAGTGGGGTGTAGGTGAAGCAGGCACTGGTGCAGCAAAGGATGTACAGAGAACAAGAGAACAGCCATCTTGAGCAGCCTGACCATACAGTCATGACTAAATCTGATTTAGTCATGAGTTTCTAGAGATTTAGTCACGACTAAATCTCTCGAAACTCTTATCAATGGAGAAGGTTCTGCTCTATGTGCAACCCAGGCCAAGACACTTGGCAGGGGCCCCTGGTGACCTAAACTTTGGGAGTCCTCATTTGGCATTTCTTTCCAAAGCATTACATGTCCTTACTGGCTTGTCTTGCTTTGTCCATTTTAGAGCTAACTGGGGTTATGTAATTCAATATATTTTTCTATATTGAAAATAAGGAGAGCTAGTTTAAGCATAAGGTAATCACCAAAAGACAAACTTGAACATTTTTTCAGTAAACTCTATAGCCGAGCTGGAAGAAATGAACTAATTGTGATTTGTACACAGGCATAAAGCCCCTAATTTGCATACACACATGAGTATGTAATTATACACATACATACATGGCTGTGAATTCAAAGGGTAACATGTATCACAATGTTAGAATATAGTCACTGCAGGCAGTCAAAGGATAATAAAGTAGCGTGAAGAACCAGAAACCAGAGAGACAGGTAAATAAAAAATGCATTCATATTCATTTTAAAGAGGCTACTTGTGTGAATGGGGATAATATATTGAGAGAAGCTTAATTAACTAAGGCTTTGAAGTAGCAGAGATATTTAATGAACGTTTTGGCATACTCAGAGTTGATTGAGGAAACCTCCTCTCCTGAAAATTCCTTGGGAAATCATAGTGTATCCTTAACTATAAATGAAATACCAATGAAAAGAATCATGTAGTGATAGAGATTCTCAGTGCAGTTTATTGAGTAACACCCATGTGGGAGCTCTGGAAGAACTATGATCTCTTTTTGACAAAACATATATTTTGTCATTTCCAAAAAACTCTGAAAATGGGGGTTCTTGCCCTCAGTCTACTTCAACCTTAATGGAAGAGATGAGATGGGTAAATAGTCAACCAAAATAATGCAGCAATGATTACATTTAATTTGAAATCATTTACGTTAATTACAAAAGTGGGTTTGAGACAGTAACTAAGAAAAAAACTGGTTAGATGATAAGAGTGTTGGTAAATTCCTATGTGAATGATACTAAGCTTGAGTAACATTAGGGGAAAGATTCCTGGAAAACAAAGTAGATGTGATGTGTTTTTGAATTTTATATCTTCTTACATAGATTGGTAAATAAGAGCAAGACCTTTTGTTTTCTTAACAACCAGAGGGAAAAAACAGAACTACATGCCCAATAATATTGGGTCCTTTCATGAAGACCCAATAGTCATCATTGTTTAAATATTTCTCCCAGTTTGAAATCCTATAGTGGTTCTGCATTACATTCAGGATGAAATGTGGATATCTGGCATGACATACAATGCCATGGGTGATGGGACCCTGCCTATCCTTCCTTCATTTCCTCCCTTAACATTTAATGTTCCCCAAGGGCACCATGTTGTCGCACTAGTTTGTCTCACTTGCTTTGACATGGCTTGTCCTCCTGCCTGGAATCTTTTGTGCTCTTTCTTCTCTTCATGAACTCTTTTTCATCTTTCAAGAGTCATCTCACCCTTTAGATTTTGATGATTTTGGTTTTGAATTTTCTACTGAACTGTATATTTTTCTTTCGATCCTTTTTTTAAAATGAATTATTTTTCATTTCCAAGGGGTTGGATGCTTTTGATTTATTTGTTTTTTTTTTGTTTTTTGTTTTTGTTTTTTTTTTGCGATACGTGGGCCTCTCACTGTTGTGGCCTCTCCCGTTACGGAGCACAGGCTCCGGACGCGCAGGCTCAGCGGCCATGACTCACGGGCCCAGCCACTCCGCGGCATGTGGGATCTTCGCGGACCGGGGCACAAACCCGTGTCCCCTGCATCAGCAGGCGGACTCTCAACCACTGTGCCACCAGGGAAGCCCCTTTTGATTTATTTGAACTTACACTATTGATTTCTGGTTGTCAAACTTATATTCAGACAAAGATGACCTTCTTGTGATTAGTCTTGTTATTTCTTTTTAATTTTGAAACTGCCTACATAATGAGAATACCTTAAAAAGAACTGTCATAAATTATGCACTTACTAAAGTTGTAATTTAGAGCAATATTCTCAAGCCCAAAAATCTTCGAGTCATTCCTGACTCTTCTTTTTTTCCCTTGTACCCTGCATAACTGAAACCTCTGGAATCCTGTTGTTTTGACTTTCAAGATATATCCAGAATTCAACTACTTCTGTCACCTCTACCTGTGTCTAATCCTACATCACGCCTTACCTAGATCCTGTGGTAGCCTCCCAACCAGGCTTTCTGTTCTCGGTGTTGCCCCCTGCATAAAGTCAGTCTCTTCCTCAAGCACTATCTGTGAATTAGTTAGATGGTAAGCCATCCCTGGACCCCACGTCTCCCATCTCATACACCATCAAAGCCCAAGCCCTTAAAACTCCTCTCCCCCAAACCCCCTTCAGTGGCACCCCTTCCCACTCTGTCAGCTCTCGTGGCCCCTGAAACACTAGAGATGGGCTCCTGCCCAATTCTCTTGGTCTGGAAGGATTTCCCTGATATCCTTAAGAATAGCTCCTTCACCTCCTTCAGGTCTTTGCTCAAATGCTACCTTCTCACTAAAGACTTTTCTGACCTCTTTTTAATGCAGATGCAGTCCCTCAAACACACACCAAACTGCTCTCTCAACCCTTTTCTGTCTTATTTTTCTCCATTTTTCTTATCACTGTCTTACATGCAAAATATAGTACTTATTCATTTGCTTATTGCTGGTTGTCCCACGTTGGAACATATGCCCCATCCGGGCAGAGGATTCTGTCCCTTCTGGTCACTGCTGTATCTCCTGCCATGAGAATAGTGCCTGGTATGTCAGAGGTACTCAAAAATACTTGTTGAATAATGGAGTGAAAAACAAACACATGAAAGAATAAATAACTCCAGCGACATGACGACACTTCCACAATACAAAGTTAATTCAAAAATTGGGCTTTAAAATTTTATTTTTTAAAAAATATTATTTCGAAATTTGTAGTATAAGCCCAATTTTGTTTACTGCATATGCATGGAAAAAGGCTAGAAGGAAAAAAGTTAATAGTCATTATCTCAAAGTGGGGCATTCTTTTGAGTATTTTCAGAATTTCCTACAATGAGTAACTTCACAGTCAAGAAAAAAAATCAAATCCTATTTAAAGGGCTTCCCTGGTGGCGCAGTGGTTGAGAGTCCGCCTGCCGATGCAGGGGACACGGGTTCGTGCCCCAGTCCGGGAAGATCCCACATGCCGAAGAGCGGCTGGGCCCGTGAGCCATGGCCGCTGAGCCTGCAGGTCTGGAGCCTGTGCTCCGCAACGGAAGAGGCCACAACAGTGAGAGGCCCACGTACCGCAAAAAAAAAAAAAAAAAATGCTATTTAAAAGAAATTGATGATGGCAAAAAGTAGCTGCCAAACAATTTCTTCTTACCTTCATGATACCGAATGATGGACTGGGCTGTCTTAACAGCCCTGTCTCTTCTCCATTCCTCCCTCCTTCACTCTGTCCAGTAGTTTGGCCAAAAAACTCCAATCATTGGTCATTTTGATGCTACAGAGTCCATGTACTAAGGGAGTCATTTGTCTAGTTTTGAGAGAATCCTGTTGAAAAAACAGTTTGAATGATTCTTTTGAAGGTCAGTTTTACTCCCACTGTATATTATGAATTTACATTCGTTTTTAGGCTGTAAAACAGTATTAGATGCCTACTTGGCTCATTCTTGAGAAATTTAGTGCAAATTTGGAGGTTGGTTCTTAGAATTACAATATTTTGTAGGAGAGGAAAGATAATTTTTCCTCTACTCTTCCAGGTTCTTGGCTGAGAGCCCCTGTAATAAAAGACAGGTTAATAGGAGAAAAACAAACAGAAGTTTAATAACATGTATACCTCTTGTATACGGGGGAGAGACCCAGGAAGACTAACTCCCCGAAATGGCCCAAGCCACCACCTTAAATACTATTTCCAGCTAAAGACAAAAGAAGACTTTGTGGGGGTGGGGGCAGTTGTGGGAGGCGACCAGGAGAAGCACAGTAAACAAGGATAGGGTTGTCTTCAAATTTAATTCCCTGCCTTCTCCATTGAGAAGAGTTTCTAGAGATTTAGAACCATCCTTCTCTTCCTGGTACAGAGAGGGATACACCCTTATAAATGGAGATTTTTCTTATAACTGTAAATGTAAATGTCTCTTCAAAAAGGGTAACTTCTACTACTCATTTTTCAGAGCTTTTCCTAAGTCTGCTGTTTCTTAAAAAAATAACCAGCTCAAAATAATCCTTATGCCAAAGAGGCATATCTTGGAGTAGCAAATTCTTCTCTACTTCAATTATTTTCTTTTGCATTTGTATTCTCCTAACGTGGACTAAATGTACACATGCAAGAAATGTGGATATGTTAGGTGCTCAACACGGGACATAACCTTTTTCTCTTTCTACCTGATTCTTTTCCTCGAGTAACAGAAAAAGACAAACAAGCAAACCAAAAACAAAAAGAGAAACCTGGCATTTGGCCTTTTTATTAAAAAAAAAAAAAATCCCATAAATCATTTTGATTGGCAGGTTCTTTGTTTTTGTTTCGTTTTTGTTTTTGTGTGTGCTGTTGTTGATATAGCATAGGCTGTCAGTTAGGAAGACCTTTAATTTTAGATCACTGATTCTCAACTGTGGATTATTTGGCCCCTAAGGGACATTAGGCAACCTCTGGAGATATTTTTGACTTTGATAACTAGGGGCCAGGATTGCTATTGGCGTCTAGTGAGTAGAGATATCTAAACATCCTACAGAGCTCAGGCCAGCACCTACAACAAAGAATTATCTGGCCCCAAATATCAGTAGTGCCAACATTGAAAAACTTACAATCTAGAGAATGGATTAAAGCAAACACAGAAAGCATTGGCCACTCAAGACATGTCCTATTCTTTTTTTAAATAAATGTATTTATTTATTTATTTTTGGCTGCGTTGGCTCTTTGTTGCTGCGCGTGGGCTTTCTACAGTTGTGGCGTGTGGGCTTCTCATTGCAGTGGCTTCTCTTGCTGTGGAGCACGGGCTCTAGGCGTGCGGGCTTCAGTAGTTGTGGCACGCAGGCTCAGTAGTTGTGGCTTGCAGGCTCTAGAGCACAGGCTCAGTAGCTGTGACGCACGGGTTTAGTTGCTCTGCGGCATGTGGGATCTTCGCGGACCAGGGATTGAACCCGTGTCCCCTGCATTGGCAGGCGGATTCTTAACTACTGTGCCACCAGGAAAGTCCCGAGATGTCCTATTCTTTAAGCCATTTTCTGAGCCAGCAATCTCGTCCTTGTTTTAGCTTGTTTACTTTCTTGCTTAGTGGTTTAAAGTTTTTGATCACCTCCCAGCTGGGTGTTATAGCTTTGGTACAAAGAGGAAACTCTCAGCTCTAACCCCTGGGCTCAGTTCCATCCAGCAAGAGAAGCTGAATAAACACTTTGTTAACCGAGGGGTTCAGTTTGGCTGGTGGAATTACTTATCACACTGCAATATCATCTCACACATGGATAACTCTTGAGCGTCTGAGCTGTACTGTGTGTTTGGGTAGGAGAGTATGGGGAGAAAGGAATAGGGAAAGTTATCCCTTCTTTATCTCTCCACTGACTTTTCCTCTACTCTTCCAGGGCTCACTGTATCATAACACCTTAGCAAAAAAAAAAAAAAGGAAAAATAAGTACCATCCCCAAAGCATATTAACTCATAGAAAGAGATACTTTGCAGCCAAGCATCAATCGTCTAAATATTCTTGCTAATAGGACAGGCACACTACAAAACTCCTAGACGCACAGTTTACACTGCAGTTTACGCAAATGGCATCCTATTCTATATATATATATTCCTAGAATTCAAGCTTAGGATGCTCTTCCCTCTGCTTGGAACACTCCTCTACCCCATCCTCACCCATCACCCCACCAGGTGCTGGGCTAACTTTCCCTGAGAAGTCTTCCTTGATTCTTTATCATTGGGTTGGGAACCTCTCCTGTGGTTCCAAAGCATCCTGGAGGAAAACTTTTGGTAGTGCCATTGACACTAATTTGTAATTAGTTTCTTTCCTTTCTGAATTCCAAATAGATTCCAAGTTTCCTGAGAGCAGGGGCATCAAGTATCATTCACTGCTGTCTGCCCAGCTCTAGCCTGGTGCTGGAAGCATATGAGTCACTCAATAAATATTTGTTGTTTGATGACTTAAATAATGGATTGGCCAGCTATCCAAACCTATTTTTATACTTAATGCTGAATTGCCAACTGAAAATGGAGCTCCTTAATTCTGTTTTCCTTATCAAGTGGATATTTGAGAAATGTATCAGATGAACAGGGGTGTAGAAAGATGTCTTTTAGTTTGCCTTGTATCAGTAGGACACGGTCCTCAAGCCTGCTTTATTCAAAACAACACATGCTTAAATTGAATCACTCTCTTGATCTTGAAGCTACAAATAAATGGCAACTGTGCTCAAGTTATGTCTATAACAATATGAGCATGTATTTGAATTTTTTGTTAACCCTAGAGCTCATATCAAGAGATACTTCAGGGCTTCCCTGGTGGTGCAATGGTTAAGAATCCGCCTGCCAATGCAGGGGACATGGGTTCGAGCCCTGGTCCGGGAAGAGCCCACATGCAGTGGAGCAACTAAGTCCATGCACCACAACTACTGAGCCTGCGCTCTAGAGCCCATGAGCCACAACTACTGAGCCCGCATGCCACAACTACTGAAGTCCACGTGCCTAGAGCCCATGCTCCACAACACGAGAAGCCACTGCAACGAGAAACCCGCGTACCGCTTCAAAGAGTAGCTCCCGCTCGCCACAACTAGAGAAAGCCCGTGCGCAGCAACGAAGACCCAACACAGCCAAAAATAAATAAATAAATAAATAAATTTATAAAAAAGAAAAAAGAGAGACACTTGAAGTCTCTTATGAATAGAAAACATGTTAATAAGAGTATACTTACTAAAATTTTCTCTTTCCATTTTATCAAGTATATACCTGAATTATGACCAATTTAATCTCTTGTGGTAAGTAAATGAATCATTTTGGCTGTGACAGAGCACTAATAGTTTTACCATCTTGGCTAATTTTTGGTATTCTGGCTTCTTAATTGTATAATAAAATCATCATTGCACTGCGACTCAACCATTTAAATTGAAAAAAATTAAACCAACGTTCTTAGGGTAATGCTGTTTAAAAATGAAAGATGGCTTGACATTAATTAAAGGAAAAAATCTGACTTTAAGGAACCAAGAGAGAAAAAGAAATTCTTTTAAAATTCAATTCGTTACTCTCAGAAACAAAATGGATTTCCTTTTAATGTGTTGGAATAAAAATGGAGTTTTTTCTAAAATCGTGACAAGTTTTATCTATGGGTATGAAATTTCAAATAGAAAGAGTGATAGCAAGAGAAAGGTCTTTAACCAGTAATGTGGAGATAAATGATTTCCTAAGGCTATGGGGACATAGAAAATGAATCATTTTTGAACATGCTTAGGTTTGAAACTCAGGAAGCCTGAGGACAGTAGTTCCCAGAATTTTTGTCATAGAGGGTATTTTTTAATAGTAAAAATTTCATGGATTCTTTAATACTTATATTTCTAATGCTTGTTGCTTAAATAAACCACAATAAAAAAGTTAGGATGATGTCAAAAATTACTTGAAAATCATGTGTATTTAATTAATAACAAAGCACCTTTAATGCATTTGAAAAACAGTGGTTTAAAAATGTTTTGAGATATTATTTAGCCATTCTACATAAAATGTTTCATGTGCACATGGGTTCACGGGCCCGCTGCAATAATTCCTAACTCTTGGGGTCTGTGATTGCAGACTGGGAACCACAGTTGGGAGTTATAAAAAGTTATCGCACTTTGATGAAAATCGCTTCTACTGTGCTTGACAGGACACTTTTGTCATCTCTCAAGTCTTCCTTTCCATTGCACAATATATGAGATTGTTTACGATCACCTTTAACTTTTTCTCTAGTGTTTCAGAAGTTTTAGTTGTTCACTTTCATTGAACTTTAAATGAGGTATGTAAATGTCCATATGCGTGATCCACTGAAGACACATCTTGGCTAGACTGCAGACTCCCTGGCATGGTTAGAGAGTCCATAGGCAGGAATAACTTACCTCAGGTTTTTAAACTCATCACGCTGCATTGTAATTGTTTCTTGAGTCACTGAATTTAAGATGCCTTTAATTGTGGGAAATTATTTCATATAACACCAAAAAGAAAAAAATGTTGCCAATTAAACTCTGATATGATGCTTTCAATATTATTTAGTTTTTAATTTTAAGCTTATTGAAAGAGCTGTTTTATACTTATTGAGACATGGGGTTTAATCATATATTATTATTTTGCATTCATAAAATGAAAAATATACATGAAATAAATTGGTCAAGATATTCCTAAAACCTTTTCCCATTCAGGGTCTAAATTTTCTAAATCATTTGCTATTCAGAAGCATTGATGTTCACCTTTCCCCACATAGTATTGTCCCAGCAACAGCTTTGATGCTATACTACCCAAAGCAATCCACAGATTTAACGCAATCCCTATCAAATTACCCAGGACATTTTTCACAGAACTAGAACAAATAATCCCAGTTTATACAGAACCATAAAAGACCCAGAAATGCCAAACCAATCCTGAGGAAAAAGAACAAAGCTGAAGGCACAACCCTCCCAGACTTCAGACAATACTACAAAGCTACAGTAATCAAAACAGCACGGTATTGGCACAAAAACAGACTTATGGATCAATGGAACAGAACAGAGAGAATAGAGAGCCCAGAAATAAACCCACACACCTACAGTCAATTAATCTTCAACAAAGGAAGCAAGAATATACAATGGAGAAGACAGTCTCTTTAGCAAGTGGTATTGGGAAAGTTGGACAGCTGCATGTAAATCAACAAAGTTAAAACACACCCTCATGCCATACACAAAAATAAACTCAAAATGGCTTAAAGACTTAAATATAAGACATGACACCTAAAACTCCTAGAAGAGAACATACGCAGAACAGCATTGTTGCTGAAGCATTTCTTTAAAGTGTGCTCTACCAGTTATCTCTGAATTTTCTCCCAAGCCCCTGACATCCATTCTGCTACCAAAAGGTGCTAATAAACCATTTTCAGAAAACTAGGATTCATCTTCCTTCCTCATATTGTCCTTAAAAATGGTTTGTGGACTGAAATGTCAAGGGATTGCTGTGGCCAGTCATACCCCTAGGAATAAACTAAATTCCATAATCACAGGCAATGTGGCAGACAACTTCTAAAATGGCTCCCAGTGATCTTCACCTCCTGGTATTCACACCCTTGTATAGTCTCCTCCCACTGAGTATGGGCTGGACCTAGTGACTTGCTTCTCATGAACAGAATTCAGCAAAGCGTTGGGATGACACTTGTGAAATTAGGTTACAAAAGACCAACTTCTTTCTGGCTATCTGACTCTGTCCCTCCCTCTCTCCCTCTTGCTTTCTCACTCTAGTAAAGCCATCTGTCATGTCATGGGCTGCCCAATCTGGAGACCACTAGGCAAGGAACCAAGGGAAGTCTCTGGCCAATGGCTCATGAGGAACCAAGACCTCACTTGAATAGCCCATGGGAAACTAAATCCAGTCAACAATCACCTGAGTCAGCTTGAAAGCAGATCCACCCCCTGTTGAGCCTTAAGACAGTTATAGCCCCAGAAGATACCTTGATTGCAGCTTCTGAGAGTTCTGGAGTCAGAGGACTCAGCTGAGCCATGCCTGATCTCCTGATCTACAAAATATTTCATGTAATAAACACTGCTGTTTTCAGCCACTAAGTTTTGGGGTAATTTGTTATGCAGATAACTAAGATGCATATGCAGGCAATACATCATGAATACACAATGGCAACCACATCATGAATGTCACCTGGCTGATAGGAGTTATAAATTGCTGTTGACTGAAAGATGCATTTCGATTTTAGAGATGATAAATGTGAGTAAATAATCAACATTTTAGAATAAATGGAGAAGTAGTTTACTTGTTTGTCTTCACCATTAGCATGACAAGTATTTCAGTGAAAGAACTGTGTTTTATTCAGCTCTGGGCATCCATGGTGCTTAACATGTAAGAAATATTTTATAGATGTTTGCTGAACTGAATTATCCAGATAATTTTACAATTGGACAAAAAGGCCTAGTTTGAGGGAAATCTTGAGAAAAAGAATTTGCTCATTACCAGGGCTTGGAGAGGTATGACTCACACCCAAAATGCTTCTTTAAAAAAATTCAGTCTATGTTCTTTTTAATTTAGCAATGCCACTTATTTCATTTGTTCTTGTAGTACTGACGTTTTACAATCCTTTTGGATGCTGAGGATAAAAATGGAGGTTGGACTTTAATAATAATATTTCTTATTTAAGAATTACATGATATCTTTTCATAATTTTATAAGAGCATATAGAAGATTGTTGGCAAAGCAGCATTATCTATCTGAATTTTTTTAAGGGAAAGGAAGAATAATCATCTTTTAACTCATAGACTGAGCAGATTAAATTCCATACTCAGAAAATCAGATTGTTCATACTAATCCAAGACAACACTACACCTGATTTCTATGTGTAGACAGAACTGACATTTTATTGTGTGGCAAAATATCATCTAGTAAATAAAAGAGTAGTTTATAAACTTAGAGCCTTGGGTTGACTCATTTATGGACAAACACAGATGGTGTGCTTTTCGTTCCACTATGTGATAATCACATACATGCTTATTTCTCTCTTTAAATCCTAGGCTCTCAGGGAGCCAGGGACCATGTAATACCAATCATTACAATGGCAACAAGAAGCATTTTTGAGCATTTAAGATGTGTCAGTCACTGTGTTAATCCCTTTACATATGTGACTTCATTTATTTCTTAAAACCATCCCAGGAGGCAAGTGATACTTTTAGTTTTACAGATGAGATAGATAAGTGAGGCTTAGAGAGGTAAGATAACTTGCCAATATTATTCAGTTACCAAGTGATAGACTCAGGATTTGAACTCAGGGCCATATTTCCAAAGTCCATCCTGTCAGCCACTGAGCTTTACTGGCCCTTCTCTTAGTTCCCATTGTATTCTCCAGCACTGAGTGAATCGCCCTACACATAGGGTATGCACAATAGATACTTGCAGAATCAAAGTCATTAACACGTATCTCCTGGGTTCCCACCATGTACCTACTAGCTGTTGAATTAGCTAATTGTCTAAGTGGAAAAGTTTTTAAAAAGATTTTAAGATGGAAGTATTAGTGCTTAACTTACATCCTACATACAGCTAGCTCACACAGGGAAGTAAACAAGACCATTCAAAATTTGATAAGTGTATATGAGAAATAAAATATGCTTATGGCTATTTTGCTATAGTACCTTGAAATTACCAGACCAACTGTGAATTTCTTTTTATTAAATATGTTTTCCCCTTGTTTTTCAAATGAGCTAATCTAAGTTGTATTGCCATTTCTAGTTTTGGTTTTGAGATACAGGTTTACTATTGAATTACCCAAAGGGAATTATAGCAACGAAATTCATCTGAGAATATTATCAACGAACTGATAGCCCATTTCTATGGTGGATGGTTATCATTATGCAATATTTTCAGATCTTGATTATAAGACTTTGTGACAAATGATCCTTTGGGGGCCTTATTATCCAATTTAATTAGAGATGAATTGGATAATTCATCTATTTCTATTTAAAATTTTTAATAAAAGTAGAGAGTAAAATTCACGAGTGATATTTTTCTTTGTAAAATAAATAGCTTTGTTGAATTACTTGGAAATGTTGCTCAAAAGGAAGTAGAAACTGAAACTATGTGGTAATATTCTTTCTATTTCTCAAAAAAGTTGTACTAAATAAAGAGGACCCCCAGCTTTTTTGCAAGACAAGTTCTGGAGTTTCTTTTGATACAGGGATCCCAGGGGACCCTTTTACGATCCAGAGGGAGGAGACAAAGGGCAGTGATCCTGTGGTAGTAGAAAAGATCGACTTTCACTAGAAAGAAGACAATAATATTAGTTCTTCCACTTTGTTCTTCTCTCTCATTGTTTCCTTCTTCCAGGATTGGAGGGATGCGAGTAGGGGTGAAGGAAGGGACACTGGGCTCAATTACAAGAGACTAGATTTTCCTGAACCAGACATCTGAAGACTGAAGGCTGTTTTCTTCCTTCCATCTTTCTGTTATTCTATTCATTGTCATTCATTTATTGAAACAATATTCACTGAATACCAAACTTGTGCCAGATACTGCGATAGGAGAACTGGATATAGTTTTGAGCAATACAAAACATGTGCCACCATGAGCTAATTATTTCTTGAAATACTTCTATGGGATAACTTGGCTTGCAAAGTGTCTCTTACTTGATGAAGTATGTGCCTTGAAGGAGCTCACATTGTGTGAAAAAACTAGAAAGCAGAAAATAAAACAAATAAAGATCGTTCCAATTTTCAATTATTTGTATGTAGAAAACAAACAGAGTAGTATATCAAGAATAACCATGTGGTGTGGCAGGAGCCAACTATTATAGAGTGAAGAAAGTCAGGGAAACTTCTCTGTGGTCAGGTTTGAGCTAAGACTTGAAGAATGAGAACACCCTAACCATGTAAAAGTCTAGGAAGAAGTATTCTAGGAAGAGAGAGCGCACAGTGCAAGTACCTTGAATGGGGAACAGATTGACATGTTTGAGGCTAATGTGTCTGGAACGATTCTGCAGAGCAATTGTGAAATGAGACGAGGTTGGAGTGGAGGCAGGAGTAAGACCACGGAGGCCATGTTAGGGAAGGAGCTCAGACTCTAAGTGCTCTGGGGAGTCACTGTAGAATGTGATCGAAGGAGGTGATTTGACCTGGTGTACATTTTTGAAGAAGCCTCTCACTATTCTGTGAATACAGTGTTGGAAGGGGGCCAGGGAGGAAGAGGGCAGGCCACTCAGGAGACTACTGCAGTAGTCCAGGTGGCAGACAACAGCATGGTCATATTATAGAGGTAGAACCAATAGGAAATGCCAATGGATTAGATGTCTGTGTCTTGAGCATCTGGGTGGATGGTGGGGCCATTAACTGAAACGGGAAAGACCAGGAGGGAGACAGAGTGAAGGAGAAAGCCATTGGTTCTATTTTGAATGTGTTAAGTTTGAAATGCTTTTCAGTTTATTCATTGTGAAGATATCTGGTGGGCATCTCGAATAGGAGTTAGGATTTGAAGGTGAGACTCTGGGACTGGACACATATTTTGGGAGGCATTGGCTTATAGATGGTATATAAAGCCAGGGTTCTGGATGAGCCTAACTAGGAAAAAAGTAGAAGAAGTAACAAAACCTAAGACTGAATGAACCATGAGATATTCAGTATTTAGGTTAGAGAAAGAACTAGCAAAGGACACGGAGAAGGGGAAGCCAGTAAAGTAGGAGGAAAACCGAAGAGTGTGTGCCACGGACGTCAAGAGAAAATTATGGATCAATAACTTAAAAACGGCACCCTACCAAAAATGTCTAAAAGCACTGCAGAGAAATAGTTTCCCATCACCTAGTGGTCACCACTGGGGCTCTGAGCAAAATGCCAGATTTCTTCCTTGGTCTCCACCTCCTCCCATCTCCCTTTGAACTCTACCCTCAGATTCAAAGTGGCTGCATGGGGCTGCAAAGCAGGTTGCAAAATTTCTTCTTCCTTTTACCCAAGCTCAAGCTCCTGTTTGGTGGAGACTATTTTAGCTGGGTGTGGGTCCAATGAAAGCACCATGGTGTGAATGGCCAATAGGTTCAAATTTCTTAAACGGTATTTGCAATCCTGTAAAATAGGACCTTAGAAAGCTAAGAACATTGCTGAAACAGGCCAATGTGAGCTAGCACTACAGTGTTCAAGCCAAAAATACTGAATATCTTTGCATGTGTATTTATTTTACCAAACTATAAAATTTTCTATTAATTTTATACTTCTTTGTATATTTTGCAAGAAGGAAATCTGAATCTTAAGTTTACTTATGTGTTCAAGGAATAGGTTCTGTTTAACTAAATTAATTGAAGGTTATTTAATTATCTTTTGTATGTCTTTTTTTTTAATTAAATTAATTTTTTTTTAATACAGCAGGTCCTTATTAGTCATCAGTTTTATACACATCAGTGTATACATGTCAATCCCCATCGCCCAATTCATCACACCACCACCACCACCACCCCACTACTTTCCCCCCTTGGTGTCCACACATTTGTTTTCTACATCTGTGCCTCAATTTCTGCCCTGCAAACCGGTTCATCTGTACCATTATTCTAGTTTCCACATACATGCGTTAATATACGATACTTGTTTTTCTCTTTCTGACTTACTTCACTCTGTGTAACAGTCTCTAGATCCATCCACATCTCAACAAATGACCCAATTTTGTTCCTTTTTATGGCTGATATTCCATTGTATATGTGGAATATACACATCTTCTTTACCCATTCGTCTGTCGATGGGCTTAGGTTGCTTCCATGACCTGGCTATTATAAATAGTGCTGCAATGAACATTGGGGTGCATGTGTCTTTTTGAATTATGGTTTTCTCTGGGTATATGCCTAGTAGTGGGATTGCTGGATCATATGGTAATTCTATTTTTAGTTTTTTAAGGAACCTCCATACTGTTCTCCATAGTGGCTGTATCAATTTACATTCCCACCAACAGTGCAAGAGGGTTCCCTTTTCTCCACACCCGCTCCAGCATTTGTTGTTTGTAGATTTTCTGATGATGCCCATTCTAACTGGTGTGAGGTGATACCTCATTGTAGTTGTGATTTGCATTTCTCTAATAATTAGTGATGTTGAACAGCTTTTCATGTGCCTGTTGGTCATCTGTATGTCTTCTTTGGAGAAATGTCTATTTAGGTCTTCTGCCCATTTTTTGATTGGGTTGTTTGTTTTCTTAATATTGAGCGGCATGAGCTGTTTATATATTTTGGAGATTAATCCTTTGTCTGTTGCATCGTTTCTGAATATTTTCTCCCATTCTGAGGGTTGTCTTTTCGTCTTGTTAATGGTTTCCTTTGCTGTGCAAAACTTCGAAGTTTCATTAGGCCCCATTTGTTTATTTTTGTTTTTATTTCCATTACTCTAGGAGGTGGATCAAAACAGATCTTGCTGTGATTTATGTCAAAGGGTGTTCTTCCTATGTTTTCCTCTAAGAGTTTTATAGTGTCCGGTCTTACATTTAGGTCTCTAATCCATTTTGAGTTTATTTTTGTGTATGGTGTTAGGGAGTGTTCTAATTTCATTCTTTTACATGTAGCTGTCCAGTTTTCCCAGCACCGCTTATTGAAGAGACTGTCTTTTCTCCATTGTATATCCTTGCCTCCTTTGTCATAGATTAGTTGACCATAGGTGCGTGGGTTTATCTCTGGGCTTTCTATAGTGTTTCATTGATCTATGTTTCTGTTTTGTGCCAGTACCATATTGTCTTGATTACTGTAGCTTTGTAGTATAGTCTGAAGTCAGGGAGTCTGATTCCTCCAGCTCCATTTTTTTCACTCAAGACTGCTTTGGCTATTCGGGGTCTTTTGTGTCTCCATACAAATTTTAAGATTTTTTGTTCTAGTTCTGTAAAAAATGCCATTGGTAATTTGAGAGGGATTGCATTGAATCTGTAGATTGCTTTGGGTAGTATGGTCATTTTCACAATGTTGATTCTTCCAATCCAAGAACGTGGTATATCTCTCCTTCTGTTTGCGTCATCTTTAATTTCTTTCATCAGCGTCTTATAGTTTTCTGCATACAGGTCTTTTGTCTCCCTGGGTAGTTTTATTCCTAGGCATTTTATTCTTTTTGTTGCAATGGTAAATGGGAGTGTTTCTTAATTTCTCTTTCATATTTTTCATCACTAGTGTATCAAATGCAAGAGATTTCTGTGCATTAATTTTGTATCCTGCAACTTTACCACATTCATTGATTAGCTCTAGTAGTTTTCTGGTGGCATCTTTAGGATTCTCTATGTATAGTATCATGTCATCTACAAACAGTGACAGTTTTACTTCTTCTTTTCCAATTTGGATTCCTTTAATTTCTTTCTTCTCTGATTGCCGTGGCTAGGACTTCCAAAACTATATTGAGTAATAGTGGGGAGAGTGGACATCCTTGTCTTGTTCCTGATCTTAGAGGAAATGCTTTCAGTTTTTCACCATTGAGAATGATGTTTGTTGTGGGTTTGTCATATATGGCCTTTATTATGTTGAGGTAGGTTCCCTCTATGCCCACTTTCTGGAGGGTTTTTATCATAAATCGGTGTTGGATTTTGTCAAAAGCTTTTTCTCCATCTATTGAGATGATCATATGGTTTTTATTCTTCGATTTGTTAATATGGTTTATCACATTGAGTGATTTACGTATATTGAAGAATCCTTGCATCTCTGGGATAAATCCCACTTGATCACGGTGTATGATCCTTTTAATGTGTTGTTGGATTCTGTTTGCTAGTATTTTGTTGAGGATTTTTGCATCTATATTCATCAGTGATATTGGTCTATAATTTTCTTTCTCTGTAGTATCTTTGTCTGGTTTTGGCATCAGGGTGAAGGTGGCCTCATAGGATGAGTTTGGGAGTGTTCCTTCCTCTGCAATTTTTTGGAAGAGTTTAAGAAGGATGGGTGTTAGCTCCTCTCTAAATGTTTGATAGAATTCACCTGTGAAGCCATCTGGTCTTGGGCTTCTGTTTGTTGGAAGATTTTTCATCACAGTTTCAACTTCATTACTTGTGATTGGTCTGTTCCTATTTTCTGTTTCTTCCTGGTTCAGTCTTGGAAGGTTATCCCTTTCTAAGATTTTGTCCATTTCTTCCAGGTTGTCCATTTTATTGGCATAGAGTTGCCTGTAGTAGTCTCTTAGGATGCTTTGTATTTCTGCGTTGTCTGCTGTAACTTCTCCTTTTTCATTTCTAATTTTATTGATTTGAGTCTTCTCCCTTTTTTTCTTGATGAGCCTGGCTAATGGTTTATCAATTTTGTTTATCTTCTCAAAGAATCAGTTTTTAGTTTTATTGATCTTTGCTATTATTGTCTTTGTTTCTATTTCATTTATTTCTGCTCTGATCTTTATGATTTCTTCCCTTCTGCTAACTTTGGGTTTTGTTTGTTCTTCTTTCTCTAGTTCCTTTAGGTGTAAGGTTAGATTGTTTATTTGAGATGTTTCTTGTTTCTTGAGGTAGCCTTGTATAGCTATAAACTTCCCTCTTAGAACTGCTTTTGCTGCATCCCATAGGTTTTGGATCATCGTGTTTTCATTGTCATTTGTCTCTATGTATTTTTTGATTTCCTCTTTGATTTCTTCAGTGATCTTTTGGTTATTTAGTAACGTCTTGTTTAGCCTCCATGTGTCTGTGTTTTCTACGTTTTTTTCCCCTGTAATTCACTTCTAATCTCATAGCGTTGTGGTCAGAAAAGATGCTTGATATGATTTCAATTTTCCTAAATTTACTGTGGCTTGATTGGTGACCCAAGATGTGATCTATCCTGGAGAATGTTCCGTGTGCACTTGAGAAGAAAGTGTAATCTGCTGTTTTTGGATGGAATGTCCTATAAATATCAATTAAATCTACCTGGTCTGTTGTGTCATTTAAAGCTTCTGTTTCCTTATTTATTTTCACTTTGGATGATCTGTCCATTGGTGTAAGTGAGGTGTTTAAGTCCCCCACTATTACTGTGTTACTGTCGATATCCTCTTTTATAGCTGTTAGCAGTAGCCTTATGTATTGAGGTGCTCCTATGTTGGGTGCATATATATTTATAATTGTTACATCTTCTTCTTGGATTGATTCCTTGATCATTATGTAGTGCCCTTCCTTGTCTCTTGTAACATTCTTTCTTTCTTTCTTTTTAATTTATTTATTTTTGGCTGCATTGTGTCTTCGGTGCTGCGCTCGGGCTCTCTCTAATTTTGGCAGGCAGGGGCTACAGTTCATTGCGGTGCCTGCGGGCTTCTCATTGCGGTGGCTTCTCTTGTTGCAGAGCACAGGTTCTAGGGGCATGGGCTTCAGTAGTTGTGGCATGTGGGCTCAGTAGTTGTGGCTCGTGGGCTCTAGAGCACAGGGTCAGTAGTTGTGGCACGTGGGCTTAGTTGCTCCACAGCATGTGGGATCTTCCTGGACCAGGGCTTGAACCCATGTCCCCTGCATTGGCAGGCGGATTCTTAAGCACTGAGCCACGAGGGAAGCCCCACATTCTTTATTTTAAAGTCCATTTTACGTGATATGAGTATTGCTACTCCAGCTTTCTTTTGATTTCCATTTGCATGGAATATCTTTTTCCATCCCCTCACTTTCAGTCTGAATGTGTCCCTAGGTCTGAAGTGGGTCTCTTGTAGACAGCATATAGATGGGTCTTGTTTTTGTATCCATTCAGCAAGCCTGTGTCTTTTGGTTGGAGCATTTAATCCATTCACGTTTAAGGTAATTATGGATATGTATGTTCCTATGGCCATTTTCTTAATTGTTTTGGGTTTGTTTTTGTAGGTCCTTTTCTTCTCTTGTGTTTCCCACTTAGAGAAGTTGCTTTAGCATTTGTTGTAGATCTGGTTTGGTGGAGCTGAATTCTCTTAGCTTTTGCTTGTCTCTAAAGCTTTTGATTTCTCAGTTGAATCTGAATGAGATCCTTGCTGGGTAGAGTAATCTTGGTTGTAGGTTCTTCCCTTTCATCACTTTAAGTATATCATGCCACTCCCTTCTAGCTTGTAGAGTTTCTGCTGAGAAATCAGCTGTTAACCTTATGGGAGTTCCCTTGTATGTTATTTGTTGTTTTTCCCTTGTTGCTTTCAACAATTTTTCTTCATCTTTAATTTTTGTCAGTTTGATTACTATGTGTCTCGGTGTGTTTCTCCTTGGGTTTATCCTGCCTGGGACTCTCTGTGCTTCCTGGACTTGGGTGGCTATTTCCTTTCCCATGTTAGGGATGTTTTCGACTATAATCTCTTCAAATATTTTCTCGGGTCCTTTCTCTCTCTCTTCTCCTTTTGGACCCCTATAATGTGAATGTTGTTGCGTTTAATGTTGTCCCAGAGGTCTCTTAGGCTGTCTTCATTTCTTTTCATTCTTTTTTCTTTATTCTGTTCTGTGGCAGTGAATTCCACCATTCTGTCTTCCAGGTCACTTATCCATTCTTCTGCCTCAGTTATTCTGCTATTGATTCCTTCTAGTGTAGTTTTCATTTCAGGTATTGTATTCATCTCTGTTTGTTTGTTCTTTAATTCTTCTAGGTCTTTGTTAAACATTTGTTGCATCTTCTCGATCTTTGCCTCCATTCTTTTTCCGAGGTCCTGGATCATCTTCACTATCATTATTCTGAATTCTTTTTCTGGAAGGGTGCCTATCTCCACTTCATTTAGTTGTTTTCCTGGGGCTTTATTTTTTTCCTTCATCTGGTACATAGCCCTCTGCCTTTTCATCTTGTCTATCTTTCTGTGAATGTGTCATCTTTTCTATTTCATTTAAGCAAAAGGAGAGATGTATTTTCCCCTCACAACTGTGATAATCCAGTAAGCTTTCTTTGTGTTTTAAAAATAATATTTAAATTCTCACGTTAGAACATTTCCTTCATTCCTTCACTGTTATGAAACTATGAGGCCAAAGTACCAATAATACTTTACATATATATATATATATATATATATATATATATATATATATATATATATTTATTTATTTATTTTAAAGATCTCACCTTTCCTTACAGTCCCTGATAGTACTACCTTAATTGTTCTACAAATTGTTCAACAAAAAAGAGTCTTTGTTTTGACATTTTATTTCTTAAAAATCATCTGTGGAATACAGTAGAAGGACGTAAATTCACCAAAGGAAGAGATGACAGGATAATGAAAAATAAGAGGAAGTAGAACGATGCCGTTCCATTCATTGCTACATACATTGCTTGCAAAACTCCTCATCCTTCTCTCCATCAGGTATAAAATAAGCATCAGACCAAATAAAATAAAACATGTAAAGGGCCACGATAGATCATTTTTTCATAGTATTCCATTGGCTGGATGGCTACTGACTTGTGCTGAGCAAAACGACTCATTCAGTTTTCAAACTGCAGTAATGTCTTATTTAACTAGAATCAATGAGCCAGTATTCTCATCCTATCTAGTTTCACTCTATATCGAGGAGAAAAAGTCAAAGATTAAAAGAAAACACTCCACAAGTTCACATGGAAGAGTTCAAGTTCTACTTTAGAACTATTAATTTCCGTGTCTTTTTTAAAAGAAAATAACAGAGCTACGTGAAAATTTAAAGCCCTTTACTTGTTCAAAAGCATTAATTTTACTATGCTTTTCAGAATCTATTACCAGGAACTAGGTTGGCTGAAGCAAACAATTCTAGGTAATACATCATAGAAATCCTGTTCTCACCTTTAGTTTTTGATCCTGAACTTTCTCTTAAAATCCACAATAACTTTAAGCAATAGCTTTGTTCCAGAAGACAAAGTGGCTCTTGAGTATTTGCAGATTTGGGGGGGAGTCACAAAAATAATGGCAATTGGAATTCCACAAGGGCTGCATGAGGATTACTAACTGCAGATTAAGGTATTTCTTTACTGGTTAATTCAATTCAGCATTTAACGGTAATTGTTTTTCGTGATAGGACAATTACTTCCTTCAGGGAAAAGTTACTTTCTCTTTAGGCGTCCCATTCAAAAAGCTTTGATTTTTTAAAAATAGTCATAATGCATTTGTTAGTTTTGGAAGCTGCCTCAGCATCTTTAGGCTATAATTATTAAAACACTTGTCAAAACCAAGAGGTTGATTATCTTGAAACAGTAGATATGGCACAAAGCTAGATTTCTGAGCTTTATCTTGCTCTAGTAAAATGCATGGCATATTTAAAATTTTATGAAAATAGAGTGGTATATAAAATATTCAGTTATACTCATTTAAAACCTTTTTATTGATTATTTGCCACATGCAGGAAAAACTGTGCTAGGTATCATGGTGGGGGGTGGCGGGGGGAGAAACACAAAGGTAGGTGATAAAGAAGTCTTCCTCTTACAAAGAATTTAACATTATCAGTGGAATTGAGACTCTAGTCTAGTTCTGCAAACTGTCATCCAGATAACCCTCACCTTGCACCTGGCTTTTAAGCTTATAGCCCTTCTTGAAATGTTCAGAGAAAGATGCCTAGCCAAGTCTCTCATAGTTGCCCTGTCTGCCAGGGAGAGGTGAGCTCATCTTTAGGTCATCAGGAACATACTGCATTGTGTAGTGCTTGGCATATAGTATGCATTCAACAGATATTTTTGGATGAATGAATGCTGCAAAAACTAAGTGACTTAAAGTGGCTTCTAACTAATCCTGAGTAGGGCAAGAGAGAAATCCAAATGTCTTCCTATCTTTTACACACACTCTGAAGACAGGAATAAAAGTGTTTGCAGCCCTGCTGGCAAGTTTGTTCCTGGTGTGACAGGAAATAGAATCATGGTGAGTCTGGGCAGGTGATGCCCCAGCGGCCTCAGAGGGAGGTGCCATCATTGTGCCCCAGTGGAGTGATAATGGAGCAAAATAATCCCCATGTCCTAAACAATGGGCCACAAGCAGCCGATCTGCTGACGAGAAAAATTCAGGACAGAGGAACTTCAGGATCAGATTTCTCCCATTTTCATCTCCTTGGTGATATTTAAGAACCTTCGGTCTTAAAAATGTGCTTTGGAGGAAACCCCTGAATTGACTGAGATTAGATTTGTGTCACTCCCACTGAAAGGGGAGTGGAAAAGAAACCAGATTCCTAGAGACAATGAACAGCTATTCTAGGTAAAATTAAGATAATAGCTCTAATGACGAAACTCTTGAATGGGAACTAGAAATAATAGGCATGCATCTGAATATAGCCTCTTAATATCAGCTCTCTTTACTAGAGAGATCAATGCAGACAAAATGAGACATTAACATATTATTGCATACTGCCTAAGGTTGATTAAATTGGGGCTTGAAATTGCAGAAAATGAAGTTGAAAATAGAGGTGGGCCATGTTGAAGGATCTCTAAAGAGGGATGGTGTTCTTTTCTACTGCTCAGAGAGGGATGGTGTTGTTTCCTACTGCCTACATTCAGGGAGATTTTATTCATTTTACCTTGGCGATCATCAGAAGTGAGTAATTTATATTAAATAAGCATTATTCTCAAGCAGGGAGAGTGCGGATTACTTAGTGGATTAAAGGAAATAGTTTACATTTATTCAAGGTAACCCCAGATGTCCCTACTGAAGTTCAAAATGTTTTCTCTCACAGCTTTAAAATATGCAGGAGAAGCCGACTAGCTGTGAGCACCCTCTGTCCCGTGGGCCAGTCAGTCTGACCTGGAGGGTCAGACACGCTAGAGAGGAGTCAGGGGAAAAAGCATCTCTAATATGCCCATCACTCTGTTCACAACATTCAGGTTGTCTACCTCTGAAGAATCAGTTATATTGGCTCCCAAGCTTGTTTATGCCACTTAACTTGTTTTCCTAATTCTTTGATTCAACTAAAATATTACATGAACCAAAGGAGTTAGTGTAAAAAGAACATTGTTGTTATGAAAACTTAAATCCCTTTGGAAAAACTCAATAAATGCAAATTGCTTTAAAAATTGCTGCCAAATTAGACATGGATGGAAAAAAAAGTAAAAGATGGAGTTAGTGGAGCAAAACAATTTCACAGTGTGCCTTACTGAGTTTGCATCCCTGGAGTCTAAGTTCTCACTTAAGGAAAAAAACCCACCACTGGAAATAATAGGCTATGCATTATGGGAGTAGATTATTCAATTATTCAAGTTTTTTAAGTGAAAATTTCAATATGTTGGGTACAAATGTGAAAAAGTTTTCACTTTGGAGTTACTGCCACCAACTGTGCTCTGGCCACTCCTTTGGGAGTCTCGTTTTTATAGTAAAACTTCTTAATCACTTTTGGTCCTTAAAACTATCTCATTCCAGTTTTTAAAGCAGTCTTGTTACAACTTCAATTTTTCATCTGTTTTAAAGCTTTCCTCTTTATTCTCTGTGGCTCTCCAATTTCCCTGCCTTTCTCCCCATTTACCCCTCTGGTGAAAGGATGGGGAAAAGGGAGAGGAAAAATAGACATTGTCTCTTTCCCCAGCAAGATGTGCTTCTCAGCTAGGTTGGTCATCATTACTGATGTAACTAAGTCTTTAAAGGCTGAACATGGACAGGATGGATGAGGGTCTCAACAGATCTTGCTAAGTAGGGTCTCAAACCAAAACAGCTCCTTTGGGGACAGCCAAAATCCATCTTCCACGTACACGGGGAATTCCAAGAGGGTGGCCCTTATCATTACTCCTTAATGCTCCTTCCCCCACCTGGGTATCAGCAGGGCAGGTCAGTAAACTGAGCAGATGTCCAACCCGGGAATGTGAGGTCAGCCTTCTTTCCTGAAAATGTTCCCCAATTATTCGGGGTATTGCCTCCCCTCACAGGGAGAAGAGGGGAGTCACCTCTCTTCCTGAGCACTACTCTTCCCCCAAAGTTAACCTCTCTCCTCTTTCCAGCCTTCTATTTGCATGGAGCAGGGTCTAGCGAGGAGTGGATAGAAGCTAGCTCTACTGGCTCTTTTCCACAGTCCTGAGGCAAATGGTCAGCTAGAGTCATGGCCACTTTTGTAAACTGAAGGTGTGGCCCACTTAATCCCTTTTGCTTTCAGCTATGGGACTTAATTTTCAAGATTTAGAAAAAAAGCTGGAGAAAATCCCGCTCAACACCTAACACCGGGAATTCCCTGGTGGTCCAATGGTTAGGGCTCTGCTTCCACTGCAGGGGGCACGGGTTCAGTTCCTGGTCGGGGAACTGATGTCACACACCGTGTGGCATGGCCAAAAAAAAAAAAATTATAAAAAACAAAAAATTTATTTAAAAAAACAAACAAACACCTAATACCATCTCTTGACATCAGTAGGACAACTTGGAATTCCAATCAGACCTACACTGGAGGAAGAAGCCATGACCCCTACAGCAAAGGATTGGCAAGTGAATGTCAAGTTTATGATATGTACATTTTATGATTCCTAACATTGAGTTGTTCAGTTTACAGATCTGTTCCGATCACTTTATAAGAGGATTTCAGGTAATGCAAACACCCAAATGTGGGATATCTTCAAAGCTATCCAGTTTCTCCTCAAATATCCTCTCCTCTCTTTCATTATAAACAGTTAATCATCTGCAACATCCTGGATATAAAACAAACAAACGGCACTCCTCTTTTGCTTCTTGAGGTTCTGAGGTTGCCATTCAACTTGCTACTGTCATCTTTTTAAAAAAATATTTATTTATGTGTTTATTTTATTTGGCTGCACCGGGTCTTAGTTGTGGCATGCATGATCTTCATTGCGGCATGCAGACTCTTAGCTGCAGCATGCATGGAGGATCTAGTTCCCTGACCAGGGATCGAACCTGGGCCCCCTGCATTGGGAGAGAGGACTCTGACCCACCAGGGAAGTCCCGCTACTGTCATCTTTTAAAAACAACTATTCCTGAACAACCTTCTTAGAATCTGCCTTTGTGTAATTTGCCTCAACATAGTTACTGCATTTCTTTTTTTTTCTTTTTTTTTTTTTACATCTTTATTGGAGTATAATTGCTTTACAATGGTGTTAGTTTCTGCTTTACAACAAAATGAATCAGTTATATATATACATATGTTCCCGTATCTCTTCCCTCTTGTGTGTCCCTCCCTCCCATCCTCCCTATCCCACCCCTCCAGGCCGTCACAAAGCACCGAGCTGATCTCCCTGTGCTATGCAGCTGCTTCCCACTAGCTATCTAGTTACTTCATTTCTTAGCACCTGTCCTGTAAAACTGTCAATACAGGGGCTTCCCTGGTGGCGCAGTGGTTAAGAATCCACCTGCCAATGCAGGGGACACGGGTTCGAGCCGTGATCCGGGAAGATCCCACATGCCGCGGAACAACTAAGCCCGTGCGCCACAACTACTGAGCCTGCGCTCTAGAGCCTGCGAGCCACAACTACTGAGCCCATGAGCCACAACTACTGAAGCCCGCGCACCTAGAGCCCGAGCTCCGCAACAAGAGAAGCCACTGCAATGAGAAGCCCACGCACTGCAATGAAGGGTAGCCCCCGCTCGCTGCAACTAGAGAAAGCCTGCGCAAAGCAACGAAGACCCAACCCAGCCAAAAATAAATAAATAAAATAAATAAATTTATTTAAAAAATAAAACAGTCAATACAAAAACGTTTTTTAAACTGTGGAAGATTCTGGAACAGAGATGATAAATAGTTTCTCATGCCAATCTTGCCCATTCTTTCAAAATGCTCTAACCTGTTACCGTCACTGTCTGTGTTGTGTCAAATAAAACAGATCCCTTTCAGTGCAAAAGATCCCTTTCAATACAAATCACCAGTCAAGTGGTTTTCTGATTTGTCATCAAGTGCTAAACTTACTTGAAAAATGCACTTACAAGTATAGGTACGTGATATATTAACAAGCGAGAACCTTCAAGCTTGGTTTTGCTTTCAAGACAACTGGTATCACAGCAATGCAACAAAATCTCTCTGAGAAAAAACTGTCCTTGAATAAATTTTCTACTGTATTTTTTCTTTATCTGGTCCTATGTTTTAGCCTCTTTTCACATACACACTTGCCTAAACGTTTAAAGACTCCCTTCATCCTTATTGATCTAGTAACAGTAAATCATATGCTAACTCAGTTACTATAACTAGAATAGCCATTATAACTGACCTATTGATTCCAGCCTCTCTTAAATGTTATTAATCACTGTTTGTTCATCTTGTGTTATCTCACATACTGCAGTAGCCCTGCTTAACACAGCTTCTGATAACTGCAAAGCCGCATTGCATAATTCTGACCTGTGCTTTTGAAATCTTAATTTCTATTTTCAAAATTATTCTTAAGCCAAGAGTATGTATTTTTTAATTTAGAAAGTTTTGTTTCCAAACACTTTGGTGAAATCCTAAAGGTCACCGTGCCCATCAGTACTCAATAATAGTGTCTCTTAAAATGTGATCTACAAGCACCTGCATCAGAATCATCTGGAAGGCTTCCTTACAGTCTAGGCTTCTGAACAAAAATCTTGGAGGATGAGGATCTGCATAAATGTTCTTTTAAGCCACCAAGTTGGTGGTAAGTTCTTATAGTAGCTATAGGAAACTAATACAATCTCCAACATGGGATCCAGATTTGGTCTTAAAAAATTACTGAGGGCTTCCCTGGTGGCGCAGTGGTTGAGAGTCCGCCTGCCGATGCAGGGGACGCGGGTTCGTGCCCCGGTCGGGGAAGATCCCACATGCCGTGGAGCGGCTGGGCCCGTGAGCCATGCCCGCTGAGCCTGCGCGTCTGGAGCCTGTGCTCCGCAACGGGAGAGGCCACAACAGTGAGAGGCCCGCGTACCGCAAAAAAAAAAAAAAAATCCTTGAAAGTGAGAGTTTGGATCATGCCAGGGCTCCATCCAAAGATGTTTTTGTTTTCAGGCACGTCCCTCGGTCTTCCTATGTGATGTGCCCTCACTCACACTCTGTAGCTGATGGGATACCCTACTACTTTGGCTGCCTTCTTGCCAGTTCTCTGCTAGAAATTTCCAGAAGCTGTACACACCTCACCCTGAAACTTGATCCTCAACAACTGTGAGATGTGGCATGGTCTGTCACCTTGGCATCTAACATGCTTGGTCTGTACCCATTTGGCATTGTAAATTGGCTTACAGTCTTGGCTATCCTTTCTGAATATGATTCCCTAGTACCTCTGCCTCCCTTAACCTCATGAGTTGCTAATACCTTGTTTTCATCTGTGTGATTAGTCCCTAGGATTCTTCACTGGATATCATGGTAGGGAAGCGCATGGAAATCAAACAGTTCCCTTCCTCTGGACATCTAAACTGCTCATCTAAGAATGACACTTACTTTTCACTTTCCCTAAACAACCTTTTCTTTTATTACATTCTCCCTTAATTGCATTTCTGTTATTAACTTTGCCCCAAGTGCATCTAACTATTGACTTTCATTTCTTATTCATCTTGGGCAGCTCCTGGGCTGTATTGTTAATTTGCACTTCCACATAGTTCTAGAGATTGTCATTTCCAATTTCATGTGATTTTTCTTATAGCTGTAGAACTTCATGTTCCAGGTCTGTAAGATATTTAGTGAAATCTGTAAAGCTGGTAGCAGAGAACAAGGTGGCCTGTGCTTCTTTGTCAATTAACACTCTCATGTTCTGGTCTTCTGAAAAAGCCTTCCATTATTTAAATAAAAATTTGTGAAGAGATTTTTGTGGCTTCAGTGATACTGAAAACACAAGGACTTTTAAATAGCACTGTTTTCACCAATTAATTCTTGTTTATTGTCACAGATAAGTAGATAATTGGTAGTTTTGTTTGTTTTTTGTGTTTTGCAGTACGCGGGCCTCTCACTGTTGTGGCCTCTCGCGTTGCGGAGCACAGGCTCCGGACGCGCAGGCTCAGCGGCCATGGTTCACGGGCCCAGCCGCTCCGCGGTACGTGGGATCCTCCCGGACCGGGGCACGAACCCGGGGCACAAACCCTGCATCGGCAGGCGGACTCTCAACCACTGCGCCACCACGGAAGCCCGATAATTGGTAGTTTTGATACTTAAATTACTCAAAGAATCCGTCATTAAATTGATGGCATTGTTTTCGTCAATTTAATGCACGCCGCATGGTTTCTGTTGCTGCTTGCATTTCTAACTTAGTGGAAAGACTATTTGGCTAAGATACACTCTTGAAAAATGGATTCACAAGGCTGTTTCTTTGAGAAGCCACTACTATCTCTTTTCTCACTCTTAGCTGATTGTTTTGCCTTCTAATTCATTGTAAGATGGAAGGAACTGAGTGTTCTGGTAAGATAAAGGATGGAAAGTGTCCATTGGATTTGGTAATGAGGAGGTCCCCAGTCACTTTATATAACGCAGTTTGGTAGAGACAGAAGCCAGACTGCTGTGGGTTGAGACATGAATGGAAAGTGAGGAAGTGGAACTAGCAGTGGGAAAGATGAAAAGCATAGGTGAGAGACTGGATGGTAAATATCCCGTCAGCCAAAAAGTTTGTTCGGGTTTTGCCGTAAGATGAACTTTTTGGCCAACCCAATACAAGGGACAAATGTTCAAAGAGGGATTTCAAGAAGAGAGAGCCTCTAGGATGTTAACTGGCTGGGGAGAAAGAGCCAGCAGCAAGACAAAGCCTTTCAAGAGAAGGTATGACTGAGGGAGTAGGACCCTGGGGTAAAGGAGGAGATGGAGGGCATGTGGATGGCGGCCAAAGTGGAAGGGCTGGTTGGTTGGTAATAAGAGGAGGGGAGCAGCACTTTCTGAGCCTGGAGGACAGAAGTTAAGTGTGGGCATGTCTGAAGATGTGTTCGTGGGGAGGCTGGGCTGAAAGTTGAAGGAAATCATGCCTGAGGGCCTCAACCACTCTCCACCAAGGAAGAAGCTTTGTCATCTGCTGAAAGTGTGGGGCTTATGGATTGAATAATGGCTTGAGGAGCATGGTGGCAATTTTTGATGTTCACTGAGAAGATGTGAGAGGAATACGAGAAAGAACAAGAGAAATGATCAAGGGATGGTATTGTGGCCCTGAGACTGAATCCTTGAGTAGGCAGTAGCATCCAGCTTTGTGGTTGTATGGTTTCTACCAACAGTGTTCAACCTCTGGGTATATAAGCAGAAGGTACAAATTGTGGCCTTAACCCAGAGGCTTTAAAAAAAATCTGTATGAAAATAATCATAGGATGGGGATATGAGGGAATTTGAAGTACTGGTCCAAGTTGGGTAGGGAAGGTAGGGAGGCCAGGAGTGGGACGACAGACTGGGAGATAATGGAAGGACAAAGAACATCCCCATCTGAGGCTCACAACAATCCTTCAGATAAACAGTTTAATCAGCCTAACTTTGAAGATGAGGAACCTGAGGCTCTGAGATGTGAGGTGACATGTTTGGTGAGGTACTTAGAGAAGTAACCGAGATGAGCCACACCTTTCCTTCTCCACTGTCTCTAACCCTTCCAGACCCCACAGTCCCAGCTCTGTTCCTCTTTCTGAACTCCAGCGTGTGTAAGGGAATATCTTTGCATACTTATATTTAACTCAAATAACCTTTGGCCTCGCCAATCTGTGCCCACACAAATGAAGTCACAGCAATGGAAATTTTATTTGCTCATTGCTTCCACCTTTGTAATACAGCACTTCTCTTTCAGGCAAAGCCTCCCTGTTCCAAGTATATTTTGGAATTCCCAGGGGTGTGTCACAAGTCCACTCCCATTGGGTCCTCTGCTGCATTGCTGGGTGACAGTCGAGGCCAGTGCCCGTAAGAGCCCTCATGGGACCAAGCAGTGGTCCGTGACTTAGAAAGTTCCTTACAGATAAGAAAACTGAGGCACAAAGACATTAGTCACTTATCTATGATAACAAAACTACACAGTAGCAGAGCTGAAATTCACACTCAGGAAGTCTGATCATACTGCAATCTTTTTCAGGTTTTTGGTGCCAATGTTATACTTTCTTCATAAAAACCATCTGGAAAATGTTGTGTTTCTAAGCTTTGGATTAGTACAAACATCACTGGAATAGTCTGTTCTTCCAAGGTTTTGTAGAATTCCCCTGTGAAAGTAATTGACACCTTGTGTTGGTCTACGAAAATCAATCAGTTTAAGCTTCCTCTCTCTTCTGAAGGCAGTTTTTGGTAAATTAAATTTTTGTATAATATTAGTCTTTTTTTTTTATTTTTGGTTTCCGATTTTATTTGCAAGGTATTTGGCAAAGCCATCTCTTAATTTCTTTCTTTTTCCCTAATCCTTTGTCACTGTGGCTATTTTATTTATTTATTTTTGGCTGTGTTGGGTCTTCGTTGCTGTGTGTGGGCTTTCTCTAGTTGCGGCAAATAGGGGCTACTCTTTGTTGCAGTGTGCAGGCTTCTCATTGCGGTGGCTTCTCTTGTTGCGGAGCACGGGCTCTAGGCGCACGGGCTTCAATAGTTGTGGCACACAGGCTCAGTAGTTGTGGTGCACGGGCTTAGTTGCTCTGCGGCATGTGGGATCTTCCTGAACCAGGGATTGAACCCATGTCCCCTGCACTGGCAGGCAGATTCTCAACTGCTGTGCCACCAGCAAAGTCCCTCTGTGGCTATTTCTAATTTGTCATTTCTTATTTTGTGGATTTGTGATTTCTTCCCAATTTTTCTTAATTAGGTTAGCTTGTTATTTACCCATTTAATTCTACTTTTTAACACAAACATTTTTTGGTGATTTATTTATTAATAATACTGGTTTTATTTTGGTTCTGACTATTTTCAAATTTTTCTTTATTAATTCCGTCATTTCTTTAGTTGGATACTTAATTAAACTTTATTATTTTTATATAATTATTTATGAATTTTTCTCTGAGCACTGATTTAGCTCTAGCCTATAGGTACTGATATGTAGTGTGTTCTTTATCACTTTTTTGCTAGTTAATTCTTTAAAATTTATTTTTATGAGTTTTTTAAAAATTTCTAAGTGAAAGGCCTTAAAATTTTTTTAAATTTTTAAATTAACTTCACGTTTTATTGCAATATGTTCAGAAAATATTTCCTGTACCAATTCTGTCTTTCAGAAGATATTGAATTTTTCTGGTGACATCATATGTAGTCAGTTTCTCTTGGATACTCAAAAGAAGAATAAATTCTCTATTTTCAGTGTGTACAATTGAATATATTTCCATATGTAGCATATTATATAGTTTGGGTCTTCTGTAACATTTGGTGCTACTGCATGAATGTTCATGTTCCTCCAAAATTCATATACTGAAACCCTAACCCCCAATGTGATGGTATTAGAAGGTGGGACCTTTGCTAGGTGATTAGGCTATGAGGTTGAATCCCTCATTAACGGGATTAGTGCCCTTGCAAATGAGAACCCAGTGAGCTCCCTCTGCTCTCCATCACGTGAGGATAAAACAAGAAGTCTGCAGTCTGCAACCTGGAAAAAGATTCTCATTAGAATCCAACCATGCTGGTACTCTTATCTTGAACTTCCAGCCTCCAGAACTGTGAAAAATAAATTTCTTTTGTTTATAAGCCTCCCAGTCTATGGTATTTTTGTTATAGCAGCCTGATCTAAGACAGTTGGTTTTGGTTTTGGTCATCTTGCTCTGTCTTGGGTTATCTTAAATAGAGCATAGGGTTGTCACCCAATCTGAGGATCTGTCTGTTTTTAATGTGAGTTAAGCCCAGTTACATGTATTTATATGACGGATACATTTGTTCTTGGTTTTCCTATTTTGGTGTTATATTGATCGACATAACTTTTACATCATTTTCTTTGCTTTCTATCATAGTTCTTTTGATATTTAGCAAGGTCAGTATTTTTGTTTTCTTGGTTATATTTGTTATTATAACTTTAAATAATATTCTTTAAAAATATATATTATTATGGCTACCAAGAAAGAGCAACAATAAAACTGTTTTGCATCTCCTTCCCCTCATATCCCTCTTCTCAATATTGATATTTTTAATTCTTCCTCTGCCACTATAAAGCATGTTTCTGAGAAAGTATCATGTGGGGAAGTGAGTAAAATGTGATTCAAAACCACTAAACAATTAATAGATTAAAATATATGATCACCTTTTGCGTGCCAAGCAAATGATGCTGCTGGTGATATCCATAAATGAACAGGCTCAGGTCTTCACCCTCAGGAAACTCACGAGGCAGATCACCAGGTGGATAACTGAGAACTGGATAAAGATACCTGTTAATTATACTCCTCAGTAAGAATTCCACATTTCTTATCATTTTAGTGTCTTTACTTGAATATTTCAAGACATTCTGGGAAATAATCTGCCTAGTGACTTAAATGCCTTACATAAGGAGCTCTGTTAGGACATTTTCATAACAGGGCACTATTACCATAATCAGTGAACTGCTGTTGAAATTTATCTGAGACAAAAGCATACTAATTCTTATTTTTCTCTGGCCCAATCCTTTTTGGATTGTATTGGGCCAGCTAGTTGGAAAAAAAGCTGATATTCAAACACTTCTATAAGGCAATAGATTATTTTTTTATTGGAAAGATGGCTTTGTTTTAGACCCTTCTGCTGTATTTTATAACATACTTAATGGCTATTTATCTTAGGGAAAGTCATGTTAGTGAATGTTTTACAGATATGAAATTCACTGTAGTGACAGCCTTGACAGATGGGTTCGGAGTGACACTCTTTACATTGGTAGCTTGTAGTAGAACTACGTAGCCCGGGCTGAGAGTTAAAATGCTCAAGATCTTCCTAGTCCTCAGTCTAGAATTTACTAGTTGTAATCTTGGGTGACCACTCCTCTGCATCTGTAAAACGGGGACAATATTCCAACTTTAGTATATGTGGTGCTGAAGCGAGCACGGGGACAATATTCCAATGACCACTGTGGGGATTGAATGAAATCAGTATGTGGAAGTCTTTGTAACCTGAAAAACCTTACACGTGAGATGGGATGAGGGGTGTATTAGTTACTGATTGCTGTGTAACAAATTCTCCTCTCCCCACTCAAAACATAGCAGCTTCAAACAACAAACATTTATCTCACAGTTTTTGAGGGTCAGGAACTTGAGGGCAGCTTAGCTGGGTGGTGCTGACACAAGGCTGCAGACAAGGAGGCAGCTAAGGACATAGTCATCTCAAGCCTCAACTGGGGGGGAAATCTGCTTTCAAGCTCACTCACATGACTGTTGGCAGGATTCAGATTGTTGCTGACTGTTAGACAGAGGCATCTATCTATTCCATGCCGTGTAGGCCTCTCCATAGGGCAGATCAAAACACAGCAACTGGTTTCCCTCAGAGGGAGTAGGTGAGAGGGCAAGAGAAGGTACCTAAGATGAGAGCCCAGTCTCTTTGTAACCTAACCTAATATCATCTTAAAATTATAATAAAACTGTTGCTAACCTTGCAGAGCCCCTAAGATCTGTCTTAAAGTGTCACGTTGTTCTAGACTATGAAGGAGCTAATGAGGGACAAAACTTAGAAAGTAAATTTTATTTGCCCTGAAAAAAAGTTATAACGTGTTAAAATCTTGACAAAGTATACTTAATTTTAATGGCTGTATTTCCTTGGCTTATTGCTTACTGCCTTTGCCTACAACATGAAGGGTTTTTTTTTTCCTAGATAGCAGAGATTGTGTGTGACCAGAATAATTTCCTGCACTTTATGTTGACTTTATTTACTCAACTATTTAAGGAAAAAAGAGAATAAAGGTTTCTTGTTCTTTACTTATGAAAGAACTAAGATTCTTTACAATTGTGTTACTTTCTTTTTTATTTTAAAATATTTATTGCCACTTTGATTAAATATAGAACCAGACGTTGTTTCCCAGGTACCCATAATCCTACCTTGATCAAGTGTCCCAGGCTCTTGTGGCAACTTCTTTGACTTTTGCCTTCTCCAAATCAGATCCTTAATACAAAAAAAGATAAACAAAACTTTCAGAATATATTTTACACCTAAAACTATCTTTGTGATTTCTTGGAGGGCTTCTGGAAAAATCACAAAGGTTTGTTCTCTTACCTTCCAAAAAGAGAGATGCTGGAAATATTAGGTTTCTTTATTAGTTACCATTGGTGAGTTACATGGGAAGAGTAGTCAAATAAGAAGAGATACTCAACCTTCCCTAGGTTAAATGTGCTTAAGTAAATGTCATGAATGTAAGTATTTTTAGAAATTGAATGCTTTGGGGGATTTCCCTGGCGGTCCAATTGTTAAGACTCCGTGCTTCCACTGCAGGGGGTATGGGTTCGATCCCTGGTCAGGAACTAATTTCCCACATGGCACGAGGCACAGCCAAAAAAAAAATAAAGTCAACTAGACCACAGCCTTGTTTCTTTAGTTTGAATCTAGCATCTTCTAGGACAGTGGATTTCAACTGGGGATATATATCAGATTTACCCATGGGATTTTATAAAAATATAGATATCAAAAAACTGTTCCAGACTCACTGAATCTCTTTAACTTGATATTCTTGGTATATTCTTAGTATATGCTTACAATAGTCTTAGTATATTATATACATTGTGTTTCAGGATTATTGTGTTTCAGGATTATTACATATCTCAAGATTTCTTTCCTTCTGAATAATTATGTTCATCCATTTTTTGGTGTTCATCCATTTGTACACATCAAATGTAACATTCATTAACTTTGTTGAAAATAGGCATAATCATTATGCTTAAAGACATTTGTATACATTTTTAGAATGAAATGTAAAGTTATTATCTTTGCTTTTCATGGTCTGGAAATAATCTAATTTCCTAGTCAGTTGCATTATGCTTATTATGAATTCTCATCAGACCTTTCACATATGAAAATTTTCAGTAAACATTAGTCTTCAGTGACAGTCTTTTTGCTCTGCAGATAGTTTTTATTTTACTCGAATTTCTTGCCTGAAAACTCTGCTGTAAGCTACAGGTCATGTTTGAGTCTACAACAAAAAAGGACCATCTCAGAGCCTTGTGAAAAAGGACTATAACAGGTAATTCAAATTACTGACACTTTGAAAAGAAAGACTGTCAGGTACAGGCTTCTGATGGCATTGCTTAGATAACTTTAAGATCATACCAGTGCACTGGATCAGGATTTCCAGAACTCTTTTTAGTCAAGAAGCAGATGGTCTCATGACACTATTGACCCAAGATCCATCAGAACAAGAACTAATTACACCAGAGTGAATGAACTGATGAGAAAATTTTTATTGTGGTTACTTGTTTGAAATAAAGTTGATATTTATAAATATTTTCCCCTTAAGATTATATAAGAAAGACCTTTCCCTTTCTACTTAAGCTGTCTGTAACATATAACATTCCTGACAGTTTTATTGGGATGTAATTCACACACCACACAATTCATTCATTTAAAGTATACAATTCAATGGTTTTTAGTATATTCACACAGTGAACTTTGCCATCACCACAGTCAATTTTAGAACACGTATCATCCTAAAAATAAACCCCGCACCCCTTAGCAGTCACTCACTGTCCATTACCCCCATCACTCCAGCCTCTAGAAACCACTCATCTACTTTCTGGCCCTATGGATTGGCCTATTCTGCACATTTCATACACATTGAATCATATGTGTGGTCTGCCATGTCTGGCTTCTTTCACTTAGCACACGCTTTCAAGGTTCACGCATGCAGTAGCACCTATCAGCACTTCATTCTTTTTGATTGCTGAATAACATTTCATTGTATAGGTTTGCCACATTTTTTTTTTTTTTTTTTTTTTTTTTTTTTTTTTTTGCGGTACGCGGGCCTCTTACTGTTGTGGCCTCTCCCGTTGCGGAGCACAGGCTCCGGAAGCGCAGGCTCAGCGGCCATGGCTCACGGGCCCAGCTGCTCTGCGGCATGTGGGATCTTCCCGGACCGGGGCACGAACCCATGTCCCCTGCCTCAGCAGGCGGACTCTCAACCACTGCGCCACCAGGGAAGCCCTGCCACATTTTATTCTTTCACCAGTTGATGGATGTTTTTGTAACCCATAACATTTAAAATAATACTTGATTCTAACTGATACCTTTCCTTTCTCTGCCACTGCCCCCAAATCCCAAAACTTCAACTAAGTTTCCTTATTTTTTATGGCATAGTTTCATTAAGAACCTGTTCTCCTTATTACTAGAATTAATTGGAAGACACAATTAGATGACCAAGATATTCTCTGGAGTATCATACTTGAGAATTATGCTCATTGAATCAGGTATGGCCAGACACTTTTATGGAACTCAAATTGATTTTATTTCCGGAACTAATACCTACAAAACCCTCCCAGGAAAATGCTCACAGTACTTAGAGCGTCCAGCCTTACATGAGATCAAGAACGTTACTTCCTGCAGGCCAGGGAACTTGGTACATTTGGGGGACCTTGAGGAGAATTTATAGATAGTGCAAGTGAAATCTGATACAGAGTTTCTTCAGCTTGGTTTCCTAGCTTCAAGGTAGCAAATAATAGAGGCTTTTAAAAGTCCAATCTGAGTTTCCTTATGAAAACTTCCAGCAAAGTTAACTTAGGAAGGCCTATATAGTAAATTAATACTTGTGATATCTGTGTAAATAGTCAGGCCAAACCTTCTGAGACCAGCCTTATTTTGTGACCATGAATAACCATTCTTAGAGATTAGTCTGATCTCTAGGAGGCAGAGAGAGAGAGAGTATAAGGAAAAGTGTAAGACTTTGGAATGCGCAAAAGAAATTATTGAGTATCCTTTCAATGGAATGCTGGAGTCTCAGGATTCTCTCATCCTACCAGTGCATAGGCCTTTGCCTTTGACAAGGCTAAGACTCTGAAGAGATAGAAATTAACTAGCAGAAAACTTATGACAACATAAATAATTCTTGTCCACAGAAGTACAAACTAGCTCTGTGCAGTGGAATGCAATTTATTATTGTCCAATGATTAGACCAGTTTTTGCAAATTCATTTCAACATTCCTTTACTGTATAGAATTTTGTGGTTCTTTGCCTTCTTTGTAACGTCTTTTCCAGTTCTCTGTCAATTAATGAGTTCAATAAAAAATATGTGCCACTTTTTCATTTTCCATTTGTATGAGAGTCATGATTTTGCTTTTTTTGAACATTATCCTTTAACATCCTTAATAAACCAAATCATCCCTGCCCCAGCTTTGTAAATGAGCAGCCTGAACTGCAGGGTGGGGCTGGCTGAGCTAAAGGTAAAGAGCAGCTATGGAGCAAGGGATGAGCTGGAGTGGCCCTCAGTGCTGGTGGCTCGCGGTTCTCTTTTGATTATTTCTAAGAATGGGATAGAGGCAGGGAATATATGAAAGAACCCTTTAGTGAAACAGTTTATAGTAGGAGAAGGGAACTACAAAGTAAACACACACACACACACACACACACACACACACACACACACAAGAAAGTAAATACAATAGAAAGACTGCCAGGACATCTGGGTTCAAGACTCAACTCTGGGGACTTCCCTGGTGGTCCAGTGGTTAAGACTCCACACTCCCAATGCAGGGGGCCTGGGTTCGATCCCTGGCCAGGGAACTAGATCCTGCATGCTGCAACTAATAGCCCACATGCCGCAACTAAAAGATCCTGCATGTGGCAACTAAAGATCGCACACGTGGCAACAAAGATCCCACATACTGCAACTAAGACCCAGCATAGCCAAAATAAATAAATAAATATTAAAAAAAAAAAAAAGACTCAACTCTGACACTCATTAACTGTGTGACCTAGGGTAACTTTCTTAACCCCTCTAGTTTCCTCAAATAATAATACTATCTCCTACGGTTGTTATGAGGGTTACAATGAAATGAAACTGTCATATAAGGTGATCAGCACAGTGGCCTGCAAGGAGTATGTACAAAATAAATGTCGACTGCTGTCAGAAGAAGGAGGCTGGCTTAGATCAGTGTTACTCAAACTTCAATGTGCTTGCTCTTGCGAAGCTTGCTTAAAAGGCATTCCTAAACCCCTCCCCCAAGGATTCTCCTTAGGAGGTCTGAATGGAGTACAGAAAGTAGCTTTGTAACAGGCACCCAGGTGATTCTGATGCAACTGAATTGGAAGATTTTGCATTGAGAAGGACTCCACTAGAGGATTTAAAATGTGTCTTTAAGTATGAGCATCGCTGTGTGTTCCTTCCACATTAAATCCTCTTAACAGGAATATCAGATTAAATACTTTCCTAAGTGGTAATAGAATCTTCATTATTGAGATCTTGAGAGAAAGGGTAGAAAATTTTAGGAAAAAAAAATGGGTGGATCACTTTGTAAAGCTGTATCAAGGAGGATAATTGTAAATAGCATTGGATAAAAGGCACATAATTTTAAACAATGGCCTTGAATTGACTATTTAGTGATTGTATCATTTGAAACAGGAAAGAAATCTGAAAGCAGAGACCCCAATCCCAGAGTATTCAACACCTACAAGCTGAGCACGCAAAGTGTGGTCCCTGGACCTGCAGCATCAGCACCACCTGGGAGCTCATTAGCAACGCATAATCTGAAGCCCACGTAGATCTGCTGAATCAGAATCCTCATTTTAACAAGATAGTTAGGTGACGCACATGCAGTTTAAAGGTTGAGAAGTCGTGATATAGAACACAGGCCAAGCTACATAAATTAGCCAGGCAACAATTAATTATTAATCATGTAATGCGTATTAATTAATGGTTCCCAGTTGATGGGTGCTGGGACACATTAAAATCACCTGGAGAATTTCAAAATGCAGACCAACTCCAGAGACTGAATTTCAAGTGGGGCCCAGAAAAAAATTTTATTTTGAAGGAGACCCCCGGGTAATTAGGGTTCACAGCCAGGTTGGGGAGCTACTGCAGAGTATAAGAAATGGGAGTTCAGGAAAAGGATGGAAAGCAGAAGAGTAGGTCTTGAACTGACCCTTAAAATAGGGTTCAAGTTTTGCAGAATGAGGAGCGTGCGTGCGTGCGTGCGTGCATATGTGTGTGTGTGTGGAAAAAAGACTAAGACAATGTTATTGTAACTTTCTTCTAGGGAGAGAATGGAAAACACAAAGTGAAGGAAATATTGTTCTCTGGGGAGTTTTAGCAGGATTTTAAAACAATAACGTTTCTCTGTTAGAAAGGGTGACATGATGCTGCACATATCTTGGGAGCCAATGTCACATTTGATTAACATTTAGAAGCAATTTGAATGGATAGAATATTATTCTTCTCAATTCCCACATGGGGTTAATATGTACATTCTTTTTCTCACATAAAAGACAGTTTTAAAATCTTGTTCTACTTTGAGTAGAAATGATCTAAGCTTGGATTCATTTCAAGAAAATGGAAAATATTTCTATTGGCACGACAGTCTGACTTCACTGGATTCATTAAACATCAGATGAGATAATGGATATGATTGTAATTTGAAATGTGGGACACGCTATATAAATGTCAGGTCATGGTCTGGATCCCTTCTGCCGCTCCCAGTCCTGCCTTCTGCACTCTAACTCTGCACAAACTTGCTATTCCCCATGGCTCTTCCTGACTCCTGATCAGATCAGATGTCCTCCCTCCAAAGCGTTCTTGATTTCTTTTTCTCTTTTGGTCAGCCTTATACCTTGACTATATGTCCAATGTTGCACTTCATAATCTTGTGTTATAAGTTATTTGTTTATCTGTAGGCTTACTCTATTAGACTTAAGCTCTTTGAGACAAGTGACTTTTTAAATTCATATCTGAATATCTAGTGCTGAAGTTTCATTTCTCATATGTTGGCATAAACTCCTAACAGACGCCATCTCTTGTGGATAACAACCATAAATTCTGGACAAATTACAAAAATCAACTAGATGAAAGCTCTGCATAAGAAAGCAAGATAGGCAGATTTTGCAAGGACATTCAAATTTGGAAGGAATGACTGACACATTGCGAGTTCCCAATTTTTGCAGATGGCAAAATGACAGGCTGTAATCACAGTGTGGTGCTGTCTTTACCTGCTTTCTTTCTGACCTGGGCAACCAAAGGACAGAATTCAGGGAGGCCATGGCTGTTGTAAAGTCCAGGAAGGCCTAGAAAAAAGAAAGCCAGAGTAGGTAAACTTCAAATTCTACATTTAAACCCCACTCACAATCTGACTCTGCATCACACGCATGGTGAAGACCCAAGCTTGCAGCTGAGGCTAAAGAAGCTGAACTGAGATATGAACTGCTATGATGCTACAGATTACATTCTCCCCCAGTGTTCTATATTCTCCTTTCATAGCTCTTATTTTCCCAGGAATTTCTTAATATCTTCCTTCCCCAATAAGCTCCATTAAGCAGGTTCCAAATGGCACGTTGGATTATTGTTTCTAATCCCTTGGTAACTCCCTGTAATAGAATTACACACCCATGCCTGTGGCCACGCAACCTTGCAGTAGCTCCCACTGAAGTAAGTGGAGACCATATCCCTGCCTCATTAACTTGCGTTTGGCCGTATGATTTGATTTGACCAATGAAATGTGGACAGAAATGATAACGTACCAGTTCTGAACTGAAGCATTAAAAAGCACAGTATGTCAGTCTGGATCCAATCAGGAAAAATAATGATTTGAATAGGGAAAGTTTAGTATAATGAATTATTAAACCATGATAGACATCATAGACATAATGGGAACTCTAAATGATACCCCAGGGATAAGAAAGAGTACCTCAAGGAAGGACAAACTTGAAGGACAAAACCTCAAGGAAGGAATAAGGCTGCTTCCCAAGGAGAGGTTTAGATCTCAGTGGAGAGGGTATGGCTGCAGCCCTTTGGATGGTGGAGATGTTTGCTGGGTTGCCCTGGCCAGAGCTGGGCCACAATCACCAGGTATCAGGAAACAACTCTCTGGGGCACAGGTGAGCTGAGAGTGATGGGCAGGAGCACAGAGTGAGTCAGCGTATCTGGAGCCCACTCACTAGCAAGGTGGTACAAAGCCAGTGATACGTGGTGTCTGTGTTGAGAAGGCTGAAGGAAACACCCTCAGGGGTACAAGTGAGCCAAGGCTCACAAGTGGGTATGCAGAGAGAGCTGGGGCACCACTGCCAGCATGAGGCCTAGAGTATACGAGTGTCCACATTAGGAGAGTCATGCCATGTAGGTCCCTGTGCCAGGTTGTGTAATCACTGAGTGATGGTGCACTCTGAGCACAGAGCTGGGACAGAGCCCTACTAGATGTTTCTACACACATGTACTATGCAAGAAAAAGTAAAAGCACACTGGATGCAGGAAAAGAAGCCCCCTTCCTCCTGAAAGTCTCCCTCCACTGACAAAGCTTACTGTACAGGACAAATGACGAAAGAGTCCGGTCTACTACTGCAAAGCAGGTACTGAAGGGTGAAGTTGGAGTTGAGAGCAATAAATCAGTAATTGGCTCTTTGAGTTGCTACCCTCCATGAGAAGAGCACGGCCCAGAGAGTCATTGCTTTCTCAGACTGAATCCTACAATGTGGAGCAGACAGGAGCACTGTGTGGAGTCCGGCCTACCTGAGCCGTGATCACTGAAATGACAGCCAACTTTGAAACCCACGAGTATAAAACAAGTGTTCATTGTGGCAAGCTGTTGAGATTTTTGAAGCGATTTATTATATTAAAAAAATTACTAACACATCTTGTTTTCTTCCATGTCCCTTGTGTCTGTGCCTAGATTATAAGGGGAGCTCGATATATACTTTTAAATGATTGTTATTCAAACTTTGGGGCCATTTTCTGATTGCTCTGAAGGTTTAGCTCAGGTGTTGTCTAATGGGCTACAGACTGAGTCACCATTTTAGGTACATAGCAGAATAGAAATAACATCATGAAGAATCTTACTGGATTTTGAATCTGATCTCTAAAAGAAAAAAACCTAAACCCAGGATTGCTTTTCTTAGCTTTTGGAATCCATGTAGCTCCTTCAGTGTGAAGCTATTAGGCCATTAGGCCTGGCTTCCTCATCTAACTTGGTACCTTTTTGATGTAGCTTTGGGGGAACAAAGTAAAAACTAATCAGAAGAAGATTGTCTTGTATGTGAACTGGCTATAGCTCAAAGAGTGAATTTATGGGTGAAGAGAGAAAATATAATCAAAACATAGCCTCTGCTTGTAGGGCTGTAACTATCATAAGTTAATTTTATGTTCCAATCTTCTTCTCCTGTTTGGGGTCAGAGCACACATCACACCCTCATATATAACTGACTAACAGTGAAGAACTCTGTCCTTTCTTGCATTTATTGTTGTGTTGATATTACTTTCATTACACCACAAAGAACCATCAGCAGGCATTAACATTCTTTGGTCAACTGAAATTATTTTACAAATATTCTTTTATATTTATTTATTATTTTATAAATACTTTATAAATAGCTTTACTATAGAGATACGAATCCCTTTCAAGGATACCTGGTAGAAATTTGAGTATGGTATTTCTTTCTTTTTTTTTTTTTAATGGGACTTTTTAAAAAAAAATTATTTATTTTTGGCTGCGTTGGGTCTTCATTGCTGCATGTGGGCTTTCTCTAGTTGCCGTGCACGGGCTTCTCATTGCAGTGGCTTCTCTTGTTGCGCAGCACGGGCTCTAGGCACGCAGGCTTCAGTAGTTGTGGCACATGGGCTCAGTAGTTGTGGCACGTGGGCTCTAGAGTGCAGGCTCAGTAGTTGTGGCACACGGGCTTAGTTGCTCTGCGGCATGTGGGCTCTTCCCGAACCAGGGCTCGAACCCATGTCCCCTGCACTGGCAGGCGGATTCTTAACCACTGCACCACCAGGGAAGTCCCAGAGCATGGTATTTCGAAAGTGAGCACTGATTTCACCACAGCTGCTGGCCATCGCTATCAGAGGACTGAAGAGTTTGGCCAGGCTTCTCACAGTGCCCTTAGTAGTAGAGCTGCCCCCTAACTTGTAACTGGAGCTATGTTAGAAGATCTTATTATCATTTCTATGTCTGCCCTGAAACCTCACCCTCAAAGTCAGCTGCTCTGCATCTGCTATCACTTTGGACTTTGTACTGCTGCTGCTACTTCTTCTCCCAAGTCATCGCCATTCTGCCATACAGGGGGTTTTGAGTTAGTTTTTCAGTGGGTTTTATCTTTTTTTTTTTTTTTAAGCACACTGTTAACCCTCCCTTCGACTAATACTATAGTTATTTATTTTCCTTCCAAGGACATTCATTAAAATGCTTTCACAGGGACTTCCCTGGTGGTGCAGTCCAAGGGACTGACCCTGGTGAGACTACTCACTGAGGGCATTTGTAGCTCATACCCTCATGCTTGTTAGGCAGCTGGACCATCCTCATGAGCAGGCAGAAGGATGAGGTGTGCTAGAAAATCTCTCCCAACAAAAACATCACCGCATACATATCCGTTTTGAGAAATTAATTCTTCTGGGTACTGAAAGCTTCATTCTCACTTTTGGAATTCCCTATTAAAATGCACATAATCCTAAAGAATCGTTTTGAGTCATTTCAGATGTTATTAAGTAATATTTCAAGGGTTTTCTCTGCAAGAAGGGTTCCCTTGATGTGCTTTTGTAATAAAGGAAGGGAACCAGGAGAAAACAGTTCTGAAGTGAGATGTTTCTCTTCAAATCAAGCTCCCTAAACCACACTTAGGACTGAGTTGGATTTAAATCCTTGCTGACAGAGGCAGCAGTTCTTAGCAAACACAAGCACATTGAATAGTTTTATCTAAATTATGCAAAATGTAGGTAGAATCCCTAGATTTTTCTCTTCATTCTCATTTTGCAATCATTAGAGACCCTACATAGAGGGAATGGTAAACACTGGAGCTGAGGCTTCAATGAAATAATCTAAACACATTCTTGATTTTATTTGCAATCTACATATTTCATCAATTCCGATGCACTCCCACCTCCCCATTTTAACATTTTTGCAGTTGAGGTGTTTCTAATGGTTGGTTGTATCTTACAAGTATTGGCAGCCAGGTAGGTGGTCATTGTCATGTTATTTATGGCACCAGCTCCATCACTGTGTTTATGTTGTTGTCATTTCAGTTGACTTATATACACTGTTATTACCACACATGTTAAATTTAACTGGCATTTAAAGTATCTTCCATAGATTATTCTATGATTTCGTATTGAGACATTAAGATACTGTGAATGCAGATTGACCAAGAAACAGCACCAGGGTGTAAGTTTGATATCAGGGAAACAAATAGCTGTCATTGAAAGAGTGATGACAATTTCACATTTTCTTTCAATGCAATGGCCATGTGCTTTATGGGATATAGGAAAGGAAGATAATCATAGGTAGATGAAATTCTGTTACGTTTTGTTATTCACATTTATGCAGAAAGCTTTACCTATATCTCCCAAGCAAGACTGTACGAACATCTGCATTTGCAGAATTTTCTTCCAAACTGGCAGCTTGAAAGAAAATGTCGAGGATAATAGTGAAGTATCATCTTAAGAAATGCTGTATTACTAAAGCTCTCAATGGCACGTAAGACAAGATCATATGTATTCTATGGTATAACACAGATATAAAAACAAAACATAGACATGGAAATGCTGTGTTGAAAATTAACTCAAGAGTTCAACAAAAGAGACATGCACCCCAATGTTCATAGCAGCACTATTTACAATAGCCAGGACATGGAAGCAACCTAAATGTCCATCGACAGAGGAATGGATAAAGAAGATGTGGCACATATATATACAATGGAATATTACTCAGCCATAAAAAAGAATGAAATAATACCACTTACAGCAACATGGATGGACCTAGAGATTATCATACTAAGGGAAGTAAGTCAGACAGAGAAAGACAAATATCATATGATATCACTCATGTGGAGTCTAAAAAAATGATACAAATGAACTCATTTACAAAACAGAAATAGACTCAAAGACATTGAAAACAAACTTATGGTTACCAAAGGGAAAGAGGGGGGAGGGAGGGATAAATTAGGAGTTTGGGATTAACAGATACACACTACTATATATAAAATAGATAAACAACAAGGATCTACTGTGTAGCACAGGGAACTATAATCAATATCTTGTAATAAACCATAATGGAAAAGACTATGAAAAAGTATATCCATGGGACTTCCCTGGTGGAGCAGTGGTTAAGAATCCGCCTGCCAATGCAGGGGACACGGGTTCAAGCCCTGGTCCAGGAAGATCCCACATGCCGTGGAGCAACTAAGCCCGTGTGCCACAACTACTGAGCCTGCACTCTGGAGTCCATGAGCCACAACTACTGAGCCCGTGTGCCACAACTACTGAAGCCCGCACGTCTAGAGCCCGTGCTCTGCAACAAGAGAAGCCACCACAGTGAGAAGCCCGCGCGCCACAACAAAGAGTAGCCCCCGCTCGCTGCAACTAGAGAAAGCCTGCGCACAGCAGCGAAGACCCAACGCAGCCAAAAAAAAAAACAGTATATGTATGTATAACTGAATCACTTTGCTGTATACCTGAAACTAACACAACATTGTAAATCAACTGTATTTCAATTAAAAAAAAAAGTTTGGCAATAAATTTGAAAAATCCCTAGGAATTAAATCAGTTCATTTCGTTCATACGTCCCTTTTGATGTATGCAAAAGAGCAAAGCATTCTTAAAATCTGTATTTAAAATCTAAGTCTAAAAATTTCTTTCAAAAATTATACAATAAAATTTCAAAGTAATTAGGAAGCACTATGTCATAACTTAATTTGAACCATTTTTTCTTTCTTAGTGTTAAATAAATAATGGTGCAACTTATAATTGATGAGATTTTGGATTCATTGGCAAAGCCTGGAAAACTGCAGGTCCTCTAACTGTCAAATACTTTGCACTATGTGCATTTATAGAATGCACCCAGTAAAGAGAAGAGAGCTGATGAAGAAGAAAGAAGAGGAGGAACAATAACTGTTACAAAATGTGTCTGGGGTAATTCTTAGGTAATAGCAGTATCTATCACGGAAGGAAGCTGTCCCTTGAGTCTATTTTCAAGTTACTTTGACATTTGCAACTCAAAACTGATCACTTTTTACCTGGTGTCTGAACTTCCTATGAAAAATTATCTTAGGCATGAACTTGAATTATCTTGATTTGCTGGATGGGATGATTACCTATGATGATTTTTTAATCATACCTGTGAAGACTCTATAGGAGGCCAAATATAGTTACGGAGTTAACCTTTTAATTGATTTGGTTGTTATTGAGCAGTAGGTAACAGATAAAGTGTGGAGGGCAAGGTCAAATTCACCTCAGTCATCACAATGCAGATGTGGCCCCCTCCCCCACGGATGGCTGCCAAGATCTGAAGATTTGTGTCCTCTTACATTACATCCTAGAGGTAGTGATGTAGCACCTATGTGATCATAAATGGGGAAGATAATGTACAGGCTTCTGGCACATAAATGACTGGTCAGTTAAGACTTTTCACCATAATGGCCTTTCTTTAGTTACACCACCATTCAGACAATTTCTTTCTTTTCTTTTCTTTTTCAGAATTATGATTTTTCAAAAACCAAAACACCAATAAATGAAAACTCCATTCGAAGTAAATTTTCAGCGTTACAATTTCAGACAAAACTGTACCCACTGATTTTATTTGGCATTATAGTGTTTATAGTGAGAAAATGTCATTGAGAACAGATATGAATAAATCTTCATTTTATAATATATTACATACAAATTGCATAGTTTTACTTTCAAATTGTTTTTGTTATATAAAGTTGTTTTTGTTATTGAATTGACATATATTTCCATTTGTGAAATTGTGTTTGGGTATCTTGGATTGGGATGGAAGGCATTATAATTCTCATTAAAATTAAAAGAAGTGGGACTTCCCTGGTAGCACAGTGGTTAAGAATCCGCCTGCCAGTGCAGGGGACACGGGTTCCAGCCCTGGTCTGGGAAGATCCCACATGCCACGAAGCAACTAAGCCTGTACGCCACAACTACTGAGCCTGCACTCTAGAACTCACAAGCCACAACTACTAAGCCCGCGTGCCACAACTACTGAAGCCCGCGCACCTAGAGCCTGTGCTCTACAATAGGAGAAGCCACCGCAGTAAGAAACCCACGTACTGCAACGAAGAGTAGCCCCGGCTAGCCGCAACTAGAGAAAGCTCGCACAGCAACAAAGACCTAACACAGCCAAAAATAAAAAATTTAAAAATAAATAAATACTTTTTTAAAAAAATTAAAAGAATTAAAGATTTTAAAATTTTAATGGCTTTTCACTTAGCAGCAGGGATTTTCAGGGAATTAATTAATGAAGGAATAGATATACTTAAAAGTCCTGGATTTAAAGAAGAAATAACCTTGCTAATGAGTATATGATCCAAAGAGGTTTCCAGCTTCTTACAAGTTTTGAAGTTTCTTGAGATTCCATCAAGACAACCATTAAAGACCAGTTCCCCAGGCTTGGTCTTGCCTTGAAGCCCACTGCCTAATACCAAAAGGCTCAAGTGTGGAAGGAAGGGTGTGCCAGGTTCATTGGGACGCTCTTCTAGGCCATTTGTTTTCTCCTTTGCCACGTTTTACACCGAACTCAGCAGTCTGTCTTCTCATCTTTGTATCCCCACTACCTATCTTAGGGTCTTATACAGAGTCCACATTAAATAAGTGTTCACAGATTTTTTTAAATGCCAAATTTTCCTTAAGTTTTTAAATTATACTTTTTATGTGTAGAGTTAGTAACTCCCAAGTTTTCTGAAGAAGAAAACTGCCAGCATTTGACATGAGAATTTTAAATCTTCACCTTTAAAAAAATTATGTTCATATTGAAGGGGAGCAGAATATAACACCTTTAAATATGGCTCTTTGGTTTAAGGATTATCTTGAGCTGGATGTTTTTAAGAAATTGCAGACACAGGAGAAGCTCTAAAAACCAAGTGAAAGTTACTCTTTTGTGAGAGACATTTACATCTCCCCAGGAAGACATTTACATCTCCCCAGGAGTATGACTAAATCTCTAGAAACTTACCAATGGAGAAGGCACTGACTTAAGTCTGCATAACAACCATAACCTTGTTTACTGTGCTTTTCCTGGTCACCTTCCATAACTGCCGCTCTCCCCGCCCCCCAACATCTTTCTTTGGTCTTTAGCTGACAAAAGAAAGGTATTGAAGGTGGTGGTGGTTTGGGCCATTGCAGGAGTTACTCAGTTTCCCTGGGTCTCTCCCATGTAATACAGGAGGCATATATGTTATTAAAGTTCTGTTTGTTTTTTCTCGTTAATCTGTCTTTTATTACAGAAGGCCTCGGCCAAGAAGCTAGAAGGGTAGAAGGAAAATTATTTTTCCTCCCTATAATATAAACAAAGGGGAATTGAATTAGCTTTATTTGGTCATTTTTGCCTTCCTCCAGTCCCATGCCCCCTTCTAACTGGATGTAACTGGGCTCCTACAAAGTCAAGATTGAGAACTTCCAGAATAGAGGTATTCAAGGAAAAGAAAAGTTATCAATGACATAGGTTAAATCAAAACAGAAAGAAAATTAGTAGTGAAGACTCGGGAGCATATCTCTGAAGATAAATCTCCGTATTAGATCGGTGAATAGCACATTAACGCATTAGAATATTTGGAAGTTTGCCACCAAGAAAAGATCAATTTTCATAAAGCAAAAGGAGACAGATATCACATGGGCACATGCATTTACAGGCATTAAGAGTTTCTGGTGCAGTACGCTGAGCAAGCTGAGGTTGGCGTGGGAAGTTTTGAGTAGACTGAGACAGCCGTGCAGCTTTGGTCTAACGCTTCATAATTTTTACATACCTGAGGTCACAACCAACTCTAAACTTGCTTAAAGATTTATTTATTCTATAAAATCTGGACCTTCCTATATTAACAATACCACAAAAGGGTAATATTGATATATTTGAAATGAGACCACAAGAGCTAAGAGCTTTTTTTTTTTCATTTAAAAAAATTTTATTTTATTGAAGTATAGTTGATTTTCAATGTTGTGTTACTTTCTGGTGTACAGCAAAAGAGCTCTTTTTTCTTGTAAGTTTATTCTGTGAAATGTTTAAATACTTGGGATGTCAGTTGATTTTTCCTTGGCCCCAAGAACTCTAGTTCAGTGATTCTTAACGGGGGCGTGGTTTTGACCTTCAGGGGACACTTGGCAATGTGTGAAGACATTTTTGGTTATCTCAACTGTGGGAGTGAGGAGAGGGTTGCTACTGGCATCCAGTGAAAAGAGACCAGGGAATTTATCTTATTCATAGTTTGATCTCCTGGACCTTTGAATATTGCCTGATACATAGTAGATGCATAATAAGTATTTGTTGAATAAGCAAGGGAATAACTGAATGAATAGATGGATGAATAAAGAATGATACAATTATTCTCCCTGAGCAATTTTCATTCAGTTAATTTATACTGTGGTGCTGTTAGCTATCAAAGTCTCTGCAAATGCAATTCAAATCTTAGTTTTCCATAACTCTCTCTACTGCACAAGAAAGATGTGCATATTCCCCATACCACATGCACACATGTTTGCCCACCTTGACAAAGAACATGGATAATTCATTCTATTGGAGGGAAAAATCAATCAAGTGTTTGTTTTCACTGTGAACATCACCAGGAACAAGATTGTTGCTATGCATTTACTGATGAAATGTTTAAGGGGCAGCTGTAGATAATTTGAGTCTGTGCCTCCAGATCACAGAAATCTGCAGTCACTTTAGAAACAGCAACTCTATTTTGTTTCTGTTTGTTTTAATCTCACACCTGAGCTTTACCTGATGCACTGTCATTTTAATATTGTTTCCATGCCACGGTCAGCAGTGAAATCACTTGGTGTTAGGATCATAGATTAATCACAGGCATAGCTTTCATTCAGCTGGAGGCAAGCATGGCTACTGTTGACTCTGCAGGCATCAGCAAAAAGCACTGATCTGGGCACTGGGGTGTATTAACTATCTAGTGCTGCCTAACAAATTACCCCGAAACTAAGCAGCTTCATAAAACAAATATTTGTTACCCCATAATTTCTGTGAGTCAGGAATACAGGCATGGCTTAGCTGGGTCTTCTGGCTCAGAATCTCTCACAAGGTCAAAAACAAAGTACTGGCTGAGAGTGAAGTCATCTCAAGGCTTGCTGGCTTCTAAATTCACTCACAGTTGTGGGTAGGATTCAGTTCTTGGTGGGCTGTTGGACTGAGGGCCTCAGCTCCTGCATGGCCCTTGACCAGAGGCAGCCCTCATTTCCTTGCCATGCAGGCCTCTCCATAGGGCAGTTCACAACATGACCACTGGCTTCATCAAAGTGAGCGAGCAAGAAGAGCCAGGGAGAGAGTAAAAGCTAGATGGAAGTCACAGTCCTTTATAACCTAATCACTGCAGTGACACTGCATCACTTTTGCCGCATTCTATTCACTAGGAGCAAGTCACTAAGTCTAGCTCACACTCAAGAAGGGAATCACACAACGGCATGAATACCAGGGGGTGAGGATCCCTGGGAGTCATTTTAGAAGCTGCCATCATAGGAGACTTAGATTTCCGCCGGGTGACAGTAACCAGCACTATGGCACTGCCTACATTGTTTTGCTGTTTGGCCCTCATTATTCTCATTTGTAAAATGAGGTGATTGGACTGAGCTGCCATCAGAGTTCAAAAGATGTTACTAAGTACATCCTACTTCCAGGATTTATTTGTTGAATATAAGTAAGGGCATTTAATATTTTTACTGTGTTGATTAAGGCTTTTTGGTTTCAAGGAGTAGGGTCTTGCAGGGAAAGTGGTCATCTGTAGTTAGGACCCAGGTGGTCTGAACTGAAATGGGAGGTGACAGGTGATTCTGGGAACTTACTCCTTTTAGACTGAGGAGCCTTAGTCATGGCATTTTTGCATTGCTCTGAGAGTCTGCTCCGTTCTCCTCTGCCTTCTGTCTTCCCCTCCGCACACCTTTTATTACACAGTTTCTACTTTCTCACTATTTGAATTTGCCGTGGTCCCTCATGATCCGGATCCTACCTTCTGACATTCCCTGTATGCATTCTTCTGTCAGCTACAAATTGGCACTTGCCATCTGCCTCTACAAGGATTAAATCATGCGCTGCTTGTTGCAGCCGCTGACTTCCAACACCCCTTGAAAGGAGTTCAGGGTGGAGAGCAGAAATGAGGCACTCTGTGCTCTGGGAAAAACTGGCAGAACAAGTCTTCAGATAGTTAGATATTTTCAGGAACCGATTTTATGAGCCCAATTCTTATATCTCCTCATATCTAGAAAAGCAGTAAAACCCTTCATTGTGACGTCTGCTTCACGAGACTAGAAGAAACCTTCTGCAAAAAATGTGTGCTTGATTGCATGTACTCTCCCTTCACCAAAATCACATATATTCTGACCTTCCCCCCTGTCTCTCTGGAGCAGTTTCTCAGAGCTGAGTTGCTGCCTCCTGGGCTATAGTCCTCCTTTTGCCCCAAATAAAACTTAACTCACAACTCTCATGTTGTGCATTTTTTTTTTAAGTCAACGTTGCAAACAACTGATGCATTCCATATCTCCCAGTGTAAATTCCTGAGAAAGACAATCTTATTGTTTCTGATCATCTTTTTATGACAAGCTTCCTGGAAGGTGTGGAGGGTAAAGACAGGCTCACCATAAGTGATTGCACACCGATCCTCTAGTGTTTCTAACACCTTACATATGGAGGACAAGATCCAAGGATCAACTCTGATAGGTTCAGAGTGCTTCCACTCCCTTCTTAGCCTTTGTCTTTCTTCTCATTGATAAAAAAACAGTGCACAATGAGATAAAAATCTAGGGAGGAGTACAAATACACAGTCTGTGTCCTTAGGCTCTACAGTAAAATAGGAATCTGAACGATAAGAAAAATGAGCTCAAATATTTATTCTATTGATGGATTTTTCAAACTATGGCATTCTGACCCGGCCCCTCCCCCCCCAAAAGGTATATTGAGCAGAGAACTATCTAAATTACACTCTGTGAGAAGGTTTTAATTGATTTCAGTAACTAAGACTTACGATTGATTTTAAACTTTCCAATTGATTTTAGCTAAATTGAAACTTTTGCTAAGTCCCTGTTGACTTCTAGCTTGGAGCGGAAGTCACAGCAGAAAATTCACATCACTGAGAACATATTTACTCTGGAGCGATAATGGAGAGTGCCTCACCCACACAGTCTCCTCTCCAGTTAGGAAGCAACATGTTTTTACGTTTCCTTACTTTTGCTGAAAATACAAGTTCTGGCTTACAATGTAATTTCATTAATGTGTTACCCTTATTATTAAATGAAGATTCATTAATTCTTTTTCCATCTTTGCTCGCTGATATTTTTCTTTTTAAAATCCCTTCAGGCTTCATTTCTTTCTTTTTTTTATAACAGGATTTCTTTTATTTTCAAAAAAATATTGATTGATTGATTTGGTTGCACTGGGTCTCAGTTGTGGCAGGTGGGCTCTTTAGTTGTAGAGCACCGGCTATTAGTTGTGGAGCCCCGGCTCGTTAGTTGTGGCATGTGAACTCTTAGTTGCAGCATTCACGAGGGACCCAGTTCTCCGACCAGGGATTGAACCCGGGCCCCCTGCATTGGGAGCACAGAGTCTCATCCACTGCGCCACCAGTGAAGTCCCCAGGCTTCATTTCTTCCAGAAAATCTTTTGCAACTTGATTCCTTAGGTTGAATGATAATTAATTATATGCTTTTGGAGCTCAAAGAGAATTGAGTATTTTAAAATCCAGTCTCCTCATTTTCTGATTGAGAAAACTGATGCCAAGAAAAGCTATGTGACTTGCCTAACATCACACAGCTAGTTAGTGGCAAAGCTGCGAATGGAGTCCATGTTTCCTCACTCTAGCTTTAAAGACCTTTATACCTTAATCAATCAATTAACGAGGTATTATTGAGTATCTTTTCAATTTTGGGGTAGGACCTGTAACGGAGCTAAGATATAGCAAGAGAAATGAATTTTTTTTTTTTTTTTACCAAATGTTTTTTCTCCTCTCTCCTTTCCACCTACCAAAGACATCTGTGGTCCAGATCCTTTGTTTCCTCATAGTGTTCTCCATCTACTGTAGTCTGCAAGTGACCGCCTTTTGCTTGGCTCTCCCCTAACAAGCAGAATGTTCCTTTTCTCTTTGCCTCATACTGCTCTCTAATGTGTGTGGATATAAGCCCTGTCTCTAACTAGACAAGAGGCTCCTTGGGGGCAACAATGAGGTTGCTTCTTTTGTGATCCTCACAACTCCTGGCACAAAATGCTGAATTTGGTAATAATTAGAAGACTTCTATAAGGTTTAGATTAAGGTCACAGAACAGCAGAGATGACAGAGTGAACTTGCCCTGTGGTACAAGACAGACTAACTAGGAAATGGGGCTTATGAAACATTATTCACTTCTTCATACATTCATTCATTTTCAGGTATATTCAGAGCTTCAGAAAAGCAGAAGGAAGACAGATTCTTCTCCCTCCTGGACTAGAAATTAATTTCCCTGGGGTTGGGAAATGGGATGAGAAAGAATCCAAGGATCTCGGAATATCTTGGATCTACAAACTACTTCCTGGCTTTCCTGTTGGTTGGCAAGACCCCAAAGGTGACTGGCTCAACGGTGCATCTTACAGATGAAAGTAGAATATGATGTCCCTGTCCCAATGGTAATACTCTCAGAGGTAGGGGCTGACTGAGGGAGCCTTCAAGGACCATGACTGAAGATCAGATGGTCATTCTAAACCCTCCTCACCCCCTGCCTCCAGTCAATATTATGTCCCAAGAAATAAAAAGCCTGATAACATTATGGAGAAGATGGGGAAGTGCAGACTTAGTAATCCATTAGCCTGTTGTAATGGCAATTTGGAGTCAGAAGTTTAGTTGAAATACAAAAAGTGTATATGTAAAGAAGTGATAGTTCACGTACCTTTGAGACTGTGGACCGAAGTGTAAGTCTGCTTCAAACTTTAGTGTCACGTTCCCATTTGACGAAACATTCCCTTTAGACAGCCAGATGGTTAATATGAATCCCCCTGCACCCCGCACTTATAAGCTTAACACTGCATAGCAGAAATAAGTTTTATTAAAAACTTTTAAAAGCCATTCACTGGGAGGGTTTTCTCGGTGTTGTTTTTGTTTTCTGGTGGTTTTTTTGGCTCGTGGGATCTTAGTTCCCCGACCAGGGACTGAACGCTCAGGGCCGCGACACTGAAAGCGCCGAGTGCTATCCACTGGACTGCCAGGGAACTCCCGGCCATTCACTGTTTGACATTGTGTAACAGGTGTTACTTTACCCCAATACCCCAAAAGGTCCTCAAATGAAACTTTCTTCAAACATCTCTTGAAAACCCACCATCAAAACAACAAAGGCTATGAATTAAAATAATTTTAAAATCTACTGAAAGCAAACATATTATAAAATCAGACTTACTCATTTCACAGTAAGTGGTGATGACCAGTCTAGGGAGAAGCCCTCAATTACTTGACATATTCCTTTTGTGACTTTGAGGGATGTCTTGGGGGGTACTGTGATACAGTGTTTTTTCCTACAAAATCCTCCACCTTTGGACATTTTTGCAAAAAAATGTTTAGTCCAAGTGTTTAAGGTCAGCAGCTGACAAAGTCCATTTTTCTCTCCTGCTGAGCGGCAGCCTTGCTTCTATGCATTAGATTGGCTATAAGAGGGCTCACTCATTGTGTCCACGGGAGAGTCAGCAGAATTGAGACCTCAATGACTGGCTATTCCATTTGGAAAGCCTAGGATATGGATGTGATTCCCACAGGAGACAATTCACTTTTGAATTTTTGCCCCCCAGACAATGATACACCAATACTGTGTTCTCCAGTCAGACATCTCAAGGAAAAAAGTGCCACGAGTCAACTGTCAGAAGTCAAAGTAGAAGATATTTCTCAAGTTTGTCCCCAGCTAATGAATATTTCATCATTAGACCTTACATTATTCTGCACAAATACCTGAGCTTATCAGTTATGTATAGAAACTGATTTGCTTAGTGTCACATTTACTCCAAAGGAAGGATTCACATGGTAAACCTGAGTGAACACTCTAAGAGCAGAATTAGCTGCCTTAGTGACAAGAAAATTTACATTTAAAAAATCTATTTTGAAATTTCATTATACATGCGGAATTTATCTTGCTTTTAGCCTTTCCTCTATGGAACACTGCAACTTATACACAGTCTCATGTTGACACTATGGTTGAGTGTCTAAATATGAGTATTACTGTAATTTATAAGTCATAATCCCTTGTCGGCATTTTAGTCTCTCCAAAGGGCTTCTTGCTACTCCAATAAGATTTTGTTCCATGGGACTTCCCTAGTGGCACAGTGGTTAAGAATCCACCTGCCAATGCAGGGGACACGGGTTCGAGCCCTGGTCCAGAAGATCCCACATGCCGCAGGGCAACAAAGCCCGTGCGCCACAACTACTGAGCCTGAGCTCTAGAGCCTGCAAGTCACAACTACTGAGCCGGGGCGCCCTAGAGCCTGTGCTCCGCAACAAAGAGGAGACACCGCAATGAGAAGTTTTTTAAAGATATTGAAGTATAACATACATTCAATAAAGTGCACTAATCATAAGTGTACAGCTTGATGAATTTTTATGACCCTGGTCAAGATATAGAACATTTCCAGCATCATGGAAGGCTGTCTTAAACACCTTCCCAGTCAATACCTCTCCCCAGAGACAACAAGTATTCTGACAGCTATCAGTAGTAATGATCTTTGCCTATGCATGGAATTCATACAAAAGAAATTATATAGAATGTACTATTTTGGGTCTGGCTTCTTTCACTCATCATTAAGTCTGTGAGAGCCATCTGTATCATTGTGTGCTGTCATAGTTCCATCTCTTTTTGAATATAACACAATTTATATATCTTTCTCCTACTGATAGCCATTCAAGTTGTCTCTGTTTGGACTTTTATGAATAAGGATACTATGATCAAATGTGCACATGTCTTTGGAAGACACATGTACTCATTTTTCTTGGTTCTATACCTAGGTGTTGACTTGCTGGCTCATACAATACATGCATGTTTAGCTTAAGTAGATACTGTTAGTGTTTCAAAATGACTTTGCCAATTTACACTCCCACCAAAAACGCATATGAAAGTTCAATTGCTCCACATCCTTGCCACCACTTGGTATTATCAATCTTATTAATTTTGGGTATTCTACTCATTGTTTAGTAATATCTTATTGTGGTCTAAGTTTGCCTAAAGAAATTGTGCATGTTTTCATGTGCTAATGGACCATTTGAATATTCTCTGTGTAAAATGCCTGTTGAAATCTCTTGCCCATTTCTAAATTTAGTCACTTGTATTTTTTGTATTGATTTGTAGGAGTTCTTTATATATTCTGGATATGAGTCATCTTTTGTATACATAAAATGTCTTCCTATCTTGCCTTTTTATTATCTTAAAGGTGTCTTTTGATAAATAGAAGTTCTTAATTTTACTGAAGTCCAGTTTATCAATCTTTTCTTTTATGGTTAGTATTTTTTGTACAATTTTAAAGAAAAAAGTTGTACCTTTTCTAATTTCACTCATAAAACGTAAGAATTGAAAAACATAAAAATATAAGCAAAACACAGGTAAAAATTGAATCCAGCATTCTTATTGATGTGGACAATCAGAAAACTTTAAAGTGCTATAAAACCCACTAGAACGGCTAAAAGTTCAACAACTAACAACAAAAAATGTTGGTGAGGATGTGAAGCAACGAGAAGTCTCACTGCTGGTTGGAGTGTAAAATAGTACAATCATTTTGGAAATCTATTTGTCAGTTTCTTATAAATTTAAACATTTACCCACCCTATGACCCAAAATCTCAGCTTCTAGGTATTTACTTAAGAAAAATGAAAACATATATCCATAAAAAAAGCCGTGTACAAGAATGCTTGTAACAACTTTAACTATAATAGCCTTCAATTAGAAATAACTCAAATACCCATCAACAAATGAGATAAGCAAATTGTGGTATATTCATACAAGAGAATACCACTCAGCAAAAAAAAAAAAATTACTACCAGCAATAACGTGGATGAGTCTCACAAATATTATAAGTGAAAGCAGACGCAAAGAACACATACTGCATTGCATCGTTTCATTTATATGAAGTTGTAGAACTTGCAAATCAATATGGGGTAACAGAAATCAGAACAAGCTAACAAGTCTCAACTCTAGCAAATATTTTTAATGCAGGGAAAACTCTACAGAGGATATGAACAGTGCAGGGAGAAAAATTGTATTGTCGGAAACACAAACACAAATCCCACTGGCAAACAGCTTCAGTATCTATTTGAGAGTATCAAGATAGCAACTGTTATTATTAGCAGCCCAGGGAACATAAATCAAGAGTGGCTGGGTCAGACACTTTATTCTCCAGCACAGAAGGGCATCTGGAAGCTTTTGGCTCAAAGGAAACCAGTCTGTGTGGCTATAGGGGGGATAAAGTTAAGAGAAGGAGGAGGGTTCCCTCTACTATCCAAGGGAGAGGCAAGTCATAAAGGGCTTCCAAAGCCAGAATGCAAACTCTGAGAACTGTCGTAAGCAGTCTTCTGCATTCTCCCCAACCACTTAGCTACAATCACTGCTATGACACAGATTAATCTGAGCTTTCCTTACCGATTATTGTTAGTACGTGCCATCGTGTGACCGTTAAACTGTTGCATTTCAACTTTTAGCTTACATTGATCCTTACTTCTCATTCCTTAATCTATTTTAATTAGACCACAGGCCTTGGCACATCATCTCCTGGTCTGTTCTAGGTATGGCTCCAGATGGAATTATTTCTATGTTATGAGGAAATGGAAAACTAAGGAAAGGAAAACATGGTATCAGTATTTTCTGCTGCAATGTGGAAAGATCTTTTGGAAGGCCTAAGGCCCATTGTTAGCATCTTTGTGGTATTTTGTCTTTCCCTATGAGGTCTACATACAGGAGAGGTGAGTTCATCCAAAAGATGAGACTCAGAAATACCAGCTTAAGGATAAGAAAACTGAGAAAGAGTAAGGCGCCCCTACTGGCAGAAGTTGGCCCAGAACTGTCAGCTAAGCCTTGGCGTTGCTCGTGGCCGGGCCCCAGCGCTCCCCTGGTGAACATAAGCCGTCTCACAGACACCAGCATCACATAAGCCCATGATGGATCAAGATAAAAACAAGACCACCCTGCAATCATGTCTGAAAACAGACGAAAGCGTGAACAGTGTTCAAACAACAAAAATGATCAAACATCCCCTTATCTTGGCTCATATAAGTGATTGCCACTGCTTCACCAGCTACAGCTAAAGGCTCACCCTAGTCTCCCCTCCTTTAGATAAGATTTATTGGGACTTCCCTGGTGGTCCAGCGGTTAAGACTCCATGCTCCCAATGCAGGGGGCCCAGGTTCGATCCCTGGTCAGGGAACTAGATCCTGCATGCCGCAGCTAAAAGATCCCGCACACCGCAACGAAGATCCCAAGTGCTGCAACTAAGACCCAGCACGGTCAAATAAATTAAAAAAAAAAAAAAGAATTATTAAAGTACCCAGTTATAGAATTATCCCCATTTCTTGACAGCACCTAACCCAGAATAAAGCCCTATTTCCTGAACTTTGCCCCAAGTCACCTACTACAAGTCCAAACACTATAATAAATCCTTTTGAACTCCCTCTTATTGAGATGCTCTATGGTTCCCCAATGTGTACATTCACTCTCATTGTAATAAATCAATAAAACCAACTTTGACTCTAGGTGTGTTTCTGATGGTCTTTAGCTAGAGGACGTTAACAGAAGTATAAAGAAATTGAGTGGAATTGCTAAGACAACATGAAGACCAAGAAGAATTGCACCTTGTGTATAATCTGCATAAAGGTCAGTACCAAAAGTCAGTTACATACCACTTAATGAGACTTCTTGCATCTCAATCATTTTTAACCTGAGCTCTTTGCTAGTAGAGGCAGAAACAAACAAATAAAACTTGTCTACCTCACAGAGAAACCTTGTATAGACTATGTGTCTGTTCTAGACAAATATGCCCAGGGGAGAAGTATGAGGTACCAATCTTTAGCGGGTCTGAGCGCATAGACATCCTTGCCAGAAGCTAAAGCTCACGGAAGCTGGAGGACAGTTAGATGAGCCCTGGCGTGATTACCTTAACAGAAAAAAAGTATAGGAGAAAGGCAGAGTGAGATTGACTCCTGGAATGCCCCCTAGCGTTTACACAAGGAGAAAATGTTATCTGTCCCCTAACCTTTGCCCCAGCCTATACGTGCAAATGTCAATTTCCTGCAGACTCTTGAACAGTTACAGGCCCAAGGCTCTAGGCAGTTTTGCCAAGACCTTGTCCTTTTGACAGGCTTTCTATACTTTATTTATTTATTTTATTTTTTGGCTGTGTCGGGTCTTAGTTGTGGCACACAGGATCTTCGTTGAGGCATGTGGGATCTTTTGTTGCAGCACGCGGGCTTCTCTCTAGTTGTGGCGTGTGGGTTTTCTCTCTCTAGTTGTGGCGCGCAGGCTTCAGAGTGCGTGGGCTCTGTAGTTTGCAGCATGCGGGCTCTCTCGTTGAGGTGCTCAGGCTTAGTTGCTCCATGGCATGTGGGATCTTAGTTCCCCCACCAGGGATCGAACCTGCGTCCCCTGCATTGGAAGGCGGATTCTTTATCACTGGACCACCAGGGAAGTCCCAACAGGCTATTTATACTTAAAGCTACCATGTGGTAGTTAAAAATCAGGTTCTGGAGTCAGAAATACCCGATTTTAAATCTTAGCTCCATCACTTACAAATTGATCTTGGGAAAGTTCCTTAACATTTTGTGCTTTAGTTTCTTTATCTGAATAACAGAGACAATAATAACTGAACCTACTTTGTGGGCTTTTGTGGATTTAAAGGGCTTCCATAGTGCTTGGCCCACGGTAAGCTTTCAACAAATGGTAGTGACTCCCTATACTCTTAGTCTGTATTTGGAAACAGAATGATGTTGACTATTCCTAATATTTCAATTTTTATTTTTGGAGAGTTTTACATAGATGTCATGTATACTTACGTAGTTACATGGGTACATCATATACACTCAAATACATATGTGTCTGTATCATACATGGGGTTTTTCATGGATACTGGTACTTGAATGGGCAAATATTATCAAATTACAGGGCCCATGTTAGCTCAGGGATGAATAAAAACCTGTCAGGTGCTACAAGTGGCTTCGTAAATTTCCAAATCTTAGTGATGATAAATTGTATTTGGATTTTCCCAAACTGTTTCCCTAAGCTTAGTAGTTTGCTTCCTTAAAGAATCAGACAGCTCCTCTCGTCACTTTACATTTACCACTAGTTCTTGAACCAGAAGTAGTCGTGACTATCAAAACCAGCCCTCCCCAAAAGTGCTCTGGTTCACAGGGACACCAAAGAGCCACAGTGAATAATTATTTAACTATCGCTAATCATTACCTCTCCCATGGGGGCCTGTTTTAAAGCAGTCCCAATAGACCATAACTCCAAAGTCCAAACAGTGATGATGTTTTTCATTAAAACTAGTTTAGAATGACTGTTGATTAGTTTACTGTGCTTTTTCGAAGGGGAGGATCAGAGAAACCACCTAATACATGGGAAGTGTGAGGGAAGATTCCAGAGCGGAAAAAGATAGTGACCTTGACCAACTGTGGTTAAAACAGCTTGCGTGTGTGAATTTGATAAAAACATATGACCATAGGAATCATTGCTACACTGCCTGTAGATGAGCCTATGTTATAAAACTTCAGAAATGGGCAGCTTTTCTCTGAGGAGCTTAGGAAGCCTCTAAGTGTCCACGAAGGCTTTGGGCAAGTGTTGTAGGAGCCCCGCACATCCCTCAGGCCTTACCACCTAGTCTACTCCAGCTACCTTCCACCTGCCAGTGCCAACATCGCCTTAGGTGGAAGGCCACTCTGCTCATACATAGGACAGGATGGAATTTCCTGGACAGAATGCCATCCAGTAGTAGCCAATGGCTGACAAGAGTTAGCGTATAAATACCCTAGCTGGGTCTCCCTGGTGGCGCAGTGGTTAAGAATCCGCCTGCCAGTGCAGGGGACACGGGTTTGAGCCCTGGTCTGGGACAGCCCTGGTCTGGGAAGATCCCACATGCCATGGAGCAACTAAGCCCGTGTGCCGCAACTACTGAGCCCGTGTGCCAACTACTGAAGCCTGCGCACCTAGAGCCTGTACTCCGCAACAAGAGAAGCCACCGCAATGAGAAGCCCACGCAACACAACAAAGAGTAGCCCCCGCTCGCCACAACTAGAGAAAGCCCACGCGCAGCAACGAAGACCCAACGCAGCCAAAAAAAAAAAAAAACCCCAGCTCTCGTGCCCCTTCAGTTAAGTAACCTGGGGCATGGGTTTTATACCATTTCTCCGAGTTTTCCCGTAGGATTAAGCTCTAGTTGTCCACAGTGGAAGCTGGCTTGATAATGCATGCTTTGTCAGCTGCCTTCTCTCCCTTTTCACATTTCCCCACTCTCCTACCAGTGCTATCTGCACCTCCCAAATAAACTACTTGCTCTCATATGCTTTGCTCAGATTCTGCTTCTGGGGAAACCCAAGCAAAGACAGGTTTGGATAAATGGAAGCACTCCTGGAGAAAAGCAAATATTTGGCCTCATGCTGATAGCTGACCCTGGGGTTTCAAAGGAAGATCAGTCACTGGGATGGGGTTAATCTCTTGCGGTTCATTCTATTAACCCAACTACTAGTTTGCTGATGAGGGCTCACTTTCCCTGCAGTCACTGGTCCTGGAATCACCCCACCTGCCATGCGGGGAGGGGTGTGTGCGTCAGCCAAGACCTATGTGGCTGCTGCTGAAGCGGAAAACAGTGCAATGTCATCAATCAATGCCTCACACATGCTCTCAGCCGGAGGGCAATTAATGTTACTCAGGACGAAAACTAATAAGGCTGCGGATGAATGTGTTATTGAAGAGACCATCAGATCAGCCTGGCTGTAAGAAGTGACCAGAGGCAGTAGGAGTGCTCCTTGGCTGTGCCTGGCAACAGCTAGTGGAGAGCAGCCTTCTGTCTCAGGCTTGGAGGGGGTCTTGACGGGAAGATCAGTCATCTTCACTACTTCTGCTCTTCTGGGTTATCCCCTCAACAGACTCAGCAAATAGGGTACATCTCCTCCTATGGTTGTGGCTATGTTTTCTTTTTTAAAAGCAAGAAAATGGAATCCCTTCAACGTATTCAGGATATTTTTTGCTAGCCGTTTCCTTTTCTGTCTGCCTTTGGCTCTCTTACACTGCCTGTATTTCTCTCTTCCTCTTCCCTTTGACTCTTTCTCCCCGCAACCCTGCCTCATCTATCTCTGCCTCTGTCTCTTCCCTTCCTCTCCTCCTGTCCCTGTCTCTCTACCTTGCTTTTCTTTCTGCTTCCTTTTTTCCATCTCCTAGATTCTCTTTCTCTCTCTGTGCCCCCTTCCTCTGCTCTGGTTCCTTCGTTTGGTCCTTGGAATATTTTCTCATGTTCCAACATTCTTTAAAGTAGGTTCATTTACCGAGTCCTTGATATATCCCCCAAAGAAAAGCAGTTATGGTTAAAATCTCTCCATGTCATCTGTAGCCAAATAACCCAACATAAAACCAGTTAGATTCATTTTTAAGTAAAATTCCTTCTTGGGCTTTAAAAGCCTGACTCCTAAAGTTCTCTATCTGGATAGACTGTCTGCTTCTCTGTCGAAGCCCCGCTGTACATGCTGAACATTACTCAGGCAGTGGGGTAGCACAAAGTTCAGCCACCTTTTTGAAATAGGATTCAAGTGTTGTCTCCTCCTGTTTGCCTAGAGAGGCCGAAGGAAAAGATAGTAAAGGGTGAAGGCAGCTGTACAGACCTGCTGTTCACCGCCACCTGGGGCTGTGGTTTAGCAGCAGCAGTTCATAGGTGGGCCTGTGAGGGAAGAGAGGACGCAGGCAGCCTTCATACCAGAATGGAGCCAAGATGCCCACAGGCTAATTCTGACTGGATTTGAGATGCCCCTGATATTGTCCGTCACAAGACTGAGACCGCCCCCAACCCCGGAACCTCCAAATAACTCCTAGTTCTATATCATCAGCCCAAAGGCAGAAGGACTAAAAACCTGCTGGAAAGCATCAAGAGGAGAGAAAGAATTTCCTCTCAAAGTCTCAAAACGATCTTGGAAACTAAAATTCCAAAGAAAGTGAATAAACCGTATGCTATGAGAGACAGTTGACAAAACCATCGATCAAAACACAAATTCACTCAAAATGAAACTGAAATAAGAAAACAGCTTAAAAAAGATTTGCTCATAAGTATGCCTAAGATGACAGGTTAAAAAATAAATTTTCATAAACTAAACAGGAAATTATGAAACAAAGCAGACTTAAAAAAGAGTCAGTACATATGAAAGGAACCGTAGAGAAAACTTAGAATGAAAAATATAGTTACTGGAATTAAAAATAGGATAGGATAGTTCCTCAAAAGATACGATAAACTGAAATCTAGACACATTTGAATAGAGACTTTGTGAACTAGAAAACAGTCTTGAATAATTCATCCAGAATCTAGCACACAGATCCTGATACCAAATATAAAAGATAAGTTATAACGCAGAAGGATTGAGAAATACATAAGCATAATGCAAGTGCCATGAGAAAAAGAAAAAATAAGAGAGGGAAGTTGAAGAAGCAATATTTAAGGAAATATTGATGAAAACTTGCCATAACTGAAGAAAGACTTGAATCTTCAGAACAAAGTTCATTTTGAAACCGAGCAGGACAAATAAAATTATACCACCTTTAGGTACACTGTAGTGGAAATGAACAGCAAGGATAAAGAGAAAATATCTTAAAAGCTACCAAATAGAAACAGATACAATTAGAGAGTAGGCTTCTCATTAACAATACTTGCAAGAATACAATGGAGTAATATATTCAAGCTAGAAATTTATGTGCATATAAATTCGTATTTAAGAGTGAGGGAAAAATAAAAATATTTTCAGATTTACATAGGCTGAATTTATGACTCACAGACCCTTCCTGAAAGAAATATTAAAGTATATACTTTGGCAAGAAGAGAAGTGAGTGCAGAGGGAATGCTTAAGATGTGTGAAATAACAGTGAACAAATAAGTTGATAAAATATGTCAGTAAGTTTAATTAATGACTTAAAAAGTGTCAGTGAGTTTCATTAATGACTTAAAAAGTAATCATTTTTTATAAACATGAGTGAAACTAAATCTCAAAACAACAATAAAATGGTGGGGGCTGTTCAAGGCATAGTTACAGCATGTTAAAATCTTTGCCTTAGGAAGGAGGATAAGTAAAACTGAATAACTTTTGCTTACAAAAATTTATACTTAAATATGTTTTTAAAAGTTGATGGGGGGCTTCCCTGGTGGCGCAGTGGTTGAGAGTCCGCCTGCCGGTGCAGGGGACACGGGTTCGTGTCCCGGTCAGGGAGGATCCCACATGCCGCAGAGCAGCTGGGCCCGTGAGCCATGGCCACTGAGCCTGCGCATCCGGAGCCTGTGCTCCACAATGGGAGAGGCCACAACAGTGAGAGGCCTGCATACCGCAAAAAAAAAAAAAAGTTGATGGGTGACCTCCAAAAAATAAAAAAAAAATGTCCAAATACAAAATAATAAAAATAAATTTAAATGAGTTAAATTCACCCAATAAAAGACATAGACTATCACACTGGATTAAAAGCAAAACCCAAATCTGCTATCTTTAATTTATAAAATAAACTCCTAAAATCAAATCACACATAAAGGTTTAAAATAAGGATCTAAGAGAAATTAACCAGATTAATAGTAATCAAATTAAAATTTGGGTAGTGATAGCAATATGTAAAGTGGAATTTAATTTAAAAAGCATTGTTAGAAATAAAGAGAAATATAATATTATAGTAACAGTAGAAATCCACCACAAAACATAGAAGGGAAAGAAAAAGGGGGACTTCCCTGGTGGCGCAATGGTTAAGAATCTGCCTGCCAATGCAGGGGACACAGACTCGATCCCTGGTCCAGGAAGATCCCACACGCCGCAGAGCAACTAAGCCCATGTGCCACAACTACTGAGCCCACGCACCGCAACTACTGAAGCCCGCATGCTCTAGGGCCCTCGTGCCGCAACTACTCAGCTCGCGTGCTGCAACTACTGAAGTCCACACACCTAGAGCCTGCGCACTGCAAAGAAGAGTAGTCCCCCACTTGCCGCAAATAGAGAAAGCCCATGCACAGCAACGAAGACCCAACGCAGCCAAAAAGAAAAAAAAGAAAAGAAAAAGGAACCCCTTAATCTGATAAAGATCTATTAAAAACCTACCAAAAATCACATCTACTAATTTCTATTATTGTGTAATACGAGTCATAAACATTGTGTATAAAATTTATATACAAAATATGGGTTTCCCTCGTGCCGCAGTGGTTGAGAGTCCGCCTGCCGATGCAGGGGACACGGGTTCGTGCCCCGGTCCGGGAGGATCCCACATGCCGCGGAGCGGCTGGGCCCGTGAGCCATGGCCGCTGAGCCTGCGCGTCAGGAGCCTGTGCTCTGCAGCGGGAGAGGCCACAACAGTGAGAGGCCCGCGTACCGAAAAAAAAAAAAATTTATATACAAAATAAATGTATCTACAAATCAAAGAATAGATTTTTTAAACAGCTTAACATGATTCTTAAATAGACTTCTGCTCTTTGTCAAAGCCAATACGACGGAAATTTGGGTATTTTACTCACTGTGCTTTAGAGTAGTGTTTGTATCCAGACAAGGTGTTTGATTTTCACAAAAACCTGAAGGTAGTTCAAAATTAGTTCAAGGAAACATGTGCTGAACTTCTTCACTTTGCAATCTCAACATCATACACTTTCTACATGATTTTCTCCTGGTAAATGGATTTTTCCAATTATATAAAAAATTAATTATTGTCCAGTTGAGAGATGTTACTACTTGTTTACATCAACACTAAAGACCTTTTTAGAATGAAAGAGATCACATGTAAAATTAATACGAGTGGCTCAGTGGGAGATTTTTGCAACATCAAAAACTAGAGTCAAAGGATTAATATCTACAATATACAGGGAAATAATGCAAATCAACAAAAAAAAGGCAGGGGAGATAGGAAAATGGATGAATTATATGAAAAGACAAGTCACCGAAACAGAATTGTAACTGGCCAAACAAGAACAAGAAGAGATGCACAACCTCTCTGGTAATCAGAAAAATGCAAAGTAAAATAGCGATACACCTTGTCGTCATTTTATTGTCATAAAATATCAAGTGTTTGTGAAGACATGAGGACTCATGGACTACCAGCAGGGATTTAGATGGGTGCAGCTATTGTGGACAAAAATTGTGGTGTTCTAAGTGAAATTACACATATTCCCTACGAAATGGAACTCCCATTCCTTTGTATAGAATGTAGATGTACTCTTGCGCAGATCCATGATGGTAACTGAATAAGCTTGCTCACTGGAGCTTTGTTTGGGAAAACAAGGAGTTGGAGCAACCTAGCTGTTCATCAGTGGTGAAATGGATAAATAAAATGCATGCTATTCTGGAATTAAAAGCAATTGCACTGTGGAAAGATCTTAAAAACACATTCTCAAGTAAGAAAAAGAAATAGATGAGATCTAGGGACTTCCCTGGTGGTCCAGTGGCTAAGACTCTGCACTCCCAATGCAGGGGGCCCGGGTTCGGTCCCTGGTCAGGGAACTAGATCCCACATGCCGCAACTAAGAGTTCGCATGCTGCAATTAAAGATCCTGCATGACGCAACTAATAGATCCCGCGTGCCGCAATGAAGATCCTGCATGCAGCAACTAAGACCCAGAGCAGCCAAATAAACAAATATTAAAAGAAAAAGAAATAGATGAGATCTGTAAGACAATACCATTGTATAAATTTAAAGATACATGGTTTTTAGTTTGCAAAGATGCATATACATCAAAGGAGAGAGAACAAATACACTCAAGTGGGTTTCTGAGAGGAGATGGAGCCACGGGACTAGTGATTGGTAATGAAGAAAAATAAAACAAGAAAGTGACCATGTACCATCCCATGGTGATAGTATTCTGTGGTCTAGGAAATGAAAGAACTCAGATTTCTGTATCTGGAATTAAAAGAAAAGTGATTGTATTTTGTCTGTTTTTGTTATCACCCTTCATTCCCATTGAACCCTTTTATTAGTACTTTTAATTATACATTGTTTTGTCTTAACATTTTAAGCGAACATTCATGTTAATTGAGGTTAACTTTCATTTTGTCACCTCTTTTCATATATAACTTACTTTTCCTGTCTTACTAAATTGCCTTACACTTGCATGATGTTTTATTTTAAAACATTTACATCCTGAGGGAATAAAAATTCCATGCCAAAGAACTCTCTTTTGTGCTCACGGTAAATTCCATTATCACAGGCTCCACAGGGGATGACAGAGTTTTAATTTATAACCTACTATAAGCACGTTAAAACAATGACACACAGTTCATGCTGTTTGTGTGTATTAAATGAGTCTCTGGATCCTCACTAATAGAGTTGCAGAATATTTGAGATTGAAGATATTGTTTGACTGACCTACCTTATCCATTCATTTCACAGAGAAGGAAGCTGAGGTCCAGAGAGGGTAAGAGACCTGCCTGACACACAGCTGTAGTTGTAGAGCTAAGACCAGACCCATGCAATCCTCTTTACATTTATCCTCCTTGATCAGGCAGAAGTACATTTACCATGAAGCCAGTGAAGCTTAAGCTTCAGGGCCCTAACTTGCAGAAGCTTCTTCCACATCGCTAGTAGTGCCTGAGAAATGTGTTGACAGGGTCATAGGTAAAATTTGCAAAAGCAAGATGTTTGAAATAGAATTAGTTAAGACCACTGTCTCTTTCCATTCTGACTTCCTCTCTGTCACACCTCCCCCTCACGTTAGGGAAGACTGAAGTGGCCAAGAACATTGGATATTTGTAAGTCCGTATTATTTTTCTTAAAGAGTACTCCCACAATGCCTGGATCCACCCCAACCTTCATTTATAATGCCAATAATACCTGTTACTGAGTGTTTGTGACCGTCCACAGACATTCTACCCAACCCAGGAATTTGAGAATCACCAACAACTTACTTCTACCCTGTGTTCTGCCCCTATCCCATCCTGCCTCTCTCTCAGAGGGAGTCACTGTATTAATTTTGTGTTTATTGTTCCCTTGTCATTTTGTTTTGTTTTGTTTCATCACATATAGTTATATGCTTTACAATATACAATTGTTTTGACTTGCAATGAACTTTGTGACAGGATCTTGTATTTTACTTAGTCTTCACCCAATGTATTGTTGCAAGCAGCTATGGTTCAATTATTTTCACTTCTGTTTAATGTTCCATTGTACAAATGTATCAAAATTAGTTTACCCAAAAAAAAAAAAAAAAAAAAATTAGTTTACCCATTCTCTTGTCAATGGCATTTGGGTTGTTTCACATTTTTTGCTATTTTGAACAGTGCTGCTATTAAACATTTTTGTACATATTTGTGGATAACCACTTGTAAGTTTCCTTGGGGTATACATCTAGGGGTAGAATTTCTAGTTCATAGAATTTAAGAATATTTAACTTTACAATATAATGTTTTATCATTTTCCAAAGTATTTGGACCAATATATAATGTATGAGAGATGTGTTATATAAGAGATCCATCATTCCACCTCCTTTTCAACACTTGGTATAGCCAGGCTTCCTATTTTTCACAATCATATGTGTATAAAATGGAATCTCCTTGCAGTCTTGTCTTCCCATTTCTTGATTACTAGTTAAGTTGTGCATCTCTTCATGTCATTTTCAAATCTTACAACAACTTGTAAGTTAGGGATTATCGTCACGATGTCATAGATAGAGAAAATGTGACACAGAGAGGTTAAGTAACGCATCCAAGGTCATCCAGCTACTAAGTGATGGTTCAAGGATTCAAACCTAGGTCTGCCTAATCAAAACCCTCACACTTATCAATCCTGTTATATTAACCACCCTATTTCTTTCCTACAGATTGTGAGGAATAAGAATCTTGGAGAAGTTGCTGTTCTAGGTCTTGTAAGATTGAGAACCCAATCACTGAGAAGGCTTTCTTTCTCAAAGTCTGAATTAGTAGCCATTGACCCAAGAAAGCTAATGTCTGTGCACTTTGGGTATTTGCATTTAACAGAACAAGTCTTTGCAGGCGTGGAATGACCTGCTCTATCTAGCCCTCTGGGTTTGTGAAGCAGGTATATTATTCTGTTTGCTTGGTGATGAACTTTTAGACTAATACTTAATCATTTCATAAACACAGAGTGAGGCTTAGGAACCAGGAAACGCAGAGCTGCGAAAAAGTTGGCTTTTAATTTTTGCTCTCTGAACCATTACTCTGGCAGGAAAGAGGGGATATCATATTTTATAGAGTTGCCAATTACAAAGATGTCTGGAATATGCAATTAATCTACCATAGTTTTTTTGTTTTTGTTTTTTTAATCAGAGCCTCTTTTGCCCTGGGCTCCAGTAACCTCACACAGAATGTCAATGGTGCTAAGACTGAGAAACCTTGCTCACAGATTAAATCTAATTTGTTGCGATCAAAACGGAGGAAATATTCAAATTATGTTACTATAAGCACCATGCATATTTTAAGCGCCTTGATTTTGTTTCATGGAGGAAAGGCCCTCAGAGACATGAGCTAGAAGTACATTTTTAAAGTTAACAGGTAATGAACTTGAAATTCAGGATATATCACTGACATCAACATAAGAGATTAGCATAAGATAAATAGCATTAATGGAAATCGGCCTTTGATAGGAAGTAATTAGTTATTTCACACAGAGATTAATCATGGAGAGGTAGCATTTCCTTAAGGGCTGAAAGGAATTAGAAAATTGATCAGATACTTTTTCTCTGCAAAGTGGTAAATACTTAGAATAGCTTTAATAAAGAAATTTTGTTTTAGGTTTCATAGACTTTGTAAAGATATTTAGGATTTTATATTTTTTGTCTAATAGGTGGCTCTCATCTTCTAGAATCCATTGGTATATATGCTCCATGAGGGCAAAGATTGTTTCGTTTTGTATTGCATTGGGTGTTTTGTTTTCTAGTGTTTTCTCGTGATCTAGAATAGGAGTCAGCAAACCTTTTCTATAAAGGGTCAGATAAGAGATATTTTCACCTTTGCAGCATATACAGTTCACATCACAACTGCTCAAGTAGGGTCTTCAGTATAACTTGTAACTGGTTATTGTTTATTTGTATGAAAGCTATTGTTTTCTGTATTTGATTTTATCACCAGAAATGTACTAAAATTCCTTATCATTTGTAACAGTTTTTTAGTTTATTCTGTTGGGTTTTCTAGCAATAATATATATATTATTATATATACTATATAATAATATATAAAATTATACATATAATTTTATCCATGAGTAATGTTAAGTTTACCTCCTCCTTCCCAATTTTTATGCCTCTTGATTTATCCTCTAGTCTAATTGTTTTGGTTAAAAATTTTAAAATAATATTAAGAATGGTAATAAAAACTATCCTTGTCTTGTCCTAGTTTTAACGGGAAAAGCTTCTACCATTTTCCCATAAATCGTAATACTGAGTTTTTGGTTAAATTCTATCATGATAAGAAAGTAAATTAATCAATTCCTATTTTATTAATAGTTCATTTAAAATCATGAATAGAGGGAGACGCAAGAGGGAGGAGATATGAGGATATATGTATATGTATAGCTGATTCACTTTGTTATAAAGCAGAAACTAACACACCATTGTAAAGCAATTATACCCCAATAAAGATGTTAAAAAAATAAAATAAAATCATGAATATATGCTGAATTTATCAAATGCCTTCTCTGAGTCTATAAAAAGTATTATGTGTCATTTTCTTTTGATTTGTTAACCTTCCAATCTCCAGCTTACTTAGTCTTTCAAACATGTTTTTACACTCCCACATTTATACGGTAGAGTCAAACGTCATAGTGTCTAAGGAAATAGCTTCCAGCTCCCACTGATGCCTAGTTCCAATCTCAGTTCTAGCTGCCAGCTTAAACAAGATGCCCATGGCCTCTTCCACAGTTCACATCCTCTTGGATAGAGAGTTCCCTGAGAAAGACTCCCAGTGTCATTTTGTCTTTATTTGTCATCCTCTGGGATTATATTCTCTAACATCCACATTCCCAAGGCTACTGCCAGCCTCTCATACTGTCATCCACTAATTTTATGGTGGGAAATGCTTAGCCACAAGTATTTGCTCCTCCTTTGGAAAGCAGGGTATTTGTGGTGTCTTTGTATTGTGCTTCCCATGATTTCGTTCCCTGTACGCTTCCAGGTTGAGCTTGGCCACAGCAGAAAGTTGCATGAGATTGAGAAGTTCAGAAGTTAAGCAGCAGCTAGGCTTTAGCAGCTATATTTACAACCCTGCTGTAGAGTACCACGAGAGTCGCCACCGATCTGCCGGCTCGTCTTGTCAGCCGGGGGCAGCACCTGGACACACAGCTCATCTAGCTCCTGACAGCTTCCCGCCTTAGCTCCTCTGGGACAAGCGCATGTGCAGTGCCATGGCAAAGCCAGCTTGCCCTGAAGCTTACCCACGGCACTGAGGCTGGAGGTTGAGAAAGACAGATGCAGCTTCCGGTTTGTCTTGGCTCTCATGTATGCCCAGCTCACCTCCAATTGCTGGTCTGGCTGAACTTCTGGCTCAACACTAGATGCAGAGAAAATAGCCTTCCATGAACTGCTCCACCAACCCCACAATAAACCCTATAATAAACCCGTTACTCTATGTCACGCATCATGTTTTGGCTTCTCTGTTGAACTGTGATTGATTCAGATTTTCTCCTAGAAATTATTTCACCCCTTCTCATTAATGACTTCAGCAAGTCTGCTGATACAATATTATTTGGTACAGAATCACTGAAATTTTATATACTTTATGTCCTAAGTTACACATCAATATTAAAATGTAATTGAATCAGCTTGAAGAAAATCTCTTTGTTTCTCAAGTGCTAGAGAATTATTTTTTTCTGAGGGAAAATGGTCTCCTGAATGGAAGCCACTGAAATTGCTGGTGATGTATACTGACTCAGCAACTCTAATAATCAGATTTCAGTCAAATTACTACATGGCTGTCCTGGGAGACCCTTGATCAAATTCCCTTGTGTGGAAGTTTCAATGGTCCTGGATTGCCCTGACTTAACACTCAATATCTCAATATACAATTAGTGATTTTTTCCACTCTTATGGGAAACAGATAGGACTGGAAATTGGGATTTTTTCTTTTGTACTTAACTAAGTAACACTGTGTGCATGTCCCTAAAGACCGTTTCATGCACTGCAATGAAAGAAACATGTACTGCTTAAATATCTCTGTGAAAGGTTTCTCTCAGCCCAGAGGTGGTGCTAGCCTGCTATAATGTCATAGTTTTACATTAGAGAGGGACCTAACAATCAGATGTTCCTCTCAGGAGGCAATAGAATTGCATTTGGCTGATGATGTAGCCCATATTTTCTGCCACCTGCACTCTTTAAGGAATTCATCCTCTCACGGGCAAAACTCTCTGGGTTCATCAATTCCCAGCATGTCTCAAGCTCAGCACTACACACATTTGGAGCCAGATAATTCTTGGGGGGGCTGTTTATAACATCCTGGCCTCTACCCACTAGACTCCAGTAGCACCCACCACCCCCGAGTTGTGAAAACCAAAACTGTCTTCAGACTTTGTGCCGTGTGCTCTGGGGGGAAAAATCACTCTGTCTGAGAACCACTGAGCATTTCGATTCAGACACACTCGGACATGGGTGAGGGAGAGAAGAAATCTCATAAGTGGAAGCCTTAAGGCATGGCAGGCACAATATGAATACATTCATCCCTCTGTGTCCTAGGGGGATTGGTTCCAGGACCCCCCGAAGATACCAAAATCCATGGATGCTCAATCCCTCATATGAAATAGTGTAGTATTTGCATATGACCTACACACATCCTCCCATATACTTTAAATCATCTCTAGACTACTCATAATACCTGAAACTACGTAAATACTATGTAAATAGTTGCTGGTGTATGGCTAATTCAAGTTTTACTTTTCTGGAATTGTTTTTTTTTTTCATTTGTTTGTTTTTAATATTTTCGATCTGCAGTTAGTTGAATCTGCAAATGCAGGACCCAGGGATCCAAAGGGCTGACTGTACCGCTTAACATTGTTTGGGGAAGAGAATAAAGAGGCAGTAAGGATTCTATTGGACCCCTATGCCAAGTCAATGCTGTGATCTTCGTTACTGCCAAATGATGGGGCAGGATGGAGCGCGATACTATCCGTCTTAAGTAGCAGAATATACGTGATTCTCTCTGTGCCTCTGTCTCAGCTTCCCTGGGGAAACACATAAGTGTGAGCCTGAGGGTTGCTAATTATATTCACTGACTTCATGATAGGTGTCACAGTAGAAAAGTAACCAGTTATAAAGTAATCATGCAAAAAATATTGCATCTGGACTTCAGTTTCCAGTAATAGAGTAGGCAAAGATTTCAGACTGACCCTCTTGCTGAAAACAATTTAGAATACTGGATTAATAAAATTATTAAAATAGCTGATGGCAGGCAAGAAAGAAAGGAAAACGTAGGTAATAAACTGATTAAAGATGGAAACCTGGAGAGGTAAGTACTGCACCAAAGCAGTCTTTGACATTGAGAGTGGTGGCCAAACTGATGTGAACTTGAACTTCAGTGTCACACTCCTGTGTGGAACGGATATAGAAGAAACCAAGGGCCTGCCTAAAAGGAAGAGTCTAACAGAAGGCCCAGTCATAACACTGGGAACCCAAAGGGCTATTGTCTCAAGGGACTGCAATGAAAATTGCTCTCTAAATCTTTGCACTGAGAAGAGAGGGAAGAGATGCCCTCAGGAAAATGCAATCATAAGCTGCCCCTTTAGAGCCTAGGCAGCCCAAATTCATATTTCTTATAACACGTATGGGTGTTCAACAAAACCTGAAACCAATCAAGTGGTTTAAGACAGGCTTGATAAGTGCCCACAACTGGCAGATGAAAGTAAAAGCCAAGCTGAATCACTTCGCTGTACAGCAAAAGCTAACACAACATTGTGAAGCAATTATACTCCAATAGAAAAAAAAGCAAAAGCCAATTCTCCCTATACTAGGAAGTGTATTCCAAATCTCCAAGGATTCCAGCAAATACAATTTTTAAGGAATACAAGCAAGAGACAAAAGAAATCATAAAAAAAGTCAAGAAAGTATGGTACCACGAGTGAGAAATAGCAGAAAAAAATAACAACAAGGAGTAACAGACTTACAAAGATTTCACACATTAGTCACAGAATATGAAAAAGCTAACGGTTACTATACTTAAATAAATAATGAGTAATTTAAAAAATACATTCAGGGGACAAGAGATTGTGAAAAATGGCCATGCAGATTTGAAATGGAACTTCTAGAAGTTATAAATAAACAACTCAAAAGAGGACCTTAACAGAAATCAGACCCAGTTGCAGAAAAAAACTAATAAACTGGAAGATTTATCTGAAGAAATTAACCAGAATGCATAAGAGAAAGACAAACACGAGGAAAATGTGGAAGAGAGGTTAAAAGATATGGAGAACAGCATAAGAAAACTAATATACAGCTAATCAGGATTATAGATGGCAAAGAGAAAGCAAATAGGCACTGGTAATATTCGAACAAACAGTATAATAAAGTGGAGTCACAGCACATAATTCATTCAACATGAATTCATAATTCACTTTCACAGGACGTGTTCATTCCAGAACATAAATACAAAATATTAAATAAGAAATGTTGAGTTTAATCCAGAAACACAAGACTGTTTTAGTACTCAGAAATCAATCATTAACAAGAAAACGTGAAAATATATGTTAACTCAGTAGATGCAGAAAAAGCATTTGAAAAAACCCAGCACCATTTATAATATCAACATAAAAAATTATCCCAAACCTTTAGAAAACATCAGAATAGGAGGGAACTACTTTAACCTGGTAAGAGCAACTATTATGTTAAAATATATGAAATCACTGTTTTTGTAAATCAAAAATGGTCAAATGTCACTGATTTTTATATTTTTCAATCTAATACAAAAAGCTATAGCAAATATCATAGTCAATGAGGACATTCTAAAAGCCTTCCCGCTGATGTTCAGATACAAGGTGAGGGGTTCACTCATCATTTCCATTAAACATTGTGCTGATGTCCTAGTCAGTGCAGTAGGGCATGAAAAACAAACATAAGGTAAATTGGAAAGGAAGAAACAAAATATCATTATTTACAGGGGATGTGATTTATGTTTATAAAAAAGTCTAAACTATGCACGTATAAATGAAAATCAATTAAGAGACTTTAATCAGATTACTTAACTATGTATGATATATACATACATATATATCTCTCACATTTCTTTTTATCTATTAAAAAAATTGGGAGGGAATGAGATTCCCATGTATAATATTGATACCATCAAAAATATATGTGCCTCTAAATCAAACAATGTGGAGTAAATTATAAAGCCTCAATGAAAATTATGAAAGGCAAATCATTAGAGAAATATAGCACATTCACGGATTAGAAGACTCAGTATTGTCAGGGTACAAACTCTCAAACTGATCTATAGTTAAATTCATAGCAATCAAAACTCCAACAATCGGGCTTCCCTGGTGGCACAGTGGTTGAGAGTCCGCCTGCCAATGCAGGGGACACGGGTTCGTGCCCCGGTCCGGGAGGATCCCACATGCCGCGGAGCGGCTGGGCCCGTGAGCCATGGCCGCTGAGCCTGCGCGTCCGGAGCCTGTGCTCCGCAACGGGAGAGGCCACAACAGTGAGAGGCCCGCGTACCGCAAAAAAAAACCCCAAAAAACTCCAACAATCTTGGATATTGGCAAGCTGATTCTAAAATTTACGTGGAAGGTCCTGCTTAAAGTGATTCAAAACACCAACAGGATGGGACGCCGGCTTGTAAATCAAGACGCCAGTATCTTGATACCAATGCCCCTGTGTTGTACTACAATCTCTTGGACCACTTTTGGCCTCCGTTTCCTGTTAAAAGAAACAAAAGCAGTGGAACATAGAACATTCAAGAAAATCTTATTAAGGAGATTCCAGTCCAAGACAGTGACATACACACCGCACCTCCAGCTACATATGCAACAACTTTCTCTCGAAAACAACCTGAAAACGGGCTGAGCAGCGCCTACGCCTCAGGTGAAGGAGAGAAGGAGACACGGAGCGGGTAGGAGAGGCTGGACACAGATCGCCATAAACGCCACCCCTGAGCAGCAACTCGCAGTCAGGAGGGAACTCAAACCCCGAGCTTCTCCCTGTGAAGGCTCTGAACTCCCCATGGGGCACCCCCAGCTTTTAAGGCCTGCACCTGAGACATGAGCCCCCCCAAATATCTAACTTTGAAAAACAACAGGGCTCACTTCAGGAGACCCACACTACAGCCATCCGAGAAGCTAACAGTTCTGTAAGGATTGCGCTCAGACTCACCGGCCCAGGGCCCAGTGCCGAAGCTGCCTCCGGACGGTGTGGGAGAGGCTCTGTTTGCTGGTCCTGAAGCATCGGCCTGAGGGGCAGGCGTCTGATTGGACACATTCGGGAGCCTGCTGGGGTTCTCTACGAAGGAGACAGGCGGGCGGCATCTCTGTGCCTTCCTTCCAGGGCCAGGCGCTCCCAGGAGGGAGTTTTCACACATGTCAGATACCCGGTTTTACGTCAGGAGCCCGGTTTTACCTCTGGTGCCCCAGTATACGTCAGGTCCACGGTTTGACATAGGTGCTCGGTTTTATGTCTGGTCCCCCAGCTTTACATCTGGTGCCCCGTTATTACACCAGGTGCCCCTGCTTTACATCAGGTGCCCTGGACTTCTGTCAAGTGCCCCAGTTTTAGACTGCTGCCGAGTTTTATGCCACGTACCCGGCTTTACTTCAGGCGCCCGATTTTACGTCAGGTGCCGGCATTACGTCAGGCGCCAGGTTTACGGCAGTCGCCTGGTTTCGCGTCAGGCGCCGGGATTACGTCCGGAGTTGGTTTTGCGTCGATTGCGTGGCTTTACGTCACGTGCCAGCTTTACGTCTGGCGCCCTGTTTTACGTCAGTGCCCGCTTTACGTCAGGCTTCCGGTTTTACGTCAGGCGCCCAGTTTTACGTCAGGTGCTGACTTTACGTCAGGCGCCAAGTTTACGGCAGTCGCCCGGTTTCACGTCAGGCGCCGGGGTTACGTCCGGAGTCGGTTTTGCGTCGATCGCGTGGCTTTACGTCACGTGCCAGCTTTACGTCTGGCGCCCGGTTTTACGTCAGTCGCCCAGTTTTATGTCAGGTGCCCCTGATTTAGGTCAGGTACCCGGTTTTTGGTTAGGTGCCGGGTTTTACGTCAGGTTCCCCAGGACTTACATCAAGTGCCCCAGTTTTATGTCAGGTCCCAGGTTTACGTCAGGTGTCACGGTTTTACATCCGATACCCGGTTTTAGGTCAGGTGCCAAGTCAGGCGCCGGCTTTACGTCAGTCGTCTGGCTTTACGGCAGGTGCCGGGTTTACGGCAGTCTCCCAGGTTTATGGCAGTCGCTCGGTTTCACGTCAGGCGCCGGGGTTACGTCAGGAGTCGGTTTTGCGTCGATTGCGTGGCTTTACATCACGTGCCAGTTTTACGTCTGGCGCCCGGTTTTACGTCAGGTGCCCCAGCTTTACGTCAGGCTTCCGGTTTTAGGTCAGCTGCTGGATTTTCCGTTAGGTGCCCCGGGGTTTACATCAAATGCCCCAGTTTTATGTCAGGTCCTAGGTTTACGTCAGGTACCCGGTAGTACATCAGGTGTCACGGTTTACATCCGGTACCCGGTTTTAGGTCAGGTGCAAAGTTAGGCGCCGGCTTTACGTCGGTCTCCCGATTTTACGGCAGGTGCCGGCTTTACGTCAGTCGCCCAGTTTTACGTCAGGCGCCGGCTTTACGTCAGTCGCCTGTCTTTACGGCAGGTGCCGGGTTTACGGCAGTCTCCCAGGTTTACGGCAGTCGCCCGGTTCACGTCAGGCGCCGGGGTTACGTCAGGAGTCGGTTTTGCGTCGATCGCGTGGCTTTACGTCACGTGCCAGCTTTACGTCTGGCGCCCGGTTTTACGTCAGTGCCAGCTTTACGTCAGGCTTCCGATTTTACGTCAGGCACTAGCTTTACGTCAAGGTCTCTGGTTTTAGGTCAGGTGCCCCAGCTTTACGTCAGGTACCCGATTTTAGGTCAGGTGCTGGGTTTTCGTTAAGTGCCCTGGGGTTTACATCAAGTGCCCCAGTTTTATGTCAGGTCCCAGGTTTACGTCAGGTACCCAGTAATACATCAGATGTCATGGTTTTACATTGGTGCCCAGTTTTACGTCAGGAACCTGGCTTTATGTCAGGTGCCGGGTGTACGTCAGGCGCCGGTTTTACGTCAGTAGTCTGGCTTTACGTCAGTCTCTGGCTTTACGTCAGGCCCTGGGTCTACGGCAGTTGCCCGGTTTTACGTCTGGTGCCCCAGCTTTACACCAGGTACCCGGTTTTCGGTCAGGTGCCCCAGGGTTTACATCAAGTGCCCCAGTTTTATGTCAGGTCCCAGGTAATACGTCAGATGTTACGGTTTTACATCCGGTACCCGGTTTTAGGTCAGGTGCCAGGTCAGGTTCCGGCTTTATGTCAGTCGCCCGGCTTTACGGCAGGCACTGGGTTTACGGCAGTCACCCAGTTTTACTTCAGGCGCCTGGCTTTACGTCAGGCACCGGGGTTACGTCAGGCGCCGGTTTTACGTCAGTCACCTGGTTTTACGTCAGGTGCCCCAGATTTAGGTCAGGTACCCGGTTTCAGGTTAGGTGCCGGGTTTTACGTCACGTTCCCCAGAGTTTACATCAAGTGCTCCAGTTTTATGTCAGGTCCCAGGTTTACGTCAGGTACCCGGTAATACGTCAGGTGTCACGGTTTTACATCCGGTACCCAGTTTTAGGTCAGGTGCCAGCTTTATGTCAGGCGCCGGCTTTACGTCAGTCGCCTGGCTTTACCTCAGGTGCTGGGTTTCTGTCAGGCGCAGGGTTTACGGCAGTCGCCTGGTTTTACATCAGGCACCCGGTTTTACGTCAGGCACCGGGGTTACGTCAGGTGCCAGTTTTATGTCAGTCGCCCGGTTTTACGTCAGGTGCCCCAGCTTTAATGTCTGGTGCCCCGTTTTTTTGCTTTTTGTTTGTTTTGTTTTTAAGGAAAGTAAAACTTTTATTATTTGCAGTTTATGAGAATATTTAGATTAAAAAAATAGTCAAAAGAATCTACATACAAACTGATAGAACTAGTAAATTATTTTAGCTAGGTAGGTCTCTGGATAGATCAATCAACAAAAATCGTATTTTCATATACCAACAACGAAAAATTTGCAATTCCATTATAGAGTATGAAAAAATATTAAATACCTAAGGAAATAAGTAGATCCCCCTTACCTGTGGGGGATATGTTCTAAGACCTCCAGTGGATGCCTGAAATTGAGGATAGAGCTAAACTCTATGTATAAAGTTTTTCATGTACATACGTACCTGTGATAAAGTTTAACTTATAAATTAGCCACGGTAAGAGATTAACAGCAATAACAATAAAACAGAACAGTTATAACAGAATACTGTAATAAAAGTTATATAAATGTGGTCTCTCTCTCTCTCTCTCTAAATATTGTGCAAATTTAATGCCTTTTCCATCTCTTAACTAAGCACTTATCACACACTGTGGCCGTATCTTTTGCAGTTTGAGCTGTGACGGCAAAACTAGCACAAATTTCCTTTTTCCTTCTTCACAACTGCATACACAGAACATTTGTTCTTACTATATCTTAGCAACCTCAGCATATGTTTGTATTTTTTTTCCTTTATTAAGTCAAGAGCTTTCACCTTTTCACTTAAAGGAAGAACTTTATTGCTTCTCTTTGGCAACTCCGAATTGCCAGCATCACTACTCTTGCACTTTCGGGCCATTATTAAGTAAAATAAGGGTTTCTTGAACACAAGCACTTCGATGCTCTTGTAACCAAGCAGGACCTATGGGGCCTTCCCAGGCCAGACCCCTCCCCCCAAGTCCTCTGCTGTGGCTCCTCTCGGAAGTACCTAGATAACAGTATGTGATGCAGATTTCCTGAGTTGTTTTACAGATGCTGAAGCCACCACCAAATGGAAGAGGTTAACTACTTGATGACCATAAACACGTACCCCCCAGACTTACTGGAGCCTCGGGATTGATAAAGTTAACCCCTGTGACACCGCCCTCTTACCTCACCATCAGCCTATCACAGAATTGTGCACGAGCTGATCACATACCCTGGGACTCCCCTCCCTCACCTTGCCTTTAAAAATGCCTCCCTGAAACCCGTTGGGGAGCTCAGGTGTTTTTGAACATTAGCTGTCCTGGACTCATTGTCTGGTGCCTTACAATAAATGCAGCACTTTCCTTCACCAAAAATATAAATTAAGTAAAAATAAAATTTATGTGGAAGAGTATAAAGGGCCAAGAAGAAAAAAGAAACTTTTGAAGAAGAAGAGTGATGTCGAAACCGATATGGGTCATTTCGGGGGACCCCGAGGAGCCCAGTTCTTTATGTCTCAGTGCAAAAGAATTCAGTGAGAGGCAAAGTGATAGCTAAGAAGTGATTTCTTAGAATAGGACGCTCGTGAGGCTTACAAGCAGGCAGGCGGGTGAGAGGGTGCCGTGCCGCCAGAACTTAGGGGGCTACAGTTTTATAATCCAAGGAAAAGTGGGGGTGGGGGGTGTGAAAGACCACTTTCTTCTTCACTCTTGAGTAGACGTCATGCTTCCATCATCAGCTCCTCCTCCACGTTGGGCAGGGGAGTTTTTTTGTCCCTACATGGTCAAGCCAGGTCTGTAAAAATTATTTCAGGTCTCTGTACAATGAGCACCTTTCCATAAATTACCGTTTTTTATGTGTACAGAGAGCATGTCCTAGGGATCATTAACTTAGCTCACTGGGCAGGATATAGGTCTCATGCCACCATTGTTTTATTGTTTGGGGGCATGTTTCGTGCTTCTGTCACATGGTTTTGTTGCTAAGCAAGCCTGCTCGGTTTTGTGGTTAAGTAAACCTGTTTTCTTGAGTGATCATTAACTTACAGGGGTCTCCCATACTTTTTTCTTTACTTACAGTACCCTCGTGGGATTAACTATTTAATTACCTAATTTGTCTCTTTACTCTGTCGCTATCAAGATGGAGGGATTTACCCTCCCAGATAGCAAGGCTTACTATAAAGCTATAATGATTAAAACAATGTAGTGTTGGCTCAGGGATAAACAAATAAACCAATTAAAAAACACAGAGCCCTCAAATACACTAATGTGTGGACTCTTAGTGCATGACGGGAGGCACATATCATTGGGGAGAGGATGAATTTTTCAGTAATCGATATTGAATATGGATAAAATAGAAATGTAATACACTTCTCACAACTTTTCCAAAGATTCATGCCAGTTGAATTAAAGAAATAATATGAAAGGCAAAATAACAAAGCTTCAGAAGAATATATGAAAGAATATTTTATCATCTTAAAGTAGGGCAGGATTTCGTAAACAAGAAATAAAAACCACAAAATTGGGCTTCCCTGGTGGCGCAGTGGTTGAGAATCTGCCTGCTAATGCAGGGGACACGGGTTCGAGCCCTGGTCTGGGAGGATCCCACATGCCGCGCAGAAACTAGGCCCGTGAGCCACAACTACTGAGCCTGCGCGTCTGGAGCCTGTGCTCCGCAACAAGAGAGGCCGCGATAGTGAGAGGCCAGCGCACCACGATGAAGAGTGGCTCCCGCTTGCCACAACTAGAGAAAGCCCTCGCACAGAAACGAAGACGCAACACAGCAAAAATAAATTAATTAATTAAAAAAAAAAACCCACAAAATTTTAAGGAAGGCATTGATAAATTTGAGAGAAATTCTTAAAATTAAAGACTTCTTTAAAACTCACCATAAAAATTATGAAAAAAACGAAAGTCATGTAGTATGAGATGATATTTACAAAACATATTAACTGTGTGAGGATTATATCCAGAATATGTAAAGAACTCATATAAAAGTCAATAAGGGAATCACCCACCTGAAAAATGAGTACAGAATTTAAACAGATGTTTCACAAGAGAATATCCAAATGGGCAATGAACATCTGGAAAGGCCACCAACCTCATTAGTAAACAGAAATGCAAACTAAAACCCCAATGAGACATCACTACACATCAAATGAACAAAAATTAAAAAGTGGAAAGATACCAAACATTGGTGAAAAATATAGATCAACACATTCTCTCCTACTGTGGTGAAAATGAGTACCACCACTTTGGAAAGAGTTAGGCATCACCTACTGAAGTTAAACTTATGCATGCCCTACGGCCCAGTACTCCACTACTAAATAGGAAACTTAGAAAAACTCTTGTGCAGGTGAACCAGAGGATATCTACAAAAATATTCACAGCAGCATTAAACAACTCAAATATTAACCAAAGTAAAGTGGATAAATACATTATGGTATATTTAGACACGGGAACATGCAGTGTAAGCCCTGACAGTTGGCTTTTGTTTTTGTAATGCAAGGACCTGACTGAAGCTTTGACAGCCCACTTCAAAGAGGGCTATCTTGAATAAACACATCACCAGCCAGAAGACTAGATAAAGAGCCCAGCTGACCACCGACCCCGCCCCCCTCAAGTTTCCTTTGTTTTAGAGATCTTGGTTGACTTCAATAACTGACCATTTGGGCTGCTTTTTGTTTTCTCTTCCTGTGCTTTAAATCCCCCCACTTATGTTTTAAATTCACCAATAAAGAGTGAGCCCTCAAAACCCTAGTGCCCCGACCCCAACAAAAGCAGAACCCCAGTCCTGTGTTCTCTCTCTCTCACCCTCTCTCTCTCTCTCTCCCTCTCTCTCCCTCTCTCTCTCCCCCTCCCTCTACCTATGACCTCGTTGTGTGGCCCCAGGTGTGCTGTGTAATTTCCAGGTCCTGTAAGTAATAAACCTTTATTTTTTCAGTTTCCTGATGGTTATTGCTGAAGGGCATCTTGTCATCATAATAAAAACTAGAAGGGCGAGTCCAACCACAACATTGGTTATTGATAGGCTGAGACTGGCACAAAACAGAATGCTATACAGCAATGAGGATGAACAAACTAGAAGCACATGCTTCAACACAGGTGACTATCACAAACATAATAGAGAGGAAAGAAAGCGAGTCACAGATGATTACCTACAATGTAGTTCCACTCAAAGTTCAAAAGCAGGTAAAACTGGACAAAGGATTAAATTGTTCAGGAACACATTCAAAGTTGGGAAAAAGAAAAGTAAGAAAACAAGTAACACAAGATTCAAAATAGTGGTTACCTCTGGGGTAGTGTCTTAGCTCCGGCTGCTATAACAAATTACCATAGACTGGGGCGCTTAAACAACAAACATCTATCTCACAATTCTGGAGGCTGCGAGGTCCAAGATCAAGGTGCAAGCAGATTTGGTTCTTCGCTAGGACTCTCTTTCTGGCTTGTTGATGGCTGTCTTCTTGTCATGTCCTCACAAGGTGGAGAGAGGGCTAGCTCTCTTCCTCTTCTTTTAAGGCTACTAATCCCATCATGAGGACTCCACCCTCAAGACCTAATTACTTCCCCAAAGGCTCCACCTCCAAATACCATGACATTCGGGCTTCAACATACGAATTTTGGGGGGCATAATCATTCAATCCATACCAGGTAGGAAGGGATATGCCATTGGGAAAGGACCACTGGGGGTTGCTGAGGTATTGGCAATGTTTTATTTCTTAATGTACAAGTGGGTACATAGGTGTTCACGTAATTATTCTTTAAACTCTACATGCATATTTTCTATGCTTTTCTATATGCACTATAGAGTTCAGAGTTAAAAAAAAAAGAGTGATATCAAATCCCTCAATGCACCGATGTCTTGAAATTTCTGACTTTGTTTATTAATCTTAACCCAGAAAAGAAAAGGCGCTCCTGTTTTTCCCTGCTAGTGTTGTGATTAAGGGTTCTCAATCCTTGGAGAGCCTAAAGGCCAAAGAATACTAAGATATTTTATCTACCCTCCACTTTCCTGAGTCTGTGTCCAGCAGACCACGGTCCCCCACCTTTCGGATTCCCCAAGGAGAAAGGGTGAACCACATCCATTCAAGGCTGTGCAGGGCCTCTGAGGGCCCACAGCAGGGGCAGGTCTGTTTGGGACCCCACTGATACGTATCGGGACTCCTCCCTCTGCAGCCTCCAACCAAGGTCCTCACTGCAATGAGTCCTTAGGACATTGGCCGTGGCACATCTGGTTACCCCTGCCTCAGGTCTCCTAAGACCAAGAACAGGGCTGGGACTCTGACAGGCCCCCTGTTTTGGGGAGAAGTCCTTTAGTACTCAGGGCCCTAACTGGGGTACCAATTGGGGCTAAAGCTCCTCCCTCTGCAAAACTGGGGCCCCCCCTTATCCCAAGGCCCTCCAATCCCTGTGACTCTCCAGGCAAAAATGAAGGGCTCCTGAGCTGAGCGCTCTGCCGTGGGCGGTCCAGGGATAAGAACAACTGGGACTCTGTGTGAACCTCTCTGCTCGTTGGGGGGGATCCCCTCACAGTGCTCAGACCGCTAACGTTTATTCTTGTTGAACCGCTATAGAACTGCAGCCACCCCACTAAACCAAAGCCCTCCTCTCCCTGTGACCCTCCAGGCCCAAATGAGGATTCTTCCCTGGGCTTCCCCCGGTGCTCAGCTGAGGCGGGAGGGGAGAGACTCGCGGGGCCTCCTGTGTCCTGGGGGATGGCTCCCTCACTCCTCATTCACCATCCTCACCTTGCCCCCGAGCGCTGTGGTGTCAGGCCCGCTCTTGGGATGCCACCCTCAGCTGACCTGGGGCTGCTCGCTTCGGATCAAGACCCTCACCTTTCTGGAACCTCTGAGCTGGCAGTCAGGGTGACCCGGATCCAGCCACGGCTGTTCCAGACCTCCATGGGCGACAGCCAGGGCAGGGCTCTACGGGACCCCGCTGCTCTGAGTCCTTTCCTCATTCTTCATTCCGGGTCCTCACCTCGATGTCTGTCAGAGGCTCACACTCCGCTCTCTGCTGACCTGAGGGCGCCCTCCTTAGACCGAGGCCCTCCCGGTCCTGCGGGTCCTAAGGGCAAGTGAGGGGATGCTCAGCCTGTCAGGCCTGCCTGGACCCTGTAGGTCTCGGAGCAGCCGTAGGCTGGGCTCTGTGGGTTGTCTATGTTCTGCGGGGTTGGTCTCTCCAGTTCTCCTACATGGGGGTCCTCATTTTGGCTCCTGTCTCTTTGATTAAAGGCTTCCTGGGAAATGCCACATCCCTGCAAACTTTTAAGCAGTTTCCCTTTCTGTAAATCTGACAGATAATGGTTCCTTGTCCTGGAGTGATGAGCGATGAGGCAGCTGGCCCTCAAGGCAAGAGGCCCAGGTCAGGTGGCACGCTGTGGGAGAAACAGCTAGCTGACCCCTCCCCTCTCTTCACCAGCCAGACTTAGCCTCTTAGGTTACTTCAGTTCGAATATATGAACTTTCTACAGTTAAGGGGCAGCGCCTCAAGATGTTATGAGCCTCTGTCCTTTCAAGGTGATCTGACATTGCATATATAGATGATCATGTGGTCACTATATATTATCTTTTTTCTTTATTCATATTTTTCATTTACTTTGGTATTCTTATTGCTCCGTCTGTGTATTCCAGTCCAGTAGTTTGTACACAGTCTTTCTTCTTACTGCCTGAGATACATTTTGAAGTAGAGAGAAGAAAGGGGAATTAAGAGATACAAGGCTGGGATGACTGGGATAGTGGGAGAGTGGTTTTATTTCAAATAAGCCACTCTCTGGGAGTGTGCGTGAGAAGGTTTACTTTTGTCTTTGCACCTCTTTCACCAGCATATTTCCTAATGGAAATGAACCCCTATGTCTTTGTCCTCACACCCCGCCGCCACCCAAATTCATATGTTGAAATCCTAGCCTCCAAGGTGATGATATTACGAACGGTGGCCTTTGGGAGAGGACTAGGTCATGAGAGTAGAGTCCTCGTGAACAGGATTAGTGCCCTTATAGAAAGCAACCTGAGGAAGCTCTCTTACCCCTTCCACTGTGTGAGGACACAGCTAGAAAGCCCCATCTCTGAACCAGGAAGTGGGCTCTTACCAGACACCAAATCCCCAGCACCTTGATCTTGGACTTTCCAGCCTCCGGAGCTGTAAGAAATGAATTTCTGTTGTTTATAAGCTACGCAGTCAATGGTATTTTTGTTACAGTAGCCCGAATGGATTAAGACACCTTATAACAACTTGACAGAAGCCTCACCTGTCTGTGGTTACAGGCCAGGGAGCCCTGGTTCCTTTCACTCATGTCTGGAGCAGGCATAGTTTTTTTAATAAGGGTGGATTAGGTCAATGTCAGTTGGTTCTGCTAATCAGAGTGCTTTCCTCCAGTCTGGGTTTGTAAACTGGACAGCTGCCTCTTACAGACACTGACTTCTATTCAGATGCCTGCACCTTACTAACCTTCTCAAGGTGCTCTCCAGCCTACAGCACGGTAGAAGGGAGTCCACGTACTGCTGGAAATTAGTCCTGGCATAGGAAATGCATTCTCACTGTCGGTGAGTGATTCTGTGCACTGCAGATGGAATCATTTGACAGTTCTATAGGGAGTAAGTTAGGTAAATATTAATATTTGCCTAAAAGGCAGAATTGATGAACGCTGACTCTTCCTACTTCACTTTGCCTGCTCGTGCTGGAGGCTGTGGTTGTGAGAGACTGGCCACATAGAGCTCCGCAAAGGGGTTTTTTGGATTTTTTTGAGGAGGAGGGGGAGAGGGGAGGGGAAGGGAAGGAAGGGAGGGAGGGAGGGAGGGAGGAGAAAAGATTGCTGCCCCTAAAGTACTATGTTAGTCTCATGCAGGGGTCAGCAATGACAGCTCTCAGGCCAAAATCTAGCCCACCACCTGTTTTTGCAAATACAGATTACTTAAAACACAGCCACATTCATCCATTACGTATTATCTGTGGCTACTTTTTTTTTTTTTTTTTTTTTTTTTGCGGTACGCGGGCCTCTCACTGCTGTGGCCTCTCCCGTGGCGGAGCACAGGCTCCGGACGTGCAGGCTCAGCGGCCATGGCTCACGGGCCCAGCTGCTCCGCGGCATGTGGGATCTTCCCGGACCGGGGAACGAACCCGTGTCCCCTGCATTGGCAGGCGGACTCTCAACCACTGCGCCACCAGGGAAGCCCTCTGTGGCTACTTTTATGCTACAAGGGCACAGTTGAGTAGTCTTGACAGAGACTGTACGTCCCACAGTGCCTAAAATATTTACTCTCTGGCCCTTTATAGAAAATGACTGTCAGTCCCTGATCTACCAGGAGAGATCAGCATTCACACAGGTAAATATAATTCAAGGCAGGGTATGATAAAAGCTGGGACCCACAGAGGAAGTGCTGTGTGAGCAGAGGAGAGCAGGAGGGCTTCTCGGAGGGAGAACACGGGAGCTGAGCTTTGAGGGATGGGGTGGATTCAGGCCAGCTGAGATCCAAGAGGGCATTGCAGGTGAGGTGGTCCTCAACCTTGCCTGCTCATTGCGATCACTTGGGGAGCTTGGAATAGGGATGCCTGGTTCTTCCCCCAACCCAGAGATTCTGACTCAGTTGTTCTGGGGCAGGGCCTGGGCATCAGGCTTTGTTAAAGCTCCCCGGATGATTCTAAGGGTGGCCCAGGTTGAGAAGCAGTGGGCTATAGAGGTGTCGGGGACCACTCAGGAGCAAAGTGTGGATGGAAGAACTCTCCAGGTGCAGGGGGAAGGGTAGCGCGTGGGACACAAGCTTGGGGAGTAGGGAGTTGACATCGAGGCCAGAAACATTGGATTTCGTCTCAGGAAAAGGGACAGTAACAGAATGTGGGCATGAGAACAACATGATTAGAGGTATACATAAGGAAGCATAATCTAGAAGAAACGTGAAGAATAGATAGAAAATAAGAGCCAGTTAGGGACTATTTGCAAGGGTTTAAGCAAAACAAGGAGCATATCTTATCTAGGGCAGTGACATGTGGCTGGGCAGATTCAGGGGTGAGGGTCAAAATTGTAACAAGTTGGGCGTGACATGGGTGCCAAGCCATCAGAATGGCCTCCACTATCCAGCCTCAGAGACCCCTGCTCTGGGGACTTACTCCCTTAGCTTGTGGATCATGGAGAAGTGTGGGGCCCTGGAGCAGAAGAAGTATTTTTGAACTGGAAGAACATAGCCTTTGGGAAACGGCTGCTACCCGAGACATTTTGGATGGTCATTTGCAGGCGTTGGGGGCTAGTTGGATGTGGGTGGTGGTGAATGGATGGAGCCAGAGACGATGGTGAGGTTTTGAACTTAAGTGATTGGGGGAGTTTTGACGGCCCTTAGAAGGCAAAGGGGCCACAAAAAGAGGTGAAGGATCTTGAGAGACAGTGATTTTGGTCGTGAATATAAATAACCAGTTGGCATCAAAGGAGGACTGGCTTTCATTATTAGGCACCTGCACAATTTGGAGTGATCGCTTTTCTGTGTTCTCTTAAAATGTGCAACAAGGCAGAAACTTCAAGAGACCTAGAGACCAGTAAGGGGGTGATGCCCCTTCATCCTTGCCACGACATTCAGATAGGACCCAACTGGTTTTAGCCCTTGGCTCGTGAGATGTTTTTCTTTTTCATTTGTTCAAGCAGAACTGCACCCCCTGCTTTAAAGGAACAGCAAAGAAGCTTTTGCTCAGGATTCCACTTCTGAAAAAGCAGGTACACTGGACTTAGAACAACCTCTTTTGACCTAGGTAAAATTGGAAAAGCAACATCTAATCAGGAAAGCAGTACCTTCTTTGAGGTGGGTTTAATGGGCAGATAGCTCTCAGTTCTTTAAAAGAAACATTAAGCAACAAGCAGATACAACTTTTTGTTGTTGCTGTTGTTGTTTTACAAAGGTTTCTCATGGGAACGTGGGAAGCATGACATGTCCCATTAGTTGCTATCAGGTAAAATTAGTCTTTCTGAGTAAGGCATGACTTGAGTACAACAGACAACGGCCACTGTTGGTTGACCTCATTTGCGTACCACCCAGAAAGGAAAAACAATCAATTGTGTGGTGAGTTCTAAGATGACTCTAGGTCGATAAGGGCGAGCAGTCCTGCAAGGCTGATGTCCTCAACTCGTATACTCCCAGCTCTTAGAGAGCAGGGATGGGACGCTGGGGGACCTTGCCACTCTGTATGGACAGAGTTTAGGTCCAAATGACTAAGGTGTTGAATTGAACTCAGGCCATATAAGGAAAGGGATTCCAAGGCTCTCCACCCAGGTGCTTTGGGGAAATGTGTAGACATCACCAGATGGCACAGAAAAAAATATCAAGCCCAGTGTGGACTTCTTCACAGTAAATGATGTCCTCTGCCAGTGACCACAAATTGAATATGCATGGGATTCACTTGGGCATCTGTTAGAATTCTGATGCAATAGGTGTGGGGCCGGGCACAAGAGTCTGCATTTTCAACTAGCTACCAGGTGATGGCGACACTGCTGGTCCACTGACCATACTTTTGCAATATCCTGGGAAACTCCTCAAGAGTGGACACACCAACATAGAGTGTTCTAGCAAACAGCACCCTAGCGAGTCAGAGCTAGTCTAGTCCCTCTGAGAGGCACTGAGGTGGGAGGGACACACTGGGTAACACACTGGGTAGGTGTCAAAGTTGACAAGTGATAGGAAGCAAAATGCTTGACCTCCTTAATCTCAGCTCTGGGAAGGGGGCTGTGCTTTTATAAATTCATTTCTGTAATACTGAGCACAGTTCAGTCCATATTTAAGGGGAAGGACTCCTGCTTTTGTGTCGTTCTCTTGACAACATATTATCCCATTTCTCTTGTTTCTCAATATTGACCCCAGTGAACAGGAAGGTTCTCTGCCTGGTGTGTGATAGGACAGTCCTGCATGATTCACCTTCCCTCTAGCAGAAGGGCCTGATGACCTCTCCTCATCCAAGTCATCTCCAAGCCAATTAGTTTTCATTTTCCCAAAGCCTGATGAAGTGTGAAAACACAAATCATGACACTTTCCTTTAACTTCCTCATTTGTGAGATGTAGGGTTGGGTCTGGGCATTCTCTGGGGTGTCTTCCAACTCCAATAATCCATGACTCTAAGAGAATATTAAATTCTCAAACTACAATCTGTGCATTAATAAAGCTTTCTTTTCTGACATGGTAGGCAGCATGCTTCAGAGTTTCTAATAGGAAAAATCACCTGTGCTTTGGGTGGAGCTCTGAGCAATTAACATGGATCAATCTTAAATGTCAATTTGGGTTTTTATGCCCTGGGTGCCTCAAAGATTTTAGTCTTCCCATGTAATCCAGAAGAACTAGAGATAGAGTCTACTTCAGGCACAAATATGAATCATCACTTTTAGCTATTTAAAGCGTTGACACTTTCAGAGAGCATTTACAATTTAACCAGGGGGTGTACGTGCTATACTTCACAAGGGTGGGGTGTGTGGCAGGGGAGGTGGTGATATACCTGAGAATAGAGAGCCTTCTCCCAAGATGACCCCATGGTGGTGGTTATACACACCTCCACACGCTGGAGCCCCTGGGCCTGGCTGGCAGTGTGCCCCTCCCGGAATTGGCTGACCGCATCTGATGGGCATGCCTGGTTACCCCTTCTCACCTAGGGCGCAGGGAGCATGGACAGCCCCCATTTGCGGCCAGCTGTTGTGTCGTTTCTTTGCGGCTTTCCTGCTCTCTGATGATTAGGATTATCCCGGAAAGCAGAGGCTCTCAAACTTTGGTATTCAAGCCCTAAAGAGAAAAATTTGGAATAACTGTCAAAAATATTAAGATACATGGTCTTTGGTTCCACAGTTCCCCATTTAGGATTTCTTTTTCCAACACTTGCTCATGCATGAAATTATATATGTGATTCACTGCAACAGTGTTCGTAATAGCAAAATATTGGAAACAACCTAAATGTTCATCAATGGCAGACTGGATAAATAAATTAGGAGATACTCTGTAGGTGTAAGAAAGAATGAGGGGACTTCCCTGGTGGCGCAGTGGTTAGGACTCTGCGCTCCCAACGCAGGGGGCCTGGGTTTGATCCCTGGTCAGGGAACTAGATCCCACACGCGTGCCACAACTAAGAGTTTGCACGCCACAGTTAAGGAGCCCGCGTGCCGCAACTAAGACCCGGTACAACCAAATAAATAAATAAATTTTTTTTAAAAAAAAAGGAAAGAAAGAATGAGGAAGAACTTTATATAATGATATGGAAAGATCGCCAAGATACAGTGTGTAGTGAAGCAAGCAAGAGGCAAAACAATGCATATAATATGCTACCATTTCTGTAAAATGTAAAACGGTGGTGGGATACAGGAAAACACGTATTTGCATTTATTTGCATATGCACAAATAATGTTCAGGGGTATACACAGGTAAGGAACTAATAACAATGGCCACCCTTTGGAGGAAGGTGGTGACGGATGCCGAGAACTGTGAGGACAGGGGACTGCAGTAGCCTAGTGTCTTTTCACTGAATACCTTTCTGTGTTTTCAATTTTGAATCATGAGAATGGCTTACTTATTCAAAAGTTAAATACGTATTTTAAAAGTTTAATGAAACAAAACTCTCACGTTCTAAGGAACCCCCTAGGGTGCTTTAAAATGCAGATTTTTAGGCCACGCTCTCAGATGTTCCAGAGTCAACAGGGATCGAATTGGGGAATCTGCCTTTTGCAACAAGCAGCCTGGGTGCTTCTGGTGTACTGATAGATGGTTCTGGAACCAAGGAACTATGGGGCATATAGCCACAGACTACATTCATGCAACAGCTATATTTTTATTGAACATTGCATACATGCATCTGTCCATTTCATAAATTATGCTTTATTATATTAAGAAATAAAACACATGTCTTATCTTCTGTGACTTGAATATTCAGCTTACTATGCTGGATTTGACTTAATGTCATACAGACCAGGTACAATGGGATAGCACTGGGAACATTTCTTGAAAAATAAGAGTACAATCAATGAGCACGATTCACAGACAAAATTTTACATGGTCACACAGTTAAGTTTGTACATTTAAAAGGATCTGAATCATCCACATTATTATTGTGAATTTCTTATAAATAATTCATTACTCTAAGGAGTCTGGGCAAATCCAAGCCATGACATTATTTATACTAAGTACCACACCTGGAACTTGTTCCGAGTTATTTAATACAGAACACATTTTTAATGTAATAAATATTTACAGTTAATAGTAACAAGTACAATTATAATTTACAAAATATGAGTATAATATTTAAAACAAAATGGAAAATGACATTAAAGAAGTTTGTGCCAGGTATTTGTACAACTCACTAAATTGACCATTTCAACAAACTTTATTACCCAAACCCCTGCTGACTCGGATGCAAAAAGGTCATGTTTGAATCAGTTAAGCCCAAATTAAAGGAAAAAACATTTTTAAAGAAAATCAGTTTAACTTTCTTAGTGTTGTACATGGTCAATATTGATATATCAACATCAGTAGCTAAGATTGAAGCAAAGTGATGAAAAATTTAGATTCACAACAGGCCCAAATTATATAATGTACTTTGAACACTGAACTCCTGGATTATACCAAAATTTTCAAGCTTGTCTGGGAATTTATGAGGTGTTCAGTGTGTGAGGTTTTACTATCCATTAAAATGATCCTTTTAAAAGACCATAAAATTACGTGAGTCCTTCCATGGCATTATATAGCTCTGGGAATGAAATTTAAATTTGGGTAAAAAAAGGAAAATAATCTTATTTTCTAGAACGTGAGCTCAGAGAGAGCAGAGAGACAGTGATGTCTGGGATTGTAACAGGGCACTTAGGGCTGGACACTCAGATAGCTATAGGTCCATACCTGAGCCCATGACTTGGCCCCTTAGTCCAGGAGATCGTTTTCTATTCAAGGCTATTCACGTAGCCTGCGTCTCCAGACTCCAGGAAACCATCCACTGTCATATCTTACTCTTTTGAGGGGGAAGTGGGTGGTTCCACCTCTTCCTGACACCTCTTCGCCAGCTAATCCTGATTTGAAGGAGGGCGCCTGGACTGATGCCTCTCGCTGGGCTCCTCTCTCTGAACACGGCACTTCACCAAGGCTTTTTTCTCCTCAGTTACTCACATAACCAGGTGGGAAATTCTTCCCAGGGCCTTCGATTGCAACTGAATTGTGTCTCTGGGGCTAACTGAACTAAGGGGCCTCCTTGCCCACCTACTTTGTGCTGCATTTCAGCCTCTGCCTGCAGTGAGTCCTTAACTTATATGCTTAGAAACATCTTCGATGCCCTTTGTGCATATTCTTTGACTTTATCACTAGTTCAGGCCTTTGGACAAGATCTAGAGCAGGGAACAGGACGGTCTATTATGTTCCATGGACTGAGTTTCTCACGTGGGCTGGATTTGGGAAGCAACGCTGAGCGGTGGACTGGACGAGGACGTAAGAGAGATGCAGGCCCAGGTTAATGCTCTGTCATTCAGCCGAGCCATGTGGCCTTGGCATCGTGGAGCGATCTCCGTGAGCCTTGGCTTCATCTTCTGAATGCTCTCCAAGGTGCTGGTTAGGATGAACAGCAACGTGCTCAGCACTGCATGTGGCACGTCCTCGGGGCTTGGGGAAGTTGAGCCCCTTCCTTCCAGCACTTCTAGAGCCACAGGACTCCATTCAGACGCGGAATGCCATTCCCAATAGTATGCCTCTCCTGAGGCAACCATCGACAACTCCATTCACTCCCTCGTGCCAAGTTAAACAGAGTCACTTGCAGGGGCAACAGACTATCCTGTAAACTGGGGTGGTGGCGATCAGCACTGTTCTTCAATAGCACAGAATGGACCATGAGAATGAATGAGATCAGGTTACGCTGAACCATATGAAATCATCTTTTTTAACGTCAATCTGGTCCCATACCCACACTTTCATGCTTCGGCCTCATAGTTCCCTGGGCCTTTTAATCTAATAGTGAATGGTCACTAGTCAATGTCATTTACAAATTTCCACAGTAAAGGATGTAAAGCAGCTCTCTGGTCAGCAGCGAAGGCTTGGATTAGATGAGGCAAGGTAGACCATGAACACTAGGTCAATGCAAAGTATATTTTGAATTAATTGTGACTATGTAATATTTTAACCGAGGGGCTCTTCAACTTTTTAAAAATTTAGATAAATTCCACCAAATGCATTTCTAATGTGAACTTTCACGTGAGAAAAACTTGTTCTCAGTGTGTGGTTTTTTGATTGCTCCTAAAAAAGGGTGTCTCTGAAGGCCAAATATCATGGTAAGAGATTGCTTGATATTACAGTGTTTGTGTTTGTGTTGGGCGTGTATGTGTGTCGGGGGCGGGGGGCGGAGTTGTCGAGGTTGGGGCTGAGAGAAGTGACCATCCCGATACAGAATGAAGTAGAGCTTGTTAGGGGTCGGTTTCATTGACTAGCTCACACAAAGCCTGGTCCCAGGAGAGTGACTAATTCCTTTGTTTTCAGCTGTTAATCCATTTTATGAAAATTCAGCCAAGTATTAGACAAATGTTTCAAATGTGCTCCATTCCTCTCAGCAACCCAGGGTTAATTCTAAGCTACTCTTTAATGGGAGCTCCTTCCTGGTGTGGGTGTGAAGGGCACAAATGGCAAGAAAGTTTGCACCTCCCCGTCTCATCACAACACCGTATGTACAATTATTCCACTCTCATACAGTCAGGTTCCCGGGGCCATCGTTTCTATCTGGCTCCCGGGAAAAGTGACTTAGCCACCTTGCAGTCCACAGACTGAGGGTGTCATTCAACTTGTAGTCCCCAAACAGAGCTAATCACTATTACCAGAAGCTACTTGGCACGTGAGTAGACTCCGAAACCAGTAACCAATGGCTACTTGGGCACAAGTGAAGACTTTATAACTTAAGTGTGCCCATGTCTTGTGGACAACTTTATTTATTTCTATTTAACGTATATTTTCATAACAAGCTGAACTTGGTCTGTGTGAAGTAGCCTCTAAACTGTTTTATCTAAGGGCTCTCCATCCTTCAAGATGAACCCAAGTTGTTTGTGGGGCAAAGCAGGGAAATCCAGGGCTTATTAATGAGGCGGAAGGCCAGGTTCAGTGGGGGAGTGAGGGCAGCCAGAAGAACAGGGTTCAGCCATCTGCACTTATGGGGAATCATCACGTCAACAACATGGCGGGGCCAGGATCTCTCGCTGTGGAAAATCCCTCCGAGCAGCAGCCGTTGGTGGGAAGACTGCTTTGTTTATTGCTTAATCTGTCACTGTTGAGCTGCCTGCCTCAGGGAGGCTCAATTTAAGATAGATTGAAAGGTAGTGTCTGAATAAACTGAATAAACACAGATGGTTTTCCACAGCCAAAATTGATTTTTTTTTTCCCTCACCAAAGACATTAGCTCTAAACATGATTATCTTTGGAGGCGAGGAGTGAAATGTCTTAGCTCCAGCCGCTGCCACACTCAGCCCTAACAGAGAGGTGATACCACGTGGGGGCTTGGGTCTCCCTCACCGTGATTTTAGGTTCCGGAGGTGAAATAAAAATTTGACTTCCCTAGAGAAGGGCCCGGCTGAGTTCACCCCAGTGAGAAAGTTGGAGTCAATCCATCAGTTGATTCACAAAATAATTTGATCAGTCCTCTAGGTCACTGGCTGGCAAAGGCCTCCTCCAACCTTTTCACTGAAGAGTCTCAAAGAGATGATAAGATTTGCCTAAGGACACACAGCTAGACCCAGACATCGATCTCCTGTTTATCTAGAAGCTAGAAAGGAGGCCAGACACAGTCTATGCCATGATGTTAAATGAAGGAGGCATTAAGATAAGTCCTACTCCCAAAATATCTTCGGAAGCAGGGAGATCAGAGATGCTCGAACAAGTCATGCTAGGAACCCAGAATGCTATGCACTTTAGCAACTAGCTAGGTATGGAGTCACTTATACTCAAGAGTTTTGAAGAAAGCCAAGGGTAAAACTGTGGTGCAGCAGTTCAAGATAACAGGTGCGTGGAGGTTGAAGAAGTGTGAATAGGAAAGGTACTCTTTGTACAAGGAGGAGATTGAGCAAGGTGTTTTCTTCTATCTCTTTCAGCTCTAATTACAAAACATAACAAGCTAACGGGATGTCATTCATACAAATTATTTGAAGCAATGGAATTGTCTGTCTCCTTCCATTCCACTATTGGGAACATGAGTGTAGAATGGTGGTTGAAGGATTTCTCAAGAGGAGTTGCTGCAAAGGTGGCAGAAGTGGGACAACTGTGAGCAGGTGGCTACATAAATGCTTAAGAGACAGAAATCGAAACAATGATGGGGCTCAGAGGATCTCAGCAATAGAAGGGACTGTCCTCTCATTCTAGAGAGTTAAAAAAATGCTAGCCATATATATATATATATATATATATATATATATATATATATATACACACACATATATGACAGAGTTGGGATGTCAAGCTAAAAATCTTGGTTCTTTCAGCTATACTACCTGTCTGCTTTTCAAACTGTCCCATGTAATTATGGAGCACCAGGAAAGCAGGCGTGTACAGTATGTAACTGCATGTAGCAAACAGAAGTGCAGAGGTTCACTCCAGCTAATACAATTATAAATACAGATCTTTACAACAGTCTTGGTCCCAACTGCTAAAGCTCTGTAGACAGTGAGCACTTCCTTGTATCAAGACACAAAAATCTTATAAAAATCTCATGTGGAAAAGAGAGCTGACTGTTCTATCTCACCCGGATAGAGAAAACCGGAACTAAAACTGTCTTAGTGTGTGAGGGCTACACATGAGGGCACATTTGCAGAATTTGGATTTATCTGAAAGTGGGGTAACACATTTGCAATCTGTCAGAATTGGCCTGTCCTTGAGTCAAGAAAAACTTGATTCAGGGTATCTAAAGAAAGAGAGTCAAATCCTTTTACTCACTTAGAAAACAAAAAAGATTTAAGTCCAGTATTTTTCTGCACATGGGCTGTTTCATAAATACTCTTCATAAGTAGAAACTTAATGTATCTGTAGCTGTCTTTCAATCAGTTCTTAAAGCTGAGACCTCCCCCTGCAACTTTCTTACACATACTGAGACAGAAACACATATTACTGACATTGAATTCATTTCCTGCCACAGACTTTAGGTAAAGCAGATATTAAATGTAAACATGTTTCTATTTCCGCTCAGATATGATCCCTTTCTTCTCATGTGAAACTACTTCTTCACTGTAGCAGACAAGGACAGCCAAACAGAAGTAAATACATTTGTCTGAAAACCTATATGCCTAAAATAAATACTGTACTTTATGCACTTCTATACATGTTTGATGAATGGATAGTATGATCAATTTTCCCCGCGAAGGATTTCTCTGATATGGTGGAACCACACCATGGATGATTGCAATTGGGCAACAGCAAAAAGGACCTGCATTGAGTTAGAATTCGGAGTGTGAGCTATCACTCCCCAGCTACACCTGGACCTCAATATATGTGTCAGTGTGTTTGGTTGTGTTTTTGCCTTAAAATGATGTGGTGAGTGTTTCTCCTATGTCCTCAGCAATGTCTTTTAAAAACAATCGACACTCAGGGATTTGTTTTAAATTGGCTTCCAGTGTCATCAGTTTGGGGACTATCCCTTATACATGGGACTCGCCTAGGGTTGACTTTTCATATTACAAGTGTAAAAAACAGTTCCTTGGTTTGTGATTATAAGTATTCCTGAAAAACGACTCAAATCGTATTCTTAAAGCACTGACTCGTGCTTAAAGAAACGACAAGGTGAAGTCTTTCACAAAGTGGACATTCAGTGTACAATTTCTCTGCTATATAAATCTGGTTGTTCGTATAGTTTCTATGACTTAGTTGAGCACATCTGTATGTCAGGGTTTAATGCTTAAAATAATGATTTCCTATTTGTTCCCTTTTCTAAAAAAGGGAAAGTTTGCTCTGCGTCAGAAGCAGCATTCACAAGTTGAAATGGAAAACACACGCCTTGATGGGCCTTTCCAACATAATGGTGACCCATTTGGGCCTCCCCCCAACCCGCCCACATCGCTCATGAGCCTGCCAAAGGGTCTTTGGAGGGTACAGAGACAACAACAGAGGCGAGGGTTCCTTACCAGCCATACGGCAAAGCCAGGAGTCCCTAGGGGGCAGGGTCAAGGGTCAGTCTAGACGTACCCCTCGTGACAGATGTTTCCGTTGATGAGGCTGAAGGCGGCCGCGGAGGGTGTGGTGCTCTTGAAGGAGGTCATGCAGGTGGTGCTTCTGCCGGAGCTGTGAGACCGGGTCATCAGGCTGGGCCGGCAACAGAGGAGCTGGGTGTTGAACTGTTTCCTGAAACTCTTGCTCAGCAGGTAGAGGGCAAAGGGGTTCACGCAGGAGTTGGTGAAGGCCAGGAGGCGGGCGCAGATGCTGGTGACGAAGTGGAGCACGGAGGTGTCCACCTCGGAGTAGTGGTAGGAGCGGTACAGGTAGATGACATGGTTGGGGAGCCAGCAGAAGGCAAAGAGACCCACAAACACCAGCACTGTCTTGGCCAGGCGCTTCCGGGATTCGATCTGAGGACAGAGTGACACAGAGGCAAAGATGTGGGCAGAGCAAAAGATGGGGAAAATGAATTAGGGAAATGGACGGGCTCACAAGGCCACAGAAAACAAGTTCAATAGTTCCAATGTGCCTCTGAGCTCTTTAAACAAAGTTGATTACATGCTCGAGTGGACTGCACGATGAAATTCTAGTAAGTGCCCCCTCTGTCCTCAGGAGGGCATTGGTGCAGTTACCAGCCATATGACTTCATGTCTTTCTCGGCTCCACAGTTAATAATTTCTTCTTCCCTCTGATGCCTGAAAAAGCAGCCAGCTTTGTTCTTCCTCATTCGCCAAACCAAGATAACTGCCTATTATTATTTTTTTTACTCTCAAGTTTTTTCTGGCCTATATAACACAGGAAGGGTCTCAGAGAAAAGCGGGCTGAGCATCTCCTTTTTTTCCCAACTCCCTCTGCTACGGCAAGGGGAAACATTGTTCTCTTTAAAGAATCTGGGGTACAATGGATGTTCACCATTGAGAGGTCTTTCAAGCAGGGAGACAGTTTCACTGAGAACTGCCATTTTCCCCCCATAATTGATGAGGGAAAAAAAGAATTTTAGAGGGTGAAGCCTCCAACTGAGTCAGCTACACGTTTTAAATGGAGGGAGTCTTTCTGCTTTTCCATCATAAATACCACACGATCTACATTTGGACTAGAAGACAAAAACTGATGAAGACGACAAAGCCAGAGCCCCTGGTTTCTACCATTTATACCACAGGATGAAATTACGGGGGTGACAGGGGGATTGGAGAAGGGAGCCTAACACATAAGGAGGGCATCCTGCACTCTGGGCCATCTGGGGGTACATGTGTCTCTCTTGTGATCCTCCAACAGCCTTACAATATATGGGTTACTACCCTCATCATGGATAAAAAACTGACTCTCAGAAAGGGTAAGTAAGTCAGGAAGCCTGGATTTGAACTCAAATCAACGTGAACCCATCTTAATCAAACTACTGCTTTTTCTTCAACCAGCCTCGTTTTCCTGCCCTTTCTGCTTTATCACATGTGGTAACTGTCTTCCCACCAAACAATGTGATTGGAGCTTAAAGAAGTCACATCCCTAGGGGCCTCAACATTTTATTTTTTAAAAAACAACAACAGATTTTTCTCAGAAAGAAACACATACTCCAAAGCTTTCAGGTTCTCCACGCCTCGCTTGCCTAGGTTTCTTTAATGAGAGAACCAGATTCTTAAAGAACACCTGCATGCCAAGTCTTCTGAAGCTAGGAGTTCCTGTTTACCATCTGGCCACAGATCACTCACCACTTCTACTGCAGAATCAGGCAACGTGACCACCCAGATACTGAACTTGTCAGTGGAGTCCTAAAGAAACGCAAGGAATCAAATCCCCAAGGAGGAAATGAATCACTTCTAAGCACCTACCTGCTTCTTGACGTGTATATTCCCTTCCACGGGTAGATTGTAAGCACTCTGGATCAAATTTTTGGCGATGAAGTAGTAGTAAACAGAGATGATTGACAGCGGGATGATGTAGAAGACCAGGAAGGAAGCCATGGAGTGGATTCTGGGGTGCAGCTCATTAGAGTGTGGGTACGGGGCACAGCTAATGAAGGTCTGGTTGGTGCTTTCCTCGTGGAAGGGATGTAGGTCAGAAAATACAGCCTCTGGGATGGCCAGAAACATGGAGATGATCCAGATCAGTGCGGCTTTGAGGCAGATCTTCATCAGGGCGTGAGAGGCCTGGATATCCATTGGCCGGACGATGGCTTTGTACCTGGGGCAGGGAAGAGGGAAGTTATCTATTACTATTATGGGTGCCTGGGCCGGGACTAGGGTGAGGCCAGTGAGGCCCCTGAGGTGCAATACTTAAGGAGGCGTTGACTGTCAGGTTCATGCAAGCGCTGACTCTGAACTCACAGCCAGCGCCTCCTTAAATGCTGCACCCCAAGTACCTGGCTCACTTCGTCCTAGTCCTGGCCCTGAAGGGTGCTGCTCCCTTCCCCCTGCAGTAATATTCTGCCCACATTCTTTCTTGATTTTAAGAATACTTCTCAGAAAAGCTGAAGCTCTATTTATTTTTCTTCTTAAATCACAGAAATGAATAACAACGCGTGTTTAACAAAGGATGCTGGAACAAGAAGGTTGGCTTTTTTTTTTTTTTTTTTTGGCAAAGCCTTCATTTTGAGTATTCAAATGCAGTTTAGGAAACCTTTTGTCACTGAGTATTTACATAAGCCTCTTTTCTTTTTCAAAGGTTGCAGAACAAATAGTCCGCTGAAAAAGTCACACACAGAAGCATCCCTGTAATTAACAAATGAATCTCCCCGCCCCGCCCCCTCTCTTTCAGCCTCATCTTCTCTTGCAATATTTAGGTCCTTCCTGGTTTCTGTGCTACCTGTGCCCCTGTCGTGGGTCGAGTGCTCTGGGAATGAGACATTGAGATGTAGTCAGGAGGACACAGAGTTTATTGTTGATGAACACCTGTGGGGAAAGGGAAGGAGGCAGGACTGCGCAGAGGGAGCTGTCAGACCCTGATGCAGATCTGACAAGGTCTACGCCAGCCAAGGTGACCAACCATCCTAGTTTGCCTGGGCATTTCCCAGTTTTAGCACTGAAAGTCCTATGCCCTGGGAAACTTCTCAGTCCCAGTGACGGTGACAGCTGGTCGCCCTACACCAGCCCAATGGGAAGCTCAGGAGCAAAGATTGCCCAATGAAGGGGTCCCGTCTTGGTGGAAATGGCCAAGCCCTTGTATCACCACCTGGCTTGGTCACTGGCTGGGGCCACCCAAAAAGAAGGTGACCTCAGTTGCTACCTGGTTCTGTCACTAGGCAGGAGCTGCCCAAGAAGAGCATGACCATAGCTTGAAACGTGAAGTGGACCCAGAAGGAGCTGAGAGCTGAACAGCAAGTCTTTCCTTCAAGGGAGGTCTGAGCAGAGCATCTCCATGCCTGCTACAACTCCCCACACAATGCCTAGCACAGTGGGCCACACACTTATTTTGGGTCCACCTGTTGAGAACCCACTAGAGGATGAGCCTTTGGGGGGCAAAGACTGGGTCTTTTTCTATCTTGGTATCTGCCAGCACTGCGATTTGCACACACGGCACAAACATTTGTTCTACTGCACATGAGCTGCTATAGTGTAGAAGGTGGTATGCGTTGGGACCACCTAAATGTGAGGGTGTTCATTGTTGAAAACGCTGTGCTGACACTGGGTTCTGCCTGTGATGCTCTTTTATATAGTGGACTTCAGTGAGAAAGGAACAGTTATTTCCACTTATTTCCATGTTGATCAAACCTCCATTGAGTTACCACTCTTGGCTGCACTCTGACTTCTTGCTCACTTTCTGCGACCCTCCAGGGAAGGGGGAGTGAGTTTTGAGTGGTGAGTTTGGGAAAAAGAACCCAGCATGTGCACTGGGCTGAGAGAGGCCTGTGCTTCTCTAAGTGTCCCTGACAAGGGGAGTGGCATATGTAATTTAGAAGATCAGTGTCTGCAAGTTCATTATTGCTGGGCACCTAGGTCACATTCTCCAAACAGCTTTATGAGATATAGAAGTAATTATTTTTATTGTCATCTGTCTTATTTCTACATCTAGTTCTCTGTTCCCACTTCAGGTAGGGGAGAAAAGGTGAGTATTTATCAGATATCCCCAACACTCCAGAACAACACTGTAGTCCTGCTTCTGTGTACCCAGGTTTGCTTTTCCGTCCATAATTTGTATTAGTGCATTTAAAACAATTACAGGGACTTCCCTGGCGGTCCAGTGATTAAGACTCCGCGCTTCCAATGCAGGGGAGGGGGGCGGGTTCAATCCCTGGTCTGGGAACTAAGATCCCACATGCCACACGGCATGGCGAAAAAAACAAAACAAAACAAAACAAAACACTTATTAAAAAAAAAAATTTCAAAGGAGGTTCTACTGTCCTGTGGTGCTTTCTCTAGTCACTAGTCATTTCAAACATTTTAATTCCTAGTTTAGAATGTAGTCAAGGAATTGATTTTTTTTTTTTTTTTTTTTTGCGGTACGCGGGCCTCTCACTGTTGCGGCCTCTCCCGTTGCGGAGCACAGGCTCCGGACGCACAGGCTCAGCAGCCATGGCTCACGGGCCCAGCCGCTCCGCGGCATGTGGGATCTTCCCGGACCGGGGCACGATCCCGTGTACCCTGCATCGGCAGGTGGACTCTCAACCACTGCGCCACCAGGGAAGCCCGGAATTGATATTTTTAATGAAAGATATGTGAATATCCTCAGCCAGAGATGTATATGACTAAAGATATCTCTGATAAATCCATTAGAGATAAACTGGTAGTTATGACTTCCATGTGCATTTTCTGGCAGATAGCAGTCACAAGTACCATTAACTCTCCAAGGGAAGGTGATTCCCTCAGGCATGAAGCAGAAACCAGAGCGAATGGCTTACCTCCTTCTCTCTTGGGAGTCTTGTATTCCTAAGTGCAAAATGCCATGGGAACTATTGAGCTACTATTTCAAATTCACAACTTTTAAAACATAAAAGATAGTATAAAATATTTCTTTTATAGTTTTGCCAGAGAAATAATTTGAATCTAAATCTAAATAAGCCTCTAGATCTATGTACCAGTTTTCAAGGAATGTGGGGATAGAAGAACCTGCTAGATGACGCAGTCAGTCAAATCCTGAACTGGAAAATTCTAGAGGAATAATGACCCCATTTTTTCAACAAATATATGGCATAGAAGAGCAGAGAAAATGGTTTATAGACTGACTGATATCAGTGCAATATGTAGACTCCTTTTGGATTTTGATCCAAACCAAACAACCATAAAAAGATATTTTTGAGACTATTGAAGAAAATCAAATATAGATTTAGTACTGGTGATATCAAGGAATTATCTTTAATATATTAGGTATAATAGTGGTATTGTGGTTCTGTGCTTTTAAAAAATCTTTATTTATTAAAAACACACCCTAGGAGTTCCCTGGTGGCACAGTGGTTAAGAATTCGCCTGCCAACGCAGGGGACATGGGTTTGAGCTCTGGTCCGGGAAGATCCCACATGCTGCGGAGCAACTATGCCCATGTGCCGCAACTACTGAGCCTGCGCTCTAGAGCCCGTGCTCCACAACGAGAGAAGCTACTGCGATGAGAAGCCAGCGCACCGCAACGAAGACCCAACGCAGCCCCAAAAAACCCCCCAAAACAAAAACACACCCTAAAATATTTATCAGTGAAATAATATAATGTGTAGGGTTTGCTTTAAAATATTCATATATCATTTTTACAATTAAAAATAAGTAAAAATGCACTGCCAACAGTTTTCTATTATGAAATATTCATAAAATAGCAAAGAAATTACAGAAATCCCGTTTACTAAGCTCTTGCCTTGTGCCAAGCAGAGAATAGCATTGAAATGATCTCATTTATGTTCCAGACAACTCCAACAGGTAGGTGCTATTATCCCCACTCTACAGGCAACAAATTGAAGCTCAGATGGTTTCAGAGGTGGTGAAGTCAATATTCAATTTGGGACCAGCTCTTTTCAGGATAGTACAGCTCTTTAAGAAGAAAGCTCTGGGAAAATCCTTCCTAGAGATAGAAAAATAGACCAGCCATTTCCCAAATGTGTACGGAACATACCAACTGTTCCCTGGAAGTCTAATGGTTCTATAGAGCTTGGAACATAGCAGTCTATATCTTCTGGTTTGGGCTGCTCTGCCTGGAGCTCCCAATGAAGGGAGACCCCACTGGGCGGTTCTCGTTTAAGAGTGATGACTGGTTGGACTAGGATGGATACCAGCCAATAATAATCGAAACCAGCCGATAAACTGCCTGGCCAACTACCAAAGAGTCTCTCTTTCTCTTAAGCATTTAAACTGAAAAATTGAGAGGATGTAGTTAGTCAATCGTAGATGATGGCAATAAAATATTATGATGCTGAGGAAGGGATCAGTGCAAGATGAATAAGCAAAGTAGGTAGAGTGAGACAAAGACAATGAGGCAGATATAAAAGCAGAAGAAGCTGAGATGATGTGGCTGTAAGTCGTACAGAGGGTCCTTGGTTCCTGGCCCACAAATTACTTTTGAATGTCCAAGAGGTGTTCTGTTATAATCTTACAATTCTCCCGTTCCCTTTTCACTTGAGTTAGTTTAAGTGGCAACCATTCTTTGTCAACAAAAGAGCCTTATTTAGAACAATTAGACATGGTGGTCATTTAAAGCCATCATCAGATTTTATTTCCAGGATCATTTCGCATAGATTATCCCCCACTTCCGGTCCTTTGAAAGAAAGAGCTGTCAACTTTCGATTGTACTCAAGAGAGAGACTAGTCTGTGTCCTATTCTTAAATTCGCCATCACTTTCTTGCCTCTGCCCTTTCGTCATGCCTGATTCCAGAGTCTCCATTCATCTGAAGGCTGTCCTTCCAAATTCCAGCTTATAAGTATCATCTTGAAGCTTTTGCTGATCAATCTAGGCCTCGATAATTCCCATTGCTTCTCCCAACCTGTCTAATTTTACTCTTCTCGTGTTAGGCTTACTCTACACTACCTTGAATTGCTTGCTAGCTTTCCATGGGCATGTCTTTTCTACCTGACTTTCTCGTAAGTTCCTGAGGTCAGAAGCTTATATCTTCTCCTCTTCTCTTCTTTCTGTATCACTGAAAATGCTCCAGGTCCCCTGTTCCTCTTACCACTTATTGCAAAGTAGAGGCTCAGCAAATACTTGCTAATCAATTAAGATTAATAATATGGGACTTGCAGATGTGTCTTTTATTTTCAACTTCTCATAAATAAGCGACAGCAGATTCACTTTCGCACACCTAGTAAGAGTCATTCTTCCACAGAATGACCAATTCACTCCTCTGACAATATGGGGCCAAAGACAATTGCTTCCCACTTCTGAAAACATCCGTGCTTCATTTTTCTTATGCAAACACCGGAAAGGTCCAAAACATTCTCTCTGCAAGATTAACGTGTCAAAGGGATTCTTGGCAAGTAGAAGTAGCTGGTTTCCACACCCAGGGTTGGCAACCTTTGCCCACAGAAAGGTATGTCTTTTATTCAAACACGGGCAGTTTGTTTAGTTTTAAGGATCCAGCATTTCAGCCCCTATTTGTTCACAATTACCTACCGAAGTCTGTAGGAATTGTTGAACAACAATATTTTAAAACCTCGATTACAATCCTAATGCACGCTACCTGGAGAGGCCTGAGGTGAAGAGAAAACGAAATGAACTAAATGTTCTCTAGGGTAATTGACACATTGTCAGCATTTAAATTAGAATCCTAATACCTAATAAGATTTGACAAGACTATTAAACATTGGCTTTATCTCCTCCTGAGAATAATGCCAAGAACTTTTCTGAAGAAATGTGAGGTAATTATTAGCTGGTTTGTAAAATGACTGTGGTCCAGAGCAATGGAGTCTTACCTCCTTTGAGCTATTACATTGCAAATGGAGAGTTTGCTGGTCCTTGGTACCCATCAACTGTTATCTTTAGTTATGTAACAGATTATAGTCATCCTTTTCTGTTCTTCTCTCTGGGCCAAATAACTCCAATGCTCTTTTTCACTCCTTCTTAATATACTCCAGTTTCCTTGGGGCTCTAATGTGAATTTGGGAGCAGAGACACCTAGTTCCTAATGGTGATTCTACCCACTAGCTTTGTGATCTTGGACAAATCACAGACTCCTTGCACCTCAGTATTCTCATCCCTGAACAGGACATAATTCCTGCAACCTTCAATGTAATAACTGATTCAAGCAAAAATAGTAAAACCACTGAGGGAGAGGTTTTCGGGGAACAAGGTATACACATAGTCTCAAAGAGTTTCCCCACAGATTACTATTTAATTACAAAAGGAAAATGGACCTTTATGTTGGGGAGGTCCAGAGGTCACCTCTCTAATCAAGGGGTCAAACCCAGGGCGAACTTCTCCATTAGGCAGGCACGGGTCTGGGGCCCATGATAACTTTAGAGGCTCGGGAAAATGTTTTAATTTCTTTTAAAATCAGGAAAAAAATAAACATAATCCACCTTGGATTATATTTATCTTTGTGCCAATACAACTATAAAATATACTTTTTTATATGTTTTATGGCGAAAGGATGCCATGAAGGTAAAAGTGCAAAGGGCCCAGGAAATTCATAATGTGGCCCTGATCAAACTTAGCATCACTGATAGCAGGACAATCTGCGATCCTGTGCCTCCTATGCAATGCAATGGGAAGGACATAACATTGCCTATGCAGTGTTCTTGTCTCCAATTTTTAACCTGAATCTACTTTGAAGAAACAATCAGACAAATCCACTTCTGGCACATTCTACAAGATAACTGGCTTGGATTCATCAAAACAGTCAACATCATCGTTTTAGACGAATGTAGGGGAGCTACTATTCTACCTTAAAGGAGATTAAAGAGATATAACAAGTAATCTTTTTCACAATATGTCCTATGTCAAAATATTATGTTATACACCTTAAACTTATACAATGTTATGTGTCAATTATGTCATAATAAAGCCAGAAAAACAGAGATATAATAACCAAATGCAATGCATATGCCTTGATTTGGTCCTGGATTTAGGGGGCAAAAAAAGCTATAAAAGACATTTTGGGGACAATGGAGGAAATTTGATCATGGATTACACATTACTTGCTATTAAGGAATTATTGTTAATTTCATTGGGTATGATAGCAGCATTGGGGTTATGTAGAAGAGTGTCCTTGTTCTTAGGAAATACACAAACGTACTTAGAAGTGAAAGGTCAGGATGTTTGTACCTTACTTTCCAGAGTTCAGTAAAATAAAACAAAACAAACAGACAAATATATATACTAGAGAGACATATAATTATTATATACTTTACATATATATGTGCTACAAAGAGAGTAAGAACAAAATCTAGGAAATGTTCATTGTGGAATGTGGGTGGGTATTACACAAGAGTTCATAAACAGGTTGGGGAGAAAACTTACTCTAAAATATAGAATTTTTAAAAGACGAGCAAGTAGTAAAATAATAATCTTAAAATAATGTGGTATATATTTTATTAACAGTAAATGCTGTTGTCATGGGGAAAACTTTATTATAATTATAATTTCAATGGGATTGAATGTGTCATATCTGATTAGCGACTCTACCAGGAATGAGGGAAGTGTCTTCTCTACTATGTTCATATTGTTCTCTTGGAGTTGCAATTTTAGTATCATCTACAATCTGTGGGGTTTTGTTTTGCTCTGTTTTGTTTTGGCAGGAATATTTTGAAGCTAATGTTCATTTAGGGAGGTTAATTAACACTAGATTATGCACAAGCAGATGTCAGTCTGTAATGCCTCTCTATTAGCTGAAAGTGCAGGGAAGAGTAAGGTCATTGTTGAGACTTGTACATGGCGGGAACCCCACTCCTGCTGCCTGAGCTGCACATGACAAGGGACCCTCTGACGTGGACTCAGTGACAGGTTGAGCCTCAATTTGGATACTACACAGTATTAACTTTTAATTCATCCTTATTTTTAAATAAAAATCAAAATAAGTAGAAGTGAACTCCACTTTGGGGTCCATTGTCCCAGAACACACTTTCCAGAAAATTTAGCTAAGGTTTCAGGGGGCTTTCTAAGGGTCTGCAGTGAAGACCTTCTTGTATCCGGAAGAGGGGAGCTTAAAACTCAGACCAAGACAGAGGATCAAGATCCACATTACAAAGTGTACTCATATTTTTTCTTATTTTCTTCAGAGAGATCCAGATACAGATCGTGGATCCACGCAGGACCACCTCTGAGTAAAATCCTGAAGTTACACCTTTGTGAATCAAAATTTCCCCTCCATTGTGTTCTCCCCCTGGAGGAGCCCACTGTCTCCCTGCTTTGAGGAAGGGAGTGTGTATCAGTCATTTGCTCTTTAGTATGGATTCACGTCAATGAGATGACCTTCCTGTATGTAGAGTTCTACCTCTGATTATGTAAGGAAGGCTCTGTTTCCCAATCAAAGTATTTTTGTTTATTCCTCCATCCAGCAGATGGAAGAGACATTTGGGGTACAATGGATGCAGGCAGTTAGACTTCTAAATATTTACTTTCTTCAAAGGCTTACTCTGTAAGTGTCATGTGGGGATTCTTTCTTGTAACAGATTGTGGAGGAACAGGACAATTTTGTACCTGGGTTTCAATTAGATTGATTCTGTTAAAAACAACAACAATGATAATGGCTAAAACTTATTGGAGACTTCCTGTGGATCAGGTAACTAAGCTATGAATTTTGTTTAAAATGTTGCTTTTTATCCTCACAACAGTTCTAGTAGTAATAATATGTGGCAGGTACTAGTATTATTGCTCTTTTACAGATGAGGGAAATGATGCGAAGTACACTTTCCACGGCCATCAGTGCTAAGCAGTGGAAACAAGATTTGAGCCCATGCAGGCTCTCCCCTAAGCCTCTACCACCAGGCCCTACTGCTTCCTATAATGATGGTCCTGTGGTTGACCAGGCAACCTGGGCTTTCTAGTGTAGGGGAAGAAAAATCATTTTCCCTCTACCCTTCTAGGTTCTTGACTAAGACCCCATACAATAAAAGGCAGCTTAACAGGAGAAAAACAAACAGAAGTTTAATAACATGTATACCTCCTTGACAACATGGGAGAGACCCAGGAAAACTGAGTAACTCCCTGAAAAGACCCGAGCCATCACCTTAAATACCATCTTCAGCTAAAGACCAAAGAAGTGGGTGAGGGCTTCCCTGGTGGCGCAGTGGTTGAGAGTCCGCCTGCCGATGCGGGGAACACGGGTTCGTGCCCTGGTCTGGGAGGATCCCGTATGCCGCGGAGCGGCTGGGCCCGTGAGCCATGGCCACTGGGCCTGCGCGTCCGGAGCCTGTGCTCCGCAACGGGAGAGGCCGCAGCAGTGAGAGGCCCGCGTACCGCAAAAAAAAAAAAAAAAAAAAAAAAAAAAAAGAAGTGGGTGGGGTAGCCAGTCCTAGGAGGTTACCAGGCAAAGAACAGTAAAGTACAAGCTCATTCTACAGATTTCAGTCCACGCCTTCTACATTGATAAGTTTCTAGAGATTTAGAGTCATCCTCTTTTTCCTGGTACCAAAAGGGAGACACCCTTACAAATGGAGATTTCCCTTATAAATGTAAATGTTTCCTATAACAGGGTAACTTCTACTCAGTTTTTAGAGCTTCTCCTATATGTGCTATTTTCTTTTTAAAAATTTATTTATTTATTTATTTTTGGCTGTGTTGGGTCTTCATTGCTGCACGCAGGCTTTCTCTAGTTGAGGCGAGCAGGGGCTACTCTTTGTTGCGGTGCGTGGGCTTCTCATTGCAGTGGCTTCTCTTGTAGCGGAGCATGGGCTCTAGGCGCATGGGCTTCAGTAGCTGTGGCACGTGGGCTCAGTAGTTGTGGCTCGCGGGCTCTAGAGCGCAGGCTCAGTAGTTGTGGCACCCGGGCTTAGTTGCTCCGTGGCATGTGGGATCTTCCCGGACCAGGGCTCGAACCCGTGTCCCCTGCATTGGCAGGCGGATTCTCAACCATTGCGCCACCAGGGAAGTCCCTGTGCTATTTTCTTAAAGAATAAAAAAAAAAAAGTCGAAAATTATCCTTATGCCAATGAGGCACATTTTGGGGCAAATTCTGCTCCCCTTTACTGGTATTGGAACTAAGGAAGAAAACCAAAGAAAGGATCAGAGTGTCTCTTCCCTGCCTGCTGCAGCCATGGGGAAAGTAGTGTCTTTCTAGACAGACACAAAATTTTTATTCTTCCTCCTTGAGTCTGTTATACCTAATCTCCTGCATTTTCACCCCCATATATACACCCTGAAGTTCTCTGTGGCCTGAGGCCAAGAGTGAGGTCTGGACTCTTTCATATATTCAGAACTCTCAGGGCTTAAAGAGGCCATCTCAGTGAGACACTGGAGCAGAGGTAAAAAGGCATCAGGGAAAGACTAAAAACCAAAGGCTGGAAGGAGGCTAGAGAAAGAGCCAACGACATGGGGAAGGTTTCAGAAGTGTAGGGCTCTGAGGGATGTAGAAGCTGAGGTATAGAATGGGAAGACAAACACAGGCAACTGTTGGACATCTGATGGTGCTTTGGCAGAAAGAGTTGAGCAACTATTAACCCTTGGGCCCAAATTGGGTTTCAGCAGGATGATCTAATTCCAAAGCTCAGTGCTAATCCTGTAAGGAGCCCATCAGAAGGGGTATAAACAGGATGAAATATTACAGTTGCCAGAGGGTATGTTTAAAACGACAAAGGAAAGCAGTAACCCAGTTAAATTTCAGTAGGTGTGCAAACATCCTGGCACAAGTTGTTCGAAGGCCATTCCTCAAAAATGTTACGGAGAGAGGAACATATATTTATAACTTGTTAGAATTTTTCAGCAATTTATTTATTTATTTATTTTTTCTTTTCCTGCGGTACGCGGGCCTCCCACTGCCGCGGCCTCTCCCGTCGTGGAGCACAGGCTCCGGACGCACAGGCTCAGCGGCCATGGCTCACGGGCCCAGCCGCTCCGCGGCATGTGGGATCTTCCCGAACTGGGGCACAAACCCACGTCCCCCGCACCGGCAGGCGGACTCCCAACCACTGCACCACCAGGGAAGCCCTCAGCAATTTATGAGCCAAAAAATTTGAAGAACGTTCATAAATCCCATCTCAAATGATAGTTACACAGCCTGCATTTACTCTACTGCGTGGCATAGAAGATACACAGAGAATCGGGAAAAAAATCACAAAGACAGAAAAAAAAAATCACCCATGCTCTAGCGTGGAGGGTATAGTAGACTCTGGGTAATTAATTGTCTATATAAATTGTCATTCACCCCCAAACAGACCCTGAGACAAGGATTTAGGTGCATGTAGTTTATTTGGGAGGGGCTCTCCGGAAGCACAGGGAGGGAGTCGGGAAGTGGCACAGGGAGGGGATGAAAGGCAATATAGGGTACCACACAGGGCAACTGGAGCACAGGCCAGCTGGGGACCCCCTGAGAGACTGTGGTGAGCACATTCCAGAACTTGCCACCAAGGGCCGAGGAGGCTGGTGTGTCTACCCACCGACTCCCATCCCTCTTTGGTCGAGAATTGTCCTGCAGTATTAATTCAGGGCACTCCGGCCTGCCGCACACCTTCCCTTGGCCAGGATCACCCTCGGTCAGAGAAACACAGGAAGCCCAGGTCTGTAAGTGACCTCTGGGGTCCACCAACCGCATCCAGTATGTCAGTTCTTCCCCTGGTCCAGTTAAGTTATCAAACATATACAGAAAATGAGACAATTTCAGTTTTTAAATATACTTCAAATTATTGGGGATAAAAATAGAATTTCTGGGCTTCCCTGGTGGCGCAGTGGTTGAGAGTCCGCCTGCCGATGCAGGGGACACGGGTTCGTGCCCCGGTCCGGGAAGATCCCACATGCCGTGGAGCGGCTGGGCCCGTGAGCCATGGCCGCTGAGTCTGCGCATCCGGAGCCTGTGCTCCGCAACGGGAGAGGCCACAACGGTGAGAGGCCCGCGTACGGCAAAAAAAAAAAAAAAGAATTTCTAAGTTTCTAAATTATCTCAGTAAAATATTATCTTTTTTTTATTTCAAAATAAGAATCATTAAAGCTCAAAAATACCATCATGGCATATGAGTCATTGTGGCTAATTATAAAAATTTAAGAGCACTATATCTAAATAACCTTTTGTGAGAGGTTTTATACGTGGAGATATGATGACCCAACTTTGTAGCTTATTAGGTCTCCTGGCCCAGAAGGCTGATCCTGCCAGCATCGCGGAGGTAAACGCTAGTGGTGAAGGAGCCCAAGACAGGGAGAGAGAGGGACTGGAGGGAGACTGGGAGCCCCGTGTTCTACTCCCACTTCCATAATTAGCTATTTCTGTATAAGCAGGCTGTCTCAGTTTCGTTTTCTTTTTCAATTTTTATTTAACCAAAACTTATTAGCACTTATTGTGTGCCTGGTACAGCTCCCAACACTTTTCAAGTGACTGTCCACTAGAACATAAATCAGGTGAGATTTCAACCACGCTCTCTTAGCTCCCTTATGAACAGAAACAACAATCGTGCTAATGGTACACTCACTTTTTTGACTGGGAATTCTAACATTTCATAAAGAAGTCAACACATTATTTCATTTCACCATGACAAAAATTACAACAGTCCTGTGAAATATGAAAAGTAAATACCCTTATCCCTTTTTACAGATCAGAAAACTGAGGCTTATAATTTGCCCAAAGTCACACAGTTGACAATTAGAAGAATCAGAGCTCAAACTCAGACATCTCTTCAACAAAATCCAATGCTTTTGAATTTATCCTTACTATGAATAGTGCTCTATTAAATGTGAACCTCCAAAACATAATAAAATGAAGGAAGGAAGGAAGGAAGGAAGGAAGGAAGGAAGGAAGAGGGAGGGAAGGAAGAAAGGAAAGAAGGAAGAGGGAGGGAGGGAGGGAGGGAAAAAGTTTGTAAGTCTGTCACCATGAAATTTTGGGGGTATCTTAAGAACCAATTGGAAAAGTTTGCTTTGATTCAGCAAAGACAATGTCAAGGAAGGTGGTCTAGAGGCAGTTAGTTCATTTGAACAACTTTTTTCAGTTAAAAAATTTAATATAAAAGTGTTAACAAAAAAAAAAGTGTTAACAGTTCATTGTAGAAATTTAGACAGAGAATTCTTAAAAAAAAAAAAAAAGAAGAAAATCATCCATAAGTCTTACATGTGATGTTTTGATATATTTCTTTCCAACTTTCCTTCGTCTTTTGGACAGAATCCAGAGCATACAATTTGAGATCTTTTTTAGAGTCTATATATAGCCTAAGCATTTCTGCCTCAAGATGCCCATGACTCCTCTAGCCAGCAGGCGGCGCTCTGCAGATACCAGCTGGCCTGTCTGGGCACCATGTCCATTTAGCTCTGAGGAGCCCTGGTGGTCACTAGAGGACAACGCCCCTGCCTTCACAGATCCCTCCTAGGATTAGCTCCAGTGCAACACGTCCCGTCTAAATGAAGCGAAGCATCCCCACTCCTCAAAAACTAGCACTTTTAATAATCAAAAGCATATCTTCAGCACCTACTTTTGCACGGTCCTGTACTAGGTACAGAAGAGGTCAAGAGAAGCATAAGCCCTGGACACTCAGTGACATTTTCTCTTATTCCATCCTGGAAATTAAAAAGGCTCATGCACCCTGGGTCACAGGACTCTGAGTTTCTTAAGTGTTGGGTCTATGTCTTGTTCATTTTATGCCTATTTTGCTTACTGAACAAATATATAATTAAAATTAAAAATCTAGAACTGTGCACCCAATTTGTCTGGCCTGTATTGTCTTACTTGCAGGTAAGGAAATGGGTTCACAATGCTCAAAATAACCCACTCCTCCGCTGCCACGCTCCTAGCCAAATCCTCCTCTCAAGTCCACTTACCCCAGATCAGTCTGGACACCATCTTATTAGGCTTTTCCCAAGAGATCTCCTGTGACCCAAACACATCCTATTTCTCTAACCATTTCAAGTCCAGAAGAATCCCTGGGGGTACTGAAGAAATGATTCTCCCTGAGCACAATTTCCCTTTTTAGCAATTTTAAGGTGACTTGCTTACATGAGCGCATAATGAAAAGATACTCCCTCCTATGGGAGCTGGAACCCAGCTAAGTCTGGGTTTAAAACTCTCATTTTCTTCATTTAAACAACTGTTAGTGTCACAGAGGACCCAGGCATGCTGGAAAAGACACGTGGCTTAAAAACGTTGGCCTGACTCTCAATTTTTTGATGATCCAAAAGCTAATGTGCCTGATATGATGGTGCCTCATACCGTAAAGCATCACACAGCTGTATGATCTGTCTTTATGATCTTCCCTAGGAAGTCTGTCCTGGCTAAGTGGACAGGGGTCATGGATCCCCTTAGGTCCCACTCCATCTAAATAGGAAACTCTCTCTGCTAAATGACCACCTCAGCAAGTGTGTACACGCCTGTATATCAGGGACACCAACCTAAAGCCAGCTGGCCAAACCTGGCCTTCTGCCTGTTTTCATATGGCCCACAAGCTGAGTGGTTTTGACATTTTTTATGGTTGGGGGAAAAAAATCAAAAGAAGAAGAATACTTCACAACATGTGAAAATTACACGAAATTCCCATTTCAGTGTCCATAAATAAGGTTTTACTGAAATTCAGTCGTGACCGTTTGCTGACATCATGTCTATGGCTGCTTTTGCGCTATAACGGCAGAGTTGAGTGGTTGCAACAGGGACCTCATGGCCCACAAAACCAAAAATATCCACTATACGGCCCTTTACGGAAAAGGTTCCCCGGTCCCTGGCCTATGTGCACTGAATGTGTGACCAGGGCTCACGTTTCTGTTGCTCTCTGCCTGTCCACACTGGAGCTGGTGGTTCCTTCTTTAGACAGAGGAAAGCCCGTCTTGCATTTCACACTGAACCGCCCATTAGGCTTATTAATTCGTGATAGTGAAGACTACAGGCCACTAACCTCTGGCACTGGTCTTCCAGTATTAAACACTCATGGCTCAGGATACTTAGTCAATCTGTCAGCACATTTAAATACTAATTTAGTATCTCAGGCTCTCCTTGGCACTATGGATATAAAAGTCCCTGGCCACTAAGGATTTAAAATCTGGTCGAGGGACTGAGATACATCCAGGTAAAGTCCTTAAAGAACAAGAGAATGATACTCACACATGTATATTCTCCTTCGTGGAAGACTCAGAACAGATGATGCTAGGTCGGTATATGCCCTGCTGTCATCATGGTACAGACATATGAGAATATGTTTGATTATAAACCTGCTTTATATATAACTATGGAATATAAAACTTAGGCATCCTCAAGTCCCATTTCCTTAACTTAAAGAAGAGGAAACTGGTGCCCACAGAGTTCCCACAGCCGGTTAGCTGAAAACCAAGAGTAGAACCTCCGTCTCTGGATCCCCAAGTCACTTATATTTGTCTACAGCACTTCGGATTTGCAGGCTTCTTAAAGCACAAGTGAAGAATGCTTAAAACTAAATACTGACCACATTTATCTTCATCTTGTAGTATATATATGTATTCCTGAAGCCATCATTTTAACCTTCAATTTCACCTCTGTTGACAATCTAGGAAAGAAAAGATGCCAAATTCTGATTTTTCTGCTCTTCTGTGATGTTTCCAATCATTTAAAGTGGAGAGGGAAAAGATAATGAAATTCTTAACAATCTGTTTTGTCCGCCATTTATGTTAAAATAAATAAGCATTTCCCATATGTTCTCACGGATAAACTACTGTAATTTTGTTTTTACATAATTTTATATTGTTTTAAAATTATGTTTAAAGTATTTCTCATAACAGAGGCCTGACCCTGGTATTAAATTGCCTGACAATAAAAACAAGCACCACCAAAGAGAATAAAGAAACCCTGAAAAGCTTGAAGTTGACCTGTAGTTATTCTATTTATATGTAGACAGCATAGAAATAAGTGAGTCACATGGACCTATTATCTATTGTCAAAGTAAATTCTTCTCACACTGGAAATAGATTTCTTTATGTGCCGCATTTCACGTTTTCCCCCTATTTCTTTCCTATGTAACCTTTAGCTATCACCACTGGCCAATTAGTCTGGGTACAATACAAAAAAAGAAAAAGTAATAAAGAACTGAAGTTTAAAGAAGCGTATCTTAGCAACATTTTGGCGCTGTCCTTCCCACAAAATTGCAGCTTTTATCAATCACTGCATAACTAAATGTCAGCTCTAGCTCCTGCTTATTGGGGCTAAGAGACCTGGCCTAGTTGAAAGATCCCAGAGGCTTTGACGTACCTATAATACTTGGCAGTGTCCACTGCCGCAGGCCTCAGCTGAGATTCCTGACTTACTCACTTTGAGGTTAGCCAGAGCTCATTTCTCTGCATCTAAATTGCTGATTTAATTTGAGCAATTAAATGCTGATGCTGATCTCTCTGAATGCTGATCTCAAAGGTCTGACTAGGTAGTTCTGGACTCCTCTTTAGAGGAACTGGGATGTGGATAGCTCGGTGGGCAGCAGATCAGGTCTTTAAGAGAGGTGGTACAGGATTTTCCACTTCTGATAATGGCAACCCAGCTTGTTGCTGACCAACTCTCCAGAAATGAAAAGCTAGAAAATCCCTTTGAAAACATCAGAGAAATAACAAGGCAGTAAGGATTTGAGGGGCCAAAATCCTGGAGAGAAAGGAAGTGCAAAGAGATGAAGCTGTTACTCAGCATCATTTTCCCCTTAAGGCATTTACCAAATTTCAAGCAGCACCAAGAGAAACTGAGAGCTGAGAAGAGCTTCTAGCAGTTTCAGGATGAAGGGGAATAATAAATTATTCAGGGCCCACAAAGGAGAGAAGCCAGGGTAAACACTCCAGGCTTACAGTTGAGATGCCCAAAGAGGTACATCCTAGTAGTAGCACTGAACCAGAAATAGACCAGTTCTCACAAAGACCAAGCCCAGCCTCCAATCTATTCAATCCCTGACAAGGTCAGATACACCGCCACCTCCTACCTGCCCACAAGAAGCAAAAGCTAATCTTTTCTGGAAGATAATACTATCCAGAGCCCCAAATCATCTACACTTCTTCATATACAAAATCAAGTTGTCAAACAAAAATTGCCTCATATACTGGGAGAGAAAACAAAATGGTCGAAAAACAAGAGAAGAAATATATAATAGAAACAGATTTATAGACGTTCCACAAGTTAGAGTTACCAAAGAGGGATTTTACAATATACTGGGACTAATTCAAGAAATTAGGCGACAAGATGGAATCAAATGGAAATTCTAGAATTGCAATATACAGTAACTGAAATTAAGAATTAAATGGAAGCTTCAGAAGCAGACTAGACACAACTGGAGAGAATTTTTGAGCTGAAAATGGCCAGAGTGAAGTACGGTGAGACAGAAGGATGGAAAACACAGAAAAGGTAATAGAAATGTATGGGCAAAATGGTGAACTGAAATTGTGTTTAAAATAGTTCCCAGTCACAGAGGCCTGACTGAAGTATGAAATCGCCTGCAGCAATAAAAGCAAAAACAACCAAAAGGGGAAAAAAACTTGAAAAGCTTTAAGTTAACCTGCAGTTATTCTATTTACATGTAGACAGCATAAAGAAGGAGAGCAAAAAGAGAATGGGGCAGAAACAATCTTTGAAGTTGTTATGGTTGAGAACTTTCCAAATGTGGCTAAAATCATCAAGCCACAGGTTGAAAAAAAAAGCTATGAATCTCAAGTAGGAAAAATACAAAGAAAACCACACCTAAGTGCAACATAGTAATGCTGTTGAAAACCAAAGATAAAGAGAAACATCTTAAAATGAGTCAAAGAGAAAAAAATCAATAATTTTAGAGGAGCTACAATGAAACTGACATCTGACTTCATAGCAGAAGTCAGAGGACAATGAATAGCAACTTCAAAGTGGGGAAGACAAGAACAGCCAGCCTAGAATTCTATCCTCTCCAAATGACATTAAATAAAGACAATTTCAGACAAATGAAACCATAAAATGTATCCCCATTAGACTTACACTAAGTGAAATACTTAAGGACGTTCTTTGGGCAGAAGTGAAATAATCTCAGATGATGTCACAGAGATGCAGGAAGGAGTGGAGAGCGAGAAAAGGTGAATACAGGAATAAATCTAAAGGTAAATATGTGAGTAAATGTAAGTATGTAAAAGCAATTAACATAATGTCTTGTGGGGTTTAAATGGATAGAGTTGAAATATAGAACAACAATAACCAAAAAAAAAGGCAGGAGGAAATTAGAATGAAGTTAAAGTGTCCTATTACCCTTGTCTGGGAAGTAGGAAAGTTCTAATTTATAGTAAATTTTAATAAGTCAAGGATACATGTTGTAAAGACTAGAGTAGCCCCTAAAAGAATATTGAGTTTGTATAATTAACAAATTCATGCCAGGAGGTGGGGGGAGGATAGAATAATTTAAATGTTTAATTAATTGAAAAGAAAGCAAGAAGGGAGGGAAAAAGGATTATGAAACAGGTGAGACCAACAAAAACCAAATAATAAAATGGTAGATTTAAACCCAAATATAGGGACTTCCCTGGTGGCACAGTGGTTAAGTATCTGCCTGCCAATGCAGGAGACATGGGTTCCATCCCTGGTCCGAGAAGATCGCACTTGCCATGGAGCAACTAAGCCCATGTGCCACAACTACTGAGCCTGCGCTCTAGAGCCTGTGAGCCACAACTACTGAGCCTGCGTGCCACAACTACTGAAGCCCATGCACCTAGAGCCCATGCTCTGCAACAAGAGAAGCCACCACAGTGAGAAGCCCGTGCACCACAACGAAGAGTAGCCCCCGCTCGCCGCAACTGGAGAAAGCCCACGCGCAGCAACGAAGACCCAATGAAGCAAAAAAAATTAATTAATTAATTAATTTTTTAAAAAACCCAAATATATCAGCAAAATTGAGGTTATCAGAGTGTCTGTGTTTATAGGGCAGAAACCTATAGCCAAGTTACAAATAGCAAATACATTTGTGTGAAGTCACTCATGTCATGCATACCCACAAAATACCAACATTGATGAAGGTAACTTAAAATTCATAATGCAAAGACATCCATGGCAAATTGGTTAATGGGCGTCATCAATTAAATGAGTATTTAAGATTACTCAAGGCACAAGAAAACGTGAAATGCTGTGAAATTTTACAGCCCGTATAGGAAAGAAACTTGATAGTGTCTTTCTCAGATGATCTTAAACATTTGATAATAACCTTAAACACTTATATGACATTACCAATAATGAGTTATGAAGCTGAAAGAAACTTTTCTAACCTCTCATTAATAATAAGTCAATTTGAATCAACCATGCGAGAAGACTGAGGTATCTTTCTAATTTCTCTATAGAAAAACATATCACCCAACAGGCACATGAAAAGGTGCTCAACATCCTTAAGCATTAGGGAAATGCAAATCAAAACCATAATGAGATATCACCTCACATCTGTCAGAAGGACTGTCATCAAAAAGAACACAAATAACAAATACTGGCGAGGGTGTGGAGGAAAGGGAACCCTCCTGCACTGTTGGTGGGAATGTAAATTGGTGCAGCCACTGTGGAGAACAGTATGGAGGTTTCTCAAAAAACTAAAAATAGAACTACCATATGACCTATTAATTCCACTCCTGAGCATATATCCAAAAAAACCAAAAAACTAATTTGAAAAGAAACATGCACCCCAATTTTCACAGCAGCATTATTTATAATTGCTAACATATGAAAGCAACCCAAGTGTCCATCAATGGATGGATAAAGAAGATGTGGTATATACACACACACACACACACACACACACACACACACACACACACACACAATGGAATACTACTCAGCCATAAAAAAGTAAGATTTTGCCATTTGCAGCAACACGGATAGTAGAACCTACCAGAATTCATTCATTCTTTTATTCCTTCCTTCATGTATCCATCTATTCATGTGTTCAATACACACTTATCAAGCACCTACTACAGGTTAGGGACTGTCCTAGTGTCAGTGAATATGCTAATGAATGCCATAGCCTCTCTCTTTTTTTTTTTTTTTTTGAGCTTATATTCTAGTGGTAGGAGACAGAAAGCAAGTAAACAAACAAATGAACAAAATAATTCTCAAAAAGATTATAGTGGATGATATTTATCCAAGAGAAATGGAGACATACATCCATACAAAAACTGTATGTGAATGTTTATGACAGCTTGATTCATCATCATCCAAAACTGAAAACAACCCCAATAGCCATTAACTGAAGAATGCATAAACAAACTGTGACCTAGCCATGCAATGGACTCAGCAATAGAAAGGAAGGGACTACTGATACATGCAACAACATGAGTTGAAAGAAGCCAGACTCAAACAACTACACACTGTATGATGTCATTCATATATTTTGGAAAAGATCAGTGGCTGCCAGGAGATTTTTTCTTTCTTTCTTTCTTTCTTTTCTTTTACTTTTTCTAGGAGCTTTATTTTCTGTAAGAACAACTTAGTGTGTAATGGAGGTTATAAACTAAAGAAAGTTTGGATGTGGAAAAAAAAATTCCCTCCTGGGTGGAGGAAGAGGATAGACTACAGAGGGACATGAGAGAATTGGGGGGGCTGATGGGATGTTCTATATCTTGATTGTGCTGGTGGTGGTTACATGACTGTGGAAGATTGTCAAAATTCATAGAAATGCACGACTAAAAGTTTACTGTGTAAGTTACACCTCAATCAACCTGAAAGAAGAAACTGGATGATAGAAGAGCGTTGGTCATTACTTTAGTCTCAGTGGCCAACAAAGACCTCCTACAGAAGGTGACATTTAATGTGTAAAATGAACCTGCAGCCTCTTAGGGGCTCCTAGGGAAATCAAATCATTTCATGTAGCAGCAAATATCAGATACTAATCCAATACTTAATAACCAGAATTTCAAAGATGACTGTAATAAAAAAGATCCCTTGATCTATTACAGGGAAGTAGAAAAAGGAATGAAGAAAAAATTTTTTCTTTTATTCTGTAAAACATGTGTTTTAATTAAGAGAGAATTTATGCAAACCCCACACACTAGGAGGACTTACAAGTGCAAAAATGCAAATTTAGTCTATTTTCAAAGGATGGTATTGAGAAGCACAGTTCAAAAACACCTCACCAGGGAGCCCTTTCAGTCTATGCTCTATGTTTCATGATTAAGCATGTGACCTGTCTCGCCTCCATGCATTTTAAGTCGCCAAAAATGATAATTAATCACATAAAAGTCTACCACTTTAAAAGACAATGTGTGAGAGACAAGGTCAGACTTCTTTGCTGCCCTTATCTCCATAGCACTCCAACTCAAAGAGTCTTGCTGGGAACCCCCCCTCCCACTGCGCCTGCCCTCTGAGCACTCCCAGAGCCGGCCAGCAGCTGTGACAGATCCCTCCCCATGGGGAGACAGGAGTTGAGCTTCCTTCTGGAGAGGCAGCGTATGCTTCAGAAAAATCATACCCTATAGAAGTTATGGACTGGTGATTCATGTAAACTCCTTCAACAGATAGACTTCCTGGGAAAGTTGCTTTACGAGACATTAAATTGTCCTCCCTTGTGAGAAATGGCCAGTCTCCTTGGGATCAGTGAAGCTGGGCTCTAGAACAGTAGAGGAGCTTTGGAATGACTGGGGTGATCCCCTCAGAAGAGGGCTAACTTGGAATCACTCAGGGTATCTTTCCACAGAACAGAAGAGTTCAGGATCAGTAGCTCCCACTGCCCAGAGAAGGGAAATGGAATCAGACTTTGTTTTGATGGTTTCTGAAGAAAAGTTTTCAGTTTCCCTGAAGGAATTGGGACTTGGAATGAGGAAACCAGGGTTCTAATGTGACTCTACTCTGAATTTGTTGTGACGAGGCCAAATTCCATCACCTCTTTTGGTCTCTGTGTCAAACAAGGTGAGATATTGTGATTTATAAGAAATATATATTTGGTCATTCAGATGACCAAATACATATTTCTCATATACATTTGGTCTTGTCCAGTCCCTGGCTCACACTCTTAAAACCCTTGGAATTTCCTAAGTGTGTTGAGAGTGATAAAGGTGTCTTTTGTTATGTTAATGACTTGGGGAAAGCAGTTAAGGATGGGGGCTGGTCACCAAGTGATTCAACTCGTGATTCAACAGACCTCTGAGGAGGGGGATGTGGCTGGAGGTTGAATCAGTTGTCAGTGGCCAGTGGTTTAATCAATCATGACTTCGTAAGGAAGCCTCCCTAAAAACCCAAAAGGACAAGGTTCAGAGAGCTTCTGGGTTGGTGAACACATGGAGATGCAGGGAGAGTGGCACCTGGAGAGGGCCAGGAAGCTCCCTTTCCTTGTATCTTGCCCTATGCATCTCTTCCACCTGGCTGTTCCTGAGGATAAAAGTATTGTACCCTTTTACAATAAACCAGTGATTTAATAAGCAACATGCTTTCCTGAGTTCTGTGAGTCACTCTAGCAAATTAATGGAACCTGAGGACAGGGGGTCATGGGGACCTCTGATTTTTAGCCAGATGGTCAGAAGCACAGGTTTGTGACTGGCATCTGAAGTGGGAGTGGCGGGTGGTGCAAGTCTCGTAGGACTGAGCCCTCAACCTGTGAAATGCGACACTACCTCTGGGTTAATAGTGTCAGAATTGAGTTGAATTCTCAGACACCTAGCTGGTGTTCTGAGAATTGCTTGTTGGATGTGTGGGGAACTCCTTCCCCCAATGTTGGAAATTGAGTCTCAGAACACCATGTATAAGGGTATGAACTTGAGAATGACTTCTACTTGTAGCTGCTACACTTTATCATCTTGTCGCTGCTTAAACATCAACCACGCTGTAGTTATTGTCCTCTTACTAGATGTAAGGTGGGCCTGGGCGTTGTAGCAGGCACAGACCCCATGGAGCGTCTCATATAATGAAGGAAGTAGAAAACACATCTATAAAAAGGACCTAGTAATACAAGGTAGGATAAATTTGATATTTAAAGAACAGTACAGGCAAAAGCATCTTAGGAAAGGGGAAAATATCAATGAAAGCCAAAGGGTCGGGGAATCTTCATGGAAGAGAAGGGCTTGAACTGTGCCTTGAAAGATTGGTAGCATTTGGATAGATGGAGGGAACAGCTCAGTCATCAGGGAGGGGGAAGTGAAGTAAAAGAGGGGAGAAGTCAGGCAGCATGTATGGGAGGCGATAAGAGTTTACCTAGAGCAGTGTTTGCTCTGGTGAATTTTGAGATAAGAAGGTAAAAAGATAGACTGGCAGATGGAAGAGGGCCTGGCAAAAGAGAATGGAAGGATCAGACAGAAGTTCATAGCGCAGACTGGAAAGTGAACCCCATAGGTATTCTTCAGAAAGTCTCAAAACTTCATCAGTGGGATGCCTAAATTCCCCAAGCCTGTGACTGGTGATTGCATTGGTTGCCTGTATTCTTCTCTCTTCATCTTTGAGCATCTTCCAATAGAAGATATTTTACAGACAGGAAGAGCCCATGCAGCTGGGAGGCATTCGTTATTTGCCTGAGGGATTCCTGATACCCTCAATGAACGAAAGCAGCTAACATGGATCCTGGGAAAGAGATTTGGACGCCAAGGCACAGAACAAACTTTCTTCTGCGTTGTCCAACAGAACTTTCTGCAATTATGGAAATGTTCTGTATCTGTGCTGTCCAGTAGAATCACATGTGGCACTGAGCACTTGACATGTGGCTGGTTTGACTAAGGAACTGAATTTTTAGTTTTATTTAAATTAAATCTTGGGAGTTCCCTGGTGGCCTAGTGGTTAGGATTCCGGGCTTTCACTGCTGTGGCCCAGGTTCAATCCCTGGTCAGGGAACTGAGATCCCACAAGCTGTGTGGCGTAGCCAAAATAATAATAATAATAATAATAAATTAAATCTAAATTTAAATAACCACATGTAGTTAGTGGCTCCCATGTTGGACCATACAGCTCTAGATGTCAGGAAAGGCTGATAACTACATTATCTCATAAATTCCTTGCAGTGAATTCAAAGAATCTGTACTTCAGGAAGGTTGCATTAATGTAATACTTTCCTGTTTCTTTACACATTCCAAATCACAAGGGAGGGGAAAACTTAGGAAAAGTCTTTTCTATGGAATCAAAGAAGGATGACTTTACAGTGGAGCACATCTGGCCATAGGATTTATTCTGTCAGCCCCATTCTAGCAGAAATAAAACTGAGTAATAATACTGCAGCAGACACAAGATAACTTGGGCATGTAATATAAATGCTATTAACATTAAATCCACCTTTATTCTTTGCTTTTATACTGGAAAAGAAAACGCAAACTCTCCTTACCCTTTTCCTGTTAGGTCTTAAATTCCACTTATATAATACTGAGGCACCTAGTATAGAGATGGGCATCTAGTAGCAAAGACCAGTATGTAAAAAAAAAATCCATCCATCCCAAACATTCACTATCTCTCCATCCATCTGCCCATCCACTCATCCAACCACCCATCCTCCTATCCATCCACCTCTTTCCATCTATCCATCCATCAACCCATCTCATCCCCCAAATCTATTTACTGACTCACAAAGAATAGATTTTCTCTCATTTGCCCAAATAATGAGAGCTTAATAGAGAGGAACAGAGAAGAAGCAGGTGACTGTGTGATATATTTTTTAAGAGTATGCTTTCAGATGATTAACCATACTTTTAATTAGTCAATATTTATTTATTTATTTTTAACTTTATTTTAAAAATTTTTTAAATTTTATTTTTGGCTGTGTTGGGTCTTCATTGCTACGCACAGGCTTTCTCCAGTTGCGGCGAGCGGGGGCTACTCTTCGTTGTGGTGTGTGGGCTTCTCATTGCGGTGGCTTCTCTTGATGTGGAGCACAGGCTCTACAGCGCAGGCTTCAGTAGTTGCAGCACGCGGGCTCAGTAGTTGTGGCGCATGGGCTTAGTTGCTCCACGGCATGTGGGATCTTCCCAGACCAGGGATCGAACTTGTGTCCCCTGCATTGGCAGGAGGATTCTTAACCACTGCGCCACCAGGGAAGCCCCAATCTATCTATCTATCTATCTATCTATATATATATATATTTTTTAAATAAATTTATTTATTTTATTTATTTAGTTTTGGCTGCTTTGGGTCCTCGTTGCTGCGCGCGGGCTCTCTCTAGTTGTGGCGAGCAGGTTCTAGAGCGCAGGCTCAGTAGTTGTGGTGCACAGTCTTAGTTGCTCCACGGCATGTGGGATCTTCCTGGACCAGGCCTCAAACCCATGTCCCCTGCATTAGCAGGCAGATTCTTAACCACTGCACCCCCATGGAAGCCCTAATCAATAGTTTTTGATCACCCATTAGGTACAAGAAACCATCTGAGGCACTGTAAGATATAATATATACGCAATCTCTGCCTTCTACATTCTTAATAATCTACTTGAAAAGTCAAAGCAATGAATATACGAGAGACTAAAATAAGACAAATGAATGAAATACTTCAAAACAGCAAGATGAAAGATGTCACGAGATAATTCATGTATTAGATAATAAGCCTCATGTTTAGAAGAGGGCCAGAAAATCTGGACTAGAATGGTCCAACTTAAGGCTTTAAGGAGGAGGCTTGAGCCAGAATCTGAGTGATGGGCAAGATGACAGATAAAAATCATGAGTTTAAAATTCGGAAGGACCTTAGAAATAATCTAGCTCAAGTCTATTATTTTACAGATGACTTAACTAAGGTCAGAGAGGTAAGAGACTTGGTCTGACTCCCTTATATGGGTAGTAATGGCAGAATAAAAGAAGCCTAAAATGCAGGGCTGTTGATATCCATTCCACTTCCATACATCACATGGGTTGGGGAGAAGAGTCTTCTATTTAGGAAAGAAGAAAGGATTCTGGAGAGTGGATGTGACTCAGCATGAGCAAGGAAGCAGAGCCAGGAACTTGTTGGTGTAACAACTGTGTATGAGGATCTCAATGTGTGTAAGGAGGGGAAGATAGCATGGGGTGAGGGGGAGGCTGGGACCAATAGTGAAGGGGTTTGAATGCAAATCTGCAATTGGTCAGTTTCGTGAAACACAGAATTCTGGTTTCTGGGACTGCCTTGAAGTCTCCCTTTAGTGCCCCAGTATAAACTTTTCTAGAAAAATGTTATTCTTTTCATATTAACAAAGACTCAAGTCCACCTGGGGGAGAGAAAGCTGCAGAAGGGAGGCTGGGATGAGTACTCGCATTGCTGGTCAATCTATAGGGGTCAGGGATGGATGGGAGCTAAGAATTTGCATATTTTTAAGCTCCCCAATGATTGCGATGATCATCCAGTTTTGAGGGTCTTCTGGTTCACCCTTTGACCAATCCATCAGATAAAGACTACCACTTTGGAAAACTCTTTGACAATATTTACTAAATACCTGCCCCTATGATCCAGCAATTCCTCTCCCAGGCATATACCCAAGAGAAACACTTTTGTTCCCCCAACAGGCATGAATAAGAATACCCAGAGCAGGTTATGATCAACCCCAAACTGGAAAAAATCCAATGTCCATCAGTATTAAAATGGATAAATAAACTGAGGTATATTCATACAATGGAACACTACACAACAATTAAAAAGAATAAGCCATTGCTATGTGCACCAACGTGGATGACTCTCCCAGACACAAGGATAGGCATAAGAAGTATGATTCCATGTATATGAGATTAAAGAACTGGCAAAAATAATACATGGTAATTGAACTCAGAATAGTGATTGCCTCTCTGTGGGGTTGGGTATTAACTGGAAAGGGACATAAAGGAAAATCCTGGAGTGCTGGAACTGTTCTTTATCTCTATCTGGGTGGTGGTTATGTTGTTATACAGAATATGTGAAAATATATTGAGCTGTACACTTGTTCAGTTTACTGTATATAATTATACCTTGTTGAGAAGAAAAAAATACAGATATTGTGTGTGTGTGTGTGTGTGTGTGCGTGCGTGTGTGTATTTGCCCTGCCAACCTCATGAGGTTGTTATAAAACTCCAATACCTTTCAAAGATGAGACGTACAGTCTTATATATTTTAACTAGCTCAATACCTATTCTTGTTGAAATTGGTTAGAGGCACTACTTGTGATTCAGGTAATTGGTCAGCTTTTTTAAGCCTTAGCAAAACACAGAAAGTTAGTTATATGGAAGCTTACAGTAATTTCTGAACTTGGGAAAGATGTGCGGTAACTGTAAACTTACTGAGAACACACCAGAGCTGCCAAATGGTGCAGCCTGGCTTTTGAGAGAGCCTTTCTGCTGATGGGGAATTTCGTCTGCTTTGAAACCCCGGAGAAGAGTTCCCTGCAGCTGTATCTTTCCATTGCACTCCCTCACTTTCCTCTCCCTCACTCCCCCTCCCCCACTCCCCACCCCATCCCAGGAAGACAGGAAAGGCCATCTGTACCACTGCACTCACCAACCCGGAAACCAAAATCTCATCATCCCATCAAGAAAATGACTGTCATCCTGAGGTGCCCTTGGCCACTGGTAACCAGCCACAAACTTGCTGCCAGCTCCACAGTTTGCCTGCCCTGGCTCAACAGTGAGACTGCCTGTGGTCATCAGGCCTTGGTGGGCATATGTTCAGGGTTAGAGCGAGCTGAGAGTGAGTGGCAGGAACCGAGAAACCCTGCCTAGTGGGCGCCGTGTGCAAACCTCGTTCCTGGGCTATTATTTTTCAGTCTGAAAAAGTTGTGTGTGCTGAGCAGTGTACTTCAGGCAGCTAAGTATAAACACATGTCTACAAATACTGATAACACTCTCTTTATTTGTCCATTACTCCACAAACCCCGATCACCTGGGGACTGTTTGTTCCTCTACAAAGTGAGAATCCAGCACCTTATGTATTAAAATGTGGGACATTTTCTTCAGAGTATAAATTTTCAAGAGCTGCTTCTATGCCTTCCTCAGTACACTCTCAAATCCCTTTGTATCTTTAACACCATAACATACAGTTGATTTTAAAATGAAAATTGATAGTCTCTGTTTCCTTGCACCAGTTTTTCTTAATTTGACCATATGGTCGACAATGTGTCTGAAGCCTATTCATTACTGTGTCCAGTTCTAGAGCCCAGAAGTACATAAGACATGCTCAGCAATTTATGTGAACAATCTGCAGGTATTTCCTGACTGGTTATTTCAAGCAAGTGTTTTTTACGTGATAGACACCTGATAAATGCTCAAAGAATGAATATGAATGTTTAAGAATGAATAAATGTGAATTTTTAAGCAATATGTTCACACAAGAAATGCAGTTCACAAATATGTATATTTCCCAGAATAAAACACTGTACTGGACTCCCTCCCCCCGCCCAAAAAACAAAAACCCTAAAAGTATTGTATATGGAAGTACATCAATAAAGATACTAAAATTTGAAATCAACCTTGAATGGAGCTTTCTCAAGGAAAGAAAAAAATCCAAATAATGCTTGGTTTCACCTAAGAGATACTTAGAAAAACCAGCACACAAACTGTTCAGTTCCAGAGAACCAAATACAACATCAGCTGTGAGAAAAGTTAAACTGTCTGAAGAGAATGGATTTCAAGGAAATGCTGCTTATTTTCTCCTCTTGGTTATTTCTGAAAGAACATTTGAAGAAGAAATGCAGTGGGACTTTTCTGTTCTCTGAAGACTTTGAATTGCTTCCAAGAGACATTTACCTGGGGTTTAAACTCTATTAGGTGTGATTTTTTTTTTTTTCCTCACCAGTCAATTAATTTTGCAGGGAGTGAGAAGTTAGGAAGAAGCAAGGCTAAATCAGCTGTCTCCAGAAAATGCACCTCAATCTTATACTCAGAGATTACCCCCACCGCTATCCACTGACTTTTCTTTCTGAAACCAATATGTCAAACTCAAGAAGTAGTCCCTAGAACAGAAACATGCCTGGAAGGGAATGGGAGTTTGAGTGAAACTTCCCTGCACACAAACAACCCTATTTGTCCCGATGTGGTAGCTCATTTACCGAAGCATCTACCACCCTCAGAGAGAAGGTCGCTGTCCTCCAGGACTTACCTGTCTGCTGAGAGAGCTGTGAGTGTGAAGACAGACACCCCTACCGAGGTAAGCTGGATAAAAGGGATCAGTTTGCAGCCAATCCTGCCAAACAGCCATCTGTCGGCCAGGTACCTGCTGGCATCTACAGGCGCACAGGTTACCAGGAGCAGCAGGTCTCCCACAGCCAGGCTGGAGATGAATACGTTCGGTACATTTCGCATGGACTTCACGGTACAGAAGATCTTGATCAGGGTGATGTTGCCAACGAGGCCTATCAGAATGATGACCCCATAAATTGCAGGGATGACATACAGGACCCCCGGGTGGAACCAGTCGTCGTTCGTGGGGAGATCCACACTGTGATTAGAGATGTTGCAGCGTACGAAATGGTCCACGTCCAAGTTTAGAAGCAAACAGTCATTCAGAGCCATCCTCTAGGTTCTTTCCCACCTAAAAAGTGCCCTTAGATGCTGTTGCTTAACTTTTGACTTTGCAGTTTGGTGAAGATGATGATAAAATCTATGCTGGGCTCTTTATCTTCTTTAATAAGAATACTCTGAGTACATAGAGACTATGGCATTCAAAATTGTCACTATTCTGACGCTGGCGCTGCTCTGGTCTTTACGTGACCAATGTAATACATCTCTAAATTCAGTAAGTTAACAACAAAACACCCACAAAAACTCAGCTCCCAAAGGGCTTAGAATCAAACCCACTCTGTACCAACTCCTTCTACCTCCATTCTAGTCTGAGTCTCCCTGGCTGCAGTTTACTAAGAACTTTTGGCCTGCTATTTTCACACGGCATTTCCCGTCTTTCCTGATATTTAGAACCTGAAGGTTTAAAGAGGGTAGAAAAACACTGTACCGAGAAAGCCTGAAATGCTATAGGCAGGAACGCTTTGCACGTCACCGGCTTCACCGGCTTCACCAGCAAACGGCAGCTCTGCTGAGCTGAGGCTCTGAAGAGGAACCGGGCTACTTATAGGCAGAGAGTGCCAGCCCCCTGCTGGACACTTCAGTCACTGCCCGGCCGCCTGCTCTGCCCAGATGAGACTCGCCCAACAATCTGCGGGTCCTAGCAGATAATTTGGGCTTCTCTTTTTCAGATGCGGCACTCCGCAAAGCACTGGAAATCTTCCTGATACTAGGCTCCAAATCCAGACTCACATCCCATTTTCTCATCTTTTCCAATACATTAGGATGACACGTTAAGGTTGCTATAAAATGAGGTCTGTCCCTGAATTAAATTGCACACAGATGAGCAAAGCGTCCACATGTGAGTGGTCCCACTCGGCCTTCCCACTGCCTATTTGAACAGGGACTGCTACTGAGGGCAAATAGGCACACGACTCCTGCCTTAAACCTTCAGCACCTGACATCTGGGAAGAGCAGAAAGCAGAACGCACACACGCTCTGTCCTGTAGATCTGCCAGGCCATTCTTTTTCCCTTTACCAGAGAGAAATAAAATCAGAAGCCAGCTGTGTTCTAACTCTCACAGATAAGTAGTCTTTTCCAGGAGAATTTTCTCATTGGATCTAAAAGGTACATGAATTGGCATTCTGGTGCAGCTATTTGCAATTTTAAGTTAATGTTTGCTGCGTTTTATAGCAAATTTCCTCGTAAGCTCTGAGTGAGAAATGAACTGTAAAGGAGTTACAGATAGAATACTGAGGAATTGGGGAGTGGAAAGAATAACAGAGTTGACAGGTGCCAGGAAAGGCTTTACTGAGGAGGTACTATTAGATTTAAGCTTAGACCTTTAGCAAAAATGCATAATTACATTACAAGCGTGAATCTTCAAGACTTATGTGAAGCTCTTCAAGCTCTTCCAGATACATCACAGGAAGCCAGTTACTAGCAGGCGCTGCCACTGAAAGTTTGGTTTTTCAGGATTCATAAGGAATAAAGAAGCTTGCACTCATCACCATGCCAGGGCCCACCAAGTGTGCTGTCATGGAAATTTCCAACGGCAGCTTACAACACTGAGGCGGCTGCCATGCTTCTTCCGTAAACCCAAGGGCTTGTGCTCCTCTCAGCCAGCAGTAGACTCTAATGTTACACGCCCAGAGGGCGAAGAGCTTCTCAGTGGTGATCAGTAGCACCATTAATGAGTCAGTAACCACAAGCCTAGTGGTGTTGATGAGTTACTGGCAGTAGAGCTTAATAATGCTGTACATGGACTCCCTGCTTAAGTCCTGGCTCCCTCATTCATTACCTTGGCAAGTTACTTGATGTCTTAAGCCTCAAGCTCCTCATCTGTAAAGCGGGGATAATTCGTGAAGTTAAATGAAATTACCCGTGTTAAGACTTCATAGTATTTGGCACATAGTAAGTGCTCAAGTAATAATCAGCTGTTATTATTAAACCTATTATTATTGTTGTGATTGAAAGAGACTATTTTTGTGATTTTATTTTGGAAAAGCCCAGTAAAGTCAGAAGAGAGACTGACCTCAGATCAATAGGCTAAAAGTTCTATCATAGCAGCCAGTCCTCCATTTACTTGAAAGTCATTTATCAAACACCTGCCAGTTTCCAGGCACTGTGTAAGAGCCTGAGAAAAATAACATGAAGATACATGTTATGATAAGACCCGTCATGATCCCAACTACTCAAGCGTAAAGTCAGAGGACCTGGTTTCAAAGAATAATGCCAAGAAGGGTTTTCAAGAAGATTCTGCAAATGCTTCTGTTCGTTCTCTACCGTATTCATAATTCTGCTTCTTGAAATTGCTGTGGTGGCTTTCTTCTCTGATCATTTACCTTTCTTCCTCTCAATGACAATCATTGCTTCTGGCGTTGTTTTTGTTGTCATTACCAGAGGGACAGCCTTGTAGGAATTATGCCAAAACTCAGAGAAATTCACCATTCTTGGACTAGAAGAATTAGTGAGGCATTGAACTGCCCAGGGTAGTCCTGAGCATTTCGAAACAGAGGTAGCAAAAGCCAGAACCTGGCTATATTATTATATGAAACCCGGGCATCTTTGGGCCTTTTAACCTTCTGAAAGTTCCTTGAGTATTGTTTAAATAGAAATAAACTCTGGCTTCTTTTAAAAAAAAAAGTCGCAGCATTTACACCCCATCCCCTCCCTTTTCTCCAGAGAAGGTGACATTTGATCTTTTTTTCAAGATTTATTTATTTATTTAATTTATTTTTGGCTGCATCAGGTCTTAGTTGCTGCATGCGGGATCTTCGTTGAGGCGCGCGAGCTTCTCTCTAGTTGTGGTGAGTGGGTTGTCTCTTCTCTAGTTGTGGCGTGCAGGCTCCAGAGCACGTGGGCTCTGTAGTCTGTGGCACGTGGGCTCTGTAGTCTGTGGCGCACGGGCTCTAGTTGAGGCGTGCGAACTCAGCAGCCGCAGCACACAGGCCCAGTTGCCCCGCGGCATGTGGGATCCCAGTTCCCTGACCAGGGACCGAACTCACGTTCCCTGAATTGCAAGGTGGACTCTTCACCACTGGACCACCGGGGAAGTCCCGACATTTGACCTTAAAGGCTATTTGGCAGAACCCTTTGAACAGAGAAAATAGTATGCACCTAGGATGGAGGCTTAAAGGAAAGAGCATGGCATTGAGCAGCAGACAGCTTCAAGCCCGGAAAGGGCATCCAGACTGGAAGAGAGGGGGCAGGGAAAGAGCAGTGTGAAATGAAGCCTGAGGCAGGTTTGGGTGAAATTGTGATGGATCTTGTATTCTTGTTAAGAAGTTTGGTCTGAAGGGCATGTTTTTGGTTCACAAAGAGGACTCCCAGATGTTGTTTCCCTTTATTTCTTTAGACACACCCGTGTGCTGAGTCAACCACACCTCTTAAATCCAACTGGGCTGTTAGTGTTTCTTCCCGTGTAAGTTACACTGATGCTGAGAGTTAGCAGTGATTCCTCATGGCTGTTGTTGGTGTTAGGTGTCCCACAACACTATAGACTGTTCTGATGGTATTTTAGGAGTGAGGATATATTGAGGTTCAACACTTAATATTTTCTGGGAGCAAGGATGTTTTAGAAAGCTAATTAGAGAATTTTGATGTCATTTCAACTAATTAGCTATAATGACTCTTTCCATCCCTACCACTTTGTGTCGCCTTCGAGCAGATCACCAAACATACTTAGACATTTGCTTAGCTTTTTATTTAATGGTGAGCATGAGATGCCTTTGACTTATGAAAATGACATAGAACAAACATAATACAAAGTCCCCGTCCTCAGGGACTCCAGTTTCTGAATAGAATTGGAGTGTGACTCAGCATCCTTTCTTACGTGTTGGGGCAGGAGCGTCATTTCTATTTCAGTCAAGAGAGTCACATTTTCCACTCTTCCAGACAATTGCATTTTGTTTTTTAATATGGGGGTGGGACACAGTCATTTGGTAGAATTTGGGAGGATGGGTGGACTCAACAGGACCAAAGAGAGTAAAGACAAAGTCTCTGCCCACCAGCTATGTGCATGGCACTGTGTCTTCCAGCAGCTGGCATTCTTGGTAGACTGACAATGAACATACACAGAAAAGACAAATGAATTATAGAGTGGGTAGAATTTGTAGGTGGAACCAGAGTAAAGAGAAGGGGATGCTTTGGGTCTGTCTGTGAGATAGTCTTGAACAAAGCTGTAGAGGGGAGTAATAAATGAGAAAAAGGAGACTGGATCTGCTGGGGAAGACTTTACATTTAAGGTTTCTGGTTGGACTTCAGTCTATAGAACACTGGTTCTTCAAAAAAACTCAAGATTGCCTGGAGTGCTTCTTAAAAATACAGATTCTGAGGCCATACCCCAGACCTATTGAATGAGATCTCCAGGGATGGAACCCAAGAATCACTATTTTTCATGAGGTCCTGAAGGGGTTCCAGCCCTCTGCTATGCTGGGGACCAATGATGCAGGCAGTGTGTGACCCCGAGATCACGGCAACATTACAGTCCTTGTGCCTGCCCTCTGTGGAGGGAGAGGGTGAGCAAGGAAGCACATTTAGGAGATAGTTGCTATGGGCCCTTGATACCCAAAGTGTGGTCCTTGAGCCAGCAGTTTGGGTATCACCGTAGAGCTTGTGAGAAATGCAGAAACTCAGGCACCACCCCAGATCTCCTTAATCATAATTTGCATTTTAACAAGCTCCCCAGGGATTCAGGTGCATGTTAAAGTTTGAAAAGTACTGCTCTAGGCATTAGGGAGCTCTGGCAGAAAAGGTTAAGAAACCAGGGCAGGAACTGGGAACAGATAGGAAACTGGAATCTCAAGCTCAGAATGAAACCAGCAACTGGACCAACTGGAAGCTGACTGAAGAATCCCTCATTTGGGGTTTTTGATATCCCCCTGATAATGGCTGGGAGTTGTCCCGGACTGCATGGCAGGCAAGCTGTTTTTGCCACAAGACAGGGGCCAGAATCCCATTACAAATGTAGGGAATCTAGGCAATGGAAAAGCCCAAGATGGTGAAATTTTTTAGGCTTGTGACTCAGTATAAACAGCAAGAACAAGAGAGAAGCCACTCTGGAGGGAAATGCTGAATCTGGTTTTAGGCATATCGAGTTCACTATATGAACAAGGGAAAGGAAGGAAGTCAACGAAAATGACAGCTGAAGTCTGGAGGCAGAGAGGTAAATAATTAAGAGGACTGGCTGGGAACCAGGATGATGAATGACAGTAGTTTAACTGTACAGAGAAATCACCAAGAATCAAGTGAAGTTAGGCTCTGAGGAAAAGGTCATGTGCTGAAAATCAGTGGGTACCAAACATGATTGCAATATTACATATGTGGCAGCACCATGGAGAAGCTGCTGAAAAGATTGCAGCAACTCTTGCTTGAGAAGAATCAGAGATGTCAAATTTTAGTGCTGCAGCAGGAACAAAAGAGATGGATGACTGTATCCAGATCCTGTAATGCCGGGATCACTTCAAGTTCCCTTCTTTTCTCTTAACATTCTGTGGCTTTTCATGGTGCTTGGAAACTCAGGAGAGATGGGGGGAGTCTTCTGAAAGAAAGAGTCAGGTTTCATTTTGTGCCACACAAAGCTGCAGAAGGGCAGGTCGATGCCCAGACAAGGCCTGGAGTGGAGCACCGGACTCTCAGTCAGACCCAAGGCTGACAGAACACCTCGCATGGCGGCTTGAACATATTCCACCAGTTCTTGGTACTCTTTCCTTCAAGAGGTGGAGATAAATTTTCCTCCCCTTGGATATGAGCTGCACTCAGTGACTGGCTTCCAACAAACAGAATGCAGCATCAGTGATAGTGTGTAACTTCCAAGATTAGATGACAAAGGACATTGCAGCTCCCTCCGTGCACTGTCTCTTAGATTACTTGCTCTGAAGGAAGTCAGCCCCCATATTGTGAGGACACTCAAGTGACCCTACGGACAGATCCCCAGGCTGAGGAACTGAGGCCTCCCGTCCACAGCTCTGTGAGTAAGTGATCCTGGAAATGGATCCTCCAGCCCCAGTCAAGCCTTCAGATGACTGCAGCCCCAGCCAACATCTTGACCACGACCTCAAGAGATACTCTAAGCCAGAACCATCCAGTCAAAACACTCTCGAATTTCTCACCCACAGAGACTGTGAGTTAATAAATGTTTTTGGTTTTAATCCACTGCTTTATGGTAATTTGTTATGCAGTGATAGATGTGGAACACCTGGTAAGTAGAATGGATGAAGGGCGGGGGGAACCACCAAAAAGACAAAATAAAACAGAAAAGAAATACCAGAAAAGGCAAGTGCTATAAACCAGGTTGAACCTTGAGTGGTTAGAGTGTGAAGGAAAGTATGGTCAAATCTAGAAGAGTTATGGAGACTGAAATCCATTTGTTATTCAGTACCACCAGAATTTTTATCTGGATAAAATATGTGTATTTTTAAAAAATTATAAATGAGGTGAACTTTCTTGCCTGGCCACCATGTACCTGAAAATTAGACTATTTATATCCCATTTCCCCATCTGCTCAGTGAGCTTGGGCAAGTCAGTTCAGTGAACATTATTTGCCACTGAACTGTTCTGTGCCATGGATTCCCCATCCATAAAATACAGAGCATTTTCCCTTGGCCTATGCTTCAGGACAACTTGAGGCATTAGTATCACCCAGTGGCACCTAAGGCAACATAAAGTGGCACCTTCCCCTCTGCCCTCAGCCATCTCTCTTTCCAGCTCTTCTTCTCTCCTGGAAGAATCTGATCAGTGAGACCCCGGGCCCCTCTGAAACGCATCCCTTGTATTATGTCTATACCTCTACTAATAGATGTCTGACAAGACAACATGTTGCTGGGATGAATTCCTTTTTAAACATTTTATTTTAAAATAACTTTAGGTTTATAGAAAAGTTGCCACGATAGTACAAAGAGTTCCCATATACCCTTCTCCCAGCTTCCTCTATTGTTAGCATCTATAAAACTAAGAAATTAGCATGGGCACAAGACTATCATCTAAACTATGGACTTTATTCAGATTTCACCAGGTTTTCTACCAGTCATTTTCTGTTCCACTATCCAATCCAAGATACCACACTGCATTTACGCATCATGATTCCTTAGTCTCCTCTTATCTGTGACAGTTTCTCAGACATTCCTGTTTTTCGTGACCTTGACACTTTTGAACAGTACTGGTCGGGAATTTTGTAGAATATCCCTCCATTTGGGTTTGTCTGATATTTTTCATTGTGAGACTGGAGATGTGAATTTGGGGTAGAAAAACCATAGAGGTGAGGTGCTCTTCTCATCACATCATATCAGGGAGTATGTATTAGTTGCTACTATAATAAATTACTATGAATTTAGTGGCTTAAAACAGAAATTTATTCTTTTACAATCTGAAGGATGAAAGTCTGAAATAAGTTTTACAGGCTAAAATCAAGCTGCTGGCAGGCCTGGTTCCTTCTGAAGGCTCTAGAGGCCTCCATCATTCCTTGGCTGGTGGCCACATCACTCCAGTCTCTGCTTATGTCATCACATTGCCTTCTCTTCCTCCATAGGCAAATCTTCCTTTGCCTCCCTCTTATAAGGACTCTTGTGATTACACTGAGCCCACCCAGATAGCCTAGAATAATCTCCCCATCTTGACTGCATCTGCAAAGTGCACTTTGCCACATAAGGTTTTTTGTTTGTTTGTTTTTAAAAGTAATTTTATTATTTTAAAATAAATTTATTTATTTTTGGCTGCCTTGGGTCTTTGTTGCTGCATGAAGGCTTTCTCTAGTTGCAGAGAGCGGGGGCTACTCTTTGTTGTGGTACGCGGGCTTCTAACTGCGGTGGCTTCTCTTGTTGCGGAGCATGGGCTTTAGGTGCGCGGGCTTCAGTAGTTGGCACATGGGCTCAGTAGTTGTGGCTCGTGGGCTTAGTTGCTCAGCAGTACTTGGGATCTTCCCAGACCAGGGATTGAACCCGTATCCCCTGCATTGGCAAGCAGATTCTTAACCACTGCGCCACCAGGGAAGTCCCACCACATAAGGTTTGCCATATAAAATAGTCACAGGTTCCAGGGAACAGGACCTGGATATCACTGGGGGCTATTGCTCAGCCAACACAGAGTACATGATACCCATATGATTTATCAGTGGCCATGTTAATCTTCAACACTTTGTTAAGGCTGTGTAGGCCAGGATTCTCCACTGTAAAGTTATTGTTTAGGGGGCACAGATTCCTTTTAATTACCAGAAATATGACTGTATTCATACCCAAAGTAATGATGTTGACATTATGTAACCATTCAAAATTACTTATATTAAGTGTCATTCCCTACCAGACCCAGTTCTAGACCCTGGAAATACAAAAATTAACAAGCAATGGTCCATACCCTCAAGGAAATAATTGCCTAACTAGGACAACATTTGCAATTTGTTTAAAGAAAGCAAGTTTAGGCTCAAAGTTTGCGGCCGCCCTTGCGCCCGCCCGATGTATGGGTGATATACTGCAGCGGGTGTCAGGGTGAGGGACGGCCATATTCGCCGGTGCAGCCCGAGCCGTTAACAACAAAAAGCGTGCAGGAGCTTGGCGCGCGCATGGACGCACGCACAGACGCGCGGGCCGCCTCGCTGTCGCCCGGCCTCGCCGCCTTCGCCGCCACCCTCCCGGGCTGGGCCCCGCTGCGCCCCGGTGCGCCCCGCCGCTCGGGGGAATGTCTTACAAACCGAACTTTACCGCGCACATGCCCGCCACCTCCCTCAACGCCGCTGGGAGTGTCCACCCGCCCTCCACCAGTATGGTGACGTCTTCACAGTACCGCCAGCTGCTGACTACGGGCCGCCATCTCTAGGCTACACCCAGGGAACTGGGAACAGCCAGGTGCCCCAGAGCAAATACGCTGAGCTGTTGGCCATCATCGAAGAGCTGGGGAAAGAGATCAGACCCACCTACGCGGGCAGCAAGAGCGCGATGGAGAGACTAAAACGAGGCATCATCCACGCTCGAGGATTGGTGCGGGAGTGCTTGGCTGAAAAGGAACGGAATGCCAGGTCGTAGCTGCCTTGTGAGCCTGGACGGTTTTCCATCTTCGGAGAGAAGTTACAGTTCATCTCCCCTGTTCAGACGAAACTTTCGTTTTCAAAATGGTAACAGTTTGGTTTCTCCTCCCCCTGCCCCTCCCATGGTTCACTAGGCTCCGAATCTACAGTCTGTAAGATTGAGGAAAGATTTTGCAGTTGATTGGGAGTTACATTTTAAATAGTTAGGAACTACCCAGGTGTTTGTTGTTGTTTTTTAAAGCATTGATTCAAAAGATGCACGTAAAAATTACCTATCTTACAGCAAACTAGTTTGTCTCCAAGATACCAGTGTCTCGCTCTCCTCTTTTGAATACATTTATGTTACCCGAATTGTTCTTTGATCCTTTTCATAAGCTGATACAACTTGAAGGGTTTTTTTTGTAGTGCGGACTTGACAGCACACTTAACTAGTAGCTGGTCCCCTCGTTTCCCATACACTATAGATTCTGCTTATCGTAAATTCTTTTTTGCTTAAGCATTTGCATGACTATTAGTGCTCTGAAGTCGATTTTTAAAATGCACAAGTTATACATACAGAAGAAAGAGCAACCTCCCAAACAAACCCAAAAAGGATCCCCGAAATTTTTCCCGAGACTGTATGTAGATTTCAGTTCTGCCTTTCCTGTAAGTTGATCCAAAGATCTGGAAGAAAATGGAACTGTTTGCATCTTTGTATTTATTACTCGATGTAATAAAGCTTATTTTCATTAAAAAAAAAAAGCAAGTTTATAAACATAAGCAAGCTTTCTGTTTAAAGAACCTGGACACTGTTTTGGTGATGACCTTTAATTGTATAGAGAGTTTTAGGTCATGTGAAAATGGAAACTAATTTTCTTATACTTTCTGAAGTCCGATTGGACTTTCTGTGACCATTTCCCACTTTTTGTTTTGTTTTGTTTTGTTTGCGGTGCGCGGGCCTCTCACTGTTGTGGCCTCTCCCGTTGCGGAGCACAGGCTCCGGACGCGCAGGCTCAGCGGCCATGGCTCACGGGCCCAGCCGCTCCGTGGCATGTGGGATCTTCCCGGACCGGGGCACGAACCCGTGTCCCCTGCATCGGCAGGCGGACTCTCAACCACTGCGCCACCAGGGAAGCCCCTGTAATTATGTTTTTAAAAGTCCTTATCTTTTAGAGCAGGGGCAGCCAACTTTTTCTAAAAGGCCAAATAGTAAATATTTTAGGCTTTGTGGACTATAGGGTCTCTGGGAAAGCAGCCAATAGAAAATAGGTTAAGGAATGGGCGTGGCTGTGACCCAATAAACTTTATTTGTAAAACAGGAGGTTGATCCATGGGCCAGAGTTTGCCAACCTTGTTTCAGAGAAACTTACTGAAATAGTTATGGGTGAAATGATGTGACAGCCAGGATTTCCAAACCATGGAAAGTGGAGAAGTGAGTAGGGGCAAAAATGAAACAGGATTGGCCAAGTAGGTAATTGTTGAAGAAAGGTGAGGGAATGTGGGGATTCATGTAATGCATCTATTTTGTATATGTTTTAAATTCTCCACTAAATTAAATAGTATCAAAAAGGTAATTTATTATTAACATGATAAATAATGCCAAACAAGTAACTACACATGTATCTTTGAGAACTTGGCATAGAGTGGAGCTTCCTAGAAGGTTTGCAGCATCACTCTGGCGATTCAGATATGCATTTCCTCTATTCCACATCAATCTGGAGACCCAAGATTGAAGTGGCATGGAGCACACATGATTTGGGATGGGACTGATTTCAGAGTGGCTGTTGGATTGTCAGCTTAGGAAAATGCCTCTTAGATGCAGTGGGGAAATAGACTGATTTACATTTTTTTTTACTACCCCGTCCCTCTCTCTCTCACACATCCTTTCTCGTTCCTCTCCATGGCCACATTAGTGCATTTTAAATTCTGCTTGTGTCCTACAGAACTCAAAAATGTGAGACCAATTTTTAGACCAAATTCCTTTTCAAGACTAGGTGTCCTAACCCAGGCTCTTTATCAAGGAGTCCAAAAAACTAGAAGTGGCTTTGCCTATATCCCTATTTTCCCGTATGAGTTGTATAGGCTCAAATGATTGTTTTGGACCCTTATGCTAAAATTCTAGAAAGGGCCTTCTTATACTTCAACAACAACTAAACACTCCATTTTCCCCCTGCTTGAAATCTACTACCAGCATTTACCTTTCTATTTCTCTTAGCAAGTTTTCTCATCCTTTTCTTGTAAATTGCCAGATAATGAATAGTACAGGATCTACGGGAAGGGGAGAGGACAAAGGATAAAATAATAGAAAGAACTAACATTGATTCCAGATATTATATACATGTTCCTTCATGGAGTCCTTACAGCCACCCTATATACAGGACTATTAACATCCCTTATACAGATGAGGAAATGAGGTATAGGGAGGGGAAGCAACTGGCCTAAATTTACACAGTTAATAAGTGTGTTCTGGTAACTGGGTGCTTAACCACTAGACCACATGCCTCTCAGGGGACAAAGGGTAGCAGCAGAGAGACAGTCATGCCTCATAGTTCTCCTGGGAGGTGAAACAGACAAGTAGGAAAGAGGGGAAACACTGAAACACAAGGAAGTAGAAATTAGGGAAAATTAGGGAGCTGAAAAACTAGTGGAAGAAAACCACAGAGAGTCCAGCAGCTGTGGTTTCTATTTCTTCCTCGGCAATGGTGTCCTGTGATTTTTGTTTTTCTGTTTTTTTGGGATGTCTACAGTCACATTTCTTTAATATCAAAGTAATTTAAGATGTAGAATAGAGAGAAGAAGAAACTCACTGATTTCTAATGGTGATAGGACCTCAACTGTGCTTCTTCTTTCAGTAAACAAGATGAAACATCCTCATGGAAACATGAGCAAATTATGCATCATTTTGCTGAAAACAGTGGCTTCAGAGTGACTCTTAACCACAGTGAACACGCCTCCGTTTCTGATCTCCTGGCAAAGAGGCTACTCATGGGCTCAGAACAAGGCTTGATGCGTCGTTTTCCATTCCACTCTCACATATCCTACCCCTCTAATAGTCCTAATTCCACTTCTGCATCGCTTTGCCAACAGTAAGGACACCACCTTTCAAAACGAACAGCTTCAACTGCACTGCTGGGATGAGAAAGACCTCACTGCAGTCATTTAACAACGTGCACTCCTCTTCCCTCATGTGTAACCTCTCTTTTTGATGACTATGATTGACAAGAGTCTTGCTCTTTGGGTTTTGTACTATTGGAATCAATTCCCCAAGCACATTCTCTTGCTTTAATCAAAGGTCTGAAAGTGTGGGAACCCTGCCTTTGAGAAGAGATTGACCCGACCACCCCTGCCACCACCAACCTCCCGGCTGCAAAGCTGACTTAAGAGGGATGTCTCATTATGTCTACAGCAAAGACAGCCCGGTTGCCAAGCATCCAAAAAATAAAAGAATAGACAGTTAGTAACTTTGAGCAGGTTAGACCAAACGATGATGTTTACGGGCTTCTGAAGTATTTTGTTTGAGATGCAGTGACTTCAAATGGTCAGGGGAGCAGAATTCAGTTAATAATTTTTTAAAATCTTCAATTAAAAAAAAACTGTTGAGTTGAAAACAATCAGACCAGAAAAAGAGTGAGGAGAAGCTTTTGTTACTAGGCAATCCAGAAGCATCACAAACTGTGCTCTGGAAGAAAAGCACTTTTTGCCCTTTCTCAGAATCAAGGAGATACAAAAGCAGGGCTAAAGTTTTTCCTTAGACTTAGCTGCTGCTGGGCCTAACCTGGACCCATTGGCCCCTTAAATTCTCACTCTAAGGTCGGGTCCTTTCAAGAACATGTATAGGCAGGGAATGGGAGTTACAACTAGTATTTGCTGAGGATTCATTCACCATGTGCCAGGCACTATTCTAAACACTCTCTTCTCTTTGGATTTTCAACCCTATTAGGTAGGTACTAGTATTAGTCCCATTTTAAAGATGAGGAAACCAAGGTCCAGAGAGATTTTATAATTCACCCAAGATTACACAATTAGTCACGGCTAAAGCCAGCTTTCAAATTCAGGCAATCCATGTTCTTAATACCATTCTCATTCCATGGGATTTCTGAATAAGAATTCTTGCTATCTAGAATCAAATATATTCTAGATTTCAACCAGAATCCCCACACCTTCCTAGCTGAGAAAATTGAGACCCCCCCCAAAATTAACAGACTGTCACAGTAAACTAATGTTGAGTGGGGGTCAGAAACTAGGTCTTCTGGGAGCTTACTGACTTCTCTTCTTCCACCTCCCATCCACGGTGCTCTCTTAGGAGACACTTCATCAGAGGAACAATGCATATACAGAGATGCGTTTCTCAGATCTTCCTTGTTGAGATACAAGGAATACAGTTAGCTAAGAAATTCCAGTTGATAAATGGCTTCAAGATCCACCTTAACTTTTGAGCTGAGGCCATGCTCTTCTCAGCAGCCCCCAGCCAAAGACCCCAGCATGGCGGGAACACTAAGACCTGGTCATTTCTGCCCAGTGAGGGACTCTTTTAATGGGCAATCTTTGTCCCAGAGCTTCCCACTGGGTTGGTGAAGACTTTTTTGGAGCTGCATCCTGGTCTGAGGCTCTCCCCTTGTATCTTTCCTTCCCCTTGTATCTTTCACAGGTGTTACCTCCCCAGCACATCTCTTCCTCACCTAATGCTGTTTCATTGCCTGCTTTATGGGGAGGACCCACTGGGAACAGGAACCAAGTCGACTTCTTTGATACTTCCAACATTGTAAGTGACAGAAAACAATCAAATTTAGGAGTCAGTGTTCTGAATACTGCCTTTGCTCCTCTCTCTTGTCTTTATTACATGTAAGATCTCTCAGTGCTAAGATACAACATTGTGCTTTCAACAGTCTCTTCCATGAAGGTGATCCTTAATGTAACATTCCCCCTTAAGAAATTCCTATACAATTAAGAATGTAATGAATTTATCCCACAGAAGTGCTTGTTCTTCTCTAGGTAGGCTCTTTTGCTGCCCTATAATTTTTCAAACATGCTGCTTGAAATGCCCTAAATCCCCTTCATTCTCTCCTCCAGAATGTCACTCCTATAAGACCTTCCTGGAGTTCCCCAGGCAGAACTGTCCCACAGCATCATCACCACTACCACCACTACCATACATCATCACTGTTGACATCTATTGAATACTACTCATTACCAGAACTACATCTGAATTACCTATTTCACCCTTACAACCACACAATGAGGTAGGTAATAGTATTGTACCCATTTTACAGATGAGAAGTCAGAGGCACAGAGACGTTAAAGTCACATATCTGGAAAGGAATGGGGCTAGGACTCAAGCTCCAGATATTGAAGGACTATGCTATGAAATAGCAGGCCCTGTTCTTGTCTTTTCCTAGACATCTCTTCTTAAGAAGTGAACAACTTGCAATTAAATCTGATTAATACTTAAGAGGCCTGGTGGGAGAAAGAGAGGGAAAGACTCTCTGCTTCTGCTGCTGATAAAGTTAATTCTGCAGATTTCCCAGGGCCCTCTTGTCTTTTATTCCCTTTATTTTCCTCTCTCCTCAGTCTCTTCTCCTTTCTACTCCTTGATTCCCTGAAATATGAAGTAGAAAACTGGAATTGCTGTTATAAGGGTCTGCAGACTGGGGAGTGGAGGACAAACCTATGCCACTTTTTCTCTGTTTACAGTTTTGGTATAAGAACAACGTGATTTCTTCTTAGTTCTTATTGCTGGGCGCCCATGTATGCATCCCACTGAGATGAGGAGCAAAGAGCATGGGTCGGAGACACGTTAAATTGGTAGTAATAGTGCAACTCTCAATACAACCTCCCCCACGTATGAGACATGTGACCTTGGGCAAGATTCGCAACCTCCATGTATTTCTATTTTATCATTTATAAAATAGGAATAATAATCTCTAACCCACAAGGTAGTTGTGAGCATTAAATGACACATAGCAATGCTCAATAAACACTGGTTCCCTTTTGCGATATCACTGACTAACTTTGTGCTTGATATTCACAGTCAGCTCTAGTATAGTCCTCTGAACCACATTGTATACAATTAACTAATTCCTATCTTTTATGGGAAGACTTGATTTTTACCCATAAGCACACTGCCTTTATGTGATTATGTAATATAAATATAATAAAAATACATCATAATCACTATAGTTGTTTTTGGACACACAAATCAAATGATTTGATAAGGAAGCTGATGTGTACATTTGACTGTAAAAAGTAAATCTTATTGGTGAATAGGAGAAATTTTGTTCTAATTTATGATATGATGAAAAGGGATGTTATAGTTCTAATAAGGCATGGAATGGCAAAAGGATTGTTAATTGAATGTAACCCCTGGGTAATTTATGACTATAAGGGACTAAAATATTAGGAAAAATGGGTTTTTAAACTGCTGTAACATTTATTCACACATCTACTCACTCATCCATGTACTACTTCATCTACCCATCCATCTATTATTCATCCATCCTCCATCCATGCATCCATCTTTCTAACCATCCATTAATTTATTATCCAGCCATTCATGTACCCATGCATCCATCCTTCTATTCACCCATCCATTCCACTAATCCACTCAAGGGAGTAACACTGCAGTGCATATAGACACATATAAGAAATGGTCCTTGCCATATGAGAACCTTCCATTTAATAGGGGAGAAAAGAAAATAAGAGAAAATATGAGATAAATGCTCCCGGGAGTTGTATGTCTACAGATTTCCAAAGCATGAGAACTCACATCTGACAGAAGAGAAAGACAAACTTCTTCAATGAAAGAGACAGAATTTACTTTGGACTTTGAAGATTCTTAAAGAATTGGTACGATACCATAAACAGAAGAGAGAGTACATTTTTGGGAAAGAGGTTGGTAGAGAGGGCAAATCGGAGCTCTGAGAATGGTGAATATTTTTAGCCAGATGATGGTGATAGAAGGTTAAACCTAAAAGGTACGTTGGGGGGACTTCCCTGGTGGTGCAGTGGTTAAGAATCCACCTGCCAATGCAAGGGACACGGGTTCGAGCCCTGGTCCGGGAAGATCCCACATGCCGCGGAGCAACTAAGCCCGTGCACCACAACTACTGATTCTGCACTCTAGAGCCCGTGAGCCACAACTACTGAACCTGCGTGCCATAACTATCGAAGTCTGTGTGCCTAGAGCCCGTGCTCCACAACAAGAGAAGCCACCTCAATGAGCAGTACGCGCACCACAACGAAGAGTAGCCCCCACTCGCCGCAAGTAGAGAGAGCCGGCGCACAGCAATGAAGACCCAATGCAGCCAAAAGTAAATAAATAAAATAAATAAATTTTTTTCATTAAAAAAAATAAAATGTTTAAAAAATAATAATAAAATAAAAGGTATGTTGGGGGGGAAGATCATGAAAGGTCTGCAATAATGGTCTGGGAAATTTGGTGTTTTCTTTGGTAGGCATGCAAAGACACTGAGATTTTTAAGTAGTAGGCTGATACAAAGTTCTATGTGCCAAATATTTTTAATCAATTTCAATTTTCAATTAGCTATTTAATAGACAAAATATAATAAACCCAAGGTTCCAAAACTTTCTCAGTTTACAACACTCTGTGTCTCTGTAATTTTTTCATGGGACCCCTGGGCCAAAAGGAACACCTAACAACTCCATTTATTAAGTAGTTAAGTCCAAATGACTTATTGAATATTTGTATCCTAACAACTAAGTAGCTATCTGAAAAAAAATAATGCATGGAAATAAAAAACATATATTATAGAATTTCATTCTTGAATGACCACAATTACTTCCCAATGGGATGGGTGTACCTGTTGGACACTGTACAGTTTCTCAAACCTTGCAGTAAGATTGGCCACCACCACCCTCATTTTCTGTTCTACACTGATTTTCACTTGGTATTTTCTTTTTACCACAGCAACTGCTGAACTCCCACTTTCACAAAGACATCATGCTATCAAAAGTAATGTCACCAGATCTAATGTTGACACTGTGAACTACATCAAGCAATTAGCTTGCATAGCCCCGGGTTTCTCTCAAAAATTTAAAACATCCTGCTGACCCCACTCCTGGGTATATCCAAAGGAAAGGAAATCAGTATCTCGAAGAGACAGCTGCGCTCCCATGTTCATTGCAGCATTATTCACAAGAGTCAAGCCATGGAAACAATATTAATGTCCTTTGATGGATGAATAGATGAAGAAAATGTTTTACACACACACACACACACACACACAAACACACACACACATATATATATATATAATGAAATATTATTCAGCCATAAAACAGAAGGGAACACAACGTCACTTGGGCAACTCAAGGGTTCCCAGTTCTGGGGCACCTGGGACATCAGCGCTCTCCCAGAGGGGCTGGTGTAGCAGTGAACAGCACCAGTAGCAGATATTCTTGAGGTGTTCAAGGGGAAGAAGATGAGAAGGTCTCTCATGAGCCGCCAGAAAGGGATTTTGCAAAGCCAGTGAAATCTGGACTTTTCTTTTTAATATGAGCAGTTTAGTACCCATGGGCTAGAGAAACTTGGGTTGACACTGAATGAAAACAGTACCACGTTTAACATGCATCAATGTGTCATATGCCTCTGTGGATAATAATTATAGAAATCTATGAATGGCTTTTAATTATGTGGATGGAAAAGAGAAAAATCTAGATCAAATAAATGTAACCACTTGTGCAGTGTAGTAGAATTCTAGTCTCCTAATTGAGGCATTATGTAGCTTTTTGACCTTAGGCAAATTTTGTATGGATGATTAAATGACTGGCCCTAATTCTTCATCCCATCCAAAATCCATACCCTTGGCAGGGCCTCATTGTGGGCAGAGAGTATTTCCCTGCCCTTTAACTTTGAGCTTGGCCATGTAACTTACTTTGGCCAATGACATTTGGGTAGAAATAACAGTGTTTCAGTTCCAAATCTAGACATTAAAATGCCTTGTGCACATCCACTTGCTCTCTTGTGCCTTCACCATTACCAGGAGAAAAACCTACGCCAGTTAGCCCACTGGTACAAGGAAGGTGAGAGTCACCTGGAGCAAACCCAAGGACCTAAAATGTGAAACAAAACTACCCTAGGCACAAAAATCTAGATCAGCCAAACTCCAAATCAGCAAATGCCCAGAGGTGCATGCTAAATATATGCTTGTTCTAAGCTTCTAAGAGTCTGCAGTTGTTTGTTATGCAGCAATAGCTGACTGACACATCTTGTTATCTTTCTGGGCCTCAGTTCAGTTTCCTCATCAGTAAATGGAGTAAGTTTACTAAATAACTTCAGATCTCTTCTAGCTTTAACATTTTTATTTCTAAAATGAACTCCTCTTCATTTCTATGTAGCTGAATATTTTTCTTTATCATTTCTTGTACTTCTAAAGCACACTGATTTCAGAAGTGCTGCTCCTGTGTCTAGATATGTCAGTTCTATATTTAATAACACTCACTGAACAACAGAAAGTCTTTCAACCATAGCTAAAGAGCGACATGAAAAGTGCAGAATTGATCCTCAGATAAATAGTATACATTTAATTTCTGACTTTCAAAGTAAAAGTTTCAGAAAGAACTCCTTGTTTCTTTACTGACTAAAACTAAGTATGTCTCCTGGACAGACAGATGTGAGGGGAAGAAGGGTCAGCATCTTCTAGACTCCTGCGAAGCATTTATATTTTGGCTTATGGAATTCTAGCCAAAAGGGTTGAATCAAGGCTTACCTTTGGGGACCAACGATCATTAGCCTCTTCCCTGGTAAGATATCTCTGTACTCGTTTTTTTATAACAACTTCTCGACTATACCATGTAATTTCTTCACATAGCGAAATAACACTATTTAACTTTTTTTCAGTATGGAAAGTTAATTTTCTCCTTTGTTTTTCTTCCTTTTCTTTGCTGCATTAGAAGAATATACAAAAACCTACTCCACCACCAGCACTGCCACTACAGCTGGAGTGCATACACAGAGCTGAGCCCGCCAGGCTAATGAAGGCTAACGATTTGGTTCATTCAGCTCTATCAAGAAAGAAAAGGAGAAGAGATGGAGAGAGAAAGAGGTAGGGGGGTGTGTGTGTGTGTGTGTGTGTGTGTGTGTGTATAAATAGGGTGTAGGGCTGAACCTTGGAAGGAATAGGGGTGGAACAAGATACTGGGTGTGGTAGGCTGAAAAATACCACCTCCCCAAATATATCAGGTCCTAATCTCTGGAACCTTGTAAATATTACCTTATATGGAAACAAGATCTTTGCAGATGTGATTAAAATAAGGATCTTGAGATGAAGAGATTATCCAGGATTGTCAGGGTGGACACGAAATGCAATCATATGCACAGGGAGGTAGAGGGAGATTTGACAGATGAAAGAAGAGAAGGTAATGTGACCACAGAAGCCTAGATAGCAGTGATACAGCCACAAACCAGGGAAGCCAGCAGCCACCAGAAGCTGTAAGAGACGAGGAATGGACCATCCCTAGAGTCTCACCCTGCTGACACCTTGATTTCAGCCCAGTGATACTGTCAAGATCCTTAGCTCAATCACATCTTCAATGATCCTGTTTCCTTATAAGGTAACACCTCTCTCTCCCCCTCCACCTCTTTCTCTCTCCCTCTCCACCCCCATCCCCACCCCTGCTGATGCCAAACTGGGGAATGAGATAATAATTTCTTCTCATTGTACATTCCCCAATCTCTAAGAATTACTTTATTCCTCCCCTCCCAATGCTTCACATGGCTTCCCATGTGGAAAAGAAAAAAATCATTATATATATATATATATATACATACATACATATATATATATAGAGAGAGAGAGAGAAAGAGGGAATATATGTATTGTATATATTATAGTTATTTATGAAATCATATAAGTTTAAGAATATAGGCATATATATTCATCAAGTAGTAGAACTTACAATGCAAAGATACATTAACGTTTTTCCTTTTTTAAAGAACCATTACCCATGTGCTAGCTTAGAGACACTTAGGGGATCTGGTGTAATGTGACTTTTTCCCATTGTCGCAGTGGCTCTGAACATTGCCCAGAAGCCAGTTCAGTTCTTCATGGTTTGTTCAAGGAAGATTAGAGCTCAGGCTGATCTTCTTTATCTCCCTAATTGTTGCAAACAGTCCTGAGGCTGTCCCAAATCTGGCAGTCTGCTTAATAATCACTCCTCCTCAGCTTCTAAGGAAGGAGGAGATCAGTCTCTGACAGAAAAAGCTACTGTGTTGTGAATGTATTATCTTAGCCCCTTTTAAGCACTCAAACAAACCTTGGATGCAAAGAAGACTTGTCAAGAGTTATAGAAAAAGCTCTATAAGCTCTAAGTTGTCAATAAAACTACTGAATTCACTTTCTTATTCTTCTTCTGCTTGTCTTTAAAATCCCCAGTTGACTATCTCAGGATTCACAGTGTCACCCAGCTAGGGCTGTTTCTAGTTGTTGGCAGGGAGTTCTCAAGTGAAATAGCAATTATTTGGTGTTGTTTTGTGCAAATTCAGCAAGTATATCACACAATAGGGAAAGCTCTCCCTCGACTCCAGCTCTTCTGGGGAGGGGTGTGTGTGTGTGTGTTTCTTGGCCAAATTCATTTCTCCTGCTCACTCCCTTTTGGTTGTGCACCTATAATAACTCAATTTTGCTTAATCTGATTATACCTGACTGAAAACGAAAAGCAGTGTTTATATGATACATTGAAGGATTTGTAAGGGGAAAGTGTTTAAAATTTTAACAGACTGTAATAGTTTAAATAGTTTAAATGCCGCGTTTCTTTGCCTTACCACCATTGACATTTTGTGCTGAATAATTGTTGGGGGGAGAATGTCCTTTGCATTCATAGGATGTTTAGCAGCACCCCTGGCTTCTACTCACTAGATGCCAGGAGACCAAAAATGTCTCCGGACATTGCTGAATGTCCCCAGGAAGGGGGGTTGAGAACCACGAGTTTAAACTGTAAATCCATTTTGAGAAGATGCTTGGAAGAGTCTGAGAGAGACTGCATTGAAAATGTATACTAGAGGGCTTCCCTGGTGGCGCAGTGGTTAAGAATCCGCCTGCCAATGCAGGGGACACGGGTTTGAGCCATGGTGCGGGAAGATCCCATATGCCGCGGAGCAACTAAGCCTGTGCGCCACAACTACTGAGGCTGCGTGCCTACAGCCCGTACTCCACAACAAGAGAAGCCGCTGCAATGAGAAGCCCGTGCACCGCAACAAAGAGTAGCCCCCGCTCACCGTGACTTGAGAAAGCCCACACATAGCGACAAAGACCCAACGCAGCCAAAAATAAACAAATAAAATAAATAAATTTATTTTTTAAAAAAGAAAATGGGGCTTCCCTGGTGGCACAGTGGTTGAGAGTCTGCCTGCCGATGCAGGGGACACCGGTTCGTGCCCCGGTCTGGGAAGATCCCACATGCCACGGAGCGGCTGGGACCGTGAGCCATGGCCGCTGAGCCTGCGCATCCGGAGCCTGTGCTCCGCAACAGGAGAGGCCACAACAGTGAGAGGCCCGCGTACCGCAAAAAAAAAAAAAAAAAAAAAAAAAAAAAAGTATATTAGAAATTGTGGTAGCCAGCCTGTAAGAGGGCTCCCCACGATCCTGCTTCCTGGTATTCACACCCTTGTGTAGTCCTCTCCCACACTTAACAGATCTGACTTGTGTAACCAATAGGATATTGTGGAACTGAGAGAGTGTGATTTTTCAAATTAGGTCATAAGAGACATTGCTTTTCGAGATTTCTTGCTCTGGGAAAACTAGTTGCCGTGTCATGAGAACACTCAGCAACCCAATGGGCAAGGTCCACATGGAAAGAGCCTTGAGTAAGCCACCTTGGAAGTGGATCCTCCAGCCCCTGTGAAGCCATTCCTGGAAGTACATTCCTGGATGACATCTTGACTGCAACCACATGAGAGACCCTGAGCCAGAATCACCCAGCAAACCACTCCTGAATCCCTAATGCATTGAGATTGCTTACTGTTTACTGTTGTTTTAAGCCTCTAAGTTTTAGGGTAATTTGTTACACAGTAATAGATAACTAATAGAATTTAGAACAAATATTACTTTCAAGCAAAGAAAACATTTCTCTGTTCAATAGTTTGTTTCCGTTTGTTTTATAAGAGAGGTTTTCTTTGATCTAGTTAAACAAAAATTTAAAGAGTAGGTATTATTGATCACAGCATAACTAACAGAAGAAGGACAGAAGCAGACCGAAAGAATAAAGCTAAAGTTTTGGTGAGGAAAAAACAGAACGCCTACTTTAACTGGCTAAATTTAGGGAGATGCCTAATTCCTGAAGTAATGGGATTAAGCAAATAAATACTTAATTTATTGCATAAAAATATGTCTTTGTAAATGTTGGCTTTTTATTTGTTAATAAATTGGGTTCCACTTAGAATGTCATTATAGGTCATTAAAACACTAATATTTGTTTCAAAAATTAAAATAACTATAGTTTATTTTGTGAGATTATGCTATCTGGGTTGTGTATTAGTTAGCTATTGTCACACTAACACTGCATAACAACGCCCCTCAAAAACCCAGTGATGTACAGTAACAAATATTTACTTCTTACTCATGCATCCTGGGGTCAGTTAGATTTTGGCTGGGCTTGGCTCTAGGCTATGGGTTCAGTTCATCTCTGCTCCATACATCTCTCATCCTCGTTAGACCAGCACCTTACTCGAGGTATGCTCTTCTCATGGTGATGACAGAAAGGTAAGAGTGTAGAGCAGAAACACCTGATATCTCTTTAAGGCCTAGACTATGGCGGTCACTTCTGCCCACAACCCATTGACCATAGCAAGTCACATGGCCAAGTCTAACATCAATGTGGAAGGGAAATACACTTCTCCCATGGAGTTTTGGGGAAGTAGGGTGGGAAGGAATGAATATATCATGAACAACAGTCTAATCTACAGGTTGATTTCTTCTTTTTGTCTGTTTCTATACAGTTATCATTCTTATACTGCCGTAGACAAATAGAAACTTATGTTTCACAATTTGCAACATGACTTACGCTTCACAATTTACAAAGCTGATTACATGTATTACAAGGCTTCACTTTCTATCATTTTTTTGACAGGTACAATACTTTTTTCCTTTGGTTAGTCAGGCTGTTATATTAAAACATTATGGGGGAAGGTGAGGCTTATCCCATGGAGGGGATGTCAGTTGGGAATGCATTCAACAATAAATAACGTGAAACTCAACTTACGGTTGCTGAAACAAATAGGAGTTCATTTTTCTCATGTGACGAGCAGTTCAAAGGCAGGCAATCTGAGACAGATGATATCACCAAAGACCCAGCTCTTTATCTCTTTCTGCTCCATGATTGTTAGTGCACAGGCTTTTGTCTTTGTGGTTGTAAGATGGCTGGTGTAGCTTCATATGTCGAGTCTATATTCCTGGCAGGGAGAAAGGAGAGAGGACCATGGTAGCTGACAGTCTCTTCTTATGTTCAGAAAGCAAAACTTTCCCAGAGCCACCCTAAGTAGATATCCACTTATATCTCATTAGAAAATAAGGTTTCAAGCTCTATATCCTTTATAACAAAAGAAGGCAAGGGTGAAAGCTATTGGAAAGGGTTGTCGAGACAATCGACGATATCTACCACATAAGGGACATGTGATCCCTGTACTCAACCACCCCTACCTCTAAGCAATCTTTACCTTCAGGTACCCACTTGTAATAATTACACAATACACATCCCATGGATACCCCTAACTAAACAATAACCTTGTCCCTGGGCCTCTGTTCCACTTAGGAACTTGCCCATCTGAGCGTTTCATCAGGTGACATAGAAATTAATCCTGAGTTTTCTGTATTTATTTAGAAGTTTTGATATTCTCAAGCAATGTTATAACTTTTACTGATTTGAAAAATACCAGGCAAAGCTATTATTTTAAGATTGGTCCTTGGGAAAGTTAGTTAACTGCTCTGTGCTTACTTAAGGAAAAAAAAAAACTATCTTGCAGGGTTGCTATAAAGATAAAAACCATATTTGAAAAGGGTTTCACACTTTGCCTGGTATTTAGAAGGTGAATTTTGTTACGTGCAGCCAAATGCATTCCTAATTGGCGTACTCACTATGCTTTCAGCCTCTCCATGTATCACAATGTTTCAGTGTAATACTCTGAGGAACCAAAGGGGTAAAAGGTACTTATCAGAAAAGGAATACACAGTGAAGTCTTATAATCTGCAGCTGATATTATTATCATTATTGTTCTAGGATACGTCAACTCATTCTGATTGGACAGTTCATCCTCCCTTAAATATCTGGTAGCTTTGCAAACAGTTTCAGAGCATGATAAGGCTACCAATAATATGTCCAGAACCTGTACCTAGTATTGCTTTAGCAGGCTTCTAAGTCCGCATCATCATTATGTATCTGGCTTCTAGAATGGTCACATGGTAAGAGGATGGGTGGGTAGGACTTTTTAAAATATGAAGGGGAAATGCAGGGTAATACACAAATATCTTTCCTGAAACATAATCTCTAGGCCAGGTAGAAACTGTCTTCCTCCTTCCCTTCCTGTCCCCTCATCACCAAAGCTCCTCTCTGCTTCTCCTTAGAGTGGAGGTGGAGCAATGGGAGAGAGTAAGACAACTTCTGCCTGTGCCACACTTTTCTAGAGATAAAAGCATTTGCTTTTTTTCTTTCTTTCTTATTCTTCAAATTCACTGGTCACAACACTTACACATATGTTATTTTCTACTCACTGCTCTAATTGGGATTCAGATCCAACCATTAAGCTAAAAGTTAACTAGATCAAGAACCAATTAGACTAGTCAGTCATTAACTGCACATGACATTAACCCAGAGGAACAGACACATGACCTGTTACAAACTCATTGGTAGGTTGAGTGTTCATGTTGAATTTCCCTCAACTTCACACACTAGAAGTAATCGTAGGTTCTTTCCCTTTCTTATCAAAGATTAACCCCAGTAATTTGGGGGTGAAGAGAAAACAACCACCAAAATTTTAAAAAGGAAGTATTTCTTCCTATTGTTAATACCTAGTGATTACTTTGAATGTGAGAGGCCTTAACTTTAATAATAGTCCTTAAGTCAAGATGTCATTTAAAATTTTTCATTCTGCACATACTTCCATATTTAAATTAATTTTCACAATCCCAGTAAGTAGGAGGGTGGATACATGTTTTGCTCTCTTGCCAACTGATAGGTATGAATAAAGTGGTGATGGTGCTGGTGGTGGGGTCTTCTAAGTGTTATTAGCATCTAAACAAGAGAGAGGACAATCCTGACACTTCAGCAAGGTTTACCCAGACCCTGGATTTGCTTAAATCATCATAAGAGATCAGGACTTGAAGGTGCCTTAACAATCACACCCTCACTACACAGGTGGCTGTTTGTTTGGTGCTTGTGTGTATGTGTATCATAGAGCAGAGACCCCTTGATGTGTGTGTAACAACTACACCAACAGGTCCAGTGCAGTAAGGATTCCTATATAGAGGAGATTTGCCTAAATCAGTCCTAAAAAGTCGACATACACACTGTGTCCCATTTCCTAAGCAGGGATATGTCCCAATGCCAATTACCCTAGAAAAGGTAAGACATTGCCTTAATGCCACGCTAATGTTTGATATAAAATTCTTCCTTAAGAGCAATGTTTGGTAGAGGAGGGTCAAGGGAGCATGACAATGCTGGGTGCATGAAGTGAAATGGGAAATGAAAAGAGGAAGGAAAGGGGCAAAGACAGGGAGGGGAGACTTGAGGAAGATGAAGCCAAAGAAGCCAGGTTACCACCCTGCCTGGGTGCTCCTGAATGCTAATGAAGCCTAAATATCCTTGAGATAAAACCAATGGTTCTCAAAGTGTGGTCTCCAGACCAGCAATATCAGCATCACTGAAGAACTTGTCTGGGCCCCACTCCAGACCTAGTGAATCAGAAACAACCCCTTCAGGTGATACTGATGTACACTCAAGTCTGAGAACCACCATGCACTAAATGTTATCATTGAAGTCCACCTGGGCATGAATGAGTTCCCATTAGACATTGAGCATCTCAAGGGCAGTGACTAGGGATCACCAATGCATCTCCAGCACTGGAGCAGGCTGGCATGGAGCCACTTAGTATATATTGCTTGAATCAATAAACTATTCTTGAGAACAGGTTAAGTCTTTTTCATTACGGTAAAATTTAGTATAATAATTCCAAGTTGGAGAGAATACAGGAGAAGGAGTGAAAGTGGGGTGTATGAGAAGAATACCAATTTCACAGTTTGGGGCAGCATTATCTCTTCCTGTTTATTAAAAAAATACTCAGAAATATCACTTTAAAAGTAGGTTCCAAGTACTATAGAAATAATTTTACTATCCTCTCTCCTTTCTGTTTTCCACTTGGGCAACAGGTTAAAATAGCAATCCATATGATTTTTAACCTGTTGCACAGTTGTGCACCAACATTTCAGATTCTATACCCTTTGCGTAGGAGGATATTCTGTTCACAGAAAATATTAATTTACCTGAAAAACAATAATTCTGCTTGAGGGCTTTTTGAAATAAATATCTTCCCATTAAAGCATTTGCTTTAAATAGTTTCCTTGAGGTTGTCATATGAACAGTTCAAAAAAAAAAAAAAGAAGCAAATAAAAGTATCCTTGGTAGGTTATATTTTAGAGTTTTGTGACAACCTGGTAAAGTCTGCCTGACCACTGTCGAGGTCACTGTCTAGGGCAGATGTTCTCAACCAGGGTGATTATGCCTCCCAGGGGACATTTGGCAATGTCTGGAGGCAGTTTTAATGTCACAGCTGGGAGGGAAGCTGCTACTGGCCTTGAGTGGGATGCTGCTAAGCATCCTTCAATGAGCAGGACACAGTCCGGCGAACAATGAAGAGTTATCCAGTGCCAAAGGTCAATAGTGCCACAGTGGAGAAATACTGGTCAGAGTCAAGAAACCCTGCTCCCTACAGTAGAGGAACCATATCATTTATCATACTAACCAGGACACTCTTGAGATCAAAAGGGGATGCTATTAGTAGCTATTCCAGGACAATAGGCATAAACAAGGACAGTCCCAGGCAAAGCCCGCGTTTCCACACCTAAAGGCTATGTGAACCCAGGCGAACAGCATCCTCATCTGTAAAGTGAGGTGGTAAGATTATCCCCAGGTCCCTTCCTGGTCCAGCGTTTTAGTTCTAGGGATGTAAACCTTTAGTGTCTCAAGCACACATTATTCTTTCTGTGTCACCTCTGTCAGTCCATGAACTCTTCCAGAGTAGGCCTCTATCCTATCCATTTTTCTGTCTCCTTTACTCTCTTAACACAAGCCCTGCAGAAACAATGTTTGCTGGACCTTATTATTTCCAGCAGATTTACAACTTCCCACACCAGTAAAATGTTAACATGAAAGATTTTAATAACAAACATATTTTGGTCATACTTCTCCATGAGGAATGCAGATGGGGCTTGACTTTAGCTTCTTGAGTTACTACCATGGCCACATAATTTGCCTTCTAACTTAGGACATTTTGAAAGCAAAAGGGTGTGCTCTTAATAACTACACAGGATAATAGGCATGAACTGGGGGGCAGGATTGCCCGAGCCAGGTTAAACGCCATTAGGATTCAAATTGCCACTAAACAGATGTGTGAGGCTGGCAGACATATCATGCCCACCCCTTATAACTGCTGACCCCAATTACATGGCCTCTTTGAAGATAAAACACAGTTAGTTCCTTTCATCCACCTTGGACAGTATTTGAATCTTTCCTTCATTCTTGCCCAAAGCTCATCTTTCCCCACACGTATTCCACATTAAACTTGCTGACCTTTTAAAGCAAATGGAAAAAGTCCAGGAACCCAGCTCACATTAATTCCACTGAGTTTTACCCCATTCCTCGGCTTATACGTTTGGACAGCACATCATTTAGAGAATGCTGAGACCCTTCTCGATTCACTTGAGTGGGTGAGGAAACGGAAGGCTCTGAGCTTGTGTTCTCCCTCCTTCTGATGAAAATGGCAAAAGCATTTAACTCAGGGCTGGGAGGTTGTAAGGTGAAAACAGGCTCTCTCCATTTATATGCATTTACTTACTGATCTGCTTCCCTCTTCCAAAGTGTCACTGTGGGTATGATTTACCTCTCTATTCCAAGATCTTGCACAAAGTGAGCGTTTAATATATGTTTATTAAATGAATGGACAGATGGATGAACCACAAAGAAATTCCACTTGTCCCCAGTATGGATAGAAATCGATGACCCTATGCTGCACTCGTAACAGTCTTATGAGTAAAGAATACTTTAGCTGGAAAGTCCTTTTCTCTCCTTCCTGCCCCAGTCCTTACCTCCTTCACCAAATTGTTGACCCTTGCACAAGCCATGTAGCATTGTTTGAGGCAGAGAAATCAACTTGATGAAAGCCCATAGCCAATGGGAACCAAAATATATAAAGGAAATGTAAATAGAACTATCACACGATCCAGTAGTTCCACTTCTGGGTTATTTATCTGAAGAAAACCAAAACACTAACTCAAAAAGATATCTGCACCTCTGTGTTCATTGTAGCATTATTTACAATAACCAAGATGTGGAAGCAATCTAAGTGTCCATTGATGGATGAATGGATAAAGCTGTGGTATATAAACACAACGGAAAATTATTCAGCCATATAAAAGGGAAACCTTGCCGTTTTCCACCACAGATGGGCCTTGAGGGCATTATGCTAAGTGAAATAGGTCAGACAGAGAAGGACAAATAACGGTATGATCTCACTTAAAAGTAGAATCTAAAAAAACCAAACCCATAGATACAGAGAACAGATTGGTGGTTGCCAAAGGTGGAGGTGGGCAAAATAGGTGAAGGGGGTCAATACGTATGTACAAACTTCCAGTTATAATATAAATAAGCCCTGGGGATGTAATGTACAGCACAGTGACTATAGTTAATAATACTGTATTGTATATTTGAAAGTTGCTAAAAGAATATATCTTAAAAATTCTCACCACAGCGCTTCCCTGGTGGCGCAGTGGTTGGGAGTCCGCCTGCCGATGCAGGGGACACGGGTTTGTGCCCCGGTCCGGGAAGAACCCACATGCCGCGGAGCAGCTGGGCCCGTGAGCCATGGCCGCTGAGCCTGCGCGTCCGGAGGCTGTGCTCCGTAACGGGAGAGGCCACAACAGTGAGAGGCCCGCGTACCGCAAAAAAAAAAAAAAAAAAAAATTCTCACCACAAGAAAAAAATTCTGTCAACTATGGATGGTGATGGATGTTAACTAGACTTATTGTGGTGATCATTTCAAATATATACAAGTATCAAATCATTATATTGTACACCTGAAACTAATATAATGTTCTATGTCAATTAAATCTCAAAATTAAAAAAAAAAAGAAAGGAAAGGCCATACTCCCCCATCCAGGATAATAATGAACTGATCTCTATAGAGGGTTTCTCAGCTGTAAACTACCATGATCACAACAATTATCATCATTAAAATTATTTCAGTCGGGCTTCCCTGGTGGCGCAGTGGTTGAGAGTCCGCCTGCCGATGCAGGGGACGCGGGTTCGTGCCCCAGTCCGGGAAGATCCCACATGCCGCGGAGCGGCTGGGCCCGTGAGCCATGGCCGCTAAGCCTGCGCGTCCGGAGCCTGTGCTCTGCAACCGGAGAGGCCACAACAGTGAGAGGCCCGCGTACCGCAAAAAAAAAAAAAAAAAAAAAAAAAAAATTATTTCAGTCTACTGGCATCAGGTAACCCTTTTAGAACGCTATTTTCTGAGCAGAGGAAATGAAGCTGGAAGGGTGGATAGTTCTGTGCACTGGTCCTGATGAAGTCTTCTTTGCAGCCCTGCGCCTTTTGTGCACAGCCTCTCACAATGCATCACTGTCCTTGCATCTTCATTCCCCAGATGGAGATTGAGAATTTTGTATATTCTGGGTACTGTATTAAGTGCAAGGATTAAAAAGTGACTAAGTAGTCAGGACCCCTACCCTTCACAAGTCATGATGTTCAAAATTTAACTACCATGTCGCTTAAAAGAAGTTTGAAAACCATGTAACTTCCTCACCCATTTTTAAGTTGACATCTCACATTTTCCATCATAAATTTAAATATTTATAAAGGTTAGAATTACCAAAGCATTCTAAATATGGACATTTTAAATTAAAGCAGATATGTCATTTATTTAAATATATCCAACATCCATCAACAGATGAATGGATAAAGAAGATGTGGCACATATATACAATGGAATATTACTCAGCCATAAAAAGGAATGAAACTGAGTTATTTGTAGTGAGGTGGATGGACCTAGAGACTGTCATACAGAGTGAAGTAAGTCAGAAAGAGAAAAATAAATACCATATGCTAACACATATATATATATATGGAATCTAAAAAAAAAATGGTCATGAAGAACCTAGGGGCAAGACGGGAATAAACATGCACACCTACTAGAGAATGGACTTGAGGATAAGGGGAGGGGGAAGGGTAAGCTGGGACAAAGTGAGAGAGTGGCATGGACATATATACACTATCAAACGTAAGGTAGATAGCTAGTGGGAAGCAGCCGTATAGCACGGGGAGATCAGCTCGGTGCTCTGTGACCACCTAGAGGGGTGCGATAGGGAGGGTGGGAGGGAGGGAGATGCAAGAGGGAAGAGATATGGGGATATATGTATATGTATAGCTGATTCACTTTGTTATAAAGCAGAAACTAACACACCATTGTAAAGCCATTATACTCCAATAAAGATGTTAAAAAATATATATATGTATCCAACAGAATCTAAATACCATGTGATACCTATCATCATTCTTTTTTTAATATACAAAGAAATTTTACAGTATTTCTTTTCCTCCTTAATCTCATATTTCCATTCCATGTCTCCCATGGAATTTTATCCTAGTGATATTTATTTTTATGTTGGAAAGACTCTGGTCATCCTATAACACACTAACACACACACACACACACACACACACACACCACACACACACACGTACTTTTTTCCATGTGACCATCCAGTTCAACTTTCTTACCAAAGTATAGCTCAGCCATGGCACTGTTAGGTTCAAATAGTAGAGCCATTACACAGCTCTACTATGTAATAGTTGTGTGTTTGGGTAAGTTATTTAACCTCTATGAACTTCACTTTTCTCTTCCATAATACTGGGAAATTAATGTCTATTTTGTAAGGTTGTTGCAAAAATTAAAAGAATATATGAAAATACTTAGTCCAGTGCCCGGCGTACAGTGACCATTTAGTAAATGATAGCACATTATTAATCTACCACGCAAAATACTTCTTTACTCACAAGAGAGCTGCCCTACAACAAAAGCAAAAATAAACAAATAGGACCTAGTCAAACTAAAAAACTTTGGCACAGTAAAAAAAAAAAGGAAACCATCAACAAAATAGAAAGGCAACCTACTGAATGGGAGAAGATATTTGCAAATAATATGTCAGATAAGGGGTTAATATCCAAAATATATAGAGAACTCATAGAACTCAATATCAAGAAACCAAACAACCAGATTAAAAACTGGGCAGAGGGGGGACTTCCCTGGTGGTGCAGTGGTTAAGAATCCGCCTGCCAATGCAGGGGACATGGGTTCGAGCCCTGGTCCGGGAAGATCCCACATGCCTCGGAGCAACTAAGCCCTTGAGCCACGACTACTGAGCCTGCGCTCTAGAGCCTGTGAGCTACAACTACTAAGCCCATGTGCCACAACTACTGAAGCCCACAAGCCTAAAGCCCATGCCCCACAACAAGAGAAGCCACCGCAATGAGACGCCTGCACACCACACGAAGAGTAGCCCCCGCTCACTGCAACTAGAGAGAGCCCGCACTCAGCAACGAAGACTCAACACAGCCAAAAATAAATAAATTTATTAAAAAACAAAACAAAACAAAAAACTGGGCAGAGGACCTGAAGAGGCATTTTTCCAAAGAAAACATACAGAAGGCCAGCACAAGAAAAAACGCTCAATAACAACATCCTTAATAATCAAAAAAATGCAAATCAAAATCACAATGAGATCTCACCTAAAACCTGTCAGAATGGCTATCGTGAAAGATACAAGAAATAACAAGTGTTGGCGAGGATGTGGATAAAAGGGAACCCTTGTGTGCTATGTGTTTTCACTAATATGTGGAATCTAAAAAACAAAACAAACAGACAAATATAACAAAACAGAAACAGGCTCACAGACACAGAGAAGAAACTAGTGATTACCACAGGGAAGATGGGTGGGAGAGGGGCAAAAAGGTGAAGGGGATTAAGAGGTACCAACTGCCACCCTATAAAATAAATAAATCATAGGGATGTAATGTACAGCACAGGGAATATAGTCAATATTTTAAAGCAACTTTGCATGGTTTGTAATCTATAAAAATACTGAATCACTATGATCACTATGTTGTACACCTGAAACTAATGTTGTAAGTCAACAATACTTCAATAAATTAAGAAAAAAAGAAAAAAGAGAGCCACCTTACCCAACATTTTCTTCCATATATACTAGATCCATGATATTTTGTCCAACCCTGCTTTTTCATTCCTAGAGCCCCTAACACCAACCACCATTTTTCCAGGGATTCCTTTTCCAAAAGTACCTCAAAATTTGATGGATGAGCAAATTACTACTTTCCTCCTGATAAGAGGACAAACTGTCCTGTCCTGACAGGACAACTGTCAAAGTTCTTAATATAAAAACACCAGAAAGGAGAGCTTTCTGGCCATATAAGGAGCTATGAGGAAATGACAAACTAACAAGCATGTTTCCCCCAGCCATGATTATTTGTAAATCACATGATTTATTCTAATCCTTAATCAAAAGTCAAGTCCAATGTGATCAATGCATGCTGTTTTCTGGTTTTTCCTATTAGCTTAGGCTAACTTTCAAGTGAACCTTTGCTAGTAACAGTGATCATCTCTATGGTTTCCTTAGGAACACACCCAAGGGAAATGAACGCCTATGATGAAAAGAAAAACAGAGTGGCCAGATTGTGGTGCACTTGGAACTCTCAATACATGGCTGCTGGCAGCGTTAAATGGTACAATTACTTTGGAAAACTTTTTGGCAGCTCCTTATAAAGTGAAAATCCAACTATCCTATGATCGAGCAGTTCCATTCCTAGGTATTTACTCTAAAGGAACAAAACCATATGTCCACTGAAAGATCTGTACAAGAATATTTATTCTGCTTTATTCGAAGTAGCCAACAACTCAAACGTCCATCAACAGGAGACTGAATAAACAAATTGTGGTATATGCACATGATGGAATACAACTCAGCAATAAAACAGGATGAACCACTGATACACACAACATGGATGGATCTCAAAAACATTATGTTATGTGAAACAAGCCAGATATAAATGAGTGCATACTATATGGTTCCCTTTGTATGAAGTTCTAGAATCTGTGTTAATAGAAATCAGAATGGTGATTACCTACAGAGAGGGGACATTGACTGTAGAGGAGTACAAAGAACTTTATGGGGTAATGGAAGTACTCTATGTCTTGAATCGGGAGGGAGTAACATGGGTGTATATCTTTAACAAAACTCATCAACACTATGAAACACTCAATATCTGTATGTTTCATTAGAGGTAAATTATACTTTAAAAAAATTGAGAAAAAGAAACTAAAGCAGCATCCAAACTTACAGTTGTAAGGCATCTTCAAGATCATTTCACCTTTATCTCCTCTATTTCAATGCCGGAAAATTCCATACAACAGCCCAAGTGGACGACTGCTAAGCTTCAACTAGAGGAAACACAAAATCATAGACCGGGTCTGTTCCATCTTCAGGCGCCCCCAGCTGGATCACACTGCTGGCTCATGTTGGGCTGGCAGTTAAGTAAACTCCTTGCCCCAACCAGCTAGGACTTCTCACCTGAATTCTTGTCAGCCCTCAATGCTCTCATCCAGTTGTTCATCTTACCACAGTTAACCTTTACACTAAGCACCAACACTTCCTCCAGCATCTTTAGAATTCCTCCACTATATGCCACCCATGGCCCCTGGAGTTGTCATTATAAGTAGATTGTCTTAGACAACTTTAGGAAATTTGGGGTGAAATCATGCAGAGACCCTGGAAAGATTAGTCTCATATAAACATTTTCTATGAAGAACACACCAGTAAAGAACTTCATTACAAGACAAGAGACACACATCAGAAGGAGAAAGCAGGCAGAGGATCTTGGTTGCCTACGTAACTCGTATAGGAAGCCTTATAATTAGGCTGTCATACTTGATGAAACCAGGGATAGGAACACAGCTCAAATCATGACTGACGTGGATGTTTCTTTCCTGTCCCATGGAATGTTACGGCGTTAGGTTACACCCAGACTGCCGCTGTAGGAATGAAGGGAGAGCCGTGACCTCCTCCCCATGACTGGACTTAAAGGTGCAGAAAAAGTCAAATAATCCAATGCGGTGCACTGAGGGAGCATTGTTGTCCGCAAGGGAAAAAAATACGAATATACTCCTGGGAAATAATGCAATTTAATCAATCCTCTCCTTCAGAAATAGGAAATATTTAACTTTTCTGATTTTCATTTTTTTTGTTTTGCTTTCCAATAAAATAGGAAAAAAACTTTACTGGATACACACAAATTAATATTAAAATCCTATTAATTTCTCACTACAGTGCTACTGGGTAAGAAGGAGAAAGAGAGGAAATGGTTAGAGATACCCGAAATGTGAACCACGTACAAATGGGAAACATCTGCACATTTCCATGTTCCCTACCTTCAAAATAATAATAGCTCCCACTAATTGAATGCTTACTGTTTGCCAGCCACTATGCCGAGCACCTCAGAAGGACTCTGTTTGGTAAGTCCTCTTATTGTCCCCACTTCACACGTGAGGAAACTGAGGCTTAGCGAGGTTAAATAATTGGAGTATATCTAGGGAATAGTAGGGCTGGGATTTGAACCTAGACAGTATACACAGCGAGCCTGAACTTTCCACCACCACATTATACTGGTCCTAGGCCCCAAACTCCAACATATCTCAATTATGGGGAACACTAATGTTTCTTCCAAAGGCTTGCCAGGAAAGATACGACCGAAAACTGTCAAATCTCTCAAAGCAAAAGAAAGTAGTATCTCAAAGTAAGTTTTTGGCCTTTACGTATGCCTGTGGATACATGGCAAACAATGAAAGGAATCAAGAGAATTGCTGAAAATTACCAGCTGTACTGAAAGCAAAATAAAAGAGCTACAGCATTTTCATCTTAATCCATTTTCCTGGGTTTCTTTTAGGTTAGAGGAATTGTCAAGTAATAGTTTATTTTAAATTCAAAACTGACACAGACTTTAAAGTTAAATGAACCCAAACTAAGGGTTGGCGGGGAGGGGCGGGCATCTGGCTGGCAAATCACTCAGTTCAGCTCTTTGTCATGTAATATCTCAGTCTTAGTACATCTTTCTGATGATCACATTTGCATGATTCAGAACAGCACTGTCTGGACCTATTCTCTATCATTAGTGACTAGGTGCTCCGGCTCTTTAATTCTTCCAAACTTGCTAAAAGAAGAAAAAGACTTTCATATTAAGTTTTATTTTTAAAATTCTTTCTCAAAGGCCTCACTACTTCTCCATAAAAATTTCAACTTTCAAATGAGGGTTTATCAAAGTATAATATTTTAAATGTTAAAAACGTGACTCTCATATAAAGTGAGCACATATCACAGACTTATTTCTCTCATTAATCAGAAAATAAAGCTGGTTCAAAGGATAATGTGAGAGACGGAGTATACACAGGAACTGAAAGAAGGAATGCAGGAATAAGATTATGAAACCTGATATAAAAGTATTGTGTCCTACAGAGCAACAAAAATGTAAACTTTGGGGTTACCAATTTTACCGGACAGAAATTATTTACATCTCAATCAGACCCCCCAAAAAAGTTTGAAGTTATCATATAACCTCTCAGAGGCTGGGCTCTAATCAAGAGCAAACAGTAAATCAAACAAAGGTATGTTTCCCTCTAGAGTTAAATAATCCTTGGATGGGCCTGTGAGGAGAAGCTCCTGTATGTCACTGAAAGGACACACAGTCATCCTTTTGCCTTATTTCCAAGTTTTAGATAATTTTTCTGAACAAATTTTGTATCTAAAAAGTATTTGATTGGCAATAGGCAATGGAATTTCAGTTTCACAGTCTTCAAAATTCCCATGAGCAAAAGTATTCTTTGTAGAACCTACTGTGATTTATGATTCTGGACTTCTGGACTAATCCCTGGCAATCAATTTATTCTAGATGGTAAATGTACTCCCATCCTGTGACTCCATCATCAAATTTGCTACTAGAACTAAATCCCAGTCTACTTCTAAGCTCCCTCCACTCTCTTCCCTGGCACTGATTCTAAAGACTGAAGGACACTGAAAAACTATAGTCAAGAGTCTTCAGGGCAAGGACACAATCTATTTTTGAGTCAATCTGCTTTAAGTTCCTCTGGGTTCACTGTTGATGTCTTGTCATCTGTTCTTTCTGGAAGGACAATTGAACTTGGGGGCTCTGGAAGGTTGTACAATCGGTTCCTGCTTACACAGTGCCTCCTCTCAATTCACCTTCATCCCTAAGCAGGCTTGTGTGGCTCAGAAATGCTTCAGGGAGAGCATGTGTAGGAGCTGGAAGCATGGAAAAAAGAACTGAGGGCATTCCACGCAGGAATATTAAGGTGAGCAAAGGCATAGGGTGAGAACAAGAATGCAGTGACTGTGGCTTGACTAGAACCAAGGATTGGGGATGTGAGAAATAAGAGTGACAAGCAGGGGGTGTGGGTTATACGACATAAGTAGAAGGTAATATTTGTTGAGTACCTACTGTGTGTCAGGCATTTTTGAGACTCATTTTGCAATGCCAATTTCAAATATTATTACTTATTCCCCAACTCAACATGGTAGAGGGAGACCTTTCACGATTAAAATATAGAAGCAGAGTAGTCTTTCTCCTAAGATCATATGTCTTCCATTTCCCTTATCAATAAACCACCATCAGATGCCAACTTTTTCTAGAAAATTTGGTCTGAGTGTGGCCTCAGCTGAAAACTAAACATGACCTATTCTCTGATGCTTGGATCTTATGTAACAAATCGTGCCTAAAATTGATATAGCCATCACAATAATCACTATCCTAGCTAATGTTTACTGAACAATTATTACGTGCCAGGATTGTCGCCTGCAATCCCCATGACAACCCTACAGAGTAAGCACTACAATCAATTTCCAATTTGTAGAAAAGGAGTCTGTAAAATGAAGACATAAGCAATAAAGGCAAGGTCCCAGAGTCAGTAAGTGGGGGCACGAGGATTTGAATCCAGGCCTCTGACTCCACACTGAAGAGAAATCTGCTGTAATTGTTACATGGTGACCGTGGCTCTTCCAGGCCTTCCAACTTAATGTGCTCCTGTCTCCCCACAATCTCACATCTCACCTCCACCCTCCCAGTCTGCCCAAAAGCCAAGAGACAACATGCTGATGAAATTGCTCTAGCTGAAATAATAAAGGTAGAACATCTCAATCAAGCATGGTGATGAAAGAGAGAGAGGAAAGGAATGAAGAGACAAGCAAAGGGCAGTGGACAGTGGTCAGGCTTGGATTCTGGAGCTAGACTTCCTGAGTTCAAATCCCAGCTTCATGATTTACTAATTGTGTGACCTTGAGCGAGTTACTTAACTTTTCTGTGCTTTAGTTTCCCCATCTGTAAAATGGGGATAATGATACACCCCACCTGAAGGTCCTTATAAGGATTAAATGGCGAATATTTGTAAAGCATGTAGAACAGGGCCTGAGATGTTTAAAAACAGGATATAAAATAGAGAAACAAATGCAAGACTAGATTAGCAGCTCCTTTCAGGCAAGGAGATAGGGTTTCAAAAGGCCATCAGTCAAAAACATTGCTCACAAATCTAAAGCAAAACTACATCAAGGGTAGTAACTGACATGTGTTGGGGGAAGGCATAATTAATTTGCTTTGGTTCTAGCCCAGCAGCAGTGGCATGTATGATAGCGTGTGTCTTTAGAGTTCAAGAACACAAAAGCTTCTGAGTGCAAGTGTTCTGTAAAGAGGGCTATCTCCCTACAGTAATTCAGTTTTCCTGGTGGGAGATCCATTCATTGCACTGACTGAAAATGGCCAGTCAGCCACATGAGATACTATTTCCCAGGAATGGGAATTATCCCTATTTGGATAACATCCCACCAAAACTATGTAGTGGAAATCATAAAATTGCCAGATTGTATATATCTCATTAAGTAACTCAACAGGGATGAGATTGGTGGGCTGAGTCTGGCCACCTTAGCCAGATCCTCCTATTTTTACCTCCTGCAGATTTCTGCCTTCTATACCAGCTAGATTTTGTCGTTTCCCTTTTAGGGCCCCTTTTTTCATAAACGTCACTGTGGCATCATTTTACCAAGCAACAGACTTAATGACACACAATGGCTTGCAGAGCTGGATGCTCCTGTGAGTCCCTTAACTGTGTATTATAAAAGCAAGTGTCCTCAGACACCCTGCATAGTTGTTCTGTTGCTCTGCTGCTACTATTTATCTTTTATTTCCTTTTCAGTGGTTACTTCAACTGCTTTTCTTCATCAATTCCTTTTTTCCCAGATCACTGCTAAAAGCCAACATTTCCACCTCATGCAGTGAAATAGGTTCTAACAGGTGTAGCTGTTACAAAATATTGGGGAAAGTAGGTTGATAGAAAGCAAAATAATTCTCAGTTCCACGAACTTTGTCTAGATAAAATTTAACATTTAATTGCTGTGTCAAACAAGCAAAATATTCTAGCAAAATGGGAAGCTTATAGAAATATTAGCTACATTTTATCAAGTGTTTCTTTTTTTCCTAAAACACAGATTTTGCTGTTAAAAAAAGTTTTCTACACCTTTCAATGTGATATTCTTACCTTAGGGCCAAAATCTTCAGGTACCTTAATTTTAAAATGTATCAATCAGCAAATTAAGGGAGATTCATTCTTCAGACTTGTAACCTATTAGAAATGCATCTAACTCTGTGGAACCAGAGAGTTGGCACTGCACGCAACACCTTTGCCATGTGGCCGACAGGGTCTTGGTGCTCTGGGTGGGTGTCAGGCCTGAGCTTCTAAGGTGGGAGAGCTGAGTTCAGGACTTTGGTCCACCAGAGACCTCCCAGCTCCATATAATATCAAACAGCGAATGCTCTCCCAGAGACCTCCATCTCAACGCTAAGACCCAGCTCCACTCAACAACCAGCAAGCTACAGTGCTGGACACCCTCTGCCAAACAACTAGCAAGACAGGAACACAACCCCACCCATTAGCAGAGAGGCTGCCTAAAATCATAATAAGGTCACAGACACCCCAATACACACCACCAGACGTGGTCTCGCCCACCAGAAAGACAAGATCCAGCCTCATCCACCAGAACACAGGCACCAGTCCCCTCCACCAGGAAGCCTACAAAACCCACTGAACAAAAGTTACCCACTGGGGGCAGACACCAAAAATAACAGGAACTAAGAACCTGCAGCCTGCAAAAAGGAGTCCCCAAACACAGTAAGTTAAGCAAAATGAGAAGACAGAGAAATACACAGCAGATGAAGGAGCAAGGTAAAAGCCCAGCAGACTAAACAAATGAAGAGGAAATAGGCAGTCTATCTGAAAAATAATTCAGAGTAATGATAGTGAAGATGATTCAAAATCTTGGAAATAGAATGGAAAAATACAAGAAACATTTAACAAAGACCTAGAAGAACTAAAGAGCAAACAAACAGAGATGAACAACACAATAAATGAAAATAAAAATTCTCTACAAGGAATCAATAGCAGAATAACTGAGGCAGAAGAACGGATAAGTGACCTGGAAGATAAAATAGTGGAAATAACTACCACAGAGCAGAATAAAGAAAAAAGAATGAAAAGTATTGCGGACAGTCTCAGAGACCTCTGGGACAACATTAAATGCACCAACATTCAAATTATAGGGGTCCCAGAAGAAGAATAGAAAAAGAAAGGGACTGAAAAAATATTTGAAGAGATTATAGTTGAAAACTTCCCTAATAAGGGAAAGGAAATAGCCAAAAAAGTCTAGGAAGCGCAGAGAGTCCCTGACAAGATAAATCCAAGGAGAAACATGCCAAGACACATATTAATCAAACTATCAAAAATTAAATACAAAGAAAAAATATTAAAAGCAGCAAGGGAAAAGCAACAAAAAACATAAAATGGAATCCCCATAAGGTTAACAGCTGATCTTTCAGCAGAAACTATGCAAGCCAGAAGGGATTGGCAGGACATATTTAAAGTGATGAAAAAGAAAAACCTACAACCAAGATTGCTCTACCCAGCAAGGATCTAATTCAGATTTGACAGAGGAATTAAAACCTTTACAGACAAGCAAAAGCTAAGAGAATTCAGCACCACCAAACCAGCTTTACAACAAACGCTAAAGGAACTTCTCTAGGCAGGAAACACAAGAGAAGGAAAAGACCTACAATAACAAACCCAAAACAATTAAGAAAATGGGAATAGGAACATACATATCAATAACCACCTTAAATGTAAACGGATTAAATGCTCCAACCAAAAGACATAGACTGGCTGAATGGATACAAAAACAAGACCTGTATATATGCTATCTACAGGAGACCCACTTCAGACCTAGGGACACATACAGACTGAAAGTGAGGGGATGTAAAAAGATATTCCATGCAAATGGAAATCAAAAGAAAGCTGGAGTAGCAATTCTCATCTCAGACAAAATGGACTTTAAAATAAAGGTTATTACAAGAGACAAAGAAGGACACTACATAATGATCAAGGGATCAATCCAAGAAGCAAATATTACAATTGTAAATATTTATGCACCCAACATAGGAGCACCTCAATACATAACGCAAATGCTAACAGCCATAAAAGGGGAAATCGACAGTAACAAAATAGTAGGGGATTTTAACACCCCACTTTCACCAATGGACAGATCATCCAAAATGAAAATAAAAAAGAAACACAAGCTTTAAATGATACATTAGATCAGATGGACTTCATTGATATTTATAGGACATTCCATCCAAAAACAACAGAATGCACTTTCTTCTCAAGTGCTCACGGAATATTCTCCAGGATAGATCATATCTTGGGTCACAAATCAAGCCTTGGTAAATTTAACAAAATTGAAATTGTATCAAGTATCTTTTCCGAAAACAACGCTATGAGACTAGATAACAATTACAGGAAAAAAATCTGTAAAAAATACAAACACATGGAGGCTAAACAATACACTACTAAATAACCAAGAGATCACTGGAGAAATCAAAGAGGAAATCAAATAATACCTAGAAACAAATGACAATGAGAACATGACGACCCAAAACCTATGGGATGCAGCAAAAGCAGTTCTAAGAGGGAAGTTTAGAGCAATACAATCTTACCTCAGGAAACAAGGAACATCTCAATTAAACAACCTAATGTTACAACTAAAGCAATTAGAGAAAGAAGAACAATAAAACCCCAAAGTTAGCAGAAGGAAAGAAATCATAAAGATCAGAACAGAAATAAATGGAAAAGAAATGAAGGAAACAATAGCAAAGATCAATAAAACTAAAAACTGGTTCTTTGGGAAGATAAACAAAATTGATAAACCATTAGCCAGACTCATCAAGAAAAAAAGGGAGAAGACTCAAATCAATAGAATTAGAAATGAAAAAGGAGAAGCAACAACTGACACTGCAGAAATACAAAGGATCATGAGAGACTACTACAAGCAACTATATGCCAATTAAATGGACAACCTGGAAGAAATGGACAAATTCTTAGAAAAACACAACCTTCCAAGACTGAACAAGGAAGAATTAGAAAATATAAACAGACTAATCATAAGCACTGAAATTGAGACTGTGATTAAAAATCTTCCAACAAAAAAAAGCCCAGGACCAGATGGCTTCACAAGTGAATTCTATCAAAAATTTACACAAGAGCTAACACCTATCCTTCTCAAGCTCTTCCAAAATATAAAAGAGGGAGGAACACTCCCAAATTCATTCTGTGAGGCCACCATTACCCTGATACCAAAACCAGACAAAGACGTCACAAAGAATGAAAACTACAAGCCAATATCACTGATGAACGTGGATGCAAAAATTCTCAACAAAATACTAGCAGACAGAATCCAATAGCACATTAAAAGGATCATACACCATGATCAAGTGGGGTTTATTCCAGGAATGCAAGGATTCTTCAGTATATGCAAATCAATCAATGTGATAAACCATATTAACAAATTCAAGGAGAAAAACCATATGATCATCTCAATGGATGCAGATAAAGCTTTTGACAAAATTCAACACCCACTTATGATAAAAACCCTCCAGAAAGTAGGTACAGAGGGAACTTTCCTCAACATAATAAAGGCCATTATGACAAACCCACAGCCAACATCGTTCTCAATGGTGAAAAACTGAAACCATTTCCACTAAGATCAAGAACAAGACAAGGTTGCCCACTCTCACTACTATTATTCAACATAGTTTTGGAAGTTTTAGCCAGAGCAATCAGAGAAGAAAAAGAAATAAAAGGAAACCAAATTGGAAAAGAAGAAGTAAAATTGTTACTGTTTGCAGATGACATGATACTATATATAGAGAATCCTAAAGATGCTACCAGAAAACTACTAGAGCTAGTCAATGAATCTGGTGAAGTAGCAGGATACAAAATTAATGCACAGAAATCTCTTTCACTCCTATGCAGTAATGGTTAAAATTCTGAAAGAGAAGTTAAGGAAACACTCCTATTTACCACTGCAACAAAAAGAATAAAATACCTAGGAATAAACTTACTTTAGGAGACAAAAGACCTGTATACAGAATAGTATAAGACACTGATGAAAGAAATTAAAGATGATACAAATAGATGGAGAGATATACCATGTTCTTGGATTGAAAGAATCAACATTGTGAAAATTACTATACTTCCCAAAGCAATCTACAGGTTCAATGCAATCCCTATCAAACTACCACTGCATTTTTCACAGAACTAGAACAAAACAATCTCACAATTTGTATGGAAACAAAAAACACCCCGAATAGCCAAAGCAACCTTGAGAAAGAAAAACGGAGCTGGAGGAATCAGGCCTCCTGACTTCAGACTATACTACAAACCTACAGTAATCAAGACAGTATGGTACTAGCACAAAAATGGAAATATAGATCAATGGAACAGGATAGAAAGCCCAGAGATAAACCCACGCACATATGGTCACCTTATCTTTGATAAAGGAGGCAAGAATATACAATGGAGAAAAGACAGCCTCTTTAATAAGTGGTGCTGGGAAAACTGGACAGCTACATGTAAAAGAATGAAATTAGAACACTCCCTAACACCATACACAAAAATAAACTCAAAATGGATTAAAGACCTAAATGTAAGGCCAGACACTATCAAACTCTTAGAGGAAAACAAAGGCAGAACACTCTCTGACATAAATCACAGCAAGATCCTTTCTGAGCCACCTCCTAGAGAAATGGAAATAAAAATAAACAAATGTGACCTAATGAAACTTCAAAGCTTTTGCACAGAAAAGGAAACCATAAACAAGACAAAAAGACAAACCTCCGAATGGGAGAAAATATTTGCAAATGAAGCAACTGACAAAGAATTAATCTCCAAAATTTACAAGCAGCTCATGCAGCTCAATATGAAAAAAAAATTAACCCAATCCAAAAATGGGCAGAAGACTTAAATAGTCATTTCTCCAAAGAAGATATACAGATTGCCAACAAACACATGAAAGGATGCTTAACATCACTACTCATTAGAGACATGCAAATCAAAACTACAATGAGGTATCACCTCACACTGTTCAGAATGGCCATCATCAAAAAATCTAGAAACAATAAATGCTGGAGAGGGTGTGGAGAAAAGGGAACCCTCTCGCACTGTTGGTGGGAAGGTAAATTGATACAGCCACTATGGAGAACAGTATGGAGGTTCCTTAAAAAACTAAAAATAGAACTACCATACGACCCTGCAATCCCACTACTGGGCATATACCCTGAGAAAACCATAATTCAAAAAGAGTCATGTACCACAATGTTCATTGCAGCTCTATTTACAATAGCCAGGACATGGAAGCAACCTAAGTGTCCATCGACAGATGAATGGATAAAGAAGATGTGGCACGTATATACAATGGAATATTACTTAGCCATAAAAAGAACGAAATTGAGTTTTTGTAGTGAGGTGGATGGACCTAGAGTCTGTCATACAGAGTGAAGTAAGTCAGAAAGAGAAAAACAAATACCGTATGCTAACACCTATATATGGAATCAAAAAAAAAAGGTTATGAAGAACATAGGGGCAGGACAGGAATGAAGCTGCAGATGTAGAGAATGGACTTGAGGACACGGGGAGGGGGAAGGGTAAGCTGGGACGAAGTAAGAGAGTGGTATGGATATATATACACTACCAAATGTAAAATAGATAGCTGGTCGGAAGCAGCCACATAGCACAGGGAGATCAGCTCAGTGCTTTGTAACAACCTAGAGCAATGGGATTGGGAGGGTGGGAGGGAGATGCAAGAGAGAGGAGATATGGGGATATATGTGTATGTATAGCTGATTCACTTTCCTATAAAGCAGAAACTAACACACCATTGTAAAGCAACTATACTCCAATAACGATGTTTAAAAAAAAAAAAAGAAAAGAAATGCATCTACTTCTTCCTTAGGTTCTGTTTTTCTCTAGCTTTCTTTCCCCTTTCCCTTTACATTTGGGCTATTTCCGTAGACCCTCCTTCTTGCCAAGGACCCTCAGTTCCCATCAACACACATAAAACACAAAGGTTCTAAAGAGAACATTTAATTTGATTATAAGCAAATAATCCCAACAGAAAACTATGTATAATTTCATGTTACTACTGATAAACAGCAGGTGTTGCTTGTCTTTTTTTAAGGGATTATTTGTACCTCATGTTTTACCAAAATTACCCTATGTGACGTTTTGTTGCTAAGTCCCTTCTTAATATTATACCACAAATATCCAAGACAACTAACTTTAGCCTCTACAAAAGATGCAATTCTTTGTTTTTGACTATCTCGCTGCTGATTCATCATCAACACACATATTGGTATTGTCCTGTTACTTGGACCTGATTCATCATCAACACACATACTGGTATTGTCCTGTTACTTGGTCCCATTTGTGACAGAGACATACAGATGTGCCTATTAGCTGACTGACATCAGAGGAACAGACTGTGTCCATTTGCTGTTTTCAAGGAAGGCCAAATGATCTATAAAACTTTCTAATAGAACCTCTGCTTTATCTAATAAGCAGACTTAATGATTCTTAGTTCTGAGTTTTCGAATCTCTATATTTCTCCAACTGCCTCAAGGTACGTCATGAAAGTGTTCAGGAAATTAGCAAATGAAATTAACTTTAGTTCAACCTAAACTTGGTTGGATGTCTTCACTTTGAAGGTAGTAAATCCATTAAATTAAATAAAAATATGGTGGAAAAATTAAAAGATAGGAAAAAATTCTATCTTTTATCCTAGTTTTCCTCTGTAAAATCCTACTTTTCCTCTGTAGTAGAAACATATACTGATTTACTAAAGCTTAGTGGACTGTAAAATAAACAAAACAAAAGTAAAAATAATTAAAAAAACCCTTGATATATCTATAATTGGGTGTTGAAAGTTCTAACCCTATTCTCCCCTCTGTGGACTATAATCCCTAAAACTGAGCCATGCTGCTGTAATGACTTTGACTAACTGGAGGAAATGAGCCTACAATGAGATTGCAGAAAATTGCAAAAAATAATGAGGAATAGAAATGTTTTTTAATATTAAATAATATTCCAAATGTTAAATATCAGAACAACAGGCAGGCATCGTAGATCTCCCCTGGTCTCCCAGGTTCTGATGTAAACAGGGACTTGCTTAGTTACAAGTGATCTTTGCTTTACCCAGAGATGTACAAAATGTCCAAATTAAACAGTCCCTTTTATCTTGATTGTATATGATATAAAATACTCCTAAGGCTTACCAACAGACCTAAGGTATATATTGAGATAACTCATAGATGAAACAGACTTATCATAGCATCCCATGGTACCCCTGGGTTAAAATACATATATTTTAACTGAGAAGAACCTGGTTCGTGCTGAATGTTGCTTTTTGCAGGATTTTATCACAATAATTCTTCAATCAACACTTCTATTTAAATAGTTATTTTCTAGCCTTCTTCCAGTGAATATTTTGGTGTACTGGGTGAGGAAAAAAACAACAACAGTTTTTGCAAGATAAAAACATTGGCATTTTCACCCAAATAAAAGGTGATATAACTTTCATAGTTATTATTTTTTAAATGCTTGATATTTGTGTGAACTTATATTTGTGTGAACTTATATCCCTTGGCTGTGTAAGTATCTTATTCTGCCTTAAGATCCTCGGGAGGATCTTAAGGCAGAATAAGATACTTACACAGCCAACGGATATAAGCTAAGCACTTTTCATCAGGGACTCACGATGGCTCCAGAAATGTGATTCAGGCCTCATATGTCCAAAGAATAACTGAGAGATGATGTGTCAAATTTAAAGTGGACACACATTCTTTCCTATCTAGAAAGAGAGTCTATTTTGCCACCCCCTGGATCTGGGCTGGGCTGAAACTGCTTTACCAACAGAATAACAGAATACAGCAAAAATGATGCCTTTAAGAGGCCTGGCAGCTCTTGCTTTTTCTCTTGGAAGCCAGCTGCCATTTAAGAAGTATGCCCACCCTGAGCCCATCATGCTCTGATAATGAGCATGAGACACTACATGGAGAAAGAGTCCAATGAAACCAAAGGCGCCAGATATGTGTGTGAAGAAGCTCTCCTGGAAGTGGACTAGCTACCCTCCTGCCCCCTTCCCCATCCCCTCCTCCTTTCCTGCCTCAGCCTAGGACACAAGGAGCAGAAAGGAGCTGTCCAGCTAAGCCCTTTCTGAATTCCTGACCCATAAAATCGTCATCAAAATATAATGGTTGAAAAAAATATATATATATATAATGGCTGTTTTAAACCTCTAATTTTTAGGGTGGTTTGCTAAAACAAATGGATAAACTAAGAGATGATTCATTTTGCATTATTTAAAGGTTAGCTTTATAATAACTTTTAAAGCAAGGAGGTATTAAGAGCAAATTGGATATTTTTTTCCCTGTAGACTAGTATATGAATACCAGGAGAATAATTACCTTTTTAGCTAAATTTGACTTCACTTCTCCTAATCTAGTCTAATCTACTAAATGAAGACACTAGATTTTAGGTTGAGCTGCATGAGCTGTTTATATATTTTGGAGATTAATCCTTTGTCAGTTGATTCGTTCGTAAATATTTTCTCCCATTCTGAGGGTTGTCTTTTAGTCTTGTTTCTAGTTTCCTTTGCTGTGCAAGAGCTTTTAAGTTTCATTAGCTCCCATTTGTTTATTTTTGTTTTTATTTCCATTACTCTAGGAGGTGGATCAAAAAAGATCTTGCTGTGATTTATGTCAAAGAGTGTTCTGCCTATGTTTTCCTCTGAGAGTTTTACAGTGTCTGGTCTTACATTTAGGTCTTTAATCCATTTTGAGTTTATTTTTGTGTATGGTGTTAGGGAGTGTTCTAATTTCATTCTTTTACATGTAGCTGTCCAGTTTTCCCAGAATCACTTATTGAAGAGGCTGTCTTTTCTCCATTGTATGTCCTTGCCTCCTTTATCAAATATAGGGTGACCATATGTGCATGGGTTTTTTCTCTGGGCTTTCTATCCTGTTCCATTGATCAATATTTCTGTTTTTGTGTCACTACCATACTGTCTTGATGACTGTAGCCCTGTAGTATAGTCTGAAGTCAGGGAGTCTGATTCCTCCAGCTCCATTTTTTTCCCTCAAGATTGCTTTGGCTATTCGGGGTGTTTTGCGTTTCCATACAAATTGTGAGATTTTTTTGGTTCCAGTTCTGTAAAAAATGCCACTGGTAATTTGAGAGGGATTGCATTGAATCTGTAGATTTCTTTGGGTAGTATAGTCATTTTCACAATATTGATTCTTCCAATCCAAGAACACAGTATATCTCTCCATCTGTTTATGTCATCTTTGATTTCTTTCATCAGTGTCTTATAGTTTTCTAAGTACAGGTCTTTTACCTCCTTAGGTAGGTTTATTCCTAGGTATTTTATTCTTTTTGTTGCAATGGTGAATGGGATTGTTTCCTAATTTCTCTTTCTGATCTTTCGTTGTTAGTGTATAGGAATGCAAGAGATTTCTGTGCATTAATTTTATATCCTGCAACTTTACCAAATTCACTTATTAGCTCTAGTAGTTTTCTGGTGGCATCTTTAGGATTCTCTATGTATAGTATCCTGTCATCTGCGAACAGTGACAGTTTTACTTATTCTTTTCCAATTTGTATCCCTTTTATTTCCTTTTTTCTCTGATTGCCGTGGCTAGGACTTCCAAAACTATGTTGAATAATAGTGGTGAGAGTGGACATCCTTGTCTTGTTTCTGATCTTAGAGGAAATGCTTTCAGTTTTTCACCATTGAGAATGATGTTTGCTGTGGGTTTGTCGTATTTGGTCTTTATTATGTTGAGGTAGGTTCCCTCTATGCCTACTTTCTGGAGGGTTTTTTATCATAAGTGGGTGTTGAATTTTGTCAAAAGCTTTTTCTGCATCTATTGAGAAGATCATGTGGTTTTTATTCTTCAATTTGTTAATATGGTGTATCACATTGATTGATTTGCGTATATTGAAGAATCCTTGCATCCCTGGGAAAAATCCCACTTGATCATGGTATATGATCCTTTTAATGTGTTGTTGGATTCTGTTTGCTAGTATTTTGTTCAGGATTTTTGCATCTATATTCATCAGTGATATTGGTCTGTAATTTTCTCTTTTTTTGTAGTATCTCTGTCTGGTTTTGGTATCAGGGTGATGGTGGCCTTGTAGAATGAGTTTGGGAGTGTTCCTTCCTCTGCAATTTTTTGGAAGAGTTTAAGAAACATGGGTGTTAGCTCTTCTCTAAATGTTTGATAGAATTCACCTGTGAAGCCATGTGGTCTTGGACTTTTGTTTGTTGGAAGATTTTTAATCACAGTTTCAACTTCATTACTTGTGATTGGTCTGTTCCTGTTTTCTATTTCTTCCTGGTTCAGTCTTGGAAGGTTATACCTTTCTAAGAATTTGTCCATTTCTTCCAGGTTGTCCACTTTTTTGGCATAGAGTTGCCTGTGGTAATCTCTTAGGATGCTTTGTATTTCTGCGATGTCCATTGTAACTTCTCCTTTTTCATTTCTAATTTTATTGATTTGAGTCCTCTCCCTCTTTTTCTTGATGAGTCTGGATAAAGGTTTATCAATTTTGTTTATCTTCTCAAAGAACCAGCTTTTAGTTTTATTGATCTTTGCTATTGTTTCCTTTGTTTCTATTTCATTTATTTCTGTTCTGATCTTTATGATTTCTTTCCTTCTACTAACTTTGCATTTTGTTTGTTCTTTCTCTAGTTCCTTTAGGCGTAAGGTTAGATTGTTTATTTGAGATTTTTCTTGTTTCTTGAGGTAGGATTGTATTGCTATAAACTTTCCTCTTAGAACTGCTTTGCTGCATCTCATAGGTTTTAGATCATCGTGTTTTCGTTGTAATTTGTCTCTAGGTAATTTTTGATTTCCTGTTTGATTTCTTCAGTGATCTCTTGGTTATTTAGTAACAGCCTCCATATGTTTGTGTTTTTTACATTTTTTTCCCTGTAATTGATTTCTAATCTCATAGCATTGTGGTCGGAAAACATGCTTCATACAATTTCAATTTTCTTAAGTTTACCAAGGCTTGATTTGTGACCCAAGATGTGATCTATCCTGGAGAATGTTCCATGTGCACTTGAGAAGAAAGTGTAATCTGCTGTTTTTGGATGGAATATCCCATAAATATCTATTAAATCTACGTGGTCTATTGTTTCATTTAAAGCTTGTGTTTCCTTATTAATTTTCTGTCTGGATGATCTGTCCATTGGTGTAAATGAGGTGTTAAAGTCCCCCACTATTATTGTGTTACTGTTGATTTCCTCTTTTATAGCTGTTAGCAGTTGCCTTACGTATTGAGGTGCTCCTGTGTTGGGTGCATATATATTTATAATTGGTCTATCTCCTTCTTGGATTGATCCCTTGATCATTATGTAGCATCCTCCCTTGTCTCTTGTAACATTCTTTATTTTAAAGTCAATTTTGTCTGATATGACTATTGCTACTCCAGCTTTCTTTTGATTTCCATTTGCATGGAATATCTTTTCCATCCCCTCGCTTTCAGTCTGTATGTGTCCCTAGGTCTGAAGTGGGTCTCTTGTAGACAGCATATATATGGGTCTTGTATTTGTATCCATTCAGCGAGCCTGTGTCTTTTGGTTGGAGCATTTAATCCATTCACGTTTAAGGTAAGTATCAATATGTATGTTCTTATGACCATTTTCTTAATTGTTTTGGGTTTGTTTTTGTAGGTCCTTTTCTTCTCTTGTGTTTCCCACTTAGAGAGGTTCCTTTAGCATTTGTTGTAGAGCTGGTTTGGTGGAGCTGAATTCTCTTAGCTTTTGCTTGTCTGTAAAGCTTTTGATTTCTCCATCAAATCTGAATGAGATCCTTGCCGGGTAGAGTAATCTTCGTTGTAGGTTCTTCCCTTTCATCACTTTCAATATGTCATACCACTCCCTTCTGGCTTGTAGAGTTTCTGCTGAGAAATCAGCTGTTAACCTTATGGGAGTTTCCTTGTATGTTATTTGTCTTTTTTCCCTTGTTACTTTCAATAATTTGTCTTTGGCTTTAATTTTTGTCAGTTTGATTACTATGTGTCTCAGCGTGTTTCTCCTTGGGTTTATCCTGCCTGGGACTCTCTGTGCTTCCTGGACTTGCGTGGCTATTTCTCTTCCCATTTTAGGGAAGTTTTCGACTATAATCTCTTCAAATATTTTCTCGGGTCCTTTCTCTCTCTCTTCTCCTTCTGGGACCCCTATAATGCGAATGTTGTTGCCTTTAATGTTGTCCCAGAGGTCTCTTAGGCTGTCTTCATTTCTTTTCATTCTTTTTTCTTTATTCTGTTCCACGGCAGTGAATTCTATCATTCTGTCTTCCAGGTCACTTATCCGTTCTTCTGCCTCAGTTATTCTGCTATTGATTCCTTCTAGTGTAGTTTTCATTTCAGTTATTGTATTGTTCATCTCTGTTTGTTTGTTCTTTAATTCTTCTAGGTGTTTGTTATTTAATTCTTCTAGGTATTTGTTAAACATTTCTTGCATCTTCTCGATCTTTGCCTCCATTCTTTTTCCAAGGTCGTGGATCATCTTCACTATCATTATTCTGAATTCTTTTTCTGGAAGGTTGCCTATGTCCACTTCATTCAGTTGTTTTTCTGAGGTTTATCTTGTTCCTTCGTCTGGTACATAGTCTTCTGCCTTTTCATTTTGTCTATCTTTCTGTGAATGTCTCTCTCAGAGTTCCTGAGGCCACAAGTCCAAAACCAAGGTGCCGGCAGGGCCACACCCACTCCATAGGCTTTAGGAAGGAATCCTTCCATGCTTCTTCCAGCTCCTGGGGGTTCCTTGTCGACACAGCACTCCAATCTCTGCCTCTTTCTTCTATCAGCTTTACCTCTGTGATTCTGTGTCCTCTCCTCTTCTTGTAAGCACACCAGTCATTAGACTTAAGGTCCATTTCAAATCTAGTATGATATCACTGCATGATCCTTAACCCTATTTCCAAATAAGGTCATGTTCTGAGGCTACCAATAGACACGAATTTTAGGGGGAGACTATTCAATTCACTATGGGGTATAAATTGAAAATGAAAACTGAAACTGGAGATAGGAGGAAAAATTAGAAAACCATGAAATAATAAAGTTCAGAAATGAGGAAAGTCAGAGCTAAGGTATTGCCTGTGGGGATTCCATTGTATTTTATAAGTAGATATATACATCATGGTTGCTATTACAGGCAGTAAGTTAATGATTGAGGTATGTTCAGGAAGCAGCAGGAGGCCAAAGGAGACCCTAGAGCCAGCTGGAGGAAGAGGTTGGTTAGAGAAGGTTTCTAAGAGATCATGAAGGATTGATAGGCAAAGGAGAGGGAGGAGGCTTCACTCCAGAGAACAGGTGGAATAAAGACATAGAAGTAAATTTCAGTGCAATGGCATGTGGAGAAAACTATAAACAATTTGATGTTGTTGGGGTACAAAATGTAAGGCATAGATGAGCAGTAATGTCCTACTGTATAGCATGGAGAAGTATCTTCACTATCCTGCAATAAACCATAATGGAAACGAATATATAGGTATATGTATGGCTGAATCACTTTGCTGTACAGTAGAAATTAACACAATTGTAATTGTGTGCCAGCCCCCAGATCTCCTACCTGACACTGACTTACTACTTGAAACTTTATTTATTGCACCATGTTGGTGTGGTGGGCAGGGTGGGGCCTGCCCTAGATATAGGGGCCCTGCTGAGCGGTTCCCCACCCCAGGTGCCGGGTGCCTGACCAGATTCCCCCCAGTGCTGCTGCTATCCCCATGCTACCCAGGCCTCCACCTCCCGAGGGAGCCTCCAAGAGCCTTGCTGTTTACATGGAGCCATTTAAGGCTTTGAGCAGGGGAGTGGCATGGTCCCAATTTCCTCTTAGAATGATTCATCTGGCAAGCAGAATAAAGGTTAGATTGGAGAAGGGAGGTTAATTAGGATGCATTTGTAATCCAGGCAAAAGATGATCAGGGCCTGATTAGGGCAGCCATCACAGATTTAGAGAGGAAAATGTGGAATCAAGAAATAAAAACAGCAGGATGTGGTGATTCATGGTGTGGGGGAGCAAAACTTGCCGCTCCAAAATGTCTCTTTGGCAAGCATATTATTTCAAGTTGAAAACAATCATAGCCCAAAAGACTCAAGGAGAAACTTTGACCTTCCCACTAACTGCCCAAGAAATTTAGACAGAGAGCCTGTTACAGGAATAGAGCTATCAGCAGACATATCTGCGAAGAATATGGACTAGGTGTGGTGGGGGAAACTCAGAGATCAGAGTCCACTCTGTGTCCCATTGTCTCCGCAGGGCCCAGCAAACATTTACTTACAAAACATTTGCTTTCCCATCTCCATGTGAATTGCCTTCCTCCCCTTGGAAGTCCCACACCCTCACCACCAACATCCTCTTTTGTCTTCAGCTGAAGATGGTACTTAAAGTAAAGGTTTTGGCCATTTGGGCGAGTGACTCGGTTTTCCTGGGTCTCTCCCATGTACACATGTTATTAAACTCTGTTTGATTTTCTCCTGTTAATCTGTCTCACGTCAAGTTAATTCTTAGACCAGTCAGAAGAACCTAGAGGGTAGAGGAAATTTTCTTCCTCCCCAACAATGGGATGTTGGGGATCAGGACAAGGGAAGAATCAAGGCTGTCAACCGGAATGGGTGATGGGTGATGGTGACGCCACCCACTGAAACAGAGAATACAGAAGCAGGTTTGCAGTACAGATGATAATGAGTTTATTTTATAATACTTTGAGTTTGTGGTACCTGTAGGGGAGATAGCCAGAAGCAGGGTATATACACAAGTTTCAAACTTGAAGGAAGGATCAAGGTTAGAGATACAAATGTACAAGGCATCAGGATACTAAAGGGGGCAGGGGCAAAGTTAAGATTTCTAAGGTAGAAATTTCAGAATGAGAAGGAAAATGGGCTAAGAATGGAACTTCATATTCCACAGAGGCATATGTATAAAGACAATATACCATAAAGATGGTACCACATGTAAATGGGAAAAGAAAAGTTGTTTAATAGATGACATTGGGGGGGAAATGGCTCACGAATGAAGAAGATAAAGCTGTACTAATGCACACACTAATACACAAATATGAAATGTTAAACTACAAACTTAATAGATGAAAAAGCAAGAGGATATCTTTGCAAATTAGGAGCGGAGAGCTCCTTAAATAAAACTTCACAAGCATAAACCGTAAGACAAAGCAGTGTGATTAATTGGATTTAAGGGAATCTGTGCAATGAAGAACAGCATGAACAACATCAATGAACAAATGACAAACTGGAAGAAGATATGTGCAATGCCTAAAACTGACAAGGAAGGAATAGCCAACATTTTCAAGAAACTCCTAAAAATGAATTAGAAAAAGGCAGCAAGCTTAATGGTACATAGGCAATTTACAGAAATCAAAAGCCAAAGGGCCAACAAATAACATGAAGAGATATGTAAATCCATTTAGATATGTAAATCCATGAAGAGAAATGCAAATCAACACAACAATGCTCTATGGCTGGACAATCACTGGCAACAATAAAGCAGCTGGATAACGCCAGGGGAAGGCAGGATGCAGAGACGCAGGGATCCTCGTGCACTGCTGGTGGGGCAACCTGGTGAACCTGTTCTCTATGGCCATCTGGCAGAACTGTGTCAAACTGTACAATTTTGTCAACTTGTACAAGACTACTCAACATTGATAAAGCGCATGCTATTTGACACATACATTCCTCTTCAGGAATCATCCTGCAGGGGGATTAAGAAGCTAACAAGTGTTAAAAGTTGCTGTTTAACTCCAAGCTCAGGCTTCTCAACTCAGCAAGATTACCATCCTCTCTTTGCGTTCTCTGTTCCCAGACTGTCCTGGAAACTGACTCCAGCCAGTTATCTGGACCAATCATAAGGCTCACCTCTTTTGTTTTCTGTCTCTCAGAGTTCACATTCTTGTACTGCCTAAATAGAATGTCTGAAAACAGTTGTTTTATATGTTTTATCTTATTTTTTAGTTGTTTACAGTGGGAGGACAATTCCTATAAAAGTGAATCCTTCATGTTTTTTTGTTGTTGTTGTTCTATAAATACTTATTGGGGGAAGGGTGGGGGAATTCTTTATGATTTGAAAGAAAACTTTAACCTAAATATTGTTGAATAAATGATTGAATTTTTTAAAAAGCTGCTGTTTAAGAATAGTTACTATAGCATCATTTACAATTTAAAAAATTGGTGAAGACTTAAATGTCCATCAATAGGCACCTGCTAATTATAAAGTACTCATACTTAGAAACAAAAAGTATATTCAGCTTGAATGCAAAAGCACAACTTCTGGGATAAAGAAGCAATTTTCCCAGTTCAGAATCCCACGTTTTAGTTATGGTATAGTTCTCTAAGACAGCAGTTGGCAAACTTTTTCTGTAAAGGGACAGAAAATACATATTTTAGGCTTTGTGGGCACATGGTTTCTATCACAGCTACTCAAATCTGTCATTGTAATGTGAAAGCAGCCACAGATAATACTTAGCTAAATGAGCACAACTGTGTTTCAATAAAACTATATTTATAAAAACAGGCAGCAGGCTAGATCTGGTACACAGCTATAGTTTGTCTACCCCTGCTCTATAGAATAAGGAGATCTTTATGAGTCCTGGTTCTGCAAGCAGTTAGTTACTCTTGGGCAACTTATTTCTTCTTTCCTATTTCACCTCGTTGTAAGAATTAAATAGCATATATGAATACAAATGAACTACGAAATGATATAAAAATATAGCCTGCGGGACTTCCCTGGTGGCACAGTGGTTAAGAATCCACCTGCCTGTGCAGGGGACACAGGTTCAATCCCTGGTCTGGGAAGATCCCACATGCCGGAGAGCAACTAAACCCGTGCACCATAACTACTGAGCTGGCACTCTAGAGCCTGCGAGCCTCAACTACTGAGCCCGTGCACCACAACTACTGAAGCCCACGCGCCTAGAGTCCGTGGGCCACAACAAGAGAAGCCACCACAATGAGAAGCCCGCACACCGCAACGAAGAGTAGCCCCCCCTCGCCGCAACTAGAGAAAGCCCGCGCACAGCAACAAAGACCCAACGCGGCCAAAAATTAATTAATTAATTTAAAAAAAAGACCACTGCCAAGATTTAAAAAAAAAAAAAATATATATATATATATATATATATATATATATCTCGCCTGCTTTTACCATTTCCAAGTGTTTCTATTGTTACATTTATTTCACTACAGCCTTATGACCCACCTCTGAAGGTAAGTATTTGATGTGCCTTTATCTGTCTGAGAAGCCTGTTAAATATTCACAAATCATTCTACACAATGCTGGTCTTTGTTCACAGTCTTGTAACCATGAGTTTTTAGCAAAGTCTATTCAGATCATTCCTGGATTATTCCCATTTTTATAATAACTTGTAGAACTGCGCAGTCAGACAGATGCCTATGCTTAGAAGGACTCGATGCTTGGTATGGGATTACCAGATACAAACCAGAAGATAAGCAACAAGGATTTAATGTAGAGCACAGGGAATTATACCCAATATCTTGTAATAACCTATAATGGAATATAGTCTGCAAAAAACCGGAACCACTATGTTCTATCCCTGAAACTAACACAATATTGTAAATCAATTATACTTCAATTTGAAAAAAAAACAAAACAGACTCCATGCTTGGTGTAGGGGAGGAAATATAATTTTCCTTCTGCCCTTACAGGTTCTTGACTGAGACACCTCCCCACAACTCGTAATAAAAGACACATTAATAGGAGAAAAACAAACAGAAGTTTTATAACAAGTATACCTCCAGTATAGATGGGAGAGACCCATGACCCTAACCCTAACCCTAACCCTAAACCCTAACCCTAACCCTAACCCTCCAGCTAAAGACAGAAGATGCTGGCATGGGGAAGACCAGTTTGGGGAGGTTATCAGGCAAAGCACAGTAAACAAGGATGAGGCTGTACACAGATTTAAGTCTCTGCCTTCCTCATCGATAGGAGTTTCTAGAGATTTGGAGTCATCTTTCTGCTCCCAGTCCAGAGAAGGAGACACCCTTACAAATGGAGATTTCCTTTATAATTGTAAATGTCTCTTACAAAAGGGTAATTCCTACTTGGTTTCAGAGTTTCTACTGTGTCTGCTGTTTATTGAAAATAACCAGTTGAAGATAATCCTTATGCCAAAGAGACATATTTGGGGTTGGCAAATTCTGTTCCCCTCCATTGGTTTAATGTTCTGTTGTTGCTGTCTTGAAATTCTTAATAATTTTTGAACAAGGGCCCCTGCATTTTCACAAATTATGTAGGTAGTCCTGCTCTTACGCACTAGGAAGAAAAAGTAACTTTCCATTTCACATTTATAACACCTCCAAGCCACACAAAATGTTTGACAGTAAGAAAACTTAGATGACCTTTATTCCTATAAAGGAATTTCTGTGTGTGACCGCACAGAAATGTTTCCTGTATTCTTTCATCTCTTGAGTCTGGTTTCCCTGCAGAAAATTAAAAGGAGGAAAGCTCTTTAAATTATATTAGGCTTATGGACACCCCCCACCCCAAATTGGCAGAAATAAATAGGAGATTTACAGATGCTCAGCTATAAATACTAAAGGGTATTTTTGTCCGCTTACTGGAAATATAAAAAGACTTGATCCATAAAGGTAATCATAATAAATATTTTTCAGTGTTATGACAGTATTGAGAATGTAAAACCAAGTCATAATTATACACTATTTGCATAGTTATAAATAGCTTAGTTATTTTGTGGTCAAAATGCAAATACATACTGTCAAAGTGCTAAATTAAACGCTTCCTAGGAATTTACCCTGCTATTCACATAGAAGGCAAAAAAGTGTGCTGGTTGGAACGCTCTAGTACTCTCCTGATACTGTCTGGCACACAGAGGAAAATCAGTTGATTGTGTTTGACCAGAAAGCAAGCGTGAACAATGATTGATTCTGTCTTAGAAGAAGAAAGGAAGCTGCTGGTGGGACACAGGCATTGTCCAACAGCAATGGCAAGGTCGGTCAGCCTTTGATTTCCAAACCACACTGACCAGTTTCCAGCGCTGACTAGTTTCCAGCAATCCGCAATAAGGTATTCAAAAGTAAACAGACAGCTGTGTTTTTTAAAGGTCGGGGGAGGGGCTACTCCTTTCTTTTTTTTTTGCATCTAAAGTGATTTAATGATGATAAAACCAATCACAGAGGAACAGGATGCCGAGACTACACTTTTCCAGCATCTCTATGTACCTAATCCACTTAGAGTCCAACCTCAAATAAACTCACATTTGGAGGGTGGGAGGAGGCGGCTACTCTCGTGTCTTATTTACCATGAGGATAAGACACTCCTGTTTTAAAGAAAACATGTTTAGGTACAATGAGCCAACCTACTTTTTGTAAGTAAGTAGCTTACAAGTCAAGGGAAGACAAAACAATATGACTTCAATAGTACTCAATACAAAAGTTGTTTAAAATTAACTTTCTACACTCAGGTAGGCCAATATTTGCTAGTGATGTAGCCCCAGAAATGTTACCCTTAGATTCATCCTTGCCTATTTATGTCCCAAAGAAAAGAATGCTCTAACCTAATTACAGACATTGTATACTTGCATATACTTAGGTATAAATGTACATATATATGCATATATATATATATATATACACACACACACACACACACACACACACACATACACACACACACATATATACACACATATAGTAGCTGTGAATATTTCAATTTCTCCTATGTTACATAAAAAGCATTGCTCAGTCATGGCTATTTCTTTACAATTTATAATATTCCTACTGATTTCCGTGTGCATATCCAAGCAGCATTTCTAAAGTTTATGTAGGTGTTTCCCTTCTTCCTATTCCAGAATTTTCACCATTTACCTTAAAAATGTTAACTCTTCGTGAAATCACAAATAATGTCCATTTAAATGATTAAAAGTCTTTAGCTGAAACACAATTAGTCTAGAAATTCTTTTGGTACAGCTTTGGATATGAAGGAAGGACTCCTTGCAGATTGATTCAGATCAGTCAGTTCTGAATATTTAAAACTTTAGAATATATTGCAGCATTTAGGTCTTGACATGGATTCATCCCATCATTTATTTTAGCAATCCAAGTTTCTCTGTATCTCATGGCTGGCTAGTTCTATTCTAGGACTTTAATCTTTCAGTAAAGTTGGTAAAAAATGAGCAACTTTCATCCGGAGTCTTTGTGGGGAGTCCCTGCTTTCTGAAAAGTCATTTTTATCTGACATTTTCTCACCTAAACTTCCCATTAACATCTATAGTGCATCATGCCATTACAGTGTCATGTAGCTTGAGTCTTCAAAAAAAATTTTTTTTTGATTTATTGGTTTAATGTTTAGTATTTTATTAGGTTTTAGGTTTTGAAAATTACTACTCTCTGTATGATATACCAGAATTCTTGATAAAGTAGCACACATTTGCTAATCAGGCCAGATAATAAAGAAATGTTCTATTCTAAGAAATTATACAAGTCAAACACTCATTTTCTTCATTTATGCTCAAGGGTAAGTTACATAGGCTTTTTTTTTTTTTTGCCTCTGGCTCAAAATTAATTTTAGTTAAATGGGGAGCTGATCCACTTCTTTAAAAATCTTTTTTTAGGAAATTTAAGTATAGTTGATACAACTTAGTGATTCAATATTTAAAAATCTTTTTTATGGACTTGAGGACACGGGGAGGGGGAAGGGTAAGCTGGGACAAAGTGAGAGAGTGGCATGGACATATATACACTACCGAACGTAAGGTAGGTAGCTAGTGGGAAGCAGCCGCATAGCACAGGGAGATAGGCTCGGTGCTTTGTGTCCACCTAGAGGGGTGGGATAGGGAGGGTGGGAGGGAGACACAAGAGGGAGGAGATATGGGGATATATGTATATGTATAGCTGATTCACTTTGTTATAAAGCAGAAACTAACACACCATTGTAAAGCAATTATACCTCAATAAAGATATTTTAAAAAAATCTTTTTTAACCTATTTGTAGTAGAGAATCTATACTGAAGAAAATTTTAGACCTCCACTGCAGAACACAAAGAATTGGAATCAATTTAAAGATGTATTAACTTAAGAATATCGTCTTTCTACTTCTATCAGAAAATAAAGTATGATAAAATGACTATAATGAAAACAGTTTGATTCAGGCACTTAATAGAAAGATCAATATAAAAAAAGAGAATACAGAAATAGAGTAAAATAATTCAAGGATTTAGTAAATGATAGGAGTAACATTTTGTATCAGTAGCAAGAATATGGATTATTCAATAAATTATATTAGAACAACAAAATACCTGTCTGGGGAAAATAATAAAATAAATTTATTTCTCACTCCCTCCAACAAAAATAAATTTAAGAAGTATTAAAGATTTTAATTTAATAAAAAATTAAAGCAAATACACAGGAAAGTTCAAGTTGTCTTTTTTAAAAGTATAATCTTGAGTAGGAGTGGCTTTTCTAATTAAGATGCAAAACCCAAAGTCATAAAACACGAGTTCTCAACCTTGGCTGTACATTAGAATCACCTGAGGAACTTGTAAAAAGTTTCAATCCTTAGACTCCACCTTGGACAAAATGAATCAGAACCTCTGGGGATGGAGTCCAAGTCTCTGTTTTGGTTTTGTTTGATTGTTTGTTTGATTGATTGATTGATTTTTTAAAATGTCTCTGGGTGATTTTAATACACAGTTAGGCTTGAGAACAATTGCCATAAAATAAAACCCTCAGATTATCTTGCATATCACTCTGGAAACTATCTCCGATATTCTTTGCCAAGAGGGGCCCAATTGTCATTTTTACTTTGCAGCTGCCACACTGCACCCTTCTCTCTCAGAGGCTTGCTACCTTCTTGGCCTTCATCCAGAAACAAAAGGACAGACCCTTTCCACCCTCAGAATGTTGAAAATCTTTTAAGGGTCCATCAGTAGGGATGCTGGCAGGAAACAGGAAGGCATGCTCAAATTGGGTAATTTGAGAAGAATTTAATAAACAGATTGTGTACAGATGGATTCATTCATATCTTGATTGTGGTGGTGATTACATGTGATAAAATTTTATAAGACTACACACAAACACATGAGTGAACGTGAAAACTGACAAAATCTGAGGAAGGTCTATAGTCTAGTCAATAGTATTGTACCAGTGTTTTTTGTCTTTTTTTTTTTTTTTTGCGGTACGTGGGCCTCTCACTGCTGTGGCCTCTCCCGTCGCGGAGCACAGGCTCCGGACACACAGGCCCAGTGGCCATGGCTCACGGGCCCAGCCACTCCACAGCATGTGGGATCCTCCCGGACGGGGGCACGAACCCGCGTCCCCTGCATCGGCAGGCGGACTCCCAACCACTGCGCCACCAGGGAAGCCCTGTATCAGTGTATTTTGATACCCTTATATATGTAAGATGTTATCATCAGGGGAAGCTGGGTGAAGGTACACAGAACCTCTCTGTACTATTTTTGCAAGTTCTTGTGAGTCTTTAATTTTTTCAAAATAAAAAGTTAAAAAAAAGAGAGAGACGTATATGAAGATGTGAGTTAAGGAGCAGGAAAATCACACAAGGGATGCTGTAGCAACCCAGAACTCAGCAACCGGTCCCAATTTCCCCTTCCTAGGCCTGAAATAACAAGAGAGAGGGTGAGAGCACAAGCACAGACTGTATGGAAAGGGCTATCTGACACGTACTATGACCTTGAGACAAGGGATGCCAGGTGGGCCAAGACATGGAGTTCATTGAAACTGAGACCTGGCTCATTGTCCGAGACTGAGCAAAATTAGTTTGGGGACCTGAGAGGAACTAAAAAGTTTGAAACAGCCACTGGAATGGAATTTAGGAGGTAGGGAAAGATTTTATAGGGAGGCAACCTGGGAAAAGTAAATAATTGCCAAACACATTCATTATCACACTTTAAGCTGTATTAATCCTACCAGCATTATATGATTGTATTAGTCAAGGATCTTCAGAGAAACAGAACCAATACGAGTTATATATATAATTTACATAAATATATTCATGTGATCATATGATTATGGAGGTTGAGAAGCCTCAAGATCTGTAGTCAGAAAACTGGACACCAGGAGAGCCAATGTGTAGTTCCAGTCTGAGTCCAAAGACCTGAGGACCAGGAAAGCTGATGATGTAAGCTCCAGTTGGAAAGCTGACAGACTCAAGACCCCAAAAAAGCTGATATTTCGGTGTGAGTCTGGAGTCTGGAAAAGACCACTCACCTAAAAGCACTCAGGCAGGAGGAGCTCCCTCTTACTTGTGGGAAAGTCAGCCTCTTTGTTCCCTCCAGACCTTCAACTGATTGAATGAGGCCCACCCACGTTAGGGAGTACAATCTGCTTTAGTCAGTCTGCCAATTTAAATGTTAATCTCATCCAGAAATACCATCGCAGATACATCGAGAATAATGTTTAACCAAATATCTGGGCACTCATGTGGCCTAGTCAAATTGACACATACAATTAACCACCATAATTATGGACATATAACTTTTTCTTACCAAGGAGTAACTCAACAGAATAGATAATTGAATGCTCCATTACTTTGTTTCACTCATAGTGAGATACTGCAAATAATAAAACCCTTGGCTATTGTCACTGGAGGAGTCAGATGATACTTTAAGATAAAATACATTTTTCTCTCATTTATGCTGGCTATCTTTTCCCTAAGAGCTGGAAATTGACTTCAAATATGTTTTGCCTTGAGTAATAACTTGGAAATGTACTCACTGGCCTAAGAAACTCATCTCTGCTTTGGGTTGGCCCCAGTAGGATTGTACTCATATGTGCATATAACATTCCATCAGTGATCAACCTGATACAAACCATACAGGGCTCTTAATCCAAGAAATGGTGACTCAGAGATGTAACACTCTGGGCACTTATATTGCCTATGGTTTTGCAAACCCAATATTACTTAATCTTTTTAGAAGAGTGCGTAGCTGACCTTGAATCCCATTGTGCGTGCCACAAACTGTAGCCAAGATATAACTTTTAATACTACTGTCATTTTTGCACTCAAGAGGCTACTGGTTTCCTCCTGGTTTCTCCATAAGCAGGGAAGCTGGGCTGAAAGCACATACTTAGGATATTGCTCTTTGATATTAAAAAAAAACAGGTGTATGCTGTATGCATGGAAAATACTTCTTTTCATGTGTTTGTTTATTTAGTCAACCTATATTTATTGAGTACCTAATATGTGCCTGGAACCATGGCATTGTAGGGGAGCAAAATTTGCCACTCCGAAAAGTCTCTTTGGCATGCATATTATTTTGAGCTGAAAACAATCAAGGCTCAAAAGACTCAGGAAGAACCTTGACCTTCCCCCTAGCTGCCTAAAGAATGTAGATGGAGGACCTGTTCCAGGAAGGGAGCTGTCACCATACATAACTATGGTATGAACCAGGCATGTAGACACGGTGGAACCTAGCCAAGTCTGTTTGTTAAAATTCCTCTCTGTGTCCCACTATCTCTGGCCCAGCAAACATTTGTCTACCAAACATTTGCTTTTCCATCTCCATGTCAATTGCCTTCCTCCCCTTTGGTGTCCCAAACCCTTAACCCCAACATTCTCTTTTGCCTTCAGTTGAAGATGGTATTTAAGATGAGGGTTTCGGCCTTTTGGGTGAGTGACTCAGTTTTTCTGGGTCTCTCCCATATATACATGTTATTACACTTTTGTTTAATTTTCTCCTGTTAATTTGTCTCATGTCAAGTTAATTCTTAGACCAGCCAGAAGAACCCAGAAGGGTGGAGGAAAACTTCTTCCTCCCGGACAGCATGCTGTTATCTGATAATCAGGAAACTAGACCATGTAGGACCTCCCTGTAGCCCATGGATATCCAGAGTGAGATAAGAAGCCATATTCAATTATTTTTACAAAAAAACCCACCTTTTTTTATTTTAAAAGCAAAATATAATGATTAAACTATTTTTAAGATAGATACATAGAGCAAGTTTTAAATCAACTGAAGAAACTTAACAATAGGTTTTATCTGTGTCCAACACATCCTAAGGTGACTCCCAATGAGTCACACCCTTGTAATAACTGACCACTCCCCTCATTGAGTGTGAGTGGGAACTGTCGCTTGCTTCTAACCAACTGAACATAGCAACTGTGCTGGGATGTTGTAATAGGGAAGAGTTGGATCTGTTTCTTTTACTTTAACTTGCTTTTCGTTGCTTTTGTTACTATACTCACTATGTTACTATAGTCACTAAAAGGATGCTATCTATAGCTGTAAGCATACATTATGGCCTGCCTCTGGGAACCCTGCCCCTCTGCCTGAATGCTAAACTAAAGTGCTTTTGTTCAGCTCACAGGGAGACATTCTGACCCTGTCCACCTGTGAATGGCTGCAAAAAGAAGAAATTAATACATCCCCTCCCCGATGCTGGCCAAGCCAGGAGATACTTTGCAACACTAATGGCCTTTTTAATTTATTTCCTCACATCCTCCCCCTCTCTGTTCTATAAAAGAAAGTGACATCCAGACCCCAATAAGATGGTACTCTGGGATATTAGTCTGCCATCTTCTCGAATGTCCGGCTTTCTGAATAAAGTTGCTATTCTTTGCCTCAACACCTTGTCTCCTGATTATTGGCCTGTCATGCAGCAAGCAGACGGAGTTTGGATTCGGTAACAATGTCATTCTCTTGACTACTTCATGTTACATAAGATTCCGTCTCAGCGGACTGGAGAGAGAGACTCTCCCACTGGCCTTGAAGAAGCAGTCATGTTGTGAACTGCCTATGGAGAGGGCCATGTGGCAGGGAACTGTGGGTGGCCTCTAGGAGCTGAAGGCAGTCTCCAGCTGACAGGCAACAGGAAGCTGAGGGCTTCAGCCCTACAACCACAAAGACCTGAATTCTGCCAACAATACGTGAGCTTGGAAGAGGACTCCAAACTCCAGATGAGATTGCAGTGCCAGCTGATGCCTTGATTGTAGCTTAGTGAGACTCTTAGCAAAGGACCCAGCTAAGTAGGACCTGGACTACTGACCCACAGAAATTGTGAGTTAATAAATGTGGGTTAAGTCACTGTGTCCATGGTACTTTGTTATGCAGCAGTAGAAAACTCATACACACTCTAACCTTGGTTTTCTCCTTAAGCTTAAATGAAACTTTTATTTTTCTTTTTTCAACTTTCCTGGAGCCAGTTCTCTCTTAGGGCTTATTCATGAGCTCAGGGACATTGGCCAGTTCAGCATCAAAAACCCTCTTGGCTTCTCATAAGCCCAAGTTTCCTGGTGAATATTCCTATTGCCACAGAAATACTGTCATCAGGGACATTGATGAGGAAGTGGGAGACATGCTGTCAGTATTCTTCTACGAGAAAGTTCTTTTTTTCTTTCCTACCTTCATGGTCTCTGTTTTTATGGCTCTCTTGGTTTTCTTAGAGGAAATAATGTCTGAAATCACTTATGTTGATGCTAAGTAAATAGGCCTGTGCTATTCATTTTCATGGAAGACTGGAGTTTATCTAACACATTGTTTGACATAGAACAGGCATGTAATAGCCCCGGTGTGAAAGCACAGTTTTCTAAGAGGTAAAACACTGAGATAAATCAGATTGCTCATAAATTGTGTGCTGAAGTGACAATCTAGCTGAAGGAAAAAATTGCAAAGTATCAAGATTATAATAATGGGAGGGAGCATGAGGGGATGTAGTGGTCACTGTTGCTGCCCTGCCCAGATCCTCAGCACTGGCTGGGGCGTCATCCTCCAGCTGTTGTGATTATCAGCTGCTAATAGATCACAGCTGCCCCCTTTTAGAATGGGTTTTGGTCAAAAGAAAGCTGACTTATGCAGGAAGTCACACACACACAGCTCACAGCCAAGGACTGTCTGTTGACTGACAAGGATATTAAAAAAAGCCAACTCCCTTGCTTCCATATGGGACCACACTGTGGTACTATTCATGTTGCAGAGCTCCTCATTGGATCAGGCTGAGGCTGGTTCTCAGCTGAGACCACATTTAGCTTTTTCCTGCTTTCCAAAGTCAACTCCTCCTAAGAGCGCTCCCTCAGGAAATCACTTGCACAAGAATCACCATTTTGGGCTTCCCTGGTGGCGCAGTGGTTAAGAATTTGCCTGCCAACACAGGGGACATGGGTTCGATCCCTGGTCCAGGAAGATCCCACAAGCCGCAGAGCAACTGAGCCCGTGTGCCATAACTACTGAGCCTGTGCTCTAGAGCCTGTGAGCCATAACTACTGTAGCCACACGCCACAACTACTGAAGCCCGCGCGCCTAGAGCCCATGCTCCGCAACAAGAGAAGCCACTGCAATGGGAAGCCTGGGCACCGCAACGAAGGGTAGCCCCCGCTCTCTGCAACTAGAGAAAGCCTGCGCACAGCAACAAAGACACACCCAGCCTAAATAAATAAATAACTTAAAAAAAAAAAAAAGAAAGAATCACCATCTCAGGTTCTGTTTCCAGGGAACTTAATGTAAGACAGAGAAGCTTCCTGTGTATTGATAATGTTCTATTTCTTTGTTCTTCTCATTTAACAGCTTTATTGAGATATAATTCATATACCATACAATTCACATATGTCAAGTGTATAATTCAGTGTGTTTTTGTAGCATATTCATGGGTTGTGCAACCATCACCACAATTTCACTTTCAAATATTTTCTTCCCCACTAAAAGAAATCTGGTACCTATTAGCTGTCATTCCCAAACACCCCCCCCCCCACCCAGCTCTAGGCAACCACTAACCTACTTTGTATCTCTAGGAATTTTCCTATTCTGGACATTTCATATAAATGGAATCACATGGTATGTGATCTTTTGTGACTGGCTTCTTCCATTTAGCATAATGTTGTCAAGATTGTTAAAGCACTTTGTTTCTTTTTATTGCTCAATAATATTCTATTCTATGCATATACCATATTTTATTTGTCCAATCATCAGATAATAGACATTTGGAATGTTTCCACTTATTGATTATTAATAATGCTGCTATGAACATTCATGTACAAGTTTTTTGTGTGGACATGTGTTTTCACTGGATCAATACCTAGGAACAGAATTGCTGAGCTGTACAGCAACTTATGTTTAACTTTCTGAGGAACTCTCAAACTTTTTTCCAAAGTGGCTACACCATTTTACATTCCCACCAGCAATATATGAAGGTTACAATTTCTCCACATCCTCAACATCACTTGTTATTGTCCACTTTTTTGATTATAGCCATCATAGTGGGAGTGAAGTAGTATTTCATTGTGGTTTTTTGTTTTTTGGTTTTTTTTTTGCGGCATGCGGGCCTCTCCCATTGCGGAGCACAGACTCCGGACGCGCAGGCTCAGCGGCCATGGCTCACGGGCCCAGCCGCTCCGTGCCATGTGGGATCTTCCCGGACCGGGGCACGAACCCGTGTCCCCTGCATCGGCAGGCGGAATCTCAACCACTGCGCCACCAGGGAAGCCCTTCATTGTGGTTTGATTTGCACTTCACTAATGACTAATGATGTTGAGCATCTTTTATGTGCTTATTGGCCACTTGTATATCTTCTTTGGAGAAACGTCTACTCAAATCCTTTGCCCATATTTTAATTGTGCTGTCTTTTTATTATTTAGTCATATGCATTCTTTATATATTCTAGATACAAGTTCCTTACCAGATAAATGACTTGCAAATATTTTTATCATTCTGTGGGTTGTCTTTTCACTTTCTTGATGATATTTTTAATGTACTATTTCTTGACTTGGCTGTGGTTACATGGGTGTATTCACATTGTGACAACTTATGAAAATTTATGCTTTTCTGTTTTTGTTACAATTGAATAACAAATGCTTTTTGGTTTCTTATTATCACTGTAAGACTATAATTTATTTCTACTGTTTTCTGATGGAGTTCAGAACATGCTACCCCAAAATATGGCACTTTGGCATATTGAATATTTTAAGCTGAGGGAATATGAGAATTGACACGTGTCAGAACTTTCTGACCGTCTCCTGACGCAGATCATAAAAACCCCACATAAGAGGTGCCCTCCCTATACCCAAAGGAAAGGAGCATCCTTATCTCTGAAGACAAATGGACACAAAGAGTAATCTGAATGAACAGGCCTTGCTAAGTTTTGCCCAGTTTACTACACTTAGCTCATGCTCTTTGTCTTCTCATACCTTTCTATGACTTTCCAGTCTTCATCAAACCTAGCATAAAAATACTCAGGTTTAACCTTCTTTGAGTCTTAATTTCCTTGTGAAGACTCCGAGGAAAGTTAAAACTTAAATAAATTTATGTTTTTCTCCTGTTTATCTTTGACAGTCTAATTTCAGACCCAGCGGGGGACCTTAAGAGGGTGGAGGAAAGCTTTTTCCTCCCCATGCATTCCCTTAAGTCATGTCAAAGAGATCAGGCAAAGATCATGGAACGTTTCTGTAGATGAGCTAATCTGTATCCTTCATTCTCAAGGCATGAAATAAGAGAGTAATTAGGGCTTCCCTGGTGGTGCAGTGGTTGGGAGTCCGCCTGCCGATGCAGGGGACACGGGTTCGTGCCCAGGTCCGGGAGGATCCCACGTGCCACGGAGCGGCTGGGCTCATGAGCCATGGCCGCTGAGCCTGCGTGTCCGGAGCCTGTGCTCCACAACGGGAGAGGCCACGACAGTGAGAGGTCTGTGTACTGAAGAGAGTAATTAAGTGGTGGTTTTATTGTCATCACCACATTTTACATTTCAACTTTGCCTGATTTATCCCAAGTCACCTCAGTATATTAACAAAATCCATTCCAATATCACTCTTGTCAACATACATGGGTGACAAAATTCCATAAATCATATGATTTGCAACTTCATATTGCAGGGCAGGAGATAGATTTCTCAGAGACCTTATATTCTCTGTGGTCTTTTATATTACCTAGTCTCTTCTCTTCCTCTGATTTATTTGTTGAACAGCTACTTACTTAGTTTCTACACGTGCTGAGCACTATGCAAGGCGCAAGATATTTGGTGATAAACAAAGCAGACACAGCTTCCAGTGTGATGATATTAAATGACAAACTGCATATTGAGAGCACTATTTGTAATTGTGGCAAGGGTTAGGAGGAAAATGTACAGGATAATCTGAGAAAGTGGAACAAGAGTCCCAAGTTAGATTTGGGAGTAAGGGAGAGCCTCTGTAAGACTATAACATTTAACCGATGTCAAGGAAGAGATAGAGTTAGGCCAGCAGAAAGTTGAGGATTTGTCAGAAGGAATAAAGAACATGTAAGAAGTCCTTGAGGCAAGAGGAATCTAGAGCATGAGATGGACTAAAAGATTAGTGTGTCTAGAACTGCACTGTTCAGTATGATAGCCACTAGTCACATGTGGCTACTGGACACTCAAAATGTGGACACAAGAAAAAATTTGAAAGAATGCTTTATTGATATCGATAAATTTGAGTTACTTTTTGCTTTACACAATACTCCTTTTTTACTCCTTTTCTTAAAAAATTTATTTATTTTCAGCTGTGTTGGGTCTTCGTTGCTGGGCGCGGGCTTTCTCTAGTTATGGCAAGAGTGGCTACTCTTCACTGCGGTGCATGGGCTTCTCATTGCGGTGGCTTTTGTTGCGGAGCACAGGCTCTAGGCACTCGGGCTTCAGTAGTTGTAGGCACGTGGGCTCAGTAGTTGTGGCTCATGGGCTCTAGAGCGCAGACTCAGTAGTTGTGGCGCATGGGCTTAGTTGCTCCACGGCATGTGGGATCTTCCCAGACCAGGGCTCGAGCCCATGTCGCCTGCGTTGGAAGGCAGATTCTTAACCACTGTGCCACCAGGAAAGCCCCATAATACTCCTTTAAATGAAATGCTAATGTACTGAGTTGATACAAGAGTTAGTGAATTCGCTTGACTGGAACAGATGCAGTTTTGAGACTGATATATTTTTTCTCCAAAGTCAAATTAATTCTTCTGAAACAGATAAACCAGTTTTGTCAATGTCCTTGTTGTAATTAAAGGGAAATTAATTTTTTGTTACTTGATTCAGTTGTTGGGAACTTTCAAGTATTCTTGGAACAACTTAGATGTGTGACTCTCCTTTTCAACAGTAACTTTTATGAATTCTAAATACTGAAGGGACGGATAGCCTGGCAAAGTGGTATGAAAATTACTTTAAAGGGAAAACATCTGGGCAATAGAAGCCACAGAAAATGTTATTTAAACTTAAGCAGAGCCTCGCCCAAATACAGCTGCCAATAACTGCTCCACCTCCAAGGGAGTTTCCTGATTGGGAAAAGACTGACCCTTAGTACCAGGAAGTGTGAATTCAGCTGTCTGTTATCAACAAAAGCCTAAAAGACCCTTCCATACTTTCCCATTGAAGCCCTAAACAACCACCCCCTTTCAGTAAATTGATTTACAAACCTTTATCTCTGGCTCCTCCCCTCGAATTACTAATTATTGAGCATTAGTAATTTGTAAGTAAATTTTGTAAATTTACTTACAAGCCCATGTAAGTAAAATTTGTTTCTTCTCCTGTTAATCTGTTTATTTGTAGGTCCCCAACCAATTGACCCAAGTTAGAAGAGAAAAACCATTTCCTCCCAACAGTTTTGATAACTGAGGATGAGCTGGTTGAGAGACTGCAGCTGAGATCCCGTGACCTCTGACCAAGCTGGTTAAGGTAAACTTTTTTTTTTAACCAAAATTCTCTGCTCAGGTCTGGTAAAGTGGGTGCAGCAAGAGCCTCTCCTTGTCTTTTCTATAAGAGATTTTCCAAACTTTACAGAAGGAAGTTTGGGGTTAGAACTAGTTCTTTGCATATTGTGACTCTTGTTATTGAGAGCTGTTGTGTCCTATCTTCAGTAAGATTTCTCTGGCTGCACTTTGGAAAATGGCTTGGAGGAAAGCAAAAATGAGGTACCAGTGAGCATGCTCTCTTTTACGACTCAGGGCAAGTGTGGATGCCCCACATCTCTGAGACATGTTTGGCCCCTGTGGAGAGCACTCTAACTCACCACCGAGGCCTTTGAATCCTCAGACAGATGCCACTTGTGTGCACGTGTTACCACAGTGCACCTCACTGATCTAGTCCAATTGTATTCAAACTTGTTTAATACTGGGCCCCAGCAGAACAGCACTGCTTCTGGTTAGAGCTGCGGTAGGAATTCAGAGCCCCAGCCACTCACCCCACCCCCTCCAGTGGAAGCCTTGGGGAAGGTCTTCAGAGCCCAATTTGGAAACCACTACAATAGAGTGAATATTTTACATTTAACACGGCCACGACCTGTAGCAGTGGCCTGTACAAAAATTACTGTGGATGACCACAAATATGTAAAAGACAATCTCTAAAATATGTATAGAGGAAAAAGGCAGGTGAGGAATAGGGTTAGTTCAGTAGGAATATCAAGGATGCGGGATCCCAGCTCACCCTCCACCTGGGCTGGCTGCAGATCTTTAAGAGCTTCTACTGAACATATCTAGAACAGCAAAATTTACAAACATCTAAAATGTCTAACAATAGGGATTTTAAAATGTCCACTATAAATCTACATATTAACTATTATTTTAAAAATTTACAATAGAAGGGTAAGTAAAAAGGGCAGATATGCAAATTTCATGTGCATTCTGAAGGATTGTATAAAATATGTCTGTATAAATACAAACAGACAAAAAGAAAATTCACAAGGTGAACTAGATTGTTTTGTTACTATGGTGATTTGTGAGGAGTTATTTTTTACTTTTAATAACATTCCCCTTAATATTATATCAGTTTTTAGTTTTAAAAAAGCCTCAAAAATTCTTTTCTGAAAGATAAGCTGTAAAAATAAGAAGATAAAATTTTTAAAAATACGCCAGAAGAGCAAAAATGTTTTCTGAAGTGTCAAGGAGAGGAAAAGAATCATACCTCATCATACCATCAGCATCATTAAGCTGGAAAATCAAAAGTTGTTCCCAGGAACAACTGCTGGAGCCATGGGGATCCCAGTTGGAAATTTCATAACTGCTTTCTCAAGCCATTCCAAGAGGAATTATGAGCATAAAAGACAACTTTGCAAGTGATGTGTTCTGTATGTTTCAGAATACCCATAAAGTTAGTTTCTTAAATTACTACAGTTGTATGAGAATTTTCCATACTCAAATATTCATCTTATGTTCTAACACAGATTTTTTTTTTTAAACTTCATTTTGAAATATTCTTAATTGGCTTGCTGATTCTCCTGAGTGTCTCCTTTTAGGATTCTATATATTACTTGCTGGGAATCTAGCCAATGTTTAAGAAATTTTAATCTTTTTTTTTTTTTTTTTTTTTGCTAATGTGGTGGAGGAAAAATAATTTTCCCGCCACCCTTCTAGGTTCTTGGCTGAGACCTTCCTGTGATAAAAAGACAGAATAACAAGAGAAAAACAAACAAGTTTAACAACATGTATACCTACTGTATACAGGGGAGAGACCCAGGGAAACTAACTCCCGGAAATGTACCAAGCTGCCACCTTAAGTAACATCTCCAATTAAAAAGAAGATGTTGGGGGGCGGGGAGGCCAGCTGTGGGAGGTGACCAGGAAAAGCACAGTAAACAAGGATAAGGTTGTTATGCAGATTTAAGTCCTTGTCTTCTCTGTGGTTAACAGTTTCTAGAGATTTAGAATCATCTTTCTCTTCCCGGTACTAAGAGGGAGACATCCTTACAAATGCAGATTTCCCTTATAAATGGACTTGTCTCTTACAAAAGGGGAACTTCTACTCAGGTTTCAGAGCTTTTCCTGTGTCTGCTGTTTCTCAAAAATGACCAGCTTAAAATAACCATATGTCAAAGGGCCGTATTTTGGGGTGGTATGTTTTGCTCCCCTTCACTAATAAGCAATATCCTTAAACTTGAGAGGAAGCTTTAGGAAACTGAGTGGCCCAGTAGGTTTCCAAACATAATACTCACAGCCCCCAGATGGGCACTGTTGCGCTTAATTTAGGAAGAGGAAGGAGAGAGCCTTGCGGGAGATTTGAAAAATCAAAAAAACTAATGTGACAATCTCAAATTACTAACACCCTCTGTTTTGAAAGTGAAAAGGCTATTTTTTTTTAAAATCAGTGGATCAGTGGGTTAACATCTGAACTAATTTGTGGAAAAAAGGAACATTTGCAACCCATCCCCTTTCCACACTGCTCTGTAGCTAAGTTTTTTTGGGTTTGTTTTTACCCCAGAGAAAACTGAAAGACTCTGATCTTTCAACCCTGCTGAATGTGTTTGAGATCTTAATTGAGTTTTTACAACTCCCCTAAAGAAGCTTCTGCATTGGAAAAAAAACTTCACAATTAAGAATCTCATAATCAAGTAGACCTCCCTCCATCCCCAAGTAAAAGATGCCATGTTTTACATGAAAGCATTTTGCACACAGGCTTTCTCTCTAATTTTTTCCCCCACTGTTTATCTCTCCATCTATCTGTCCATTTATATTCTGGCCCTGAGCCAGGGCATTTATAGACCAGAAATAAGGTCACCATTATCATGGGGAGAGAGAAGTAGAGGAAGAAAAGGAACAGAAGGCAGGCTGGGTTCTTGGGCAAAGAGACAATGGAAGAGAGTAGGTAAATGGTCTCATGATATAATTTTAAAGATTATTTAATCTTTTCCGGAAGGCTGGAAAAAATTCCTGGGTCTGATAAGAAGTTTTGATTTAGGCTAGTAAAGTCCTGCCCAATAAGATACCATGCCTTCCACTGTCAGATGTCCTTCCTTCCTCTAGTGTGATGGCTAATGGAAAGGAAGTTGTCCCTTACGTATTATGAGGCTACTAGGTGAGGTAAGTGTCAGTGTCAGGCTAGAGAAACATGTCCAAAATAGGCTGTCAAAGCCAGGGTACCAAAAGCAAGAGGTCAGGAACCAGGGATGATGAGATTATGAGGAACAACTCCCATCAGGCAAATGAGAAGCATCTAGAAGTCCAGAAAGAGTAGTAGAATGTCATAATTGGGTCCTCCTGTTTGAATGGGTAGAATAGCTCCATTTGATGGGTAAATAGAAAATCAGAAAGGAACCTTGAAAGTCTACATAGATAATTGCACATTCTGTTTGGGTTCACAAGATGACATAAAAAGACCATGGAACTTAAGGCATTAAGGGTATCAACAACATCAACAGACTTGTCGTGGTCTGAACGCAAGTTGGAAAAGAATTTCCAGATACGAGGCAGAATGTAAAGATAGAATTTATTAGAGGGAAGGGTCACTGCCAGAACAGCGGGCCGAATTCCTGGTAGTCTGGGAGAGTCGAGCCCGAACATGTACTATTGATCAGTTTTTATAGCCAGAAAACAAAGGAATGGTCCGAGGTGAAAATTTCGTTTATTGATTGGTTGAGGCACATGCACCTTCCTTCTATAGGGTGGGAGTGGGACAGGGCATATGCCTTTCCTTATCTGGGAAAGGTCCTGTTGCCTAGGTGGGCCCCGCCCAGGTGGGCTCAGGAATTTCGTAACCATAGCAACATGGTTGAGGGCGATTAAGAGTCCAGTAGGGGGTATAATGCTGAAACTTTTTCAGGCAGGTTCTTCCTTTGTCCTTGAAGCACCATTGTCCTTGGAGCACCACAAGACTCTTCATTCATGAATCATTCTAGGAATATACCCCCTCTCCTCCCTCCAGCCCCAGCAATACCCTTTATTTCCTAGACACAACGATGAGGTAGTTTCATGAACATATGAGTAGCTATGTATTGGTGGCTAAACAAACTAGTCTCCTGATTGTGGCTCATAAAAATGTATTTGCTTCAGTTTCAGTTGTCTGAAGACCATTTATGTGTTCACACTGGGTATTAGACAAGACTCTTTTTGTTACAAAAAACTAAACTCCAACTCAAACTATCATAAACAAAGAAAGGGCTTTATTAACTTACCTAGCTAATAACGTTCTTAGGACAGTTCACAGAACTGAATGAGGTACAGAGGCCAACAACAAAGTGTGTTGTCAGAGTCAGGGAATGTAAAGCAAGGATTGGTGTAACAGGGAAGAGCTAAATAGGACACTATGTTCGTTCTGCTTTGTTGACTTTTAACCTTTGCTTTTGTTATTATAATCATATGTAATGGCCTGCCTCAGGGAACCCTGCCCCTCTGCCTGAATGTTAAACTAAAGTGCCTTTGTTCAGCTCACAGGGAGACAGTCTGACCCCTCCCACCTGTGGATGTCTCCAAGAAGGAAGAAATTAACACATCCCCTCCCTGAGGCTGGCTATTCCAGGGAATATTTGCAAAATTTAAGGCCTTTTTACTTTACTTCCTCATCTCCTCCCTCTCTCTCTGTACTATAAAAGAAACTGGCATCCAAACCCTGATAAGATGGTTTTTCAGAGACACTAGTCTGCCATCTTCTTGGTCTGTTTCTGGATAAAGACATCTTCCTTTCTTGAACACCTCCTCTCCGAGTCATTGGCCTATCTGAGGTGAGCAGAGCGAGCTTGGACTTGGTAACATTGGGAGTTACAGAGTCAAAGAACCAGAGATGATAAAATGAGAAGGAAGATGTCCCAAGAGGCAAATGGGAAGAGGATGGAAGAAGTCTAGAGTCAGGGAGTAGAATGAGGAACTCAATGCCCTCTGGTTTTCCATCTATCCCTCATCTCCACTGATCTCTGCTTCTGTTTGTGTACTGGCCTCATTCTCTCCTACTAGAAGCAACCTTGCTATATATGGTAAGTTAAACACCTTTCAACAGTTTCTGGCATACGTCCCAATACAAAATCCAAGAGAAAGAGTCATCCCCCATGCACATACACTTTGAATCTAGAAAATTCTACAGAAAACTCTAATTGGCTTAGCTTGGGTCACATGTCTATCCCCTGGACCAATTATTGTAGCCACTGTGTCAAATGCTCATTGCTGTGGCAAGGGGACAAGAAACCGTGATAAAAAATCCCACTAGAATACATGGACATGGAGGGGGTGTTAATTCCCCTGAGAGAAAAGAATGCTGACCCAGGGGGAATATGAGAGGATCACGGGCAGATGAGAACAGTAGCCACCTGAGTCCTTATACATCTTCTATCCTCCATGTTATCAAAGAATGGTTGTTCCTGAGGGCAAGCCACATTCAACTACTGTCAACAGTGATATGAAATCATTTATCTAGTGATGTCATTTATTTACAACACAACCAAACTTCAATTTTTTAAAGAGGAAAGCTGAGGGTATTAGTAAAAATGTAATAAAGCTTAGTATTTTCACACAGGTGTCAGAGCTGCGGTGATGGTGCAGAAGTACAGAACTGCAAATTTTTAACACTGATTGAGACCTTTCTTTCAACCTCTCACATTGTAGGAGAGAAAGAGAATTCTGTGTCCAGACACTTCCCAAGGCTTGCAAGGAAAAAGGCCAGGATCAGAACACAGATCTTCTGTCATCCAGCCTGGCATTCTTTTCATTGGAGAGAGCAGTATCTAAATACAAATAACAGCCCATTTTCCACTTTTAAAATGGAAGAATGTAGAATGTTACCCTTTTCCATGAAGAATGTCTGCTTATCCATGGAGAATTTTATTTTCTACTCAACATAACTCCTTCAGCATGAAACTGATTTCATATTCCTTCAAAGTTAAGTACACTACTGGAGTTCCTCCCAATCCACAAAATATGCCTCATTAAAAATAAGAGAACTGAACTAAAAAGAATTACTGTCAGAAGACCACAAAAAAAATGTTTTGAAATAAAGAAGATGACATGATAGATAGAGCTTTATGTGATTTTCAATTAGCTTGAATTATAAAATTTCCAAAAAAAATACCAATGCTTTATTTATATTTAAACTTTCTCACGACTTTTTTCATAAGGCAACTACATAAAAAATTTATTCAATAAATCACACAACTAAGTAATCACACAATCACACAATCACTAAGTAATCACACAACTAATCACACAACATTGAAAAAGGAAAATCTAATAAAATATTGCTTTTCTGTGACAAGGACAGAATATGGAAAGTAAAGTATTTGTTTTTCTGAAAACTTGAGTAAGAGTCAAGTTTTAGGTCTATTCATTTTATGTAATTTTTCAACTAAGGCTATTTTTAAAGGGATTTTAAAATATTTCAGACATTGTTTCTGACATAGTGGAATTAGTTCAAAGTTAATAATGGTCCAATTTATACTCACATCCATCACAAGGCCTCTTTAATACAACTCAATGCATACTTTTTTGTTTCCTCTGTGTGAGTTCTTTTAAGGGATAAAAAGATAAGGCACCCACTCACACATCCAATCAACATATATTAAGTGTCATCTCTGTGAGATAGGAATAAAGGGTGAAAAAATGTGTATATGTAATCTACTGTAGAGGAGGAAAAATTATTTTTCCTACTATCCTCCTAGGTTCTCTGGCTGGGACCCTGTAAATTGAACTGACAAAAAGCAGGTTAACAAGAGAAAAGCATACAAATTTGTTGAATGGAAGTTTTACAGGACACGAGAGCCTTCATAAGGAAATGAAGACCAGAAGAAATGGTTAAACTTGAGTGTTTCTATACTAGGTTTGATGAAGAGTGGAAAGTTGTGGGAAAATGTGATGGGACAAATGTATATGAGCTAAGGGTAGTCCGCTGGGGGAAACTTAGCAAGGCCTCTTTGTTCAGATTCCTTTTGGTATCCCTCCATCTTCACAGATAAGGTTGCCCCTTTCCTTTATTAGGGGAAACACTGACTGAAACCACCAGCCCTGGCCAGGCACCATAGTAACCACTTGCATGAGTTATCTTAAACAGGAGGTCCTGGTAAGGAATGCAGAACTAACAAGGTACCACCAACCGGAAGAATTCGGAGAAGGTCAAAAGGAGAGAGGAGATGCCAGTCCATCTGTCCTACCAACCTCCCAGAATCCTTCTTGCTGGAATCCATCTTGGCTGAGTGATGCATGTGCCACCAGGAAGGACCCTGAGTCAGAGTGACTGGCCAGAGACAACCCGGAAACTAATCTCATCACCATAAAACCAGAGACTGCGAGCCACGTGGCAGAGCAGTCCTCCTGGGTTCTCTTGCCCTCCTGCTCTGCACCCGGGAGCCCCTTCCCAATAAAGTCTCTTGCTCTTTCAATTCATTTCCGAGTGTTAGACAAGAGCCCACTCTCGGGCCCTGGAAGGGGTCCCCCTTCCTGCAACACCTTCAGGTAATGGGAAGGCACCTCTCACTTGAGCGTCTTATGACCTGCCTCAGAGTAGAAGGGGAAGGTAAGAGAGTCCTTCTTGCACCTGCCATTTCTCAGATTCCTTCAGCTTATTAAATATGCCAAGGTGCCATATGTTGTGGTAGTGTGTTCTGAATCCCATCCTTAATTTTGAGGGACTGATAAATCCCAGGGAGCAGACAAGGGCGCAGGAACTTAGTGAAATGCACTTAAGAGGACGAGGAGGCAGAGAAGAGAGACCCTAATTCTGCCTCAGTATGTCAAGGGAAGACTCCCAAGGTCTGAGACCAGCTGAGCCCCAAACAGGGATTCCTAAAGCAGATATTGTGGTACCCCACCCACACCCATTGATCGTCATCCTATGCAGCTGGTCTCTCCGTGAAGTACCTGGACTTCCTGCTTCAGGGCCTTCTCTATCCACAAAAGCAAGCTAGGCTCTCACACCAGATAGGTGGGGAAGTTCAAGGGAGTTATAGCTGTGAGAAGCAGCCCTCAACCAGTGGAGAATGGGAGCTGGTGGATAAATATCCCAACTTCTTCACCCTTGGATGGCGTAATGCTTTAAAAGCCCAAGAGATAGAGCCCAGTTGTGCACAGGAATACTCTGCTCATTAACACATCTCATACTAGGTTCCTTCCATTCCTATCTCATTTCCCTATGCCCCTACTGGTGCTTCCTGGGATTCTCCCAAATAAACCACTTATACTCAAATTCTTCCCTCATAGCCTGCTTCCGGGGAGCCCAACCTAAGAAAATAAACAAAGCAATTGGGAAATCTATTTATGAGCTAAATGGTGGTGGTTTTTTAAGTAGCTAAGTTTTGGGGGTGTACTGTTATGCAGCAAAACCTAACAGACAGAAGTCAAAAAAATAAAAATAACTGAGAAGAAACTATAATAGAGGTAGGAAGAAAATCAAGAGAGCAGTGCTTCTCAAACTTCACCTTGAATAAGAATCACCTAGAGAGGTGGTTAAAACACAGATTGCTGGGCCCCACCCCCAGAGTTTCTGATTCAGTTGATCTGGGTTAAGGTTCAAGAATTTTCATTTCTAACAAGTTCCCAAATGATGCTACTGCTGCTGGGCCAGGGACTACATTTTGAGAATCACGGCAGTCAGTTCATAGAAGCCAAAAGAGAAAATATTTCCAGGATAGAGAAGTATTCAACTCTAAAATGCCAGTGAGCGATCTAGTCAAATGAAGACCAAACAATGATGAGTAGATTTCACAAATTGCGACCAATGGCAACACTGACAATAGCAGTTCCAGTGAGGTGGTGGGTTTGGAAGCCAGTTTGGGAGGTAAGGAGGTGAAGACAGCACATACAGGGCAGCTCTTAACAACAAAAATGCCAGGAATGAGGAATAAATAGAAACATAGGGTTGAGAAAGTTCTAATTCGGGAGAAATCGTGGATGCTAGAGTGGGTTTGTATGTTTGGTAGAATTCACCAGTGAAGCTGTCTGGTCCTGGACTTTTGTTTTGGGGAAGGTTTTTGATTACTGTTTCAATCTCCTTACTATTAACCAGTCTACTCAGATCAGTCAATTTCTTCATGATTCAGTCTTGGAAAGTTTTATGATTCTAGAATTTATCCATTTCTTCTAGGTTGTCCAGTTTGTTGGTATATAGCTGTTCACAGAATTTTCTGATAAGCCTTTGTATTTCTGTGGTATTCATTGTAACTTCTCCTCTTTCATTTCTGATTTTGTTTATCTGAGCATTCTCTCTTTTTTTCTTAGTGAGTCAAGCTAAAGGTTTTTCAATTTTGTTCATCTTTTCAGAGAACCAGCTCTTCATTTCATTGACTTCTCCTACTGTCTTTTTAGTCTCTATTTCATTTATTTCCACTCTAATTTTTATTATTTCCTTTCTTTTACTGACTTCAGGCTTTGTTTGTTCTTTTTCTAGTTCCTTTAGGTATAAGGTTAAACTGTTTATTTGAGATTTTTCTTATTTCTTGAAGTGCGCCTGTATTGCTATAAACTTCCCTCTTATTACTACTTTTGCTGCATCCCATATATTTTGACATGTTGTATTTTCATTTTCACTTGTCTTCAGCTATTTTTTTATTTATACTTAGATTTCTTCATTGACTCAATAATTGTTCAGTAGCACATTGCTTAGTCTCCACATATTTGTGATTTTTCTAGCTTTCTTCTTGTAGTTGATTTCTAGTTTCATACTTCTGTGATCAGAAAAGATACATGATATGATTTCAATCTTCTTAAATTTATTGAGACTTGTTTTGTGTCTCAACATATGGTCTATCCTTGACAATGTTCCATATATATTTAAAAAGAATGTGTATTCTACTGCTTTTGGATGAAATGTTCTGTATAAATCTATTAAGTGATTCTGATCTAATGTTTTATTTAAGGCCAGTGTTTCCTCGTTGACTTTCTGTCTGGCTAATCTACCCACTGATGTAAGTGGGGTGTTAAAGTCCTCTACTGCTGTGCTGCTGCCAACTTTTCCCCCTTAGGTCTGTTAATAGTTGCTTTATATATTTTAGTGCTCCTGTGTTAGGTACATATATATTAATAAATGTTATATCTTCTTGATGGATTGTACCTTTTATCATTATATAATATCCATCTTTTCTGGCTTGATGTCTATTTTGTCTGATATGAGTATGACTACAACCACTTCTTTTGGCTGCCATTTGCTTGCAGTATCATCTTCCATTCCTTTACTTCAAGGCTATGTGTGTCTTTAGAGCTGAGATGAATCTCTTGGAGACAGCATATAGTTGGATCTTGTTTTTTAATCCATCCAGACACTCTGTGTCTTTTGATTGGGGAATTCAATCCAGTTATATTTAAGGTGATTATTGATATATGAGGACTTAGTACCACCATTTTATCTTTTGTTTTCTGATTGCTCTATATCCCCACTGTTGCTTTTTCCTTGTGTTTCTGGCTGCCATTTTAGTTTGGTGGTATTCTATGGTGTCTTTCTCAGTTTCCTCTTTTTTAATGTTTCATGTCACTGCCCTAGATTTTTGTTTTGTGGTTACCATGAGGTTTGTATAAAATCTCGCATAGATAAAATAGTCCCTTTTCTGCTGATAGCATCTTATCTTCATTTGCATATACAGGTTCCATCCTTCTCCTCTTTCCATTTTATGTTTTTGTTGTCACAAGTTATCCCGTTTCATGTTGTATGTCACCAAACTGAAGTAGCTATAGTTATTTTTAAGGTCCCCCCGCTTCAACCTATTCTGATATATAGTTGCAATTTTCTGATCCTGTCCGTCTATTTGTCATCTTACTAAAAGTTTTGTATACTTTTGCCTTTTTGTTTTAGGTAAAAGAGTTCCTTTCAACATTTCCTGTAAGGCAGGTCTAGTGGTGATGAATTCCCCCAGCTTTTGTTTGTCCAGAAAACTTTTATTTCTCCTTCATATATGCAAGATAACTTTGCTGGATAGAGTATTCTTGGTTGACAATTTTTATCTTTTAATATTTTGAGCATGTTACTCCACTCTATCCTGGCCTGTAGAGTTTCTGATGAGAAATCTGCTGATAACCTAATGGGGGTACCTTTGTAGGTTACAGTCTTTTTTTCTGGCTGCCTTTAAAATTCTTTCTTTATCATTGATTTTTACAGTTTTAATATAATGTGTCTTGGAGAAGGGCTTTTTGCATGGAGAGGTGTTCTACAAGCTTGGATTTGTTTATCCAATTCCTTTCCAGGTTTGGGAAGTTCTCAGCTATTATTTATTTAAACAAGGTCTCTGCTGTCTTGTCTCTCTCTTCTCCTTGTGGGATACCTATTATCCTTATGTTGCCTTTCCTAATAGAGTCAGATAGTTTTTGTAGAGCTTCTTGATTTAAAAAAAGTCTTAGGGTTTCCCTGGTGGCACAGTAGTTGAGAGTCCGCCTGCCGATGCAGGGGACACGGGTTCGTGCCCTGGTCTGGGAAGATCCCACATGCCGTGGAGTGGCTAGGCCCGTGAGCCATGGCCGCTGAGCTTGCGTGTCCGGAGCCTGTGCTCCGCAACGGGAGAGGCCACAACAGTGAGAGGCCCGCACACCGCAAAAAATAAATAAATAAATAAATAAATAAATAATTTTTTTTAAAGTCTTAGTTCTCTCTCACCTTCCACCTGAGTCATTTCTAAACTTCTATCTTTGAGCTTGCTAATTCTCTCTTCCATATGGTCTGCTCTATATTATATCTATATAATGCATTCTTCACTGCATTTATTGAGTTCTTTAGCTCCAGAATTTCTGTCCAGTTGCCTTTAGAGTTTCGATCTCTTTGGTAAAGTATTTCTTCTGTTCATTAATTTTACGCTTGAGCAAACTAAATTGCCTTTCTGAGCTTGCTGGTAGCTCGCTAAGTTTCTTCATGACAGCAACTTTGAATTCTCCATCAGTTAGATGACAATCTTCTGTGACTTTAAGTTTGGTTTCTGGAAAACTGTCATTTTCTTTTTGTGAAACCATGTTACTGTGGTTTGTCATGGTGCTTGATGAGTTCTTTCTTTGCTGGCACATTTGAAGTAGTGAACACCTTTCTTATTTAGGCAAAGCTTTGTTTACTTTGATTCTAATAATTCAACAGGTTGGTAATTAGAGGCCTTTCTTTTGTTTTTCAGAAGATGGTGCTATAGCACAAGTTTTTTGGTTTATCTTACCTGAACCACCTCTGGCTGTATTTGAGACTTTGCACTTTTCACCCTCCACCATCCTCATCATTGTTGCTTATTCCTCCAGGGTCACTGGTACTTTGCTGCTGCTGGTGTCACTGCTGCCACTGGCATCACTGCTGGGGGCACTAGGATGGCAGGCACCTCCACTATTTCTGGGTTTGCCTGGTTCATGGGCCCTACCACTGTTGCTGCCCAGTTCCCTGTGACTTCAGGTGCCACTATGGACAGGAGGCTGAAGTCATGTGTGCCTCTGTTGCTGCTACCAGGTTCTCTGGAGCTGCAGGCTCAGCCACAATAGCTGGTGGGGAGGGAGGGGGTCGGGAGGGGGCAGCGGCAGCAGGACTGCAGGCACTGCCTCCCCTGTTCCCCCAGTTCTATCTCCTCTATGTATTCCAATCCACCCACCTTCAAAGGTAAAGATGTGTGGATCTCTCCAGTGTCCTAGTGTGTTGGGCAAAGGAACCTTTGTTGAGTTATGGATGTTTTACTAGTTGTAGATTGAAGGGGAGAGACAAAGAGAGCATCTCACACTGCCATGACGCTGACGTCCACGGTAGACTTTTCTAAACTTTTATACAATTAATAAACTTCACATTAAAAAATACAGTAATATTAGAAATTCATGAGAAGAAAAATACCATAAAAGACTGTTCAGTATGACAAGATGTGCTGAGTGATAAGGAAGAGAATTATTAAGAAGACTACATTATGCTCAAGATAGCAAAAAAAATTAAAAATCCTCATATTTTAAACTTCCTTCTTTCTCTCATTTCTGAGGAAATAAACCTAATATATTCAGGTACATTTTGTTCCATCAGTGTGCTGAAGATGATAAACTTAACGTTAGAAGTATTTTATAGAAGAAAAGTTTATATATACAATTTTAAAGTAATTCAGTAGATTATTTCCATATAGAATAACTAAAAGTAGAAGAGTAAGTAGAATTTAAACAAAGTAGGACTGATCAAATTTTCCTTTTTTTTTTTTTGAGGGGAAGTGAAATTGAATGTGTAACCTCAGCAGGCCTGGAGCTATGGACATCTTTTTTAAAGAGTATGTGTATATGTCCTGAGAAAAAATTTAAACTCTTAAGTGACTACTTTAAAACAATTACCAAGAGTTGATTTCTCATGCTGTTTCAATTATTATTTTAAATAGACACAGAAGAAAATAGTGCTTTTATAAAAAGCAAGGTGATTTATGCCCAAATTTGTTAAGGAAATACAAGAAGGGGGTTCTACTGCCTGTTCTGGCATACACTGACACTGCGACCTAGAATGATCCTCTGAACCTCTCTCTGGGTCTCCATTCCTTCACCTATGATAGAAAAAGTTTAAATTAAATTAAAATAAAGGTCCCACTTTTTGTTTATTTTTGTTTTTATTTCCATTTCTCTAGGAGGTGGGTCAAAAAGGATCTTGCTGTGATTTATGTCATAGAGTGTTCTGCCTATGTTTTCCTCTAAGAGTTTGATAGTGTCTGGCCTTACATTTAGGTCTTTAATCCATTTTGAGTTTATTTTTGTGTATGGTGTTAGGGAGTGTTCTAATTTCATACTTTTACATGTACCTGTCCAGTTTTCCCAGCACCACTTATTGAAGAGGCTGTCTTTTCTCCACTGTATATTCTTGCCTCCTTTATCAAAGATAAGGTGACCATATGTGTGTGGGTTTATCACTGGGCTTTCTATCCTGTTCCATTGATCTGTATTTCTATTTTTGTGCCAGTACCATACTGTCTTGATTACTGTAGTTTGTAGTATAGTCTGAAGTCAGGGAGCCTGATTCCTCCAGCTCCATTTCTCGTTCTCAAGATTGCTTTGGCTATTCAGGGTCTTTTGTGTTTCCATACAAATTGTGAAATCTTTTGTTCTAGTTCTGTGAAAAATGCCAGTGGTAGTTTGATAGGGATTGCATTGAATCTGTAGATTGCTTTGCGTAGTAGAGTCATTTTCACAATGTTGATTCTTCCAATCCAAGAACACGGTATATCTCTCCATCTATTTGTATCATCTTTAATTTCTTTCATCAGTGTCTTATAATTTTCTGTATACAGGTCTTTTGTCTCCTTAGGTAGGTTTATTCCTAGATATTTTATTCTTTTTGTTGCAGTGGTAAATGGGAGTGTTTTCTTAATTTCACTTCCAGATTTTTCATCACTAGTGTATAAGAATGCCAGAGATTTCTGTGCATTAATTTCGTATCCTGCTACTTTACCAAATTCATTGATTAGTTCTAGTAGTTTTCTGGTAGCATCTTTAGGATTCTCTATGTATAGTATCATGTCATCTGCAAACAGTGACAGCTTTACTTCTTCTTTTCCGATTTGGATTCCTTTTATTTCAGCTAGGTGGTTTGTGACCACCTAGAGGGGTGGGATAGGGAGGGTGGGAGGGAGGGAGACGCAAGAGGGAAGAGATATGGGAACATATGTATATGTATGATTGATTCACTTTGTTATAAAGCAGAAACTAACACACCATTGTAAAGTAATTATACTCCAATAAAGATGTTAAAAAAAATTAAAATAAAGGTCTAAGGACCAACTTTTTCTTTAGATACTTTTATTTCATAAAATAAAAGCCAAGTGGCTTGAGGAAATTTTTACCTTTACTGAAGAATTTATGTATAATAGTACTTAAATTCTTTAATACATAGTTTCATTTAATTCAGTTGGCTCTATGACACACATGGGGTGTGTGTGTGTCTGGATAATTAACCACTTCTAACATCCAGTTGTTCAAGTCAAACCCTTGGAGTCGTCCATGATTGGCCCCTCTGTTTTCCTCATCCCCACAATCAATTCTTCAAGTCATGGCAGCTCTACCTTCAAAGCAGATCCCATGACTGACCACTTCTCACTGCTGCCACTGCCAATAATATTGTCCAAGTCCATCAACTCTGCCCCAACTCCAGAGCCTCCTAACTGGTTTTGCACTTTCTCTTCCTACAGCCCCCTTGTCTGTTCTCCACAGAGCGACCTTTGAGAACTTTGTAAAACCAAATCAAACCATGTCACTCTCCTACTCATAACCCTCCAATGGCTTTCCCTGTCATACTCAGAATAAAATTCAAACTCCTTCCCAAGGCTGAACAGTTTTACATAATTTGGCCCATGCCTTTCTCTCTGACTTTCTCTCATTCTGCTCTGGCCACCCCACACCCACCGCTGTCTTCATCCTGGTCTCTGCAAGTGCCCAGCACCATGCCTTCAAAGATGCTGTTCCTGACCATCTTACCAAGAACAGCCACCCATCTCTTCTTGCCTTTTTTACTTTATAACACTTGTCACTACCTCATCTTATATATTTACGGTTGTTTAACTTCTCATGAATTTCTAATATTACTATATTCTTGATTGTAAAGTTTATTAATTATGTGACAGCTTAGAAAAGTCTACCTATTTACAATGTTTTCTAACATGAATAAAAGTTTAATGGTGCCAGTAAGAGTTTAAAGTAGATAATAGGTCTCAGTTTTCTTTTATCTTCAAAACTGCAGTGGTGGAGACTTCCCTGGTGGTGCAGTGGTTGAGAATCCACCTGCCAATGCAGGGGGACATGGGTTCGAGCCCTGGTCTGGGAAGATCCCACATGCCGTGGAGCAACTAAGCCTGTGCACCACAACTACTGAGTCTGTGAACCACAGCTACTGAAGCCCACGAGCCTGGCGCCCGTGCTCCACAACAAGAGAAGCCAGCACAATGAGAAGCCTGTGCACCGCAACAAAGAGTAGCCCCCGCTTGCCACAACTAGAGAAAGCCCATGCACAGCAACGAAGACCCTACACAGCCAAACATAAAATAATAAATGAATAAATAAATAAATAAATTGATTTTAAAAAACCAAAAAACTGCAGTGGTGGTGGTGAGGTTGGCTTTAAAACCTTCATTGTCTGCCCTCACTAGAATGAGGACATGGACTTCTTCTGCCTTGTTCACTGCTATATCTCCCACTGTTAAATATAAAACGTTCAGCATGAAGAGAATGCTTAATAATTATTAGCAGATTTAATTAATTAATAAGTGAATGTGTATATACTCATGCAATGACCCTGGGGCAGATAGAAAACCTGGGTTCACTAATTCTGATCACATCCATTTACCCACGTCCACATATTCCATTTCCTAGTTTTATGTAATGTGAAAATGGCCTCCTTCCAGGTAGAGAAACCATTAAAACACAGTGGCAAGGGCCCTGTCATGAGAAGTATGTACTGGGATCTATGGGAACATACATGGCAGATACATAACCCAGACTGGCGCTGGTGTGGACAGAAGAAGAGACAGGGTCAAAGAATCTTCTGAAGAATCAAGATTGTGAAAATGACTATACTACCCAAAGCAATCTACAGATTCAATACAATCCCTATCAAATTACCAATGTCATTTTTCACAGAACTAGAACAAAAACTTTTTACAATTTGTATGGAAACACAAAGACCTTGAATAGCAAAAGCAATCTTGAGGCAAAAGAAAAGAAAACCGGAGCTGGAGGAATCAGGCTCCCTGACTTCAGACTATACTACAGGCCTACAGTCATCATGACAGTATGGTACGGGCACAAAAACAGAAATATAGATCAATGGAACAGGATATAAAGCCCAGAGATAAACCCACGCATATACGGTCACCTTATCTTTGATAAAGGAGGCAAGAATATACAATGGAGAAAAGACAGTCTCTTCAATAAGTGGTGCTGGGAAAACTGGACAACTACATGTAAAAGAATGAAATTAGAATACTCCCTAACATCATACACAAAAATAAACTCAAAATGGATTAAAGACCTAAATGTAAGGCCAGACACTATAAAACTCTTAGAGGAGAACATAGGCAGAACACTCTTTGACATAAATTGCAGCAAGATCTTTTTTGACCCATCTCCTATAGTAATGAGAATAAAAACAAAAATAAACAAATGGGACCTAATTAAACTTAAAACTTTTGCACATCAAAGGAAACCATAAACAAGACAAAAAGACAAACCTCAGAGTGGGAGAAAATATTTGCAAACGAATCAACAAAGGATTAATCTCCAAAATATACAAACAGCTCATGCAGCTCAATATGAAAAAAACAAACAACCCAATCAAAAAATGGGTGGAAGACCTAAATAGACATTTTTCCAAAGAAGACACACAGATGGCCAACAAACACATGAAAGAAATGCTCAACATCACTAATTATTAGAGAAATGCAAATCAAAACTACAGTGAGGTATCACCTCACACCAGTCAGAATGGCCATCATCACAAAATATACAAACAATAAATGCTGGAGAGGGTGTGGAGAAAAGGGAACCCTTTTGAACTGTTAGGGGGAATGTAAATTGATACAGTCACTATGGAGGACAGTATGGAGGTTCCTTAAAAAAACTAAAATAGAACTAACATGTGACCCAACAATCCCACTACTGGGCATATACCCAGAGAAAACCGTAATTCTAGTAGACACATGCACCCCAATGTTCAAAGCAACACTATTTACAATAGCCAGGAGATGGAAACAGCCTAAATGTCCATCAACAGAGGAATAGATAAAGAAGATGTGGTACATATATACAACAGAATATTACTCAGACATAAAAAGGAACGAAATTAGGTCATTTGTAGAGACGTGGATGGACCTAGAGACTGTCATACAGAGTGAAGTTAGTCAGAAAGAGAAAAACAAATATCATATATTAACACATATAAGTGGAACCTGAAAAAATTGGTATAGACAATTTTATTCACAAAGCAGAAATAGAGACACAGACGTAGAGAACAAACGTAGATACCAAGGGGGAAAGGGTGGTGGTGGGATGAATTGGGAGATTGGGATTAACATATATACACTATTGATACTGTGTGTAAAACAGATAACTAATGAGAACCTGCTGTATAGCACAGGGAACTCTACTCAATGCTCTGTGGTGACCTAAGTGGGAAGGAAATCCAGAAAGGAGGGGATATATGTGTACGTATAGCTGATTCACTTTGCTGTACAGTAGAAACTAACACAATACTGTAAAGCACCTATACTCCAATAAAAATTTTAAGAAAAGATTAACTTAAAAAAAAAAAAGAAATCTTCGGGGAGGAGGTGGTACCTCAGTGAGTCAGGTAAAGTGGGAAACAAATTCTAGTATTTCAGAGAGAAAGCAGAAAAGCTGACAATCAAGTTGGTCAGTTGGGTGGTAATATGTCTCCCAAAACTGAGAGTACAAGAAGAGAAATAGGTTTGAAGGGAAATATGAGGAGTTCAATTTCAGTAATTTTTCCTGCCTTTGCACAATGTACCAGTTCAATGATGTAACTGATCAGCGCTCTAGCCAGTAACAGCTCTGAAGAATGAAACCCAACAAAAATATTTCTTAGTTCTTCATGTGGTAGGCTCATGAGTCATCCATTTGGTAACTTCTGTGGCTTGGCACAATGTCTACTACATAATAATTGTTTAATTTCTTTAACTGGATTATACTGATTCTTCTGATACATGCATCTTCATAGGCATTTTGGTAGTGTTAATCAATTCCAGCTTGAGAACTCAGTATCATTTTTATTTCCATCTCTTTAGAGGCCTCTAATAACATTCTGAGTTTCTTTTCTCAACTTTCTTAACATTCTACACATTTTTACTTCCATGTCAACAAGCACCTTCCTTGCATAGCATATGCTCCATAAGTAGATATTTTTATAAGACTATTTATTCTCTTCTGATTCAAACATGTGCCAAATACAAAGATGTGGCTCTAGAACAGGGATCAGTAAACGGTTTTCTGTAAAGGGCCATACAGTCTCTGTCAAAACTACTCAACTCTCATTATAGTACAAAAGCAGCCTCAGATAATACATAAGCATATAAAAATATATGGCTGTGTTTACAGGTTTGATCCCTGGTCTGGGAAGATCTCACATGCCGTGGAGCAACTAAGCCCATCGCCACAACTACTGAGCCTGTGCTCTACAGCCCATGAGCTACTACTACTGAGCCTGTGTGCCACAACTACTGAAGCCCGCACACCTATAGCCCGTGCTCCGCAGCAAGAGAAGCCGCCGCAATGAGAAGCCCGCACACCGCAATGAAGACCCAACACAGCCAAAAATAAATAAATAAATAAATAAAATAATTAATCTAAAAAAGATTGACTGAGATAAAACCTTTTCCAAATTATACTACATTAATTTCTCTTTTATATTTCACAACATCAGATTCAAAGCACACCCTGTGAGAAAAGATAAGGGGATCACTTCTGACACACTGTCAGCATTCTCTGATGTTATTGACAAGTGTTCTTTTAAAAGGTTGCAGCCCAAATAATTCCTTTCATCTTCATTTTCACGGAGAAAGTTAATACCTAATTAAAATGCCAACTCAATTAAAGAGGAAAATCTCAAGTCAGTATGACACCATTGAAAAAATATAGCTAACCACTCAGACTTGAATGATTTTTATAGTTTTTAAAGAAACCAGAATCTAATATTGTTTGAGATGTTGCCTACCAACCAGGGAGACAGGACTGAGTCACATAGATCTGTCTCTCTCTGTGCTATAAAAAGGAGCTTAATATTCTGGTCAGGAACCACTGAAACGTAGTATTGATTTTCCGTGCTCAATTTCTCTCCCAAGCCTTCATCTTTCACTTGAAGATAATTTCATTACTATCAGGAAGTTTGGGCAACACAGAATGTACAGCAGGAAACTAAGTTCTGTAAATGGATTTGACCTCTTACTTCCATTTGCTAGTTTAGCCAGGCTGTTTTCCTCAGTTAGAACATGGTGCTTCATCCTCTTCTAGAGCAGTATCCTTTTGAACATGTACAAGAATTTGAAGAATTTAAAATTACCTCTCATAGAAAATAATTAACTGAACGTCCATGGGCAAATTGATGAAATTTCAGATCTTGCTTTCCAGTTTTTTAACAGCCTTCTTTCCATTAAATATTTTATTTGTTGATAACTGAGACTCTTCCCAATTATTGGCAGAAACTAATAGGTTCAATGACAATTAAATCCCCTGGTTTTTTGCGTGGTAACAACTCTTGAGCAACCATGCTCTTGATCACATTTCTCTTATTAGAAGAGAAATTAGAAGGTTGAAATTAGATTGGAAATTGTAGGGATGGTCCCAGTAGGAGAGTGGGTTTTAGGAAAGAGACAGCAAAAAATCAGAACGGGAAGCAAAAGTTGCCCACTTCCTCCTGGATTTTCAATGTGACTTTATTATTATTATTATTTATTATTATTTTTGTAGTAGAAGATGTGAATTCCCAGGTCATTAGACAAATCCATATTCAAATAAGAATGCAAAAAGTTGAAAAGATTATGAGTGATGATTTATAAAATATATTCCTGACTTCTTAAAAAATATGCAGACTCAATAAACATTCACTTATTACTCTCACGTAGTGTTGGGAGTGAATATTGATACAGCTTTTTGAGGGGTAGTTGGTCAATAAGAATCAGGAATTTTAAAATTATTCAGGTCTTTTGAGGTAGTAATTAGTCCCACTTCTAGAAATTTCCACTAAGTAATCAGAGAGAAAAAAAGATTTCTGTAAAACTATGGTCTTCAAAGGGAAAAAATGAAAACAATGAAAATGTCCAGCCAATGGAAATTGTTAGATAACTTACATAGATTTATAGGGAATATTCATTCCTTATTTTTTCAACAAATATTTATTAAGCACCTGTTATGTGCCAACCATTTCTCAGATACTGGGAAAAACAAAAGTGAAGGAGATAAAAAAGATTCCTGCCTTCATGGAACCTACATTGCAAAGGAGAAAAATAGCAAAAGCCAAGTAAATAGGCAAACGAATAAAGATAATTTCACAAAGTGGTAAGTGCTAAGAAGAAAAAACAATGTGATGTGCTGAAGGCATTAGAATGCAAAGAAATGTCTTTTCATAACGTGTTTAGAGGTGAAAGTTAAAATATAAAACATTACGACTCCAACTATATAAAATCATACACTTAAAATAGCCTTGAATAAAATGTTTTAATATGCATAAAAATTATCTCTAGGTTGTGGAATTATAGATATTGTTTCAGATAGAATAGGCTGGGTGTTGCTATAGTAACACATAACTTTACTGTTTCAAGGGCTTTAAACAGCAAAGGTTTATTCTTGGTCATGCAGGTTCTGTCGCTGGTTCTAGGTGAGTCTCTTAGATGGCTGTCCTCTGTTCTTTACATGGCCATATCAGCATGGGTTTCCACAATCACTGATGCAGGGGTCAAGAAAGGTGGGGGGCTTCCCTGGTGGTGCAGTGGTTGAGAGTCTGCCTGCCGATGCAGAGGACACAGGTTTGTGCCCTGGTCTGGGAGGATCCCACATGCCGCGGAGCGGCTGGGCCCGTGAGCCATGGCCGTTGAGCCTGCGCGTCTGGAGCCTGTGCTCCGCAACGGGAGAGGCCACAACAGTGAGAGGCCCGCATACCACAAAAAAAAAAAAAAAGAAAAAAGAAAAAAGAAAGGTGGGGATTTGGGCACTGGCAATTAAATGCTTTTTTACCCATCAGTAACACATGAACTTCCACTCGCATTTCATTGGCTAGTGCAAGTTACATGACTGTGCCTAACTTCAAGCAGGTGGGGAAATGCCATCCATCCATGTGCCCGAAAGGAGATGTGAAGCAGTGACTGGTACACAGGGTAATGTGGGCCACAAGTATTTTCCACTTTTTTATTCTTTTCTATATTTTTCATAGTGTCTTCAGTATGCTCGCATCTAGTACATAGAGACCACAGATGCTGCTCAACATCTTACAATGCACAGGACAGTGCCGCCTGCCACCACCACCCCCCACCCCACCCCGTACGCGTGCACGCACGCACGCACACACACACACACACACACACACACAACAAAGAATTTTTCTGCCCCAAATGTCAGTAGTGTCAGAAAACAAAAGTGAAGAATGCCAGAAAGCCTGCTTTAGGTCAGGTCCAGAGCTGTTGCCTGAGGACATCTCTGAGATCCAAAATCATCCCAGAAACTGAAGTTTTCTGCTCACTTGTCTATCAACAACACAGAATGCATTCAGCCTCCTGGATTCTCACTATATTCCTACTAACTTTCTGCAGTGGAGTGGGCTGGCTTTGCCTTCCCTTCCTCCCTCAGCATTAGGGAGTCTACACACATTGATGTCATAATACCTGTCTACATGGAAACCTGGTGTTGACATGCAGCATTAGTCACTGAATCTCTCACAGAAGATTATCAGCACCTCCAGCCAAATCTTCCTCTTTGCTCTGATTTAAATAAAGCCTTTCTTTAAGAGCTCTTCGAAAAGCAATCCAATGAGATGCTACAAAGTATGTCAAACTCAATTACTTTCTGCATTCTTGCCTATTATTTGGAAAAAGCAATCCTCCCTAAGCCACAAAGGTCATTCAGAAAACATACCAAGGTGGCCACATTAAAGGAAGTGGAATCTTAATGATGGTCTTGACACCCACAAAGTACTAATGAGAGGTCAGGGTTGGCCTCTTCGTCAAGAGTCTCAAGCGTGCCCAGAATATTAACAGACATTCTTTATCCTGAGGCAAACGGCTCTCTCACAACAACAGAGATGATCCACTAATGTCTGATTCAGATGCTTGTCACAGAATGAATCAGCAAAGCCGTTAATAAGTACTGCAATAGTATACAACACGAACAGTACTGGTTTTCAATGTGTCCTCTGTTTTCATGGAGGCAATTTTCTTCTGACTCAGAAGTAGATATGTGGCCCACTATGGTGATTTTTCTACCTCTCACCAAGTAAAGTTCACTAATCTGGGTAGTCAAGGAGCATTAGGGATGCTGTGGAAGCCACAGGTGAGGAGTAGAGGAAGGGGTCTCAATTGATGGTGCTCTTTCCCTGTGCAGTCCAACTCTCTTACTCAAGACATGGATGGTAATGCTGAAGACAAGTGCATTCATTTTCCATTATGCATAACAAATTACCACAAACCTAGTGGCTCAGAACAACATATATTTACTATCCCACAGCTTTCATGGGTCCTTAGCTGGGTCCTCTACAATCAAGGTGTTGGTAGGGACAATTGTCTCCTCTGAGACTCAGGGAACTTCTTCCAAGCTCATTCAGGTTATTGGCAGAATTCAGGTCCTTGCGATTGGAGGACTGAGGCTCTCAACTCCTAGAGGCCATCCCTTTTCATAGGTTGTTCACAATATGGTCATTTCCTTCTTCAAGGCTAGCAGGGGAGAGTCACTCCTGCTTCAAGTCTCTCCTTTCAGCAAAGATCTGGATCCTCTTTTATACGGCTTCCCTGGTTAGGTCAAGCCCACCCTGGATGTTTTCCCTTTTGATGAACTCAAAGACAACTGCTTAGGGACTTTCATTATATCTGCAAAATTCATTCACCTTTGCCATATTCTATTGGTTTGAGGCAAGTCGCAGGTTTTACCCATACTTAAGAGGAGAGGATTACCCCAAGGTGTGGACTCCAGGAGGTGGAAGCTATGGGAATAATCTTAGAATTCTGCCTGCCACAACAAGCTTGTGAATATTTAAGCTGACAGCACTGACTGGAAAAGAGAGTAAATATGTTGGATGTCAGAGTCCATATTCTATCCAATAGGATGGCAGCTTGGAATAATAAGTCAAAAGTAACAAAAAGAAACTAGAGACCCATACTTAGCTTTTAACATAGGAGAACTGACTTAAAAGCAGCTCCTGGAGAAAGACATGGGGGTTTTAATTGTTTATAAGCACAATAAGTAATGTTTGTATAGTGTAATTTTTAAAAAGCTCAAAATGCAATTTATAGAGCAATAATAAATAAACAGTGTCTAGATCAAGAAAGAAAACGTGGTACCAAGCATGTGTCAAACCGCATCTGGAATGTGCCCCATCAATGGATGCTCTTGATTCCTTTCCCACCTCCATTAATTATGTGCTTTCTCATTTTTATCTTTACACAACTTCATCTTCTCATTGGTGATCATGCATAGGTTTCTCCCATCACATGCATAAAGGAAAATTCCTCGGCCTCACATTCCACTAAGCTGCTGCCTCTTCCTCCCATCCTCTTTGAAGTCTGACTTTTTGAGAGAGCAGCATGCACTTGTGATCTGCCATCTATAGCCTTCACTCCTCTGTCAGTCCATCTAGTGGGGCTTCTGCCTCCACCAAGCCACCCAAACTGATCTTTGTAATGTCACTGTGGATAAATGTTCTTTGCAATTTCTCTTACATGACACTGTTGACCACATCCTGCTTTTTGAAATCATCTCTTTCTTTGGTTTCTCTGACATTATACTCTCTTGCCACCTCTCTGACTCCTCTGGCCACTCTTCTAAGCCTCCTTTGTGGTCTCTCTCACATCTGATGCACACTGATGCTCACTGATGCTCCACTAGACTCTGTCTTGGGTCTACTCTATTGTCACTCTACACAGTATCCTTTGTTATATTAGTGACTCCCATTGTTCTAACTGCCATTTATACATTGAGACCTTACTTCCAGCGTAGCTCTCTCTCTTCTGAAATCCATGTCTCTATCTCCAAAGACCAACTGAATGGCTTTATTGGAAAACCCTGGAATCACCTGAGACTCAACGTAGCCAAACTTGAACTCATAATCCCTCACCTTGGCCCACTCCCCCCCAAAATCCTTTTCCTACAGGTTCCCCATTTCAGAGAATGGTTGGCAGGATGTCCCCACCCTCATCCTTACCAGCTCTCCCCAGTCCATCAGTCTGTAAGTCCTGAAGACATTTGCCAGATCCATATAATTTTCTCCATTCCCACTGATACTACCTTGAATCAAACCATCACCTTCTGCCTGGATTATATCATCAGCATCGTTGTTAACTTCACTAACATTTACTGAATGACTATCATTTATGAGGGGCTGTTCTAGTACTATATATATATATATATATATATATATATATATATATATTCATCTATTCCGCAAAACAAACCTATGAGAACAGGTACTCTTATTTTTCCCATTTTATACAGGTGGAAATTGGGAAACTAAGGCCCACAGAGATTAAGAACCCTTCACATGTTCACACACTGAGTAAGTGAAAAATCAGGATATGAATCTGCAAGTTTAACCAGTTCACTACATGTAAGGGCTGAATAAATTTTCCTTGAGTTAATAAACTAAACTGACTAAGTAAATTCTAGTTGATTAGCTGTAGAAGGGATTTTTGCTGTGGGTGAAAGATTAGACTACAGGAGCATTTCTCAATTGTCTTTGATGAAGTACCTTTTAAAATTTCCTATCAATTGTGGTCTCATATTTTTGTGTAATACAATATTGTGTGCTTCACTTTCACAGCAATATTGAATACAGTAAAAGCTTCTGAACACTTAACTTTCCATTTCTGTGCTCAATCGCCATGGTCCAGTAAGAGACTGTGGACTGGCATCAGTCTTTGAACTACACTTTGAGTTCCACTGGACTAAAGGACCCATGGGATCCCTTCCAACACTAAGATTTTGTATTCAGTAGCATTGTAAACAAGACTCCCCTTTGAGAATTTACATTAAGCCAGTGGAAATAATCTCTCTAAACATACCAACTAGCAGAGTGGTATATGCTAAGTGCTGTGGTGAGAAAACCACATACACATCCAAAAAGATGCAGAATACACATTCCTCAATCTTAGAGAGCATAAATCTAGTAGGGTTGATTTGACTAATACCCCCAAAATGTGGAAGAGAGAAGAGTGTGATTCAGAATATGTCCTTTAAGAATATACAAACAGAAAACCTCATTCAGGTGGCAATTATTAAGGGATATTTCAAATATGGAATGTTATTCAACAGTTTTTTTAAAACTGAGACTTGTTCATACATACTGAAATTGAAATATATCCAAGAGATTTTTTGAAGTGAAAAAAAGCAGCCAAACAATATTGCCAATTATATATCCAACGAGGAACTTGTATTTGGAATAACAAAGAAGTTTACAACTCATTTATAAAAAGGTAAACAACCCAATTTTAAAATTGGCAAAGGATCTAAATAGACATTTCTCCAAAGAAGATATAAAAATGGTTGATAAGCACATGAAAATACGTTCAACATCATTAGTCACTAGGGAAATGCAAATCCAAATCACAATGAGATTCCACTTAACACCCAATAGGACAGTTATAATCAAAAAGACAGACAATAACAAGTGAAGAAATCGGAAACCTCACATGCTGCTGGTGGGAATATAAAATGGTGCAGCCACTTTAGAAAACAATATGGTAGTTCCTTGAAATGTTAAACACAGAGCTACCACTCCTAGATATATATGCAAGAGAAAGTAAAACATACCTCCACACAAATGTGCATATCAGCAGTATTCATAATTGCTAAAAGGTAGAAACAAAGCTAATGTCCATGAAACAAACAAATGATGCATAGATAAACAGATGATGGAATATGGATGGCATATCCATATGATGGAATATTGTTCGGTAATAAAAAGAAATGAAGTACTGATACATGCTACAGAATGGATAAACCTTGCAAATGTTATGCTGAGTAAAAGAAGCCAGACACAAAAGACCACATATCGTATGATTCCATTTATATGAAATGTCCAGAATAAGCAGATCCATATACACAGAAAATAGATTAGTGGTTGTCAGGGGCTGAGAAGGGGAGGAAGGAATGGGTAGTGACAGCTAACGGGCACTGGGTTTCTTTTTGGGGTAATGAAAATGTTCTAAAATTAGATTGTGGTGGAGGTTGCACTCTGTGAACATATTAAAAACCACTGAATTGTACATTTTAAATGGATAAAATATATGTATGTGAATTATATCTCAATAAAGCTGTTAAAAATAGTTGCCATTGCCAGTTCCTTGGAGCAATTCAGAGACAGATAAGCAAGAGGGATTACTGATCCCTCTTAAAATAATTTCTATGTTTTTGTGCATCTCTAAACTTAAAGTCATGACCCACTGCTCACTAAGTCAACCAGTATTACAAAAGGTAAAGGATTAAAAGTGAGAGCAAGTTTATCTGCATAGGCACAGCTTAGTCAAATGCCCCAGGAGAAGAACTGCCCCAGGTTGATGCAACACAATGTTTTATTAAAACAACTTGCCCTTTAAAATACAAGTTCCTCTCCAGCCTCTTAAAATTAACAGCTATTCAGCTATTTTTATTTCTGAAACCGAAGTGTTTGGCAGTTCCTAACTGTGAGATAGATGAAATATCTCTGGAAAATTTATTGAAAAAGAGCCATTCCCTAAAGTCTTACAACCAGAGCTCCCTCCAGGCAGGCAAGAGGTTGAACAGGCAACATGACCAACACTTGAATGCATGACTTATCCACTCCAGGTCTCTGCACACTCTGGAAACCAAGACATGTTCTGCAATTTTAGTTTGAAATAATTTAAAATTTAGAGAAAAGTTGCAAAAAAAGTAAAAAGAACATCCATGTACCCATTATCCATATCCATATTTACTACTTTTAGTGATTTGTCACATTTGCTTTATCATATTCTCTCTCTCCCCATCCCCCTCTACATACACACACACACACACACACACACACACACACACACACACACACACACACTTCTTTTTCTGAACCTCTTGCAGATAGCATGCACATTTACCCCTTATCTTTCAGTGTGGATTTCCTAAATATTCTAACATATTCTCAACATACAATCTTACATAACCACAGTACAGTTGTTGAAATTGGAAAATTTAGCACTGATGCAGTGTTTTTATCTACTCTATAGTCTGTGTTCCAATTTTATTGAGTCTTCCAACAACGTACTTTATAGCATTTTTTTCCTAGTATAGTATCCAGTCCAGGATTACACATTGCATTTAGCTGGCATGTATACTTAGTCTCCTTCAATCCGGAACAGTTCCTAAGCCTTTTTTTTTTTTTCTTTCATCAATATTTTTATTTCATTCATTTTTTTTTTTTTTTTTTTTTTGCAATACGCGGGCCTCTCACTGTTGTGGTCTCTCCCGTTGCGGAGCACAGGCTCCGGACGCGCAGGCTCAGCGGCCATGGCTCACGGGCCCAGCCACTCCGCGCCATGTGGGATCTTCCCGGACCGGGACATGAACCCGTGTCCCCTGCATCGGCAGGTGGACTCTCAACCACTGCGCCACCAGGGAAGCCCTCATTCATTATTTTTAAAGAGTATGGGCCAGTTATTTTACAGAATATCCCTTGATATGGGTTTATCTAATGATTTCTCATGATTTGATTTAAGTGATACATATCTGGCTGGAATACTACATGAGTGATGTGTCTTTCTCAGGTACCATATCTGGAAGCACATCATGCCCATTTAGCCTTATTGGTGGTAATAATTTTGGTCATTTGGTTAAAGTCTGGTTCCTTCGCTAGATTTTCCTTTTGTGACTTTACAGGCAATCAGTGAGGAGCTACTGTGAGACTATGTAAATATCCTATCCCTCATTAAGCTTCCCTTCCTTCTCAATTTTAAAGGGAATTTAAAATAAGCTTCACAATTAAAAAAAATTAGTCTCAAAACTCTTGACACACATACAGAGATTGTCTTCTCACTACATGTTTGTGGTGAAGTGGTCTTAGATTTTAAACCCAGAGGGGCAGGAACTGGTCCATGGAGCTTACTTGGTACAGAATGCAATCGTGATATGGGTTCATGATAACAATGAAAAATTCTTAGCAGCAGTGAGAGATGAGCTTAGATTCGATATCTCAAATATGATACATCCATTCTAAGGAATGCTATGCAACAGTTTTGAAATTGAAAATAGTTTCATATATACTCAAACTGAAATATATCCAAGAAATTTTTAAGCGAGAAAAGCAGGATATATAAAAGTATGCATAGTATAATCCCATTTATGTTTTATAAGACTATATTTGTATTTTTACATATGAATATATGTAAATTTAGAGACACTATTCTGGAAGAATACACACCAAACTGTTAACAGTAATTACTTCTCTGGAGGCAAATGGAAGATTGGCGAGGGGGTGGTACTTGGTCTGTGGGGAATAAGACATTCACTTTTTAGTCTAGACACCTCTGTTTTTAGAACAGGAATGCATTTATATTTTATTAAAGTATATATATTTTTAAAACATTTGCTAAAAACACTTTGGCATTATTTTCCAGATTTCCTTTTTGACAGTCTGATTACTATTCATGTGAATAAAAGGCCTTACAGATAAATAAAGTCTTCCTTTGCCTCTACCTCACTGATACATACATGATATGTACATGTTAAATGTATACTGTGATGTGTACAAGTATGCATACATGATATGTATATTGTGCTCCCAATAAATTGAAAACTGAGACATAAGTTTCTACCATTCCCCAATAGTCCTAACTTTCACAGTTGGTGGTTATTTAACCTGTCGAGATTTGAGTTAATCATATTGAACTTATTACACTAGCAAACCAATAGTGTAATTAGCCTCCAAGAACATATACTGAACAGACCTCAGACATCAGCTCAGGGAAGTAGAGATGTAAAACGGTAAAGAGTTGACACAGTCTCTCTGGGTCTTTTCAATTGTGATTTATGTAGAGTATCACACAGCACTTTACTTATGGTAGCTGCTATTTTTTTTAACTTGTTACTTATGGAAAAATTTCAAAAAATACAAAAGTAGGCTGTACCTCAATATCGTCATCACCCAGTTTTAATAATTATCAACTCAGTTAATTTTGTTTCATCTCCCCCACCAGCACCACCACCACCACTACTGCTGGGGGGGGACTATTCTCCATGGGTCTCTTGTGTTTCTGCATATCTTGTGAGCAGAGGTGCTGACTGCCTTGTTATCAACTATCTTTTGAAGGATGTTTGTAGTGAGCAGTCTTGGACAATAAAGATAGAGTCTCTCTTCAGAGCAGAGGGCAGATTCATTTACTGACTAGTATAACAAAGATAATGTCTCCAGTGTAAGGTCAGGCAGGTTTACTTACTGCCTACTATAGAAGATTCAGGTTCCCTAAGCTCAGGGGTCCCCAGCTGTGAGGCAAACCTAATTGCTTGCACAATAACCACCTGGGCCACTTCCCATTGGCTTTTTTTTTTAAAACATTCCATTTTTTTAAAAATTTTATTTATTGATTGACTTTTGGCTGCGTTGGGTCTTCATTGCTGCATGTGAGCAGGGGCTACACTTCGTTGTGTTGCGCGGGCTTCTTATTGCGGTGGCTTCTCTTGTTGCAGAGCATGGGCTCTAGGCGCGTGGGCTTCAGTAGCTGCAGCACGTGGGCTCAGTAGTTGTGGCTCACAGGCTGTAGAGCGTAGGCTCAGTAGTTGTGGCACACGGGCTTAGTTGCTCCGCGGCATGTGGGATCTTCTCGGACCACAGCTCAAACCCGTGTCCCCTGCATTGGCAGGTGGATTCTTAACCACTGCACCACCAGGGAAGTCCCCATTGGCTTTTTAATCAAGTTCAAGATTTAGGCCCTCAGCATCCTGATAAGCAGAACCATTAAAAAAAAAAAAAGAAAAAAACTTTTCCCAGACCTTTTATTAGTAAACTTGGCCTCTTTTTAAAATAGGGCCAATCATCAAAAAATCTACAAACAATGAATGTTGGAGAGGGTGTGGAGAAAAGGGAACCCTCATACACTGTTGGTGGGAATGTAAATTGATACAGCCACTATGGAGAACAGTATGGAGGTCCATTAAAAAAACTAAAAATAGAACTACCATACGATCCAACAATCCCACTACTGGGCATATACCCTGAGAAAACCATAATTCAAAGAGAGTCATGTACCACAATGTTCATTGCTGCTCTATTTACAATAGCCAGGACATGGAAGCAACCTAAGCGTCCACCGACAGATGAATAGATAAAGAAGATGTGGCACATATATACAATGGAATATTACTCAGCAATAAAAAGGAACAAAATTGAGTTATTTGTAGTGAGGTGGATGGACCTAGAGTCTGTCATACAGAGTGAAGTAAGTCAGAAAGAGAAAAACAAATACCATACACTAACACATATATATGGAATATAAAAAAAAAAAGGTCATGAAGAACTTAGGGGCAAGACAGCAATAAAGACGCAGACCTACTAGACAATGGACCTGAGGACACGGGGAGGGGGACGGGTAAGCTGGGACAAAGTGAGAGAGTGGTAGTGTATATATGGACATATATACACTACCAAATGTAAAATAGATAGCTAGTGGGAAGCAGTCACGTAGCACAAGGAGATCAGCTCGGTGCTTTGTGACCAGTTAGAAGGGTGGGATAGGGAGGGTGGGAGGGAGGGAGACACAAGAGGGAAGAGATATGGGGACATATGTATATGTATAACTGATTCACTTTGTTATAAAGCAGAAACTAACACACCATTATAAAGCAGTTTTACTCCAATCAAAATGTTTAAAAAAATAAATAATTAAAATAAAATAAAATAGGGCCAAAATGAAGTTCTTTAGTCTACTGATAAGATTTCAAATCACATGTACTAATTTGACTATATTAGTGACGTGATATTTTATCATGTTTCCATTTTGTAAGCATTAAACATTTATGAGCTCTCCTGATCAAAGTAGAAAATGAGTGATAAAGTCATTTGAATAACAGATACACAAAAGGTCATGCACAAAAAAATTAAAAGGCAGGATGTTTAACCAAGGACGGATAAAAAAGGGGCCTGGACCAGAACGAATTGTGTCTGGAAGGTTAGGGGTTATTTACAGCTGTGCTCAGCCAGCAGGAGGAACAAGGCTTGCAGTCTGCACACAAATCATATTCATGTCAGACAGAGAAAGCAGGATGCCCGGGAAGCCTTTTCCTTCTGTTCTCCTGCCAAGTAGAGGGATGTACAGGCTGGCAAACTTGAAGCTGAGTTTAGAACAGATGAGAATGTGGTCCTAGAACATTTAACTGCTCTAAATAATATCAACCACTTCAGGTTTGACGGATTGCATCTCTAAGTAGGGGGAAGGAATGTCACATTATTTATTGAATATCCACTACGTATCTGACAATTTGCCGGGTGCTTTTTGTACTGTTATCCTAATAAAGATAAGGAAGGTAAAGTTCAGGGAGATTGAACAATCTGAACAAATGAATGACTTTATGAGGACAAGCATTTGTTACAATTTGCTAAGTGCCAAGCACTGTTACATGCATTTCAATACATAGATGAGTGACACAGGACTCCAACCTTCAGGGAGTTCCCCATTTAGTAGGCGAGACAGATATATAAGGACATAATTATAGTGTAATTTCATATGCGGCTGTTGTGACTCAGAATTTTAAAACCAAACTATGTCACTGAGAAAAACTGCATTGCAGTTAAAAAGAAAGAACTTTTTTTTTTTTTACCAATCAAAGGCTGGAGATAACCCATCCTGGTTCCCCAAAACATTGAAATTTAAGGCTTTCTTTTATATTCAAAAAGAAAGTAAGATCCTTCTGAGAACTGCCTTGCGGTCAACAGGGAAGAGGGTCTTTATGATCCTTGAGTAGGCAAGGGGATCTTGGATGTTATGTCATAAACAGGCAAATCCATAAAGCTACATCGATAGCTATGGGAGTGTAAAGGATCAGAAAGTCAATTATCACTCCTTTTTATAAGTTTTCCTAGCTCATCTCACTCATCCGCTCGTTCCAAGGATTGCCAGCAAGCTAATCAACCTATAGTTTGAAGAATCCTCCTCCTTTTTGGAAAAGAGAGGGCTTCCCTGGTAGTGCAGTGGTTAAGAATCTGCCTGCCAATGCAGGGAACACGGGTTCAAGCCCTGGTCTGGGAAGATCCCACATGCCGCGGAGCAACTAAGCCTGTGAGCCACAACTACTGAGCCAGTGCTCTAGAGCCCATAAGCCATAACTACTGAGCCCACATGCCACAACTACTGAAGCCCACGCGCTTAGAGCCCGAGCTCCGCAACAAGAGAAGCCACTGCAATGAGAAGCCCACGCACCGCAGCGAAGAGTAGCCCCCACTCACCGCAACTAGAGAAAGCCCGAACACAGCAACGAAGACCCAACGCAGCCAAAAATAAATAAATTAAATAAATAAAATTTTTTTTAAAAAAAAGGAAGAAAAGAGAAAAACAATTTGCCCAGGTCTCACTGCCCAGAAGCTTTCCTGACATTTCAGATTTCTCCTAGATTCCAGACAATAATTTCATCTACTGGATCTTTTGCTTGGCTTGGTACAAAGAACATAGGTTTTGGGTTCATATGTCAGCTCTGTCACCCTCTCTGAACTACAGTTTCTCCCTAGCATACAGAATTTAAAAAATACAACCTAACATTAAAAAAACCCCAAAAACCTAAATAGGAGACAATGACTTGGCAGAGTAGAGAACTCATTGATCATTAGATACTGGCATCCCATAGTCATTATTTTGAAGAGTGTGAAATTGAATGATGCAAAAAACAATTCAACTCAGAAATAAATACATGCTCCTGTCATAAGAAAGGAGGTATATTTATGAAAATGTAATTGAGGTGACAGCAAAAGCAAGAAAAAAGACAATTGAAAGCAAAATTATGCAATTATAATCTGTAGTCAAGTACACCTCTCTCCCCATATTACTGTGGATAATCGCTGCTGCTACCTTAGATTCTGGCCTTAAAATTGGAAGGCATAGGCATAGGTATTCTCTTCCAGTCTGGACGCTGACCTCAAGTCTCCTCCTACATTCCCCTCTGGAGCGGAAACATGTTAAGTAGGCTCTGATGGGTGAGAGGAGGAAGACATGTCCAGGGGAGCAGGATGGGGGCACTGTGCATCAACGTTCGCCTGGTGGAGCCTGAGGTGGCCAGAAGCCACCCAGAACTGACCAGGTACCTGGGGTTAGAGAAATACCACAGAGGAGAAGAGCTTCAACTGTGCTCCTAATGACAAAATGTGCATGTTTCAAAGTCTCATCAAGGACTAGTCATGAATTCAGATAAATCCAGCCCAACTAATCTCTAAGGAGACAAGAGCAGCTTCCATAGATTATCTTTTCTCAGTCACCTCTACTCACTCTGGGACTTGAACTGCCTCAGCTTCCCTTGGCATTGAGATTGAGACTTGGGGGACAGTTCAAATAACTTCTCTTCCAACCACTTAACGATTTTTCCGTGTATTTATATGATCAGCAAAATCCTGATTTCGGAAATCCCAAATAAGCAACATTTCTTCCCTTACACAAGCTCTTCTTCCTCTCGCCACTCTGTGCTTAGGGAACTCTTCCTCATCACTCACTTCCCTGAACAACTTTCAGCAACTCTCAGTTTTCCTGACACCCACGCTACGTCTATACTCCAAAAACACTATTAAAGTACTTGTATTATGCCATTTTCCACAATGATTCTTTTTTCTCCGTTCTTATTTCTTTCACTAATCTTTAAGCTCCTCAGTCATTAATACAGTTCTATTCCCTTCTGGGGTGCCGTGAGCATACTGTGATGCTTGGCACCAAATAAACAGTCAATGAATTCTTGAGGATTAAAGAATTAAGCATTTAAGAATTTGGGCTTAAACTTTCTTGTCCTTCCTATATGTCCATTCTCTTCATAGTTCAATCATACTAGTATGTTTTATTTTTATACTTTCTGACATTGTGTTATACATTTTGTAATTTTCTTAATTTTTTATTATTTGTGGTAGGCAGCTTCTGATACAGCTCCCAATGATTCCCGCCTCCTGGCATTCATACTCTTGCGCAATCCCTTCCCCTTGAGTGTAGGTTGGACCTAGTAACCAATAGAATATAGTAAAAATGGTGAGATTCATTTCCAAGATTAGGTTACAAAACACTGTGACTGTGTCTTGGTAGCACGCTCTCTTGCTGGCACCCTCTCCTGCCCTCTGGCTTGCTCCCCCGGTGAGGCCAACTGCCAGCTGTGAGAGGCTCCATGGATTGGCCCAAGTGGCAAGGAACTGAGGGAGGCCTCCTGCCAACAGCTCATGAGGAACTGAGGCCCTAGTCCAACAACTCACGAGGAACGGAATCCTGCCAACAACCACATGAGTGTGAGCTTGGAAGTGGATCCTGCCCACTCAGTCCTTGAGACAACTACCACCTGTGAGAGGGCCTGAAGCAGAGGATGCTACTAAACCTTGTCCAGATTCCTGACCTACAGAAACTGGAAGATCATAAAGGTGTGTTGTAAGCCACTAAGTTTTGGGTAATTTGTTACATAGCCACAGATAACTAATACCTTATTTATCAGTCAGCTAGGGTTCACAGATGATAAAACCCAACAATAGCAAACTGCAGAGTTTGGTTTATTATTAAGTGTAATTATTGGTTTGCAATATGTATTTGCAAACTGTTCTTCCAGATTCAAAACTGTGTTTTCCATTCATCAAAATGGCTCATATCCTACTTTATCAAGTCAACTTCACATTGATTTGGGCTTCTGAAAGGCACCAGTTAAAAATCCAGAATATTTGTACACATTCATTCCACAAGCATTTATTGGGTGCATACCACGTGCCCTGAGTTTGGGGCACAATTTCTCCCTAGCATGTATGATTTTCTTTCAGTGTTGTGGTTACACTGTTGAGTAAGAATGTTCCTGTCCTCAGAAAACTAGTATCTAGTCAGGCAAAAGACATCTAAACAGATAATTACTTGCTTTTGTTTCAAGTGATAGAAACCATAAAAGAATGTGTGCATTGCAGGCCTATGCCCACTGAGACAAGGCAACTCACCCAATTTGAGGAGTGGAGATGTCCTTCTGGGCTTAGGTAGAGTCTTCAAGGATACATGAGCATCATAGAGATAAAGAGAAACAGGAAGAAGACACCAGGACAAGAGGATGGAATACACTAAATAAATTTCCCAGAACATTACCTTTGGTCAAATAGCACTAAACATACTCTTAATGAGTCAACTATTCTTTACAGGAAATGTGTGGCCCATTATTACTGTTATGGAAAAGCAAAAACAAATGAGAGTAATCCACACAACTGGATCAAGGCAATTAGAAACTAAATTTACGGTAATTTTCTTAAGTGGTTGTAGCCAGCGCCTTGGTTCATAAAACTGGACTTGTCATCTCTCCTTTATTTATGATTCTGAAATGAATGTTAAACTTCCTGAATGAGAAGATAATCGGAACCTCACAAATTAATGGCCATATAATTTCATTTCTTGAACACTTAGGCCCCTACTTTTCTCAATTAACTTATTACCACAAAGAAAGCTCAAAGGACAGCACTGAAGGTGCTTTTAAAACTAAACAAACACCAGCTGAGATGAAAGATGAGTAAATAAAACATGCTTCTAGAGCTGGATGTACAATTAATCTTTAACCAGCTATTAAACGGGTTAATCAAGTAAGTATATAATATATTTAAACTCTGGTCTCTCAAGGTTCAATTTCCCTAGCAAAATGCCTACCCTTCTTACACTTCTTGAAAAAAACCTTCCCCATCCTCCAAATGAGATACATTTAGACTAAGGAGCCCTTGCTTATTCTCAACATGTTTTTTTACTTTATGGTAATTACATTTTTTATCCAATTAGCAATGAGCAAGATACCTACCTGTGTTTGAGCTGAACTAATTTTAAAAGCTTTAAAGGCTGAGCCACTTAAGCATGGTTAGAACCAAGTGAAATGCATAGCCTCATCTATGATATGCCAGATTACTGCCATACAACTTGGTAGTTAGACATGTTCCCTGGTGGAGGACTGATGGTGATACAGGGCCACACAAAAACCTGAGATTACAAAGAAGAAGCTAGAGATGGAGAGGGACAGGATCTTGTGAATTCCTCTCTCTTTTCTCTCTAGCCAGAAGCAAGGGGAAACTCTGGCAGATTCTGGGAATCATAAGATTGTTTACAGGCCCCAACACACACACACACACACACACACACACACAAGCACACCTCTACACACCCCACAGTCTCCAATGCCATAGGCCAGTCTTATATATACTCTCCTATGAAAAGAATAATGCTTTTACTGGCAATCTGCTTGCTTGGAGTTGTAAACTCAAAATCCCTTTGGATGAACATAATATTTACTATTTAGGTTCTCTACTATGTGTCTGGCAGCTTTTATATGTTATCTCTTGGGACAACTTCTTGGAGGACCTTCATCCACCATCTAACAAATCTGGCTGCCTGTAGGCACCATGTTGGAGAGACCAATGGTGAGGCCATACAAAGGCAGAGATGCCCAGGGATCCCCACCTTTCCAACCCCCAGCTCTTTGGATTTCCCCAGCACAGGCACCAGACATAAGAGTGAAGGAGCCTCTGAGATGGCCCCAACATCAGCTACTATGACTGAAACCATCAGATAGATCCCAAGAGAAGCTACCTGGCTAAGCCCAGTCAACTGCCACATTGGCAAGCAAAATAAGTGAGTGTTATTTTCTTAAGCCCTGTTTTGCGGTGTCTTGATATCCAGCTACAGAGAGCCAGAACAGTCTTTGAATAAGAAGAACATCTGCCTGGGTCTCCTGTCATCACACCATTCTTGACGTCATCTCAGATACGAACTGTTCAGCAGCCACAACCCATCCTCCACCTCCAGCACTCCCTGAATGGTCCTACTATGGCTGCATGTTGAGCCTACCAAGACAAGCTTGACAGGTAAAGAAGGACTGTTCTCAGGTTAAAGATGAATATAGCTACACTCAACTTCCCAGGTACATGGGTGCCTGTGTTTATCCAATACAGCATCACATGAGTAATCTAGTCAGCATTTCACCTTGGATTCCAAGACTTTACACCTAGACATGCAGTTACTTAGAAACACTCTTCAGTTATAGCCCTTCCAGTCCTGTGCCCTTAATGGGAACACATACTTCTGAGCCTTTTCAACTGTTTATTACAGCCTACTTGAACTATTGCCAGACTTGAATTGGCAGTGCAATTTGGAAACACATTCTAAAACTATTATCACTTCACCAAAAAAAGGAGAATATTTTATCTTTTAAGAAAACATCCTAAATTAAAAATTAATCAGCTAGCTCAAGGAGGTATATTTTTCAGCTTTAAGAATACGTTCATATATGCTTTGAGAGTTTAAGGCTACATTGTATTCAAGAAGAATTACTTTTGCTTCAAAGAAGAATTTCTGTTATAAGCTACGATATTAAACACACAAGCACATTCACACATACAAGAATATACCTGTGGGCAAAATTTAACAAAAAAGAAAACTTGATTTCCTAAAAGGCAAACAGAAGCTGTGCTAAATTTCCCTCCAGTAGACCACATAAACGAATAACATTAACCAAATTGACAAAGGGTGGGTTATCAGAGGAGAAATCAAGCTTGATCAGTAAATTTTCCCAGCAGGACCAATGCAATGTGACACAGCAGGAATTTCACAAACTCAGGGGAGCACTGCAAAGGCACAAAGCTCACTGCTGTGAAGGGCAGGCCATTTCCCTCTACAGGTCTCTGTGAAAGACAGGGAGAGCACCACAGAAAGAAGCACTGTAGTTTAAGAGAAAAGTCTCGTTTTTGTGCTTAGTTCTTTTATTTTCCAAAGCATTTTTGAAGTAAATAAATGTGTCTCCTATTGGGATGCAATCCCAGCCTGCTAATGTCATGTTTATAAAGGCAATCCAGCAAATGGAGAAGAGTAGGCTTTCAAAACAGAAGAGCCTTCTGCTTCGCTGCCTCTGCTACCCCGCTTCTGCTACCCCTAGCTGTGTGAACTCGCATAAGTTATATAATCTCTCTCATCTTTGATTCTTTCCTGGTAAAATGGGGATTACAATGCACATGATTGTGGTAGGGGTTAAATGAGATCATACTGTAAGTTGCCAGTTCTGTGCCTATAACACACTAGGTATTAAATTATTAATTTATACATTAAGTATTAATACACTTAATTGGTAATATATTTCTTAGTAAATATTTCATTTCGTAGCATTACCTTTATATTATTAACAATAATATGTACTATTTAAAATAATTTTTTAAAACTCTCTGGTCAAAGAGTCAAGAGACCTGGTTCTAATCCAAACCCTACTCTTTATACAATATATGATCTGGCAAAGTTGCTTTCTACTTATTTATTAGACTCAGTTTCCTTTTGGTTAAAAACAAATAAATAAAGGGTTTGGATTTGCTGATACTGTCTCTCTTGACAGAAAGATAGAAACATTTTAGCAATTTAATGGCTCTAAGTTCATCTGAGTCTAATTTTTCTTTGTCCAAGAAGGTCGCCTTGAGCAACAAAAGCAAACATAAACAAGTGGGACTACATCAAACTAAAAAGCTTCTGCATAATAAAGGAAACTATCAACAAAATGAAAAGGCAACCTACAGAATGGGAGAAAATATTTGCAAACCACACATGTGATAATGGGTTAATATCCAAAATATATAAAGACCTCACACAACTCAATAGCAATAAAGCTAACAAACTGATTTTATAATGGGCAGGGGATCTAAACAGACAGTTTTCCAAAGAAGACATACAGATGGCCAAAAGGTACATGAAAAGATGCTCAACATTGCTAATCATCAGGAAAATGCAAGTTAAAACCACAGTGAGATATCACCTCACACCTGTTAAGATGGCTGTTATCAAAAAGACAAGAAATAACAAGTGTTGGGGAGGATGTGGATAAAAGAGAACCCTTGTGCATTGTTGGTGGGAATGTAAATTGGTGCTGCCACTATGGAAAACAGTATGGAGGTTCCTCAAAAAGTTAAAAATATAACTATCATATGCTCTAAGAATTGCACTGCTGGGTATTCACCGAAGCAAATGAAAAAGATATATGCACCCCATGTTCACTGCAGCATTATTTACAATAGCCAAGACATCAAACAATGTAAACGTCCATCGATGATGAAGGATAAAGAAAATATGGTGTATATATATACAATGGAATATTATTCAGCCATAAAAAGAAGGAAATCTTGCCATTTACAACAACAGAGATGGACCTTGAGGGTATTATGCTAAGTGAAATAAGTCAGACAAAGAAAGATGAATACCATATGATCTCACTTAAATGAGGAGTCAGGGAAAAAAAAAACAAACCCTGAGCTCATAGATACAGAGAACAGATTGGTGGTTGCCAGAGGCTGGGGGATGGGGTGGGCGAAATGGATGAAGGGGATCAAAAGGTACAAATTTCCAGTTGTAAAATAAATATCTCGGGCTTCCCTGGTGGCGCAGTGGTTGAGAGTCCGCCTGCCGAGGCAGGGTACGCGGGTTCGTGCCCCCGTCCGGGAGGATCCCACATGCCGCGGAGCGGCTGGGCCCGTGAGCCATGGCCGCTGAGCCTGCGCGTCCGGAGCCTGTGCTCCGCAACGGGAGAGGCCACAACAGTGAGAGGCCCGCGTACCGCAAAATAAATAAATAAATAAATAAATAAATATATAAATATCTCATGAGGATGTAATGTACAGCATGGTGACTACAGTTAATAATATTGTAGTGCATATTTGAAAGTTGCTAAGGGTAAATCTTAAAGGTTCTCATCACAAGAAAAAAAAGTTTTAACTATGTATGGTGATGGATGTTAACTAGACATTGTGATCATTTTGCAATATATACAAGTATCAAATCATTATACTGTACACCTGAAACTAATACAGTGTTATATGTCAATTATACCTCAATTTTTTAAAAAAAAGTCACCTTGAATAAAGCATTACTTAGTGCTTGTGGCTAAGGCCACCGGTCTAGAGATCAGTGGTGTATTGGAAAATGTTTAACAACTGGCTCTTTGGGTTTAAAAAAAAAAAGCCTGCTTTATAGTGTTTGCCAATATCCATTGTGTAAACATTCCCACCATGGCCAATTTCAAGCTATCAATAGGACATCACTAAGGTAGAGTTGGAAAGAGACATACACAACTGGCTCTCATAGAGCAGGCTCCAGCACATCACTGTACCAAACCCATTGGATCTCAGTGCTCACCTCTCAGCTCACATTCAGTTCCTGAGCAGTAAGACCATTATGAAGAAAAAAGCTCCAGGTATCAGGATACTTTCTATTTTCAGTTTCAATTTAAGGCACAGCCCCTATTTATCACACAGAAGTACCACTGAATTCACTGCCATTTTTCTGGGGGAAAAAAAGGTCTTGGAGGTCATGAAATACTGAAATGCAAACAATCTCATTTTCTTACAATCCATTCTAATTCTTCACTACTTTAAAAACCTTCCCTAATCTCAGACTGTAAAAACAACAAATGACTTCTAAAGGTTCTAAGTCAGAAAATTAGTAAAAAAACAAATTTCATCTTTTCTTCAATTCCTTAATGCCCATAAGGATGAAATTTGTCAAATCAACTCTTTCTCTCATCTGAAAAATCAACCATCAACTTAATAATGATGGACTCCGAATATAGTATTCCCAGAGATGCTGAAGTTTAGAGCATCCCAGGATGCAGGATTCGGCCACAAATGAGAACCAAACACCAGCATGTTTTAGCACCTGACACATCATCTGTCGATTGCCAAAGCACTAAAACCTTGTATGTGATCCACTCTAGAAGAGGCCCTCAGGACATAACTTGCAGTTTATTTTCTCATAAACCTGACATCTTCGATCATTGGACTTCTCAGACCTCAGAGATTTGAAGTTGAAGAAACTTTCAAGAACCCAGTGTACTATTAAGAGTGATGACAGCTGATACCTGACAGCCCAGCATGCTGCCTTATACTGTGCTTCCAATATTCACCTAAATATTTAGAAAAGAAAATTCCTGCTGATTTTCACCCCAGCAAAGCGTTTGAGGTTTCTAAATTATTACCCTGAGTCATCATGGAAAGATCATTCTGATCTCATCCTCTGTGTCAGGGGTCCCCAACCCCCGGAACCGGGCCGCATAGCAGGAGGTGAGCGGTGGGCGAGTGTATTTACAGCTGCCCCCATCGCTCGCATCACCACCTGAGCTCCGCCTCCTGTCAGCATTATGGTGAGTTGTATAATTATTTCATTATATATTACAAGGTAATAATAACAGAAATAAAGTGCACAATAAACGTAATGCGCTTGAATCATCCCCAAACCATCCCCCCCAACCCTGATCCATGGAAAAATTGTCTTCCACGAAACTGGTCCCTGGTGCGAAAAAGGTTGGAGACCACTGCTCTGTGTGATGTAAGGAAAATATATGACACATTTTAGAAACATTCTCATCAAAAAGTTTTTCAAAGTGCAATCTTCAATACCTAGAAAATTACCCATATGAAATAATTTATTCCTTGGAGATATGATTGTTGGGAAAATTAATAAAGTAGTCTTGTTCAGGCTTCAGAGACAGAAGCAGGCCTCTGCCTGACCTGTGACCTTGCCTGGACTGCCCTTCGCTTGCTCACCTAACAACTGCTGCTAGCAAGTCAAGCGGCACTTACGATAAGAAAGGGAGTGGGTCTTGGAATTTCTTGAGCCCTGGGGACCTGGCCAGTCCCCTGGGGTCTAGAAAATCTTGTGACTAACGTGGTGAAATTAGCAGCATTGTTACAACTGAACCAGAGCCGTTTTTGCGCAAACTAATATCTGTTTGCGGCCTGGAATTATAAACGGAAGCCCCCAGAACTCCAATCTGAAGTCTCACCCGTGGGGTGGACGCACCGCCCAGGACCCTTCCCAACTGGGGCTCCAGATTGCTGTCACTCGGGACCTCCCATCTGCTGTTTGGATCTGGAAGTAGGTGTCAGCCCAATTCAGTGATGCATACCCTGTTATGTCTCTCTAATATTCTTATTCCTTTCCTTCTAATGATTGTATATCAAGATTAAGTTAAGTCACCTTTCATTAAAGAATTGATTAAAGCTGTTTATTTGTGTGAAACAAGTAGTTATTTTGCCAGCGATTCCATTGAACCTTAAAACCGAAAGTAGGATTTCGGCAAAACAATGATATTGCTGTAGTTCTATACCTTAAGGCACTAACATACAGAATGCCTACTGAGTACAAGGCATTTTGGGGATAGACTCATAAACAATATAGGGGATATTGTTGTTTTTGTGCCTCAGATGGCTTTACTCAGTCCAGACATCTATCCCCCAGATGCTGTGAGCGTTGGCTGTTAAAGGTTTGCAGCTGCCTCCTTCTCTAGAAAATTGTCTTTGTATGATTGGAAGCTGTGTTGCTGGGCAGGTAATTCCCTGCAAGAGGCAGTAACAAGGATGCACAAAAGCCCCCCATCCCCGCATTTGCCTAAAAGGTGAACCATCTTTGCAGAACAATCTGTGCTCTAGAGCTCCCCAAAGGATCAGGCTGAAATAGTCTTGAGCTGAAATCACATCCTTGCTTGATTCCGCCCTTTGTCCTAGCCCACTACTCCCCATCCTCTTTTCCTGAGAACACTTCCTCAGTAGGGCATTTGCAAAAGAATCCAAATCTCAGGGTCTACTTCCGAAGCATCCAACCTAACCCAGACTTACACGCTTTTCTCAAGAATATAAGCCATATACTAAACTCAGCTCAATTATTAATTGAACACTGACTGCCTGTAGAGGATTAAAAATGAAAGAGGATATAGAGGATACGTCCATTCCCAGCTAAGATAGAATGATAGGCACCAGATTTACTCTCTTGCCAAAAGAAAAAATGGTCAAAATGTACGAAAAATGGCTTTCATGATGTCATAATCAGGCAACAAAAGACAATGATCTTAAATAAATGAGATGAACCCTATGATTGCCCCAGCTTACTGCATAGAGAAAGGAACCCAGGACAGTCCTGGCAGACTTCTGTGTTGAGAATATAGAGCTGGGAGGCCAAAGCAGTAAGAGTTATCGGGCAGAATAGCAAAGAGGAGAAGGCTACATAGGAAGAAACTCTGGAGATCTGCAGAGGGTGCCCCTTGAATATTCAACACATGCACATGAGGAAAGGAACACCAGAGAAGTTTAAAGGGAGAAATCCCTGGAGATCACACAGGGCCAAAAATAGTGCCCATTCCTATCAGGCTGGGTGGAAAACTTATAATTCATAGGGCATTGGGTAGAATACTAAAAAGGGTTTTACCTCAGTTGTGAGGGAAATACAGCACTAGACTACACAGCACTGATCTCACCTAATGACAATTATAGACAATTATAATTATAGACAATTAAGACTCAAAAGTATCAAACTGTTTCTAAGTAACTTAACTGCAACTCAGAAGAAAGCTTAAGAATATTTATAGTAATCTAAAAATATACCTCAGTATACTGTTAGAAAATAAATAGAAAGATGGTAGATATAAACCCAACCATACCTGTAATCACATACATGGTGGAAAGACTCTAAGATGGCCCCCAATTATCCCTGTCTCCTTGTATTCATGCCCTTGTGTAATCCTCTCCTGTGACTTGCTTCTAACCAATAGAATGTAGAATGTCACCTCCATGACTGCTACATAATACTATAATTTTCATCTTGCAAGCAGACTCTCTCTTATTGACTATTCCCCTTGCTAGCTTTGATTAAGTAAGCTGCCATATGACGAAGTCCACATGGCAAGGAATTGAAGGCAGCCTTCATTTTGACAGCATGCAAGGAACTGAATCCTGCCAACAACCACATTAGCTTAGAAATAGATTCTTCCTCGGTCAAGCCTCAGATGAGACCCCAGCCCTGCCTGACATTTTGATTGCAACCTTGTGAGATACCCTGAAGCAGAGGACTCAGCTAGGCTGTGCCTTAATTCCTGGCACACAGAAACAGTGAGATAATAAATGGGTGTTGTTTCAAGCTGCTAAGTTTGTGGTAAGATTATTCTGCAGCAATAACTCGCTACTAAAACATGAAATGTAAATGGTTTAAACACCCAATTAAAATGGAAATTGTCAGATTGGATTAAAAAAAGCCAAGACCCAACTATATACTACTTTTAAGAGATATACTTTAAATATAAAGGCTGAAGTAGGTTAAAACTAAAAAGATGAGAAAAGATACTATTCTAATCTAAAATAAAGCAGGACTTGCTACTTTAATATAAGACAAAGTAGATTTCAGAGTAAATAATATTAATAAGAGTAAAGAGGGTCATTTCATAAAGAGTCCAATTCAACAAGAGGACATGACAATCCTAAGTTTGTATGTACTTAGTAACAGATTACATGAATTAAAAACTGATAGAAGTATAAGGAGAAATAGACAAATATATAATTATACTTAGAGATTTCCCCATCCTTTTCTAATAATTGAAAGAACAAATAGAAAACAAATAAGGATACAGAAGACTTGAACACCACTATCAACCAAATGCCTAATTAACATTCATGCAACACTTCAAAAATTGCAATATACACATTCTTTTCAAGTGCACAAAGAACATTTACCAAAACAGAGCATATCCTGGTCCATAAAAGAAATCTTTTGTTTCTTTTTCTCCGTGGTATTCTTAAATTAAAAGTGATAAAACCTTAATCTCTACCCTTAACCTCACTGAAATTATGAATGGGATTTCATGAGGAGGAGGATGAACAGGGCAAATCTCTAATACAAAGTATGCCAAATGCTATCTTTGAGAAAGGAATACTTTTAAAAGGGACAGAAAAGGTAAGGGAGGGAAGATACGAGTTCACTTTTTCCAGAGCTCTGAGGGTCAGCTGAGTTAGAAACTTTAAACATGATGTGTTTTAAATGGAACCCCATGGGTCTGGACTAGCGTATGCGCATAACAGACTAAGTCTTCTGTTATCAAAAAGGTTGAGGCCTAGCTACTTTTGTCTCAAAGACATTATGTATATTATTGAAATTTGTTTATATCAGATGGTATTTAGACCATCAGTGATAAACAAAAACCTCCAAAAAACCCAATATCTCACTGGGGTAGATATTTCTATGAGTATGTTTCACAATAACATTGCTGTGTCCATGGGGGAAAATTACTTGGCCTGCAACTTGCTCACCACCATGTGAAATTGATCAATAGTCCAATTCAGCACAGCTACAATGTTGAATAAATGATAGCTGTAAAACCTAAGCTCTTAATGGGGAAGTAATTCACACAGAGTTGCACTGATAGTAAACAAATGAGAAACTCCATAAAAAGGGAAGACAATGTTTCTCTGTTGGGTTGCTATAGAACATTCTCAGTTATGTGCAAAGCATAATTGATTGGGTGGCAGTTCCTGGAACAGGCTATGAGGATTCTAAAAAGCTTCAGGTTATTCAAATTCACTTTAGTGCTCAGTACCATTGGGTACTTTTGTAAAGAAAAGAGAAAGATCTGGGTAACTAAAGTAAGGATTATTTTTTAGAGAGATAAATCTCTTGCAAATTAGTAGAAGCATTCTGGAGGACAATATCTATTCACATGCAAAATGTGTGTACCAGCCCCAAAATATTCACTGCTCAGGTATGTTCACAAAATTGACTCACTCCTCAGATATGCCCCCAAAGATATGTATCATTTAGAGCCCTTTTCTAGCAAGTAACAGAAAATAAGTGCAATCCGGCTTAAACAATAAAGGGGGCTTGTTGGCTCAAAGACTTGCAAAATTCAGGAGTAAGACGGTTAATAGTTTGGGCTACTTTTGGAAGGTGAAGGAAACACCAATAAAAGAATGGAAAGGTGTGACAGGGACAAGAAGGGAGCCGATAGAGGGTACAGTATCAAGCTAATTTCCACTGTGGACAACGAGAGTTTTTTTTTTTTCTTTAATATTTATTTATTTATTTGGCTGCGCCGGGTCTTTGTTACGGCATGTGGGATCTTCGTTGCAGCATCTGGGATTTTGCTTTTTAGTTGCAGCATGCAGGATCTAGTTCCCTGACCAGAGATCAAACCCAGGGCCCCTGCATGGAGAGCACGGAGTCTTAACCACTGGACCACCAGGGAATCCTGGACAACCAGAGTTTAATTCCACTAGGGAAACCCTGAGAGCCAGTGTAAAACATTTGCCTCAGAGGTAATCCACCCTAGCAGGGAGGGGTATTTATACCATGAGTCACTGGTTGAGAGCTGTCCCTGAGGGACATTCATTCCATCCTGCTAAGTAGACAGCAAAAGGGACTCCAGTGGTAAGAGAAAGCCCTCAGGCAAAGAATTCAGTACTGACAAAAGTCGGAGCAGTGTGCACTGAAGTAGTAAAGACAAGTGGGTATGGGTAGGGAACCAATAGCCTCCGCCTAAGATGGACTTCAGGGTTGGGTGATCCAGCAGCTCAACAATATCATGAGATTCTCTCCTTTCCACTCACATTTCCAGGGTTAATTTAGCTAACCAATGTTTTCCATAGTGGTCATTAAATGATTATCAGTCCCAACTGGGGCTACAGATATTGTAGGATATAGAAAGCACTCTGGGGTCCATGTTCCAAGCAACAATGCTTATGTTTAGCCTAATTAGACTAAATTAAGGCAAAGGCACACTTCTGATTTTGTTACATGGCTTAAATCAATCAGAATCAATCCCTGGAGATAAAGATGGGCTGTCTTCCTCAGATAGAAAAGCTGGGTACCGTGGAGAAGGGAGAAGTTGGGCGTGGATGCTGGGTAGTTCAACCACAAATTTATAGTGATATGTGTGTAAAGATGTTAATTGCCACCTTTTTTGCAATAGCAAAAACCTAGGAGTAGCTGAAGTGTGTGTGTCAATAGGGGACTTACATTTAAACAAATTATGGTACATTCTTAGTTTGGAAACTGCAGTAGTAGATCTTTATACTCTGACATAGATGGGTCTCCAAGATTTATCATTAAACAATAAAGGCACATGCAAATCAGTGTGTAAAGTAAATCGTTTTTGTAAATTAAAAAGCAGATAGATGAATAGAAAATTGGTTATGTGGGACTTCCCTGGTGGTCCAGTGGGTAAGACTCCACGCTCCCAATTCAGGGGGCCCAGGTTCAATCCCTGGTCGGGGAACTAGATCCCGCATGCGTGCCTCAACTGAGAGTTTGCATGCTGTGAAGATCCTGCGTGCTGCAACTAAGACCCAGCGCAGCCTAAATAACTAAATATTTTTTTTTAAAAAAAGAAAAGAAAATTGCTTATGTTAAAGCCTGAACAGCCAAAGACCACCAAGGATAAGCTGGTAGTATGACAAGGTCAGATTTATTGTCTTGATGCAGTGAGGGAAGGCCCTCCAGGAGAACGGTGGACACATCTTTTATAAGGTTTGGGTTCTTGCTAAAGGATTCTGAGGAGAGTTTAAGGGGGTGGCAATCAGTTCTGGGTTGGTTGCTTTCCCAAGGCAGCATTAGGAGATTGAGTGCTGCCTTGAGATGATGGGACTTTGGCAAGATTGGGTCTCTTGATAACAGATGAGTATAGCAAAGTAGGGCTTTGGGGCAGTCATCAGTAAGAAAGCAGGAGCCACTCAAAAAGGAGGCCATTATAGCATCTTACAGCTGCTGCACAATCATGGGAGAAAGAATGTTTTCTGTTAACTTTGCATCTGATTTTATCTGTGTCTAGCCCCCTGGCTTTAATGATGGAAGGGACTCTTTCTTTCTTTTTCAGTCTGAGCTGATTTGCACTCTATCAGGCCCAAATAGGTTTTTACTCTTTTTTAAGGAATACTAAGAAACTGTTAACAGTGGTCACCTTTGGAAAAGTGGATTGGATTAGAAAGGTGAGCAGGAAAAGATGCCTGAACTATTCATTTGCATATTTCTGTTTTAGTTAGATTTTCTAAACATGACAGTATGTTAATTTTGTTACATTTTAAATGTTAACATGGATTCTCTGAGCAGTGAGAATATGACCCTTTTTGTTTGGTTGTTCTCTTCTTTTTATTTATCTGTATTTTGTCAAGAACGAATTTTATTTTTAAAATAATAATAGACATTCTTTGCCTCCCCAAAAGTCAACAGTCTGACTGTCACCACGGTCCAAACCTGGAGCCCAAAAATGAGCTTTGCCACCCCATCCTCCTTGCCTTCTAACGTGCTGCTGCTTCCGTCTCTTGGGCCGTTCTTTCTACACCCAATCTTTATACCACCAGCCCTGCCCTTAACAAAGGGTAGCAAATTTGGAGTGAGACCAATCAGACAATGTACTTATCACCTCACAGGGTGCCCATGTACTGCACTGAAATGAGAGAGCACAGTTCTAAACATAAACCTCAGCAATAAGATCCTGCCTTTCTTCTCCCCCTAACTCAGCCTTCTCCAAAGACCACACACCTACCTATCAGTGCTCTTCCTGCCAGAGACACTCATCTTGTAATATAGCAAAAGAAATGTAGTTGAGGAGCAGGTATGCTCATTTTATAATACACTGTGAGTTGACTAATAGGATAGATAATTCAAGGGAGAAACCAAAGGATATAATGATATTTGTACTTCATGGCTGAAAGTTTAATAAAGTGCCTCCCCCAAGTGCTTCTCCCATTAGCAAAGGGATTTTTTATTCTATAAGATTGGCTGAGAATGTTATAATTTGGAGGACTTGCCACAGAAGTATGCTGCTTGTAGACATATGTCTAGGATAAAGAACCAACAGTATGACCAAATAGAATAACTCCCTTTTTGAGCCATTATAACAAAACCAATGACAAATGTCAGGAGCCTTCCATGGGCGCGTACTCTGAGTAGTTTTATGACATTCCTACCAGGCCATTATTTTTAAGGAGATGATTCAGAAAAGTTGCTAGTGATACACAAGTAGTATTATCTATTTAAAAACTGCATGATTATTTCCAGGACCAAGATAACCATTGTTTACAAACAAAGAAAAATCTACTATAATATGGAGTCTCTGAAATCAAATTTCAACTATTTTGTGAACAGTTGAGAAATAATTACTTCAGTTATTTTCTTGTCTTTGCTGTTAACAAGGACCCAAATTATCAGCACCTCTTACAATGCCTGACCTTTTAGGACAGTGTAATGATGTTCTAAAGACAGTAAAGCGTACACAGGTTGTCATGCTGCCAACTCTTAGCTACAAATCTGTTAAATGAAAAATCTTTGTAGAATTAATCAAAAAAAGTTCAAGTCATTAAAAGGAAACAAAACAAACTTTTATTTTCCAATGTACCATTTTCAACAAACAGGTCAAATATTTTGAAAGATAATCTGAACAATTGAAAATCATTTCCATGGAAATGGTTCCTTACATAGGAATCTGTTTCTTCTTTGGTTAATGGGGATATTATTCCAATGAAATATTTTAATGGTGCTCAAATAAGGACAAAAAATAGATAATGCACTGTTGCATGGTCATTTTTCAACCATGCACTGGTGAGTTATTAACAGAAAGACTTATTTTCAAATGTTTATTGACATAATTGGGTTGAAAACTACAATGAAAGAGTAGAAGGAATTACTGCTGTCAGAAGACCTGAGCTAATCCCAGACCATCATTTTCTAACTGTGTAAGTGGGCCTGTCATTCACTGTATCTGTGCCTTCTCTTGAAAACAGAGATATATTTCTATCCTGGCTTTATCTAAGATGGAAAGCCTAAGTCAAAGAAGAAGAGCAACCTACTTTTGATCCAGATACATGACTGTGGTGGTATTAAAATATGTCCACAAATCATTTGATACTCCTTCCTTCAAAGAGTAGAATCTAATTCTTCTCCCCTTAAATGTGGGCTGTATTTAGTGACTTGCTTCCAGTGAATAGAATGGTAGAAGTGACAGTCTATGACATTGGAGATTAGGATATAAAAGGCATTGTGGCTTCCTCCTTGCTCTTTTCCTTTGATCACGCACTTCAGGGGAAGAAAGCAGCCATGTTGTGTAGATATTCAAGCAGGCCCATGAAGAGGCCCACATGGCAAGAAACTGGGATTTCTCACCAATAATGCCAAGGAACTGAGGCCTCCTTCCTATAGTCATTTCATGACTTTGGAAGTGGAGCCTCCTGCCCCAGTCAAGCCTTCAGATGACTGCAGCCCCATGTCTTAGCTGCAACCTGAGCCAAATCCATCCAGCTAAACCATTCCTGAATTTCTGACGCACAGAAACTGTGTAATAATAACTGTTTGTTGTTTTAGGCCAATACATTTTGGGATAATTGTTAGTAGATAACTAATACTATGACCTACTAGGAAAAATACATCTATAAAGATAAGTACAATATGATTCTCTTTTGACATGGAAAGTTTGCAAATAAATTTAAAAAGAAATGAGAGCTTTGATTTAGAAGCTTTACAATCAAATTCTTTTAAAGTTTCCACATATTCTGGGTTATAATGCAGTTAGAAGAAACTGCAATATTCTGTCAGTCACAATCAAGATTCTGTAGCCCACAGAAGGCCCTGTGAGGGATGATAAAGCAGCTCTCCAGGTGGAGACTGGCCACACACATGGGAACACTTCACAAGCATCCTTAAAACATGGGCTCTATATTCATCATTTCAGATTTAAAGAAAACCTTAAGCAAGTCTACAGTTACTAAAAATCTCTATTACAAATATCCTGTCTCCTCCACTAAACGCATGTTTACCAAAATGATTTAAGAGAACCAAAGCAGCAAAAGAATGGAGTTAAAACTATAGCAACAGTCTTCAAACTGGGGTTATACAGAGACTTTCCAAGGGGTACATGGACATAAATAGTTTTGAGGAAAACAATTTCAAGTCACCTTCCATATATAAGCAATCCCTCCTGTAAGAGATCTGCCTGAGGGATGCATTATATCTGTTCTTCTTTCCTCCTTCTCTTTTCACAAGCATCCTTTTCCATGTTTCAAAGGAAGGCATATTTCTTTGAATTCCCAAATCTTATTATTACGCATTGTCCCAGAGTGTGAAAACTTCAGGGGCACCAAGCAAAGGAATAGTTTAAAATATTGGTGTTTGCAAACTTCATCTATTCAAATCACCATAAACTCATAAGAGGACATCTCTCTTTCTTATCTTGTGTGTATATATATATCTTGTATAAATTTTTATTAAATGAGAAGGATGGTAAGACTCACGTTGGGATGTTCTGTATTGAAAAATATTGTAGCATGGGGGAGGGGTTGTGGGATTGATAACAAAGAATTTTCGTTTAGCAAGCTCACCTCTCAATTCTGTCAACTATTGTAAAATAACACATTGCTCCTGAGGATAATTCCTGTGAGTTTGCTGCCAACAAAGATATGAAACCACTGTCTTATGATATCATTTATTTACAAAAGATCCAGCCTGGAAAAAAAAGTCTGATTTGTTAAATGTTGAAAGCTAAGGGTATCATCAGGGAAAAGCTACTATCATTAAAGCTGGTTTTGGAAACCTTATGAATCTGAGAGCACAGTTCATTCTTTACACAAAAATTTATTGAGTAGCTCCTATTTACCAGGCACCGTTTTAGATTCTCAGATGCAACGGGACATAAAATGAACAAAAATCTAGGCTCACATAGCACTTATAGAAAAGAGAGACAAACAATAAACAAAATAAGTAAATGGTATAGTACATTAGAAAGTCATAAGTATACAGAGAACAAGGAAAAAGGAATGAAGGGCAGGGAGTGCCAGGAGGCACTGGGGATTTTAAGTTAGGTGGGCAGAGACAGCTCCTTTTAGAAGATGACATTTGCACAAAGATTTGAAGGAGATGAGGGAGCAAGACTTGTGGATATTTGGTGGGGGAGGTGCTGAGCAGATGGGGGAAAGCATGTGGAAAGAACCTGGGGCAAAGTATGCTTGGCTTGCTCAAGGAACAGCAAGAAGAACCGAGAGGGAGAGTATAAGAATGAGAAGTGATAAGGGTAATGTAGTGCTAGACCATGTGGAACCTTACAGGCTACTGCAAGGATTTGACTTTTCTTCTGGGGAGGGTTTTGTGGAGTGACATGATCTGACTTATGTTAAGTGGCACACTAGCTGCTGTATTGAGAACAGACTAGAGGGAGCAAGGGCAGAAACAAAAAAATTCAGCAAGGCAGTTACTGCAATAATCCTGAAAGAGATACTGCAGTAATCCAGAAAGAGACCATGGATGCTTGGTCCAAGATGGTAGCCAAGGAGGTGATAAGAAGAACTGAGATTCTGGATATATTTCGAAGGTAAAGTCAATAGAATTTTTTGATAGATTGGATGTAGGGTGTGAAACAGAATAGCCCTATATCTATTAGAAAAATTAAATTCATAGTTTAAAAATTTTCTAGAAAGTAAATTCCAGACTCAGATGGTTTCACTTGTAAATTCTATCACATGTTTATGGAAGAAATCATACCAATCTTACCAAAACTCTTTCAGAAAATAGAGGATGAGAGAAAACTGCTCAATTCATTTTGTGTGGTCAGCATCACCTTAATTCTAAAACCTGATAAAGGCAGTTCAAAACAGAAATTTATAGACCAATAACATTCATGAACATAGATGCAAAAAAATCCTTAACAAAGTACTAGCAAATGGAACCCAACAATATATCAAAAGGATAATACATGATGACCAAGTAGGGTTTATCTCAGGAATGCAAAGTTGTTTAACATTTAAAGATCAATCAAGGTAAGATCAATCAAGGTAATTAACCATATTAACAGCATAAAGCAGAAAAACTATGTGATAATTTGAATAGATGCAGAAAAAAATTCAACACCCACTCATCACATAAACTTTTAGCAAACCAGGAATAAAAGGGAATGTATTCAACCTGATAAAGGACATCTTTTAAAAACCTGAAGCTAGGGCTTCCCTGGTGGCCCAGTGGTTGAGAGTCCACCTGCCGACGCAGGGGACACAGGTTTGTGCCCTGGTCCAGGAAGATCCAACATGCCTTGCGGAGAGGCCACAACGGTGAGAGGCCCGTGTACCGAAAAAAAAAAAAAAAAAACCTGAAAGTCTGAATTTTTTGCTCACGACTGTGAAAAGGCAAGGTTGCCCACTGCCATCACTGCTATTCAATATGCCAATTCAATAAGGCAGAATGTTAAAGTTAAAAGAAATAAAAGGCAGAAAGATTGGAAAGGAAAAAGTAAAACTGTCTATATTTGCTGATGAGATGACTATATACAAAAGCCTAAAGAATCACAAAATAAATGCTAGAACTAAAAAGTAAATTTAGCAAAGTCACAGAATACAATGTTAAGTTAAAAAATCAAGCAGTGTCACAAACAATTGGAAAATGAAATTTTAAAGATTCCATCTATAGTATTAAAAATCACAGAATAATTCTAATATATAGCATGTTATGTTATATATAACATAATATATAACATAATAAATCTAACAAAAGACTTCTATGATCTCTACATTAAAAATATAAAACATTGTTGAAAGAAGTTAAAAAAGATCTAAATAAATGTTGAGATAAATCATTTCCTAGATTAGAAGATTCAGTTTTATCAAGATGTCAGTTCTCACAAAATTAATCTATAGATACAATGCAATTCCAATCAAACCCTCAGCAGAATTTTTTTGTAGAAAGCGACAAGCTAAGTCTAGAAGTATATGAAAAATCAAGGAACATAGAGTAGCCAAAAGAACTTTGAAAAAGAGTAAAGTTAAGAACTTGGGCTTCCCTGGTGGTGCAGTGGTTGAGAGTCCGCCTGCCGATGCAGGGGACACAGGTTCGTGCCCTGGTCCGGGAAGATCCCACATGCCGCGGAGCAGCTGGGCCCGTGAGCCATGGACAGGTCACAACAGTGAGAAGCCCGCGTACCGCAAAAAAAAAAGAAAAAAAAAAAAGAACTTAAACTACCTAACTTCATGAAATTATCATGACAGAGATAATTATGCTAAAATTATCAAGACAGTGTAGTAGTGGCATAATGATTGACAAAAAGATCAATGGAACTGAATATAGCCCAGAAATTGACGCCCAATTACATGGTCCTCTGATTCTTATAATGGCACCAAAGGAATCCAGAAAGAAAAGAATAGTCTTTTCAACAAATGCTGCTGCAATAATTAGATATTTATATTAAAGGGAAAAAAATAACATCGGCTTCCACCTTGTACCATATACAAAAATTAATTTGAGATATATCCTAGACCTAAACATGAAAGCTAAAGCCCTAAAGCTTCAGAAACCATATATCTGACAAAGGACTGGTATCCAGAATATATAAAGAATGCCTAAAAATTAATAATAAAAAACAAAAATATCTTTAAATGGGCAAAATATTTAAATAGGCACTTCATAAAAGAACATGTGCTAATGGCTGAAATGCACATGAAAAATTACTTGACATCATTAGTTATTATGGAAATGCAAATTAAAAACACAATGAAATACTACACATACACCAGTATGGCTAAAATTAAAAAGACTGACAGCACCAAATGTTGGCAAGGATTTGGGACAATCAGAACCCTCATACATTGTTTTTATGACTGTAAAAGTGTTCAGCCCATTTGGCAAAAGGTCTGGCAGTTTCTGGCAAAACTAAACATAACACCTATCCTATGATCAAGTAATTCCTCCTAGGTATTACCTAAGAGAAATGAAAATATATGTCCACAAAACGACTTGTACACAAATGTTCATGGCAGCTTTCTTTTTAATAGTCAAAACTAGAAACAGCCCAGGTGTCTATCAATAAAAGAATGGATAAGCAAACTATGATATAGTCAGATAATGAAATACAACTCAGCAACAGAGGGACTGAGCTACCAATACACACTAAAATATTTATTAATCTCAAAAACATTATGCTAAGTGAAAGAAGCCATCCACAAAAGGATACAAATTGTATGATTCCATTCATGTAAAGTTCTAGAACAGGCAAATCTGATCTATAGTGGAAAATAATTAGGATAGTGGTTTCCTGGTGGGAAAGAGAGTGTGAAGGGGGGGATCAATGTTTGCCTGGGAAAGGGCATGGAGGAACTATCTGGAGTGATGGCAATGTTCTATATCTTGATGGGGGTTTGTATTCATCAAAACTCAGTGGACGTACGCTTAAGATTTGTGTATTTCATTGAATGTAAATTTTACATCAAAAGAAAAACTTTAGACAAATACTGAACTCTAATTGGTCGTATGAATGCTGAAGTATACAGAGTGAATGTATAGATGTCTTCAATTTACTTTGAAAGGCATCAAAAAATAAGATGAGTTGATATAGGTGATAAAACGAGTATAGGCAAATATAAATGGTGGGATCTAGGTGACGGTATATAAATATTCACCATAAAATTCTTTTGATTTTGTGGTATGTTTGAAATTTTCCACAATAAAACAATTTTTTAAGGTAAAACTATATAGCAATGTTGATACCCTTTCAAGATAATTAAAATGTTTTTTCCACAAAAGTACAATACTTGTACATTGATCTGGAGCTCAGTGTAAAATAATCAGTAGTGGGGTGATTCATCAGGCACTCATTAATTCATTCAAACAATTAATAGTTATTTACTGAGCATCTGCTATGTGACAGGCACTTGAAAGAAAGTGAAAATGCCGAACAGTCTACTCAATAAATAATTATCTACTTTTGCCCACAGCAACCCACTTGGAAAGGAATGCTTTGAGGAAATGAGGCATGACAAGCAAGCCTGTCATTCACAGCTATTTTTTAAAAATTAGGGCTTCCCTGGTGGTGCAGTGGTTGAGAGTCCGCCTGCCGATGCAGGAGACACGGGTTCGTGCCCCGGTCTGGGAGGATCCCACGTGCTGCGGAGCGGCTGGGCCCATGAGCCATGGCCGCTGGGCCTGCGTGTCCGGAGCCTGTGCTCCGCAACGGGAGGGGCCACAACAGTGAGAAGCCCGCGTACCGCAAAAATAATAATAATAATAAATAAATAAATTTGTTTATTTATTTATTTGGCTGCATTGGGTCTTCATTGCTGCACGCAGGCTTTTTTCTAGTTGCGGCCAGTGGGGGCTACTCTTCGTTGTGGTGTGTGGGCTTCTCATTGCGGTGGCTTCTCTTGTTGCGGAGCACAGGCTCTAGGCGCGTGGGCTTCAGTAGTTGTGGCACGTGGGCTCAGCAGTTGTGGCTCGTGGGCTCTAGAGCGCAGGCTCAGTAGTTGTGGCGCAGGGGCTTAGTTGTGCTGTGGCATGTGGGATCTTCCTGGACTAGGGCTCGAACCCGTGTCCCCCGCATTGGCAGGCAGATTCTTAACCACTGTGCCACCAGGGAAGCCCCCACAGCTATTTTTTAATGTTATAGTTTGCCCATTAAAGAAGTCATTTTCAATATGGAAAATCAATACTGTTAGATAGGAAATAATTGCAGAAATACTGGTGTCAATTTTAAATTGTTTCTTAAACATATTTTCAACCTTGGAAGCAGAAAAATTGAGACGTAAGGAAAGAGAAGGCCTCACTAATCACATAATGTGTGATTTTTAAACCGTTGGTATTAAGCTGACAGATCGAGAGAGCTCTAAATGTCATTTCCTCACAAGAAGCTATTATGCACAGGGCTTGAACAGGGCTGGAGGACCTAGCAACAGAAGCAGGGAAAGGTTTCCAAGGTGAGAGGGCTGCTTGTTTCAGAGCTAAACCTTAAATTGCCATGGCTCGAGGTCTTGACCAGGAAAATGAATGGCCAGCCAGTGCATCAGCCTAATAACAGGTCTTATTTCCCTAGATGACACTGGATTTATTAGATACATATTCTTAAATACATGATTTTCCAGTGTAATTCAAGTTACATCTTGAGGCGGAGCACAAACACTGATGAATGCTTTTGTATGTAAATATATTCTGGTCTATGAATCCATTGCTTCTCTCAGACACCAAGACACAGGTTTTAGGCTGGGATTCAGAAATAATCCCAGTTATATACTGTTCTAATTCACATTCCAGCACTAAATGTAGACTCTGAGTAACTTAGATGTTAGGAAGCATGGTTGAAGGGCGGGACAGAGGCTGAGAATTTGCCAACCAGATAATTTAACAGCCTTGCTTGACACTCACTCTCAAGCAGAATGCTTGAAATGTACTTAGGCTCCAAGACTGTTTCCCCTTTTTGTTCTTGGGGATTATCCTACTCCCTGTTTTGTCCAAATTAGCCATCAGAGCTCCCATTATTTGAAAGCCTGGCTAAAACATCTCCTTTTCCTTCAAGGGCCTGGAGAAGGAGTATCTTGATTTTACCTTCTTTGTCTTCCCTTTAATTTTCTCTCTCTTTGCCAAGTATTAGGGTAGCCTTGAAAGAAGAAAAAGTCACAAAAAGAGCTATTTTATAGCTAGAGATGGAACTGGGGAGAGATGCTTGTCGGCATCATTGGCTTCAGAGGTGGGGTGAGTAACATTTGTGGATTCTCTAAATTTGAATTTAGAGTATTTTCATCACATAGATGGTGAAGGCACCTCTTCCTTCTCTCCCTGCTGCTTCTGCAAAACCCTGCCCAGTGTGTACAGCATGAGCCCAGAAATCAGCTTCTCTCTCTCTCAATTCATCAAAATGCCCTCCACAAGACAAAGAGAATAATAATTAAAGTACACTATAGACAGCTCTTGTGCCCTGATAAAATATAACACACACACACACACACACACACACACACAGATACGGACGCTTTTCTTATGTTTGTCCCAAGGGCTTCACCACATCACTGGCTCTAGCGTGTGAGCAGAGACCATAAATAAGGAGATGTTGTTACATGACACAAAAGCAAAAATCAGGCACAGAACTTAAAACTTCCTTTTATTTTAATCTGGTTCTTAAATCTCTATCTGGCCTGGTAGCTCACAGAGTCTTGAGACTTGGTGTCTCAAGTCATAGGACAATAGGACGTAGAACAAAGTCATAGAACCAATGCCCTTCATCCCTACCTGTCCCCACCCTACAATTCACACCCTCACATTGACCCAGGCAACAGGTCCTGATTTTATCCACTGCTCTTATTTCTCCAGATGGCTCTCTTTATTCCTTTAACAGAAAAAGTCTCTCCTATTCATTCTTGCCTCAAAGCATTTGTGGACTAAATTCATTAGCTCTCCCCTAGATCTTAATTCAGCTACTGAGACAATCCAAACCTCTTTATATCTCTATTAGTCTTTGCTTACTCCACTGTCTGTGTTTTCCCCAATTTTTATGTATAATCTCATTTGTATTCTTTCTGTAGCACCTCAAAAAGCCACACCAAGGATTTACTTTGGAAATCTATGGGTTTTTCTCAGCCACTGCTCAGCAGAAAAAAACCACAATCAAATTCTTCCCTCACTATCGGTTGAAAATTCAAGAGATAACATTTGCTTTTACAAACAATACTTTCACCTCAAAATTGCTGCTGTAATAAAGATTTGGGGGGTTTTAAGTGACCGAAACTCAGTTCAAATTTACTTAACTGCAAGAAGGGGGAATTCGGGGGCTTATTTTATTGACAAATCTGAGTCATCTGGCAGGAGTCCAGAAAAGAGCCTCGTTCCATTTCCTGGCCCTTTCTTCTTCTGTGTTGGTTTTATTTTCTGACAGTTCTCTCCAAGTGGTGACAAAGATGACTGCCAACAGGTCTAGATCAAATCCTTCCTGCTTAGCCCTACCAACAGAAAGAGATTCACATTTCCAACAGCCCAGCCAAAGTCCCAAGGAAGGTAATGGAGATCAGCAGGCAAAGGCTGTCTGTGATCTCCACACCCTGGACAATAGCCCATCCCTCTGGATTTCCTCACTGGGTCCCAGCAAAGCAGCTGAGCTTTGGGTCAGAGGGAGAAGAACACTGTTGCTAAAAGGATAGCAAATTCAAAGACATCAGCTCTGATTTCCTGTGGGACACACTTTATCCCACCAGCCTGCTTTTAGGAAGGTACGAGAAGATTCTGCTGCTTCGGCAATTGGCAGGTTCCAATTCAGGAGGCTAAGGATGAACTCCTTTCACACACTGGTGAGACCTGGGGGACAACTGAGACACAAAATGTGCAAAAAACCGTAACCTTCTGAAAACAATACCCTCTCCTTTGTTCTCTAACCCAGAGGGGTAGGTAGCCATGAAGATTTCAGACAAAATAAAAATGGCCACGTGCAGGCCTCTAGGAACTTGCAGTTCTCCCAGGTTAAGAGAAAGGGACCCATACAAGATTATCTGGAGTGAGGTTTGGTGATGGTGGCAGCTGTTGATTTACTTCAAACCACTTTAAAGATTATATTAAAAAGACTCCAGCAACATTCGTACTTTCAGTTCTGAATCTCGATTTTGTGATTTTCATTTAAACACAGGACGATGGTGATTTTAAAATAATTATCCCTGAAGTTTTATTAAAATAATGCAGCTATAAGTAAAAAGCATTACTTCCAAGACCTCAATTTGAAATGAAATGCAGACTTTCTAGATTTTAATGCATCATAGGCCACCAATTTCATAAAATTGCATCCACTTTTCAAAGCTTATATCACCCCATGGAAGCAGCCCCTCGGAAAGAGATGAGGTATTTGATTCTCTAATGTCTCCATTTAGCCAATTATAGGCAGGTTTTCATATATCATTCCCTTAAAAATATTATAAAAGCACTTTCTACTCTGGTTCTAGTATGGTTGGAAAATGTTAAAGGCATTAATTTCATTGAACTACAGGAAAATTTCAGATTAGAAGATGATGAGAAGATTTTTTTTAAATGAAGCAGTTTTCTTGTGCTTAATGTGGCCTCAGTCGCATTGAAACAGCTAAAAGTTTGACAAAAGAGACAACCTTTTCTTTAGGAAAAGCTCCATATAAAATGAAGATAATTATTGTAAGGATGGAAGATAGTTTTCACTTTAAATGAGACATACATATACTTATCAAGTTATATACAGAGATATTCATTCCAGAGTGACCATTAAATCCTCAATATTTCTATACACTGAGTGGACAAACCTCTAAATTTCACCAGTTTTCATAACTTTCAAGAGCTTCAGGCTTAATAAATCTTGAAAAGGTAGGAATTAAGGAAAAGTCAAAATGCTGATTTAAATAAGAAATGTCACTATGGAAGATAGAGAAAATGCAAATAGTAATAAAATTCTAAATTCTTTTATTTCTTAAAAATGTTGCTTCTATCCTTTCTAAACCCTAGTTTGATATCTATATCTGAGAATGTGATCACCAGTCTCCAATATGATCCCTTAGTACTCCCCATCTCCTGGTTCATGCCCTTGTATAGTCCCCTCCCACACTGAATAGGGCTGACTGTATAATCAATAAGATATTACAGAAATGATGGAGTATGACATTGAAAGTCTGGGTCATAAAGACATTGTGGAGTCTGTCTTGCTCTCTCTTGGATCACTAACTCTGGGGGTAAGCCAGCTTCTATGCCATCATGACACTCAAGCAGCAACTGGAGAGGCCCAAGTGACAAGGAACTGAGGCCTCCTGCCAATAGCCAGATGGGTGGGCCATCTTGGAAGTGAATCCTCCAGCCACTGCAGTCCCAGCTGACATCTTGACTGAAACCTTATGAGAGGCCCTGAGCCAGAACTACACAGTTAAGATGCTCTCAAATTCTCAACCCACAGTAACCATGAGATAATAAATGTTTGTTGTTTTAAGCCACTAGGTTTTAGAGTAATTTATTATGCATAATAGAAAACTAATATAGAGAATTTCAATATAATTTAGGTCTATAAATATCATAGAAATCTTTTGTTAAAATCAATTGATAAATTGTTAACTTGATGGACGATGTTCTTTCTGTCCAAGGGTCTTTGATGGTTGTCACATAGGTCTGGGACTTGTGACAGTCCTGTTAATAATAATCACAAACTCAGGGACTTCCCTGGTGGCGTAGTGGTTAAGAATCTACCTGCCAATGCAGGGGACACAGGTTCGAGCCCTGGTCCGGGAAGATCCCACATTCCGCGGAGCAACTAAGCCTGTGTGCCATAACTATGGAGCCTGTGCTCTAGAGCCTGCATGCCACAACTACTGAGCCCACATGCCGCAACTACTGAAGCCCGTGCGCCTAGGGCCCACACTCCGCAACAAGAGAAGCCACAGCAATAAGCCTGCGCACCGCAACGAAGAGTGGCCCCTGCTCACCGCAACTAGAGAAAGCCCGCGCACAGCAACAAAGACCCAACGCAGCCAAAAATAAATAAATAAATTGAATCAATGTAATTATTAATAATAATAATCACAAACTCAAAAAAAATTAAGGTTATTTTATAATCCTTCACAGAACATTCATATTATTTTATACGACAAATAACATGTTAGAGGGACATTTCCAGACAGTTAGGCTAAGCATTCCTAATTCTAGAAGATAACACTGAAAAGGTTTATTTTCTGTTTGTGCAAGGAATACCATTTTCTGAAAATTGTCTGGAAAAGACTTAAAGTACTTGGTGGTGGTGGCAGCAGCATTGTCACTAAAGATCTAGTGTTTGGAAATGTCCAACTTTTTTCATTTTCTCTGATTATCATGAATTCAATCAGAAGAGCCTCAGTAAAACAGTTAAATCCAAGCATAGACTTTCAAACCCCTAAGATAATCATGGCTCTGTAGCAAATAAGAAAGATAAATATAAAACATAGTCTCAATGAATAGGTGAAGCAGAGGGGATTTTTAAGGAAGTGAAATTATTCCATGTGATACTCTAATGGTGGATACTTGTCACTATACATTTGTTAAAACCCAAAGAACGTACAACATCAAGAGTGACACCTAATGCAAACTATGGACTTCAGGTGATAATGATGTGTTAACGTTGGTTCAACTATTGTAACAAATGTACCACTCTGGTGGGGGATGCTGACGGTGGGAGAGGCTGTGGGAATACAGGGAGGGTGTAAATGGGAACTTCTCTGTACTTGATGCTCAGTTTTCCTGTGAACCTACAACTGAACCTACAAGTGCTCTAAAAATGAAGTCTGTTAATAAGAGGAGAAAAACAGTTTCTGCCCTCCAGGAACTTTCATTATTTATTTAACAAATAGTCACTTGGCTTTTCTTTTCTATCCTTTTACATTCCACCCTTCTGTGTCTTTATGCTTTATATGTGTCTCTTATGAACAGCACATAGTTTGGATTTGGGGTTTTATCTAATCTAAGAAGCTCTGTCCTTCTCTGTCCTCTGAGGAATGTTGAACCATTTATACTTATTGTTACTACAGTTATATGTGGATTTCTTTTCATTATTTTGAGTGATCTAGCTACTTAAATTTTTCTTTGTTTCTTTTTTCCTTTTTCTATTTTCCATTTATTTAAAAGGTAAACATCTTATTTCAATTATTTTAGTAGAAAGATTTAATATACCTACTTGACTTCAATACTTTGAGTGTAATCACATGTTTAGACTCCTCCTGACAATCCAAAGTACTCAGAATACTTTAACACCATAGATACAACCCGATGTTCCATGATAGGTCATATATTTAATTCCACTTTATTTATACTTTATACCACTTTATACCCCCCTCCATTGTCATAATTGCTCTTATTATTATGGGGTTATTTTTAGACAGTCATTGGGTATTTAAAATTACCAACCTGTTTGCCAATTTCTTAGTTCAACATGACTTCCTAGATACTGATTCTTCTTTCTAGGTTTGATTTCCTTCCCACAGAAGTACATCTTTTAATATTAAGGGTTTGTGAATGGTCAACTCTCTCAGACTTTATTGGGAAAAATCTTTATTTCACCTTTAGTCTCAATAGATAGTAGTATGATTTTTTAAATGTTCCTGCTAGTCATTTGATTGTTCCTCCTTTGTCTACATTATCTGACTCTTAATTCCCCCTCATCCTTTAAATTTTCTCCTTCCAAATCTCACATTAGCACATGTTGAGCACTCTTATTCTATCCTTCACTTTCCTTTAACCTGTATTTCACAATTTCTCTTCTTTTTATCTCTGTGAGCTGAACTCTGGGGAAATATTTAAATCTATATTTCAATTCCCTAACTATTCCTTTAGTTATGTCTTATCAATGGCTCAACTTGGTTCAGCTATGAATAGCATTTATATAGTGAAATTATTGAGCTAACTAAAATTATAATGAAATTATACTGGGAAAATGAGTGTATAGGAAATGTTCATGAGTGTGGTGGGGTGAAGAGATCTGAAAGAGGTAATTCTTGATTTAGGATAGTGAAAAATAATTAGATGATTCCTACAAGTTAAAAAAAATTAAAAGTAGTAATATAAGCATGTTATTTAAAGCTATAGAGATAAACACCAAAAAAAAAAAATTAAGAAGTTGAAAATGTTGCCTCTAAAGAAGGAAAAGGGGTGAAGTAGAGGCTGGGAACTGATATTTAGTCATAATAAGTCTTGGGAAGTATTTGACTCTTTAAATTACACACAGGAATAACTGATAAGGAAAACTAAAATTTTTTTAAAGTGGCTGAATGGAAATGAAACTGTTGAGAAGAGTTGTGCATATTTAAAAATCAAGTAAGAGGAATGAATAGGTGGAGCACAGGGTATTTTTAGGGTGGTGAAACTATTCTGTATGATAGTATAATGGTAGATACATGTCAGTATACATTTGTCCAAATCCATAGAATATACCACACCAAGAGTGAACCCTAATGTAAACTATGGACTTTGGGTGATTGTGATGTGTCAGTGTAGGTTCATCAATTGTAACAAATGTGCCACTCTGCTGGAGGTGTTGATAATGGGGGAGGCTGTGCATGTTGCAGGGGAGGAGCAGGGGCTATATGGGAAATCTCCATATCCTCCTCTCAATTTTGCTGTGAACCTAAGACTGCTGTAAAAAATAAAGTCTATTTTTTTAAAAAAATCAAATAATTAGCATGTTACCCCACTTGCAATTTGAAAGTATAATATTAAGGTAAAATGACATCCTCTTGGTACTTGCAGTCAATTCTAAATTTTTGCTATGAATCTTTTACCACTAATTTGCCATGTTGAAGTTCGTAAAAAGAAACCCCTAACCTACATTTGTTTCTATATCCCATGCTGTAATTTTAACGTTTGCAAAATATAGAAGTACCAGTGGGAAAACTTGTGTTAATAAAATGTCTTAACATTTTTAACTGCTGTAAGATATTTAGAAAAATAACACTTTTCAACAACTGGTACAGCAGTAAATACTTAATTTTACTGGTGACCCAACAAATTTGGAGGTACTTGTCCACCACTAAATTGCTCTGTCTACCTGCCTGGTTAAGACGACAACTTTCTGGGCTTCCCTAGTGGCGCAGTGGTTGAGAGTCCACCTGCCGATGCAGGGGACACGGGTTCGTGCCCTGGTCCGGGAAGATCCCACATGCCGCGGACGGCTGGGCCCGTGAGCCATGGCCGCTGAGCCTGCGCGTCTGGAGCCTGTGCTCCACAACGGGAGAGGCCACAGCGGTGAGAGGCCCGCGTACTGCAAAAAAAAAGGACAACTTTCTGTCCAAAGTGGCAGAAATTGCTCACAGAGAAACAAGAAGGTGGTGAACTCTGATAAAGTACCTGTCACGGTGTTTCTAGTGACTCAGTAGAGATTTGCTAATAGAAAACTGGCTCAGTTATAAGATGAATAAGTTCTGGAGATCTAATATACACCTTGGTGGCTGTAGTTAACAATACTGTATTATATACTTGAAATTTACTAAGAGAGTAGATCTTAAATATTCTCTCTCTCTCTCTCTCACACACACACACAAAATGGTAACTATGTGAGGTGATGTTAACTAACCTCATTTCATAACATATACATATATCAAATCATCATGTAGTACAATGTAAACTTACAGTGTTATTTGTCAATTATATCATAATAAAGCTGGAAAAAATAAAACACAAATTTGACCCCCAAAAAAGAAGGAAAAAATTCTATTTCCTGGGAAAAAAGAGAAGAAGTGAAAGGATTCAAACCAGCACCGTCCAAAGGAATATAACATGAGCCATACGTGTAATTTTAATTTCTCCAGCAGGCACATTAAAAAGTAACAAGAAGCAGGTGAATATTTTATTTAATCCAATATATCCTAAATATTATAATTTCAACAAGTAATCAATACAAAAATATTAATGAGAGATTTTATATCCTTTTTTTGTACTAATTCTTCAAAATCTGGTGTATACATTTATAGCACATCTCAGTTTGCCCTAGCCACATTTCAAGTGCTCAAAAGCCACACATGCTAGCATCTACTATCTTTGATAGCATAGGTATAAACTACCACCTTTTATGTCCAAGCAAGACTCAAAATTGCAGAAAGAGAATTTACTACAAAAAATGGCAGAAAAGCAGGAAAATCTGATCAGAGGTGCCTAGGTTAGCATTTCAGACAAGAGAGCTTCTCTTTCTATGTCCAAAGTCCCCTTGATCAGGATTGATCTAGAGCAGGGTCAGCAAGTTTTTTCTATAAAGGGCCAGATGGTAAATATTTTAGGCTTTGCAGGCCACACAGTCTCTGTTGCAACTACTCCATTCTGCTGTTGCAACATGAAAGCAGCCACAGACAACACATTAAACAAATGGGCATGGCTGTATTCCAACAAAGCTTTACTTATGGGCACTGAAATTTGAATTTCATATCATTTTCACATGTCATGACATTTTTTTTCAAACATTTAAAAATACAATAAACATTCTTAGCTTGTGAGCCCTACCAAAAAAGGTGATGGGCCAGATGTGGCCCACTGGCTGTAGTTTGCCAACCCCCTGACCTGGAGGACAGAGATTAAGAAAAGGGAGTGCTAAGAGGTTGTTTTAATTACAGACATTTGCTGAAGAATGAAAACTAGAGCTTTGGAAGCTAGAGACAGAGAATGTGAAAAGAATAACAAGACTTAGTGTCCAAACATCTCTGTTTTGACATGTCTAGGTTCTTGTACCCTAGTCACATTGATTCCTCTCTGGTCCTCAGCTTCTTCTTGCCAGCTAGATGATTAATTACCATGGCAACCCCAATGAGTCCAACAATAGCTCATATACTCGTGCTGCATTAAATCAAAATTGGTAATATTTTGAACAGAGTCTGGGCAAATTTATTATTTAAAATACAAGAGGAATGGCTTTGTTGAGAAATAAATAGGATTGCAGAGAGATATAAATAGCTTTACACTGGTATACTAATTTGGAAACAACTCTTACTATAAATAAGTCAATTATCATGCATTACAATAAAAAGCGATTATATGTGACAACCCTGGAGCCTAATTCTAATTATTATTTACATTTTAAAGAAATAATAGATGCATATCTTGAAATATTCAAAATTTCAGACTCTCCACTATAATTAGCCAAAATATGTGTAGTTGTCCAGTATTTCACATTATTTCTTATTTTGTCTTATTTTACAAATCTTCCATTAAATAAATCTCAAGAAGGCAAACTCAGCCAAACCTTTAACCTAATGTAAAATAACTGCTCGGACATAAAACGTTAGTTTTCTTTAATGAATTAGATTTCAGAATTAAAGTGTAAATGGAAAGACAATTTGTTGATCCTATTTTCCTATTAATAATAATATGAGGACTTTTTCCGTCATGACCTACCCCAAGAATTTCAACCAAAAAAAAAAAAAAGGGGGGCCTCCCTGGTGGCGCAGTGGTTGAGAGTCCGCCTGCCGATGCAGGGGACACGGGTTCATGCCCCGGTCCGGGAAGATCCCACATGCCGCAGAGCGGCTGGGCCCGTGAGCCATGGCCGCTGAGCCTGCGCGTCCGGAGCCTGTGCTCCGCAATGAGAGAGGCCACAACGGTGAGAGGCCCGCGTACCGCAAAACAAAAACAAAAACAGAAAGAATGAAAGAAAGCAGCAACAAAATTAGCTATAAGTTGCAACTTGAAAGAGATGGTATGGATTGGCCTCCCCCAAACTATTCTTACCTCCATCCCTTTTCCTTTGACTTTCTCTATCATAAAGACTAAAAAGCTAACGTTTATTTAACTTCCAGTGTTAGAGTTTGCCACGTCACATGGTTCTAGCCACAAGAGAAAGGCTAAAGAAATCCCTGGGCAGAGTTACTTTACCTGAATAAAACTAGGAGAAGCCCTTTGTTCTTCCCTCTTTTCCCTGCCTGGAACAGAGGAGTAATGCCTGGCAGCACAGCAGCCATCTTGCAACTCTGGTGACAAAGCCACTTGCTAAGAGTAGGAAAAGAGAAAGCTAGAAAGAGCCTGGATCACTAGACACCATCCTTGAGCCCTGGATAATAATCTGGAAAGTCTTCCTCGGTACTTCTTATTTTGTGAGGATAATAAAATTCTTTCTTACTTACACAGTCACTATTTGCTAGGTTTTCTGGGGGGTTTTGGTTTTAGTTTTTGCAGGTAATTGTATTTGTAACTGATAAACAAGTAAAACAAGGCAGGATTACTTGCCATCTATTATACACCAGTGGTTCTCAAACTACAGCACAGATCAGAGTCACCTGGAAGACTTATTAAAATTCAGATTGCTAGGCTCTAGCCCCAGAGTTTCTGATACAGTAGGTCTTGGATGGCTAACAGGAAACTGCATTTCGAACAAGTACCCAGGTAATGCAGCTCTGGCTGCATCAGGGGCCACACTTTGAGAACCACTGGATTACACAATAGCATTTCATAACATAACATAACACACAACATAGTATAGCATAGCATACCACAGCACACCATAGCACAGGACTGCATAATACAACATAATATATATAACATAACATCCAACTTTCCAAGTTCCTATTTCCCCGTTGCTTTGTTTTTGGGTTTTTTTTTTAAACATCTTTATTGGAGTATAATTGCTTTACAATGGTGTGTTAGTTTCTGCTTTATAACAAAGTGAATCAGCTATACATATACATATGTCCCCATATCTCCTCCCTCTTGCATCTCCCTCCCACCCTCCCTATCCTACCCTACTAGGTGGTCACAAAGCACCATTGCTTTGCTTTTTAAAAAATAAATTTCTGCCTGATCTCCAGCCCAAATATTCCTTAGTAATCTTAACTCCAAGTGTAAAATAAGTCACAAAAAGATCAGTAGATATTATAGTTCTGCTCCTGCCTGAAGCTAGAATATAGGGAAAGAGCCGTCTAGTACTTGCCAGGCTAGACTATTTGCTATGTCATTTCCTGGCACATAATTATGCTGCTTGCTGACAACTATTCTACCTTCTGTCCTTCCGTAAATTGTAAATGACAGTTTGGAAGCTGTTGGCTGAAAATTCTGAGAAAGAAACCTTTACATGGAGCAGCAAGGATAAAATCATGGTCAATTTAGAGTGGTTGCTGATAAGCTAGACCTGAGAAACATTGTCAAATTAGCACACTGCAAAAGAAATGACACTTCCTGTCCCTTCCTCTTCCCCACTTCCACTCCTACTACCTGGAGTCTCAAAGCATGTGATCCACTCAACAATTCAAATTTCATTGGAATGAGTTAGAAAGACTAGTGCTTGGAAGACTTTTGCTACCTGCAGAATAACACACAGTTGAATTTTACACTTAGGGTGAAGAGAAAAGTTTCTATCATGCCCATACGTTGCCCTATACTCACAGCCTGCCCCCCTCCCCATTATGACATGCTTCAAAAGCCCTCAAGAAGAGTCATCCTTTGAAGACTTCCCTAGTGGCACAGTGGTTAAGAATCCTCCTGCCAATGCAGGGGACACGGGTTCAAACCCTGGTCCAGGAGGATCCCACATGTGGAGCAACTAAGCCCGTGCGCCACAACTACTGAGCGCACGTGCCACAACTACTGAAGCCCGTGTGCCTAGAGCCCACGATCTGCAACAAAGAGAAGCCATCGCAATGAGAAGCCCGCGGGCTGCAACGAAGAGTAGTCCCCTCTCTCCGCAACTAGAGAAAGCCTGCACACAGCAACAAAGACCCAACGCAGCTAAAAATAAATAAATAAATTTGTTAAAAAAAAAAGTCATCCTTTGAGAAAAGCAATTCAGCCATTTTCCAGGTCAAATATATGGTCTACTTTAGCTCCGCTCCCAGGAACTGGTCAAAATAATCCTTGTGCCCTAGTAGCTACATGTTTTAAGCCCTGCTTTGTTAATCAATTAGGGGTGATGGATGAGTCTAATTCACCCGTCACTCATCCACTCCCTGTTGTGTCCAGGATCTTAGTGAGTGGGACAAAAGAACTAGTGTGACTTAAATAACCAAGCCTGGCCAGGCTTCACAGAAATTCAGAATTCGAGGATCAGAAAAGCTCATTAGTCCTCCACAAAATGATATTTAACACCTTGACCTTCTTTTACCACTGCCCCACCCGCTGAGCTAACAACTCATGGGTTCCTGGAATATACTTCTATGATCACTTACATTCCTTAAAACACTTGCAGACCTTAGCACCAGGGATTTCTGGTTTTAAACCCTCTCCAGTACCTTAGTCTTCCAACAAGTTTTGATTCTTTGCCATTTCCCATGAGAAGCCTGAGAATAAGAAACAAAGTATAGAGCCATCTCTCACTGTTCCTTCTTGATCTAACTTAGCTTTTCAAGTGTAGCCAAAGCTACACTCGTAAGCTTCCCTTTAAAACAACTCCAGCCGCAGATGCTTGAGAGTATACTTTATATAAGGTATTGTGCTGAAGGCACAAATTATAAGAAGCCAAGCGTTCAACGGGAGGCACAAAGCACCCATGTAAAGCGACTATAGAGGAAAAGTCATCCTCAAATGCGGGCAAAGTGGACAGGGCCTCACAGTGGACATGAACTTGCAGGAAAGGTAGAACATAACTACACAGAGAAACTTCTGAGAGATGGGATTCCAAGGAAGGGGAACATCTGGAGTCAGGAAACAGTGAGGTATGCTGGAAAGAACATGGGTTTGAGGGTCAGGCAAATCTGGGTTTGAAGCCACTGCCTAGATGTGTGAGTTGAGTGAGTTACTTCAATGCTCTGATGACTCAATTTCCTTACGTGTGAAGTAGGAGTAATAATACTTCTCTTGAAGGATTGTCCTAAAACTACTAAAATTTTTTAAAAGGATGTAAAATTTCAACATACAGCTCAATCAATAGAGCTATTATAGCAAAATCCCAAGTGTGGGCTTAAACATGAGGTATACCAGGTAGGACAAGTTTGGTTGGGGTGAGTGCTTTCCAGAAGGGGCTTAGACATTAAAAGGAAAAACTGAATCAGTAAATTAAATGCAGATTTCAGCAGGCCTTGAATTGCCAGGCTAAAGAGTTTGAACTTGATTCTGGAGACAATATGAATATGAAATCTATCAAGAATTTTTTAGGAAGGGAAGTGACATGTTCAAACCAGTTTGTCCAAGTAATTAAGACTCTTCTTGTACTGACTGGAACTGAGGAGATTAGATGTTATTCTCAGGTGGGTTAATTTCCCATTCGTGCCAAACTAGTGTTCTACTCCAGCCGAGTATCTGGGGCATTGCAGCTCTAGTAGTCAGGCTAAGCTAAGTAACGAATTAACTCCCAATCTCAGTGGCCTGACCCAACAAAGATATATTTTTTCTCAAACTTCAAATCCAGCACTGGTTCATGGGGCTCTGCTCCATATAGTAACTCAGGAATCCAAGCTGATGGAGGTGCTACCATCTTGTCACACAATGATCTCAACACAAGATTTCTAGGGCCACTGCAACAGGAGAAGAAAGAGTTGAGAGGTGATACAGAGACCTTATGGCCAGGCCTGGAAGTGGTACACTTCACTGCTGCCCACATTCTATTGGTCATAACTCAATCTCAACCTAACTGCACAGGTGGCAGGGAAATGTAGAGGAACACATGCAATGTTAGGCAAGCAGCTCACTGCCACCAGGGAGCCACCCCTTCCTTTTATACTCCTCCCTTTATGCCCTTCCCTTATGCAGCTGCAGGCCCACCGCCCTAAGGGCTCCTCAGAGGCTGTAGCACGTGAGGTCTTCCCTCTAAGTTCTCTTTAAGTCATTAAGTCGAGCTCCATTCCACAGTGCAGTTCAATGAAGACAGAATATTGCCCTTGTCCACTGAGCTACTGAGGGTACAAAATAGGCAGATCCGGAAAACTTGATAGACAAAGTTATTTCAGATGTGTCTGCTCTTCAGAGCTTACAAAGTATGCATAAGAGCTGGAAAGCTCTTGGAAAGCTCATTGGAAAGCCAATGATGTAGTTTAAAAAAAAATTCACCGGAAGGATTCCAATGTCTTTAGTGAGGTGATAAAGTACAGATGTTCAGTGTGCCAAGAACACAAAGAAATTATATATGTACAATGGAACAACACACCAAAGGTGAGTGACTATACATGAATCATTCCAACTAATCCATAAATAAAAACATATACCAATACATTAGTCCTTGCAGAACAACTGGATATGTCATGTGTTTAAAAAAATTCTTAGGTGAAAGTTTGAGAAGTGATGAAAGTTGGATCTTTAATACTATTACTAAGAATGACTCTCTTCATAAGAATGTTTACTAAGTGCTAAAAATCTTCAAGTTGCTTTGCATGAATTAATTCATTTAATCTTCACAACAACCTATGTGTCGATGTTATCACCATTTTGCAGATGAGGGAAGTGAGATTCAACTGTTTAATAACTCATCCAAGGCCTCCTAACTAGTAAGTGGAAGATCTAAGATTCAAACGTAAGCAATCTTTCTAGAGAAATTGAACTTCATTATTGTGCTTGGCCTCCTATATAAATATACCATATCTGGGATTCTGCAGACCTACTGAAACCTCCTGAGGCGCCTCTCAAAACCTCAAGGTGCACCCGAAGCCCTAGTGTGTTGTGAAGTTCACTCCAGTGCCACCATGCTCCCCAGCATCTGGCCAAGAAACACAGTCTTTAGATATCACCTTTCACAAAGCTACTCATATGGCTATTTGGCCTCTAACTGATTCAGACTTTGGGAGAGATTGGAAGAGGTCTGTCCAAGAAGAACCAGATTACCCTGCTAACCTTGGACAAACAGCAATAAAAATGAAAATACTATCACAGACACCGTGAATCAAAAGACTTGTATTCTAGTCCTGATTCTACACTTTCCTAGCTGTGTAAAACAAAGTCACAAATATTTATGGAGCATTGTTCTGGCTATCCACTTCTTAATAACAAACCACCCCAAAATTTAGTGGCTTAAAAGAACAACCATTTTTATATCTCATGATTTTATGAGTCAGGAATTTGGGCAGGGCTCAGCTGAATGATTTCTCTGCTCCTCATGTTATCAACTGAGATTACTCAGTGGTATTCAGCTGGTGGGTGGACTGGTCTGGAGGTTCCAAGGTGGCTTCTTTCACATGTCTGGCAGTGATAGCTACAACACTAGGCTCACCTGAGACTGTTGACTAGAGTTCCTGAACGTGGCCCCTCCAACATGGTGGCTTCAGGATAGTCAGAATTCTTATGAGTTGACTGGTTTCCCTCAAGGTAAGCATTCCAAGAGACTTAGAAAGCTACAAGGTGTATTATTTCCTAGCCTCAGAGCTTCAGAACATCACTTCTACCACAATTTATTGATTAAGAAAGTCACTAAGTCTAGTTCTAAATCAAGGAGAGAAGAAATGGATTCCACCTCTCAGCGGGAGGAGTCACAAAGAAAGAAGCCATTTTGAATCTACTGCAAGCACCTACTCTGTGCCAAGCACCGTACTAGTCATACATACATACATACATACATACATACATACGTAGACATACAAGGCCCCTGTTCTCCTGGGGTATATGTATGCTTTTCAATATAAAATGAAACATTTTTATTATGAGATTGTATATTTTCTTTGATTGTTCATTTAAGATAGGGCTCCTCTTGATCCCCCAGGAGGATAAACTGGTCCTATAAATATTAGTAAAGCCAAATAGTAAATATTTTGGCTTTGCAAGTCATACAGTCTGTGTTGCAACTACTGAACTCTACTGTTTATAGCCCCAAAGTAGCGATAGACCACATGTAAATAAGTGGGCATGACTGTGTTCCAATAAAACTTTATTTACAAAACCAGGCATTGGTCTTGATTTGGCTTGCAGAACACAGATTACCAACCCCTGGCCTAGCAGATAATAGGTGCTCAAATAAGTACTGGCTGGATGGACAAATTTTAAAGCCTGGAATCTGAAGAAGTTATTTTTAAAAAATACTTGTATGATTTTTCATTACTTCAAATACTCATCTGTTCCTTTTCACACAGGTTTCGAGAAGCCCAAACTGACATTCGGGTCAGCCCCACAGGACCTCATGGACATCAAGGGTCTAGGCACAAAGGGATCAGGCCATATGACCCATAATCTAAGCCTGGATTAGGAAAAGCAGCAAAAAACTTCCAAGTGGCTAGATCAGATATGGGAGATCAGGAATTCAGGTTAAGAACTCAGGAACAAAGGGACAGTGTGTCCGTTTTAGCGATTGATTTTATATACCATGTTTCATCAACTCTAAAATGGCATTTATGGGTTGGGGGGAATGCTGCCAATTAAATAATGAAACACCCTAGCCTATAAGATGCACCCCAGTTTCAGAGGTGTTAACAACTGGGAAAAAAATGAATGCCGGAGAACCAATGAAATATAAATTTTCTCATTCATTTGTCCAGGAAACAAATGAAAGCAAAGTATCATTTATAGTGCCTGTAAGTCCATAGCACTTTCCATAAATATTTCTGTGCGATCCTTACATCCATTTAGAGTGGTTCATTATCCTCCTTGCTTTCTACATTCCTGCCTCCGTAGACCACACTTGGTTTCTTGGATAGGCCATTCTCTTCCCACCCCAGGTACCTTGCAAATACTATTGCTTCTCCCTGGACCCTCATCCCTTTCCTATAGTTCATCCCTAAACGCCTTCAGGCATCAACCCTGTGGTTTCTGACTAAAGAAAACATTTTCTGGGCTTCCCTGGTGGCGCAGTGGTTTAGAGTCCGCCTGCCGATGCAGGGGACACGGGCTCGTGCCCCGGTCCGGGAAGATCCCACATGCCACGGAGCATCTAGGCCCGTGAGCCATGGCCGCTGAGCCTGCGCGTCCGGAGCCTGTGCTCCGCAACTGGAGAGGCCACAACAGTGAGAGGCCCGCGTACCGCAAAAAAAAAAAAAGAAAACATTTTCCAAGCACAATGCTCACATTGCTATAGTTCAGCAAATCTAAGATGTCCTTAACTCTAAGACACACAACTATTTTCTATACCACTAAGAAAGAAAAACAGAACAATTAAATCATGACCTACTATCAGGCATAATACACATCTCAGTTTCACAGTTGTTTAAATGTGTGTGTGGCGGGGCGGGGGGATGTGTGCTTTGGAAATGATGAAATCTGTAGTTCAGTACAAGTCAGTGATCTTCAGAAAGACTTGATAGCTGAGCTAAAAGGTGGTGTCGCCTTCCATACTGTTTGCCTTTCAATACAAGGGATGAGATGAAGGAAATTTTACTCACGAAAATTCCTAGGGAAGCTGCAAATGGTGGGAAGAAAGCCCCAGTTGAGAACCACTGCTTTAAATGATGGGTCCAAAGGACACCAATGGTTGTGGGGAGACCAGTTAGGAGGTGGTTACAGAAATCCAGGGAAGAGAGAATTGTGACATGGACTAGAGTGTGGTTTAGAGAGAGAAGAAGAGTCATAGTTGCTAACTTTCCTTGCAACAACCTATCTGGTAGGTACTATTAGCACCATTTTACAGATGAGGAAACTAAGGAACAGAGAGTTTAAGAAACCTGTCCCCAGTGGGAGAACCAGAACTCAAGCACAGGCAGTTGGTATATATTTTAGAGCCAGAATCAACAGGACTTAGTGATGACATTAGGTGGGAGAAGGAAAAGGGGAATAACAAGGTTACTCCAGTTTGGGACCTAAGTAATGGTGGACGGAGGTGACATTTACTGAGTAAAGAATACTATACGAGGAACAGATTGTGAGGGGAGAAGAGAGAGAGTCAAAAATTCCATTTTGGACAGTGTTACATTTGAGGTGCCTGTGAGACATTCAAGTGGACGGATCAAATAAGCAGTTGGAGTGGCTTAGAATTATTCTGGATAAAATTCTACAGTTGTTCCCATTTAAAGTTTTAGTTCCAGTTGTGGATAAGATCATTAACACAGAGTGGAGAATGAGAAGGAAAGTTGTGTAACTTTCCAACTGCTTTTTCTGCTCCCTTTTGCTTTCTTCTCCTCTCCTGAAAAATTTTCTGGCTGACTGGCCACTCTTTTAAGGAGATGTAAAGGCCAAGTTTGGCCTTTCATCTATTCCATGTTGTTCCATTATTCAACACATCACCATTATTTGGCATCTTCTTTCCAGGAGACCTGTAACTCAAAGAGGTCTACAGTCCAGGCCATAAACAGCTCTCAAAAATCTCAGATTGGTTAAGAAGAGGCAGCATAATTAGTAAGAGTTCCATCTCTGAAGTCAAAATACAAGGGTTTGAATCCCAGCTCCATAATGTATCAGCACATGAACTTGGGGAAGTTACTTAAGCTCTCAAAACCTTACTTTCTTCATCTGTAAAATGGGCTTGATAATAGCTCCTGAGCTCGTTGGCTTATTTTGAGAGAAGCACATAGCAGGGTGCCTTGCCCATAGTAACTGGTAAATAAATATTAGCTGCTCTTATTAATTCAGATGAACCATAAGTAAATGGGCCATGTTGCTTGTAAAATTTCTTTTAAGCAAAGTCAATTCTAAACACTGACATAAAAAAGAGAATGACAGTCTCTCGGCAAAACTAGGTAGAGAAACGCTAAAAGGAGGTGAATTTCTGCAGCGTGAGAAGTAAGATTGTGGTTACTTATGTGGTAGGATACTGTTAGGAGCCCTGAAAGAGCTCTATGGCCCATCCTCACACTTCATATTTCCTGGTGCATGGGACAAAGCCTTCCATTCCTCTGTTCAGGCATTTGGGGAGGAGTAGGCAGTTAATGTGATCTCAGATGAGTATAGCAAAAGAAAAGAACTAGGAGGCAAACCCCAGAGAGCAAATCTCCACTCCTTCTCAGATCTACAGACAAGGAATGATTTCCCTATTTTGGACAATAAATGGACTCTTTTGGGCTGAGATGATCACAAAGATACATGCCTGGGCATTAAGGCTGGGCCGCAGAGACCCTCATTCTCACTGGGCATCAGAACCACCAAGCAAGATTCTGAATGATACCTATTTCCTCCTGGCTCCAGGAAATATCAAATGGCGAAAGCTCTGCCAGAGTTCTCCATCTCAACACTAAGACCCAGCTCCACTCAAAGACCAGCAAGCGACAGTGCTGGACACCCTATGCCAAACAACTAGCAAAAGAGGAACACAGGGGCTTCCCTGGTGGCGCAGTGGTTGAGAGTCCGCCTGCTGATGCAGGGGACACAGGGGGTTCGTGCCCCGGTCCGGGAAGATCCCACATGCCACGGAGCGGCTGGGCCCGTGAGCCATGGCCGCTGAGCCTGCGCATCCGGAGCCTGTGCTCCGCAACGGGAGAGGCCACAACAGTGAGAGGCCCGCGTACCGCAAAAAAAAAAAAAAAAAAAAATTTTCGATCCGTGATCAGTTGAATCTGTGGATGCAGAACCTGCAGATATGGAGGGCCAACTTTATAGCAGAATGGGCAAATAAAATGTAGTAGATTCATGCCATGGAATACTACACAGCAATGGAAAAGAGCAAACATCTGATACACACAACAGCATGGATGAATCTCACTCATAATGAAATAAGTGAAAGAAGCCAGATACAAAAGTATCTACTATATGATTCTATTTACATTAAATTCAAAAACAGGCAGGACTCATCTATGGTGATGGAGGACAGAAGAGTGGTAACCCTCGGAGTGGGGCGCTGAACGAGAGGTGTTCTTCGGAGGTGTTGGGAATGATCTATATATCTTGACCTGAGTAATGATAACACAAGTGGATGCATATATAAAATTCATTATGTTGTACACTTAAGATTTTTGCTCTGTGTGTCCATTTACTTGTTTGTTTTAAACTTCAATTACAAATATTAAAAAGTCCCCCAAGCGATTCTGAGTTGTGGCCAGAACTGAGAACCACTGCCATCAGGCTACCATGTCTGCCAGAGTATCATTCTACCCACATCCAGCTTTGTCCTCAGGTAGCAGATTTCGCCATGTCATTCTTTGCTCTCATAAAAACACTTATGACACTTCTGAGAGGCTAACAGAGAAAGCACTAAGTGCATCTTTTAAAATTCCTAACGAGGCTGTTATCTTCATTAATTCAACTTTTCTGCACTTTGCAGTTTCTAAGAGTCGGGAATTCTCTTGTCAGTCCTTCAACTCTGTAGGTCCAAATGTCCAGAAAGAAATCTATGGCATAACAGCTGACCTCTTAACATCCCCCTGGTCTAGAACTTTCTCTTCTGCACTGCAAGTCCATGCAAAAAATTACAGAATAGTAGAACTATGTAGGAACCCGAGAAATAATCTACTCTGAGGCCCAGACAGGAGAAGTGATTGGTTACCCAACAAATCAGTAATCTGACTCTCATACACTGACACTCTGACACTTTGCCATTAACATGCATTTTTGAATAAGAAATGCTGTCCCCTCAGCCACCTGGTGAAACACTGGTAGTGATAGCAGAGGCCTTGGGAGATTTGGTTGTTGCTCACTTAATGTGTTTTTAAGCCAAACATTAGCTAAAAATGCACGTTTTATTTTTAGCATTACACTTGGCCTGTGGAAATGCAACCAATAATCTTGGAGCCCCCGTGTGCCCTTGGTCACTCATCTGAAGGCACCAGAGTATCCCACACTAGCTCAATCTGCAGTGAAGAGAGTGAAAGAAGGGGGAAGTGTTACAGTGCAAAAGACACTAATCAGATATAGAGTTCCATTCCAAATTTGCCTCCTACCTGACCTTAAGCAAATCACGAAAACTCCAAGAACCTCAGCTTGTTTATCTATAAAATGGGAAAATGAGCTATGGTTCAAATATTTCACTGACTTATTGTAAGTTTCAAATTGAGACAAGGTTTATGAAACTACCACAAGCCTCTACCCAAACACACAAGGCTTCCTCCTTTTTTTTTTTTCTCTTCATGATACTAAATATATCTGTGAAGTCAAAGGAGGAGAACAAAGCTGGGAATGTGCAGATGGATGGTTTCTCTGCTAAAATATTTTCCAGCAAAAGACATCTTGTTAACAAGCTACTCTGTATACTGTAACATGTATTTCACAATTTACCTACCTCCTGCAGGCTGTCAAAATAATTGGCCTATAATATTTCTAAAATATAGTCAGCCATCTCTGGATTTATTATGTGTATATCCATTTGCATAATGATGGCTGAATTTACACATCGTGCATCTTTCCAGACTTTAGGCTTCTATTACTCTTTCTTTTAAAATCACAAGTCTTGTTATGGAATGTAAGAGTGTCTGAGCATGGTTACCATTTTCTTCAGCATAAAAATAAGTGATGGAAGCAGTGCTCCACTGTTAGCCTGGAGATGAGACAGTAGTTACCACTGATAACAAACTTGGAATTTCTCTTGCATTGGCCAGAGAAGAGATGGTTCCAGATTTGCTACTCAATTCTGTCAAGGCAGCAACCCCGACCTCAGTAAGCTGGCAGAATACTTGAGGCAGAAGGATTGCTGCCCGCTACCATTTTATCTGCTATCAGGAAAAGATCTTATTACCCCAATCCAAGGTAAGTGGAAACAGAGAGGCGATGGCCCCAGCAGATAGCGATCAATGGCTGGTACTGCTGACTGGCTATCCCGAAGCCGTCCCCAGCCCCATTCTCCCTTGCTGCCTTACACTACAGAGAGTGGAAAGTCAAATGCCTTCCCATATTCCCTTGCAGCTTTGGGTTGCTGTATGACCCAGCTCTGGCCCGTGAGCCACAACTGAGTTTTTCAGCTTTTTGTGTCCATAGGGTATATCTCACTAGGAATATATAGTCAAATTACTGTGGTTTAAAGTCATGTGAAATATTTCTTCCCTCTGTACTTTTGCCGCTAACTTACTGTACCTTTAGATTTGTCGGTTTCATTTTGATTTTTAGGAAATGCTTTTAAATTTAATTTTGTTTAGAGTTATGTAAAGTGTTTACATGATTGCAAAGTCAAATCTGCAAAACGTATTAAATCAGAAAGCCCAATTCCTATCCCTATCTCTTCTACTTGGTTTCTTCCTTACTCCTACATGTGACTACTTTAAAGATTTTGGCTTCCTTTTCCACTGGTGTTTTGTTTTTAATTTTTAAATAATTCTAGATTTACAGAAAGTTGCCAAGATAACAGACAGTCCTCATATACCTTTCATCCAGCTCCCTTAATACTACATGTTACTTAACTGTGGTACATTTGTCAAAACTAAGAAATTAACATTGGTACAATACTATTAACTAAACCATAGACTTTCTTCAGATTTCATTGTATTGTTGTTGTCCCACTAATGGCCTTTTTCTGGGCCAGGATCCTCCTTTACATTTGGTTCTTATGACTCCTTAGTCTTCTCCAGCCTGAGATGGTTTGCCAATCCTTCTTTGTCTTTCATGATTTTGACACCTTTGGAAAGGACTGGCCAGTTATATTATGTAATGTTCCTTAATTTGAGTTTGAATGATGGCTCTTCATGGTTAAATTCAGGTTATGCATTTTTGGCAAGAAAATCATAGACATGATGCTATACCCTTCTCAGTGCATCATATCAGGAGGCACATGATGTCAGTTAACCCCATTATCAATGAGGTTAACTTGGTTAAGGTAGTATCTGCCATGTTTCTCCACTGTAAAGCTACTATTTTTCCCTTTGTAATTACTAAATATTTGGGGGAGATACATTGAAACTATGCAAATATCTTATTTCTGCTCAAACTTTCATCCACCAATTTTAACATCCATTAATAATTCTTGCCTAAAACAATTATTTGCGTAGCTTTTGCCAAATGGTGATTTTCTATTTACATCATTCTTTCTATATTTATTTATTTATTTTAATTAATTAATTAATTTATTTTTGGCTGCGTTGGGTCTTCATTGCTGTGTGCCGGCTTTCTCTAGTTGTGGGGAGCAGGGGCTACTCTTCATTGTGGTGCATGGGCTCTAGGCGTGCGGGCTTCAGTAGTTGTGGCACACAGGCTCAGTAGTTGTGGCACACAGGCTCAGTAGTTGTGGCGCACGGGCTTAGTTGCTCTGCGGCATGTGGGATCTTCTTGGACCAGGGCTCAAACCCGTGTCCCCTGCATTAGCAGGCGGATTCTTAACCACTGCACCACCAGGGAAGTCCCTATATTTATTATTGAACTTCTATCAAAAACAGAACTTTTCTGCCTCTTTCAGTTATTTTTTTACCCAATTATTTATTTATATCAGTATGAATTCATGGATATTTATCTTATTCTATAGGTTATAATCCATTACTATTATTATTGTTTTATTGCTCATATTTTCCCAGATTTGGCCATGGAGAGTTCCTTCAAGTTGACTCTCCTGTCCTTTCAACACATCCCCATGATTTTTCAGCACTTTTATTTTCTGACACCACAAGATGTTTCGGCTCTTCCTCTATCTTCCCTGCCCTAGTCCTGGAGTCAGACATATCTCTAAGGAATTCTGGTTCCTGTTATTGGAGAATAGATTTGGGCACTATGTGTGCTTCTTGCTACTGGGGTGTCACTGAATGTCATCAAAATTAAATTATTTTGCTTTGCAAAAGATACTGTTAAGAAAACGAAAAGCCACAGATTGGAAGAAAATATTTCTAGAATACATAACTATCTGATAAAGGACTTGTCCCAGAGTATTAAAAAAAAAAACAACTCTCAAAACTCAATAGCAAGAAAACAAACAACTCAATTAAAAACGTGCCAAGAATTTGAACAGACACTTCACCAAAGAAGACACGTGGGTGGCAAATAAACATATGAAGAGATGCTCAACGTTGTTAGTCATTTGAATATGTGAATTAAACCATAATGAGACACTACTATATACCTATCAGAATCGTCAAAATTGAAAAACAAAAACAACTCAAATATCTTCCATTGGAGAATATGAAAGAAATTAAAGATGAAAGAAATTAAAGATGATACAAATAGATGGAGAGATATACCGTGTTCTTGGATTGGAAGAATCAACATTGTGAAAATGACTCTACTACCCAAAGCAATCTACAGATTCAATGCAATCCCTATCAAACTACCACTGGCATTTTTCACAGAACTAGAACAAAAAATTTCGCAATTTGTATGGAAACACAAAAGACCCCAAATAGCCAAAGCAATCTTGAGAACGAAAAACGGAGCTGGAGGAATCAGGCTCCCTGACTTCAGACTATACTACAAAGCTACAGTAATCAAGACAGTATGGTACTGGCACAAAAACAGAAATATAGATCAATGGAACAGGATAGAAAGCCCAGAGATAAACCCACGCACATATGGTCACCTTATCTTTGATAAAGGAGGCAGGAATGTACAGTGGAGAAAGGACAGCCTCTTCAATAAGTGGTGCTGGGGAAACTGGACAGCTACATGTAAAAGTATGAGATTAGATCACTCCCTAACACCATACACAAAAATAAGCTCAAAATGGATTAAAGACCTAAATGTAAGGCCAGAAACTATCAAACTCTTAGAGGAAAACACAGGCAGGACACTCTATGACATAAATCACAGCAAGGTCCTTTTTGACCCACCTCCTAGAGAAATGGAAATAAAAACAAAAATAAACAAATGGGACCTAATGAAACTTAAAAGCTTTTGCACAGCAAAGGAAACCATAAACAAGACCAAAAGACAACCCTCAGAATGGGAGAAAATATTTGCAAATGAAGCAACTGACAAAGGATTAATCTCCAAAATTTATAAGCAGCTCATGCAGCTTAATAACAAAAAAACAAACAACCCAATCCAAAAATGGGCAGAAGACCTAAATAGACATTTCTCCAAAGAAGATATACAGACTGCCAACAAACACATGAAAGAATGCTCAACATCACTAATCATTAGAGAAATGCAAATCAAAACTACAATGAGATATCATCTCACACCAGTCAGAATGGCCATCATCAAAAAATCTAGAAACAATAAATGCTGGAGAGGGTGTGGAGAAAAGGGAACCCTCTTACACTGTTGGTGGGAATGTAAATTGATACAGCCACTGTGGAGAACAGTATGGAGGTTCCTTAAAAAACTACAAATAGAACTACCATATGACCCAGCAATCCCACTACTGGGCATATACCCTGAGAAAACCATAATTCAAAAAGAGTCATGTACCAAAATGTTCATTGCAGTTCTATTTACAATAGCCCAGAGATGGAAACAACCTAAGTGTCCATCATCGGATGAATGGATAAAGAAGATGTGGCACATATATACAATGGAATATTACTCAGCCATAAAAAGAAACGAAATTGAGCTATTTGTAATGAGGTGGATAGACCTAGAGTCTGTCATACAGAGTGAAGTAAGTCAGAAAGAGAGAGACAAATACCGCATGCTAACACATATATATGGACTTTAAGAAAAAAAAATGTCATGAAAAACCTAGGGGTGAAACAGGAATAAAGACACAGACTTACTAGAGAATGGACTTGAGGCTATGGGGAGGGGGAAGGGTAAACTGTGACAAAGCGAGAGAGAGGCATGGACATATATACACTACCAAACGTAAGGTAGATAGCTAGTGGGAAGCAGCCACATAGCACAGGGAGATCAGCTTGGTGCTATGTGACCGCCTGGAAGGGTGGGATAGGGAGGGTGGGAGGGAGGGAGACGCAAGCGGGAAGAGATATGGGAACATATGTATATATATAACTGATTCATTTTGTTGTGAAGCTGAAACTAACATACCATTGTAAAGCAATTATACTCCAATAAAATGTAAAAAAAGAAAGGAAACAAACTGGTACACATATATAATGAAATCTACTTAGCAATAAAATGGAACAAACTACTGATACAGGCAACAACACAGATGAATCTCAAATGCACTCTGCCAGATGAAAGAAGCCAGACCAAAGGCTACATCCTATATGATTCCATTTATGTGACATCCTGGGAAAAGTACAGAGACTAGATCAGTGTTTATCAGAGGCTGGAGTTAGGGGAGAGGATAATTACAAAGGCGCACCAGGAAATTTTGGGGGGTAATGGAAATATTCTATATCTTGTTTGTCATGATAGTTACAAAACAGATATGTCACAGTGGGTACATGAATTGGTCAAATTTCATAGACCTGTATACCAAAAAGAATGAATTTTCCTATATATAATTTATTCCTCAATTTAAAAAAAAAGCAGGGAGGGATGCAGACAGGAAATTCAAATCAGAACTCTGAAACTCCAGATTATCTATGTCTTGTCAAATGCTGCCCACCACACTTAACAGGGTGCCATTTAAATTTTCTATAACTTTCTGTGCTTCTGTGATCAGAGGCCCGGAAATAGCCATGAAGCATCATGTGAATAAAGTACCTTGTACATTTGGAATAGGGTTTTACAAGAAAAGATGAGAAAAGCAGCTCTTCTTCTATGCTGATAAAAGGTGTAAGAAGTAAACCATGTTAAGAGGCTTAAAGACCTGAGCTCTGGAAATCTTAATTTAAGAGGCACAGGTGGGGCTTCCCTGGTGGCGCAGTGGTTGAAAGTCCGCCTGCCGATGCAGGGGACGTGGATTCGTGCCCCCGGTCCGGGAAATTCCCACATGCCGCAGAGCGGCTGGGCTCGTGAGCCATGGCCGCTGAGCCTGCACGTCCGGAGCCTGTGCTCCGCAAAGGGAGAGGCCCGCGTACCGTAAAAAAAAAGTAAAAATAAAATAAAAAAAAGAGGTGCAGGTGGGCCAAACTCTTTTTGAATAAAAGGCAGAAAATCTTCCCCAGCTTTGTCCAGGCCGGTGAGTCATTTTGGGTGAATCTGTTCAGAACAACAATTCTGCAAGGCAACAGGCATTGCTCATGACGGAGGCGGGGAAGAGGTGCTCGCCCACTCTGAAGAACAGCTGTCTCCCCTGTCCCCTCTAAACCTGAAGTCAGGTATGTTCTTGTCTTAACGTCCTCCTCCCAATCAAGCCCACATCTTTTTCATCCAGTACAAATCCCTTAAAGTCCCTACTATGCTAATGAGGCCAGGAGTCTATAAACTGTGGCCCATGAGCCAAGTCCAGCCAGCTATATGTTTTTGTACGAACTTTGAGCGAAGAGTAGGTTTTTACAATTTTTTAATGGTTGAAAAAAAATCAAAAGAAGAATAATACTTCATGAAGTGTGAAAACTAAATGGAATTTGAATTTAATTAATAAAGTTTTAGTGGAACACAGCCATGCCTGTTTGTTTCTGCATTGCTTATGTCTACTTGAGCTTCACAACAGCTGAGCTGAGAAGCTGCTAAAAAGACCATGTGACTCACAAAGCCTAAAATATTTACTATCTGGCTCTTTACAGAAAAAGTTTGCTGACCCTTAATTTAGGCATGTTCATTCTGTTGGCTCTAAGTTGATGTCTACACTATAAATTTATAAAAAGACAAAGCCCAGAAGCATCCTTTACACAGTAGATCACGTCTCTATGACATCATAACAAATTGTGCTCTTGTACAATACCTTTTGCTGCTGCTAAGCAGGATAAAGAAATGTAGAATTGCAGGAGGAAAAGAAATAATTTGAGAAACACATGGATTCTTTGTTTCTAAAACTACTTAAGTACCCCATAGTTGTACGCGCTCCTACAGGAAATTTGTAGAGTTCAAAATAATAACTATTCATTAAGTACTGGTTCACAATATCCAGTCACTCAACTCAAAGAACATTTTACCAGTCTCTCAACTCTACAAGCTACATTGTCTTTCCAACAAAAGTGTAACAATCCTATCCAGAGCTGTGAGGGCAAGTTATACTGATTCTGGGCATTTGCCTCCTCACCTGTTTATATTCTAGCACTGCCCATATTTTCTTTTGACATTAATCAGAATATGAGGCCAAATGATATAGCAAAAGGAGTGCTGGACCCAGAATAGGATTTAGAGTCTAAAAATGTGCATTTACATCTTGGTTATACCATTTACACTGGATGAATTTTGTAACATCTTGTAGCCCTGATGTCCTTATCTATAAAGTGTGAATAAAAATTACACTTCACAGGACTTCTAAGTAGTAATAACTACGTGCAAGCATCATGCTTACGTTATGATGATGATGATGATGATGATGATGATCATGATGATGATATGTTCATTCTGTCTTCTGGTCCCCTTCCCTTTCTGCTCCCTCAACCTCACTAAAATTACTTGTCTGATATTGGGAAAGCCATTCTGTTAAGTAAGAGAGTTCCTCAGCCAGTGTGGCCAGCAAATCATTAAAAAAAAAAAAATCAGTTGTTTAAACATTTTGATTAATTGTTCCTATAAACTCACTTAACTAAAGTTTGGCCCTTAAGCAGACAGAGACTAAACAGTTTAATATTGCTTTTATTCTGTGCTTAGGAAAATAGTCTTGTTTTCAATTAGCAGGATCAAAGATATCTCACTAATAGGAGATGATGATCAATTAATTACGAGCTACACTGCCGTAAAGAGAAAATGCTCACTTTTCTTGCGCAGTCATTATCCCTCAAAAACACTGGGGTGTATCATCAAATACAGAAATGATGATCAGATCTTAGGAGTTCTGAAGTAACTATTTAAAATGTTATTAACCGTTTCCATGGAAAACATACCTATTAAGGGCCATAAAGGAACAAAAACAATTGGCTCTAGAAGTCGTTGTGAATAGTGTCAACTCCTACGTACATGGGCGAGGCACTGGGAATTTAATAGCACTGAATTGGGGGTCAGGGGCCTGAGTTCTCATCCCAAATCTAACGCTAACCAGTGAAATGGGCAAGTGTTGCTTTATGAGCCAGGTTTTGAGTTCACAAATGTTCTCTCTCATGCAACTCAGTGAGTGTGCCTCTTGAGTGTTCTTGGCTCAAATCAGGAGGATGTTCCTTCTAATAAAGCAGTGATTGAAAGGTTCAAAATTCTAACAGACATTGGTTATAAGCGTTGTTGGGTTTTTTTTTTAAACAATCTCTTTTGTGCTATTGAAGATTGTATGCAATAAGAATCTGATACCACTCACCGAGTCTCTTGGCCACCTGCTTGTGAGGTTTCTTTGCTTTAATTGTCTCCTATGACCTAGCAGTAAACACCCCATCCCAAACAAGGTCAGGTCCCCTTGGATGAGTCTTGGCCCCAGACAAAGAGATCTGCTTTGCTCTTTAATACCTAAAATGATTAAGAATAATGACCTGAGAAAAAGAAAAAAGCAACCTCTGATATCGAAAACTAATCTGATGTTCACAACTAGACCTCAATATTTTTACAAGCTCGTTTGAGATTCACAGCCAGGACATTTTTGTTCTCCTGTAGAACATAAAATCACAGAATATCAGCCTCAAACAAGGTTACTCTGAGATCACGATAAAATGAAATGAAACAAGACCACTTCATAATTTTAAGCACAAACAAAAACAAGGTCACTGTGACACCCACAGAATACCCAATCATAGCACTATCCTCACTTTCTGACAGCAACCCATCTAGACCAAACTCCTGCTTCCTTAGATTCTCCCCTCACTCACCCCACTGGAACCCAAATCTTATAATATGTTCTAACACCCTCTTACTAAGGGACCCCATGATTCCCTGCAATGAGTAATAAACCCAATTTATTTAATCAAGTGTGCTTACAGTGGTCTTTGACTAAAAGCCATTGACACATCCAAATATATCTTTTCCTCTCTCAACTGGGACACCTAGAGCCAGGCTGATAGAAATACTATAAAGGCACAAGCACACCAAAAAAAACCTCACCACACACAGCAAGCTATAAAGACTTGGCAGAACAACTTTGCACTCCAGTTCCTGTCCCTTTTGTATCTTTTCTTTATCTCTTGGAAATGAAATCTCCCAAGCTTCATCTACAAAAAGAAGAAATTGGACTAGAAGGGTATTTCCCAAACTATGTTCCTTGGGAAACCAGTGTCCTTCAAATGCTGACAGATGTTTTCAGAAAGGATCCTGTGGGAAAACGTGCTTGAGAAACTCTACAATCTAGAGTAAGTCCCCTTTCATAGTTCTAGTTCCCATTCTACAAGCTACTTTGAGAGTCATTTTAACCTCCCTTTACTTAAATCTCAGTTCCTTACCTGCAAAATGGTTGTTGTAATATGCCCTGCCTATTCCCCAGTGTTTGGAAGCAAATTAAAAATGTGACAGAAAAGCCTAGTCCAGAAATCAGGCCAAGAGGATGTGTCTGTGAATTAGAGCGAGCACAGTGAGGAAGGGGAGGCTGGGTATTCCAGGGCTATGTCTGCATGACAAATCAACCAAAAACTTGCATAAATTTATTATGTTCACAGATTCTATAGGTCAGGAATTTGAACACTGCATTATAGGAATCGCTTGTCTCTGCTCTACAATGTCTGGGACCTCGGCTGGGAAGTTTTGACAATGGCTGGTGGCCACAGTCACCTTGAAGGCTTCCTCATTCACCTGTCTGGTGGTTGAGGCCAGCTATTGGCTGAAACACTTATATATGGCTTCTCCATGTGGTCTCTCCATGTGAGCTAGTTAGAGCTTCCTAACAGCATGATGGCTGGGCTCTAACAGAGCAAGAGGGATGTGCATGGCATGTTTATGACCTATCCCAGAAGTCACATAGTGTCACTTTTGCCATATTTTAATGGTCAAGGCAGTCACAAAGTTTCACCCAGATCAAGGGGAAGGGACATAGACCCTACCACCCAATATCAAGAGTGTCAAGGTCACACTGAAGAAGAGCATGTGGGATGGGAGACATTTTTGTGACCATCTTCAGAAAATACAGCCTCTTACTCTGGGGCAGATGCAAAGTCAATGAAAAAATACAGATTCTTGAAGTCTGGCTGGAGGAAGAACAAGAGGAAGAAATCAAGGATTTTCCCAGATTTCAAGTCTAGGTGGAAAAAGAATAACCACAAAAGGGAAGGCTTGAGTCAGAGTCAGTTTGGGGAGAAAGACAGCTCAAAAGATGTTCCCAGTAGTTCTGCCTTTTGAGTTTGGAGAAGATATGAGCATGTTTACTGGCAGAGATAATGGAGCCAAGAGGAAGACTAAAGATAGAAAATGGGGGAGAGAAAATTAATAGGACAAGATTCTGGAGGAGACAGATGTGACGAAATACTCAGATGGAGGTTTAACTTCACATGGAGAAATGCTATTTCTCTGAGGAAATAGGGGGAGAGGATGGGGGAAATAGAACAGAATTCTGAGACATTTTGAAGTACAGAGAAGGGAAAACGGCAGATCTCAAACTGAATAGCCTATCTTCTCAGGGAAGTAAGAGATAAGAAAATCTGTTGAAATTAACATGAGATGTCTTAAAGTCCATAAGGAATAGAAATGACTAGGCAAGAAACTGAATAGGATATCTGTAGGATATGACTCAAGTAGTTCTTATTTTTGAAAAAAGTTGAAAGAATGTTAAAATGATAATTATTGACACTGGGTGATGGAATATGGGAATTTATTATACTGTTCTCACTAAGTATGTGTGTGATTGAAATTTTCATAATAAAATGTTTAAAATTTTTAAAAGGCTTTTGAATAATACACTTATCTGGTTTGTTTGTTTTTTTAAAGAAACTTATAACATTGCATTTTTATTTGTGGGTTGTCAATAAAAATGTTTCCCTTAGGTCAATGGCTCTCAATGGTGAAAGGATTTTCTATTTGTCTCATACTTATTACTGCCCTAGATAAAAGTTCAATCAATTCACATGTACCTGTAAAACCCTCTGCCTAATATTTTTTAAATGCCTGCCGTATACTTTAGGCAAGTTCTGAGATGATTTTGTTTATTTCCCCTAAAAGCACATTATTGCCTTTTGTTGAACTAAACAAAAGTCTTTTATTTCTTTACTATCGTTGTTATTATTATTATTACTTAAGACAAGTTGGTTGCAGGTTGGGTTTTTTTTTTAAAGGAATTTTTTCTTTTTGTTTCTTAATTTATTTTTGGCTGCATTGGGTCTTTGTTGCTGCGCGGGCTTTCTCTAGTTGTGGCCAGTGGGGTCTACTCTTTGTTGCGGTGCGTGGGCTTCTCATTGCGGTGGCTTCTCTCATCATGGAGCACGGGCTCTAGGCGTGTGGGGCTTCAGTAGTTGTGGCATGCAGGCTCACTAGCTGTGGCGCACGGGCTTAGTTGTTCCACGGCACGTGGGATCTTCCCAGACCAGGGCTCGAACCCGTGTCCCCTGCACTGGCAGGCGGATTCTTAACCACTGCACCACCAGGTAAGCCCCACAGGTTGGGTTCTATTCTGTCCTTTTCACAGCGATACCCACGTGAAGAATATCACAGGGTTTCCAGTCTTGTTAGATTTCTTCTTGGCATTGGGAAAACATTGAGCTGGCAAAATAAATAGCTCAAATCTCAGAAACATGTTAGAGTGATATGGAATCCTGTATGCTTCACAGCACTAACCAACAACCATTTATATTCTTGGGGATTGAAGGAAACATATTAAGAAAGGATATCCTTGCCTTGTACAAAACTGTCACAGCCAGCTAGCAAGAAATATTAAAGACTGAAGAAATATCCATGAAGCAGCCACTTGGTTTTCTGAATCATGTCAATGATACCCAGAATTCATCAAGTTCATGGTTCCACATCTTGGATTGTGAAAAGTAACTAGGAAGTGTGCGTGATTTTGACCTTTAATCAAGATCTCTTTTTCTGCATTATATTAGGAATAATGAATTGTCATAAATATCATGTGGCTCAAACCAATATTCTGGGAAAATGGCTGGTGGGTTTTAGAAATTAGATGGCAAGCAACTCAAAATCAGATACTGCAAGTATCTTAAAAGGAGAGTAGCCTAGCTTTCCAGCTTTAGATCTTACCAAACCATCCACATGCTGACCAGGCTCCTGTTCAGGTAAGAAGCACTAGAATGAAGAACATATTTACATAATATGGTGGATGAAAAATCTGAACAGGATAGAGGGAGAGGGAGAGAAGACCTGGGAGATTAATGAAAGGGAAGACTCAAAAGCATGAACTCAAGGTCTGAGGGCCAGAAGACATCATGCATCCCTTGCTGAGGGGTCAAATTATTTCTTTCATATCAGGACAGCAATGCGAAGACAGAAAACAGGAAAATTTTCAGTCAAATGTATTTTACTGGGCAAAATGCATTTACTGTAGCCAACTTCAGTCTCAATGACATTTCATGGCAATTTGAGGATTACAAAGGAAAAATTACTGACATCAAATGACAGCACCCACTGACACTATTCCTCCCTTGACTGACATTAATCACAAGTTGCTGTCTATAAAGGAATTTTTATTTAATGGAGAAAGAAGCATATGCCACTTTATCTTAGCATCTTACTAAATAGTAGTTCTGGGATTCATGTGCATGGACTACAGACTATGTCTAGAGCTCTGCTCCTGATTTTGATGTTGGAAAAATTGTGAAGAAGTATAATACATGACAAACTAGGGGAGAGAAAAAGACGGAGAGTGAGGCTGGAGTGGGACTGGTGGCGATTCTTTCTCTAAATCCCCTCACTTCCTTAGTGGATATAAAATATGAGCCAGATATACACAGACACTCTTAGTGGCCAGAGAAGAATCATCCCATCCTTTCCTTTTTGGCTTTAATGAGTTCCCAAAGATCTAGTCAAAGCGTCTGTGTTGGATGGACCTAGTGGAGATGCCACTCATGGTTCGGCCCTTGTCCAATCATCCCAGGAAAAAGCCTTGTCCATGGATAGGCACAGCCATACCACGCAGCCCCTGTACTCTCCAACCCTGTATGACACAGACCCATGGCCCCAGTAATGGAGGCAGGGGCCCACCTTGGTCCAGCTCCAAGCCCTGACACAGACTAACTCTTGTGCTAAAAGAGGGAGGAGTAAGTGCAGACATTAGCTCAGCAAAATTGATTCCAGGCATTGAACATGAAGCAAATGTTGAAAGGAAAATATAATTTTTGTGTCCAGGTTTCCCTAACTGTGGTAGGCTGAACAATGCCCTTCCCCAAAGATGTCCATGACCTAATATCGAGAACCTGTGAATGTTGTTACCTCATGTAGCAAAAGAGATTTTGTAGATGTCATTAAGTTAAGGATCTTGAGATGGGGAGATTATCCTGGATTACCTGGGTGTGCCCAATGTATTCATAAGGGTGCTTATAAAAGGGACACAAGAGGAGTCAGAGAAGGAGATGTGATAGCACAAGCAGAGGAACAGAGAGAGAGAGATTCAAAAATGCTACACTGCTGGCTTTGAAGACAGAGGAAGAAGCCATGAGCCAAGGAATGCAGGTGGCCTCTAGAAGCCAGAAAAGGCAAGGAAACAGATTCTGTGCTAGAACATTCAGAAGGAATGCAGTCCTGGAAACCCATTGCAGACTTCTGACCTCCAGAACTATAAGATAATAAATCTGTGGTGTTTTAAGTCACTGAGTTTGGGGTCATTTGCTTCAGCAGCACTTGGAAACGAATATGCCAAGAGCCCATACAGACAAGATGAGATCAGTTCACTCCTGGCCCCTAAATTACAACCACTTAAGTCCTAGCTCACTTGTTAGTAGAAGTCCAGCCTTTCTTTGACTCCTCTCCACAAATAAAAGGGAAAGTTTACTCCTTCCAGGAAGTTGCCTTGGTTGTTTCCAGCTGACTCAGTCCCCTCCTGCTTTGAAACCACTCCTTCCCTCCACCCATGGGGCCACTGATGACCCTGCTGCTGGTCACCGTCCACCCCCAGGATTCACTTCCCTTGCATTCCTGCATCACTCCTTTGTATTGCTTCACCCAAAGCATGATCCTGATCAGCTTCCCTAATTTCCGAAGTGAAATGCAAATGCAAGGGTGAAGCTTGTTGTAATAAGAAAAAATAATAAGTAATGATAAAACTACTAGTTGAGGAAGTTACAACACAGAAGTAACCATCTTAGGTTGGATTCCTTAGAACTGGAACCTGAGATGAGAATTCTTAGGCATGTGATTTCTTCTGGGAGAGAGCAGAGGAATGAGGGAAGCAGGATGAGCCAGGGGAAGGAGTGAAGTTATCATGGGATCTTACTGGGAATTCAGCTTCAACCTGATTCCACAGGGAATTCTGGCGTACAAACCACACCAGAGGATAGTACCACCTCGAAGGCAAAGGGGCCAGCCTTCTGTACCCTGTGTCAGTCCGTCGTTGGCCATAGCCACTTGGGGAATGGGGTAGCATAACCTCCCAGATGAGGAGACTCCCATTCTGCTGAGAAGAATTCTCCAGATAAAGAGGTAGGGATGAATAGGCAAACCCATAGTTGCTGAGGGATGCCATCAGGGGTCCTTAAAAGGGATGTGCGTGGGCACCAAGTGCATCCATGACAACAACCTATAACATAGCTCACAACTAGTCCCGGAAGAGCACCTCTGCCCTGGCCTGGCCTCACCACTGTTCGAAAGAGTTAACTTTACTCTTCATTTTTCCACCTCCTTTTCACTCCACCAACAGAAACGTCCTTGAGCTGTCTCTTCTCCCTGGAGGAGAGGTCCCAGAGACATTTCTTTCTCCCTTAAACACATCACCCAGTCCTGTTTCAGTTTCAGGATTTTCCAAAATGATTGACAGCCCTCACTCCCTAATCTTGGTCTTAGGACTCCAAGAAGACACTGGAACACAAAGGCCCAACATTAGTACATTTGTCCTAGTTTGAGTAACATGTGTGTACGGCACCAACAGTCCAATCTACGTTGAGCCAAAGTGATTAGCTCATCATTTCCCTTTCACAGCCATTCAGTCCTCCTTGGGGAGGTAAAGATTAACCCTCCACTTTATTCCTGCCATGCACAAACAGCTCCATAAGAACAAGCAATAACATGCAGGCACTGAAATCTATAAACCCCTTCCTAGGGAAGAACATATCACCAAAAAGTGTTATTCATACCGCAGGTAGCAACACATTAGTGGTCTTGAGAAAAAATTAATGAAAAAAGGCAGACTAGAAAAGATTAAAATTCATTTCAAATAACAAATGTACATGCTGTTTCATGGAGCAAGACTTTGTTTCAGTTATATTTATTCGTATATGTATATTCAAACATTTGTATGTCTGGGTCATGATGTATTTCTTATTATAGGTAGGAGTCAAAAAAAATTGGGAAAAAAACTCACCAATGTAAACACTTTTCACTACACAGATAACTTCTCTCATTTTCATCTGGAACAGATTGGTTTCTTGATGTCACTGGAGGTTTAGAAATCTTCATTTATTGTTGTGTGTCTTTGCTTCATGTCTACAAAAGAGAAAGATCCATCTGGGTATTTGCTTTCCCCCAAACAAGAGAACTGTCAGCTCCATTCCATATCCCAAAGGTGAACTGAACTCTACTTCTCTACAAAGCCTGCTTTAAACTTTGAAATTATAACATTATGGATTGAAGTAGGTAGAATTATGTCCCCTAAAAAGATATGCTCAAGTCCTAACTCCCAGTACCTGTGAATGTGACCTTATTTGGAAATAGGGTCTTGGCAAATGTAATCAAATTAAAATGAGGTCATACTAGGTTAGGGTGGGTCCTAATCCAGTGGCTGGTATCCTTGTAAGAAGAGGGAAATTTGGACACAGAGACACACAGGGAGAATGCCACGTGACAAGAGGCAGATATTGGAGTAATGTGTCCACAAGCCAAAGAATGCCCAGGATTGCCAGAAACCACCAGAAGCTAGGCAGTGGCAGAGAAAGATTGTTCCCAAGAGCCTTGAGAGAAAGAATGGCCCTGCTGATACCTTGATTTTGGATTTCTTGCCCCCAGAAATGTAAGAGAATACATTTCTTTTGTCTTAAGTCTCTGGTAGTTTGTTTCGGCAGTCTTAGGAAACTAATACATGGGTTTTCCTATTTCTACACTCACCATTGAATTTTCAAAGATCTTAGCAAATATTTACATGTACCTACTTGAATATTCATAAAACATCTCTGAAAAGATAACCAAGAAACTGACAACACTAGTTGCCTTTGGGAAAGGGAAGTGGGTAGCAGTAGAATAAGGGAAGGAAATTTTTTACTATAATACCCTTTTGAATTTTAAACCATGTGATGTATTATCTATTTTTAAAACAAAAATAAAAATTTTGAAAATTTATGCCTCAAACAACCTACCTAGCAATCTTCCCCACCTCCCCAGAGATCACTGCTGACGGAAGCCTGTCCCATTTTTTTCGAACGAAGATGTAAAGTCCTAAAAAGAAGGATCACCCTCTTTCACAGAGAACACCTGGTTCACAGTCATTTCCCTTTTGTACCAAAAACCCAGGAAGGCTAACTGTCTAGTCTTATTCAGAGATATCTTTAGTCATCTGCCTCTCTTTCCAAGCTATTTGCTTAAGGATAAAAAGGTACAACACTGGCAGCTGAAACAATGTTCCTATCTATGATATCCTTAATTACTGACTTAAATGAAGAGCTATTGTCAGATTTCCTCATTAAAAGACATATTTTATGAGCAGATAACTCACACGAATGATTTAAGAAGGACAGATTCATCAGACAGTTTGAGGTTGAATCTAACAAAGTATGCAAAGTTAATTATATAATTTGAAGTGTTGGACAAAATGGGTCCAAGGGTCTTTCAACATCAAAGCCTCTAGTGGAGAAGGATGCAGTGTAACTGGGTCCTTCAGCTAAACTCTCCCGTGAGACAACTCTGTACAATACTGGTGATCAATGCATATTTCATGAATTGAATAAAATTAAAAGCATAAAGTGAAGAGCTAGAAGAGACTCTAGAATTCTTAGGCATGTTTCCCCAGCAATGCTCTGAAAATGGGCACTGGGCTGTCTGGGCTGGAATACTGACTTCACTTTAGCCAGGCTTTTTCTATGCCTCAGTTATCTCACCTGAAAAATACAGTGGATATACTTTCTGCCTCTTAGCGTTGTTGAGTAGGTGAAGTATATGCAGTAGATGCACTTGGTACCTTGACCAGATTCCCTTTACAAGGCCAGAGCACCCATCCCCTAGCAGGGGAGAATGTGGATACCCCAGCTGCCTCCGTCTCTGCAGAACTGCCCCGGACTGATGGTAGCCATGCCCTCCAGTAAGTTACCCCACCCCATGGCCCACAAAGACTGACTGATATGCGGGTACAAAAGAGACCCCTCCTCTCAAGGCAGGGATAACTCCAAGGTGTGGTTTGTATTTCAGAGCCTCTCTTTAAGGAAGCAAGACCGCGCGTGTCCTCGCTCACCTTCCCCCACCCCTCTCCTTTCCTGCTTCCCTCCCTCCCTCCCAGGTTCTTCCTGAAGAGCACGCCCCGCAATGCGCCCAACTTCCTGCTTCAGGCTCTGCTTCTAGGGAACCCAACCTAAGAGAGGAGGTAGAGAGCTTCAAAGTTAAGTGTATAAACAGTCAATCCAGTTTCATCGTTATTGCTTAAACATTCAAATTTAGAGCAAGCACAAAAGCAAAGGACCTTTGACATAATCCACCCCCAAAGGCTTACGGAGGAAAGTGGTGATACAAAATCTGAAAAGACAGAAAATTACTTGGGTGAGTCTATTCCCAAACTAAGACTGAGGAGACAAACCAGGAGCCAGAAAGAGATAGACTGGCCCTGCTTAGATTTCTTTTAAAAACTAGAGACCCTGTGGTGAAGGCCTAAAATTAATATTATGCGCTGCCTTGAGATCTGGTGAAATCAGCAGGGTCTCCAATAGCCTAACTGCAAGTGCCTCTCCCTACTCTGCCACAAAGATCCTCTAGCCAAACAACTCTCCTTATCACAGGGCCCAAGAACAGTTCCCTGCAGCCCTCAGAACTATTCAAACAAGCCAATCACATCCTCCTACAGAAGCCAGGGTACACCTCACCCTCTTGATACCATGAAGCCTGCCTCTCACAGGCCCTGGTTGTTCGCTCTGCTTCTGAGTATAACTCCCATGTAGCCCTACATGGCACGTGGGATCCTCCTGCCCCAGACTGTGAGTATGTGTGACTAATAAACCATTGTCCATCTCATCTCTCCAGTGGTGGATGCTGTGTGTTCAGCCATCTCTATAACTCCATGGTGGGAAGCCATTCATCACCAGTGGGGTAAAGAGAAGGCAATGAAAACAGACCCTTATTACCAGGGCTTTTAAGACTTCTTAGTTTTTTAACTTCTCCATTGTTTTGTTAAACTTGTCAATTTTCACATATGAAATTGAGAAAAGCCAAGTGTGTGTGTACGTACGTATGTGTCAAAGAAACAAGATTAGGTTGGAAGAAGCTGGAAAACTGTCTTTCTCTGTAGCAAACACAGTAAAGAGGCTGTGTGTGTGGATAAGAGGCAGGGGTGGATGAGGCAGAGCTCGCTTGGGCCAGAGGGAGAGAGGAAGAAACGAACAACTTGCCGAGACAAAGCTGTGTTCTAGGTAGAAGCCTGGCCGCTCCCCATTAGACCAAGGTGCTTCCCGTTAGAACAGAAACCAAAAATCAGTGGGAACGGATCAGAGCTCAAAAGTAAAGGAAGTAAAGGTGCTTGGGCAGAAACGAAAAATGAATGAAGAACAGGTGAAATATACATTATTCGTCAAGAACTCCTGACACTGTGGTTCTTATTAATGCAGAATGTGAGGGATGAGGTTTGGTTTCTCTCACTAGTTTTAGCTAAGGTCATCAAAAATTTTCGCTGCCTTTTAAGTACACAGTACCTTGACCTTGATACTCAGCCTAGTTATGAGATCACTGGGGACAAGTTGAAGGAGGTGCCCATTTCTAGAGCCTTACAGGAGAAACCTTTCTGCTAATCCCCAAATCACATCCCTGTGGACTTTTCATTCAATTCAACTCATGATTTAGGCACTAAGCACCTACACTATACAATACCTAATGTACCGTGTTTTTCCATATGTGCACCTATGATAGGAGAGAATCTGCCCTTTTAACAAGCCTAAAGGTGAGTCTTATGTGTCCAAAAATTTGAAAAGTAATACTTGAAAATATGCAAAGGAGAAAAAGGGAGGTGAAGCACTGACATTAAAATACAAGAATGTCCTTTGGGGGGCTTCCCTGGTGGCGCAGTGGTTGAGAGTCCGCCTGCCGATGCAGGGGACGCGGGTTCGTGCTCCGGTCCGGGAAGATCCCACATGCCGCAGAGTGGCTGGGCCTGTGAGCCATGGCCGCTGAGCCTGCGCGTCCGGAGCCTGTGCTCTGCAACGGGAGGGGCCCCAACAGGGAGAGGCCCGCGTACCGCCAAAAAAAAAAAAAAAAAGAATGTTCTTTGGAAAAAATGGGTCAGAGGCATTTCTCCAGAGAAGACGTACAGATGGCCAACAGGTACATGAAAAAAATACTCAAAATCACTACCAGTCAAAATCACCTTATACCAGTCAGAATGGCCATGATAAAAAAGTCTACAAATGGGGAGTTTCCTGGCAGTCCAATGGTTAGGACTTGGTGCTTTCACTACCGTGGCTCAGGTTCAACGCCTGGTCAGGGAACTAAGATCCCATAAGCTATGCGGCACAGCCAAAAAAAAAACAAGTCTACAAATAACAAATGCTGGAGAGGGTGTGGAGAAAAGGGAACCCTCCCACACTGTTGGTGGCAATGTAAATTGGTGCAGTCACTATAGAGAACAGTATGGAGGTTCCCTAGAAAACTAAAAATAGGGTTAGCATATGATCCAACCACCCCACTCTTGGGCATATATCTGGAAAAGATGAAGACTCTAATTCGAAAAGATACACGCCCCCCCAGTGTTCATAGCAGCACTATTTACAATAGCCAAGACATGGAAACAACCTAAATGGCCAGTGACAGATGAATGGATAAAGATGTGGTATATATATATATATATACACAATGGAATACTACTCAGCCATAAAAATGAATGAAATAATGCCACTTGCAGCAACATGGATGGACCTAGAGATTATCATACTAAGTGAAGTAAGTCAGATAAAGAAAGGTAAATATCATATGATATCACTTATATGTGGAATCTAAAAAATGATACAAATGAACTTATTTACAAAACAAAAATAGACTCACAGACATAGAAAACAAACTTAAGGTTACCAAAGGGGAAAGGTGGGGGGAGGGATAAGTTAGGAGTCAGTGATTAACAGATACACACTACTGTATATAAAATAGATAAACAATAAGGACTTACTGTATAGCACAGGGAACTGTATTCGATACCTTGTAATACCCTACAACGGGAAAGAATCTGAAAAAGAATATACATATGTGTGTGTGTGTGTGTATGTGTGTATATATTATATATACACATATATGTGTGTATATATATATACACACATATATGTGTATATATAACTGAATCATTTTGCTGTACACCTGAAACTAATGCAGCATTGTAAATCAAGTATACTTCAATTTAAAAAAATGGGTCAGAAGGAGTTAGTCTTTAAAAAAACAAGATAAAATAAAATGAAATAAAATAAAACAAAATAAAATACAAGATCACATAGATTGAGTCACACTATTAATGGACCAACAGGAAGGACAGAAGCTGTTGAAAAGAGGATGAAGGTAACTGTTCAGCCTCCTGAAAGATAGGGAGGTTAACCTGGGCTTTGAAGGTGAGTAGGATTTAAATTGACATAGAAAGCATTCCACACACCCACACAATAATGGAAGTAAGCATTCAATGCAGCTAGTATTCATTAATTGCTAAAAAAAAAAATGGCAAACGTCTCAACAAGTACACAGTGGTTGCCATTTTTATTTGGCTGACTCCCTATTTGAGGGAAACAAGTGACCAAAAAACCTATTTAAATACTTAAAGCATAAAAACCACAACTAAGTGGTACCGCACTAATTCTTTATTCATGTGAGATTTGACCGTGTAGCTCAGGCAGTGCCACCAAGGACCTGGTTTCTCACTATGTAGTTTCTTCTCACCCTTCCATGCTGTTGGCACCATCCTCAGGGCTTTCATGCTGATCCCTTGGCTTGCCCCTCACTGCAGCAAAATGGCAGCTCAAGTCCAAACCTCACATCCTCACACCAACTCTTCAGGACAAGAGATGGTCTCCTTCTATAGCCTCTGCCTATCTTTCAGCCCCATCCTGAATCATGTTCTCACTTGCTCTCTGCACCCCAGCTCCATTGGTCTATTTCAAGCTCATCAAATATGCTATTCTTACTTCTATCACAGCACGTGGGCTTCCATGGTGCATTCTTCCTCCTCTTCACCTAGTTCACACACACTCAAATTTCATCTCCCAGCATAAACTTCATGACAAGGTCAGCCCCTGTTATATGCTCTCAATACATAGTGTAGTTCTCCTTCGTGGCAACATATACATATAACCATTTGATTAGTGTTTGTCTTTTCTACAAGAAAGAAACCATGTCTGGTTTGGTTTATCATTGTATCCTCAGCATCAAGCCAGTGTCTGGACAGTGGGCACTTAATACGTATTTGTTGATTGGATAGTTGGATGGATGGATGGATGGATGGATGGACTTGGCTTCTAAACACGGCCATGTAACTAATTAGCTACATAACCTTCAGCTTTTTTGAGATTCAGTTCTCTCAACTGTGAAATGAAAAGGTTGGACTAGTTGACCTTTAAGACCCTTTCTGAATTTAAAGTGCTGAATTCATAAAGTGTTACTGGCAAGAGAATTTCTTTAACTGTAAGTATGGTGGAAACAAACTAAAAAATGGTGTTTTGGGTTACTCTGCTGTCCTTTTACACTTGTCATTTTTAATCTAATTCTGACTTTGTGTGGGTCTCATGCAGTAGTTAGCAATCTGGAGAAATTGATATCCTACAACTGTTACTGAGCAGCTGGAATTGCCAAATAGCTAATACAAGTTAGAAAAATATATATTGACAGTCTAGGCAGATGTTAAATTAAATGTTATTGAGAACATTTTACACATGTTCCTTTCCCTACCCTATCCCCCCATATTTGCAATATTCAAAGTAAAGGGTGGGGCTTCCCTGGTGGCGCAGTGGTTGAGAGTCCGCCTGCCGATGCAGGGGACGCGGGTTCGTGCCCCGGTCCGGGAAGATCCCACATGCCGCGGAGCGGCTGGGCCCGTGAGCCATGGCCACTGAGCCTGCGCATCCGGAGCCTGTGTTCCGCAACGGGAGAGGCCACAACAGTGAGAGGCCCACGTACCGCAAAAAAAAAAACAAAAAAAACAAAGTAAAGGGTGGATTCGGTTTGATGCACTGCTAAAAATAAAATTTCCATCTTTGAGTGATGTTTAGTACAAAGCACTATTATCATATTGAAATAGTTTTATCTTGAATTTACAAAATAACCTTGCTGTATCCAAATTCATAGAAATTTGATTAGATCCTAAATATATTTTCATTCAGGGTCCAATTCATATCCATCGATTTCTGCATCTTAAAAGAAAATATAATTCATCTTTTCACTTGACATGCCTATGAAGCACAAGATAACATTTCCTACCTGCTCCCCCATTCAACATCTGGATCTGAACTATAATTTGCCTATAAATAAGAAATGAGAATTTTGATCAGGCAGCTTTGCAATCTGTTCAAAAGAGTCTGGGAATACTTGATTGCATAACAAACCTCCAAGTAAATCAAGTGGTGTTAAGACAGTTTAACTACTATACAATATTTTATTATATTCTATCTCCCCTTAAAAATTTATACTTTCTAATGAAGTGATGCAGCCAGAGTATCGATAAAGAGAAAGCACTATGTGGAAAGGTCCTTGTGAAAAGAAACTCCCCTGTTGAGGAAACCAAGGCCCCGTTGTTCCTCTTCTAAGTGGCTGGGGCAGGAACTGGCTAACTGTTCCCCAAACCCATTTCCGTATCCTCCTTGGCTCCCAGGTAGACTGCATTTCCCAGCCTCCCACGTGACAGATTCCTGGCCAATGGAATGTAGGCAGGAAGTTATACACCCCACTTTTGGACCTGGCTTATAAAATCCTCCCTTGTAATCCTCCACCCTCTTACCTCCCACATATGAAAGATGGCAGAGCTAGGTATGCCTTGTTTTGTGAACACTGTGTAGGGCAGAGCCTCTCTCCACTGTCTCATACTCTCAACCAAATTATGAGCTAGCTGAAGAGAGACTACATTATAGTATCTGTCATTCTTCTCAGTATCTTAGGCTTCTGAGCACAGCACACTACCAGAAGCCTCCATTAAAAATTTGCTATAGGTGATTATTCCTTTTCCCCCATTTTTTCTTCATTTTAAAGACAGAAGAGTAAAGAAGAGGGGAGATCCTGACATTCCATGACTTTTTTGCCCAAGAACCATCTATCCTTGCATAAATTGGGCCCATAAAATACATTGGCTGCAAGAATGGAGAAAACGTTTAGCGTCTTCAAATGAGTGTATTAGTCCACGTTCTCATAGAAGCATATGCCAAGATAAGATTAAACATACAAGGATTTTACTAGGAGAAATGCCCATGTAAGAAAATGGAGAGTGAGCCAGGAAAGCTAGAGGGTCATGAGACCACGACGCGAGGCTGACCCAGAGTGAAGAAGCGAGGGGGAGAAGGTTGGGCAGAAGTGTGCTGCCATGTAGTCTAAGGAAGGTTTGGCAAGGCCATCAGGGAGTCCTCAAGCCAAAGCTGGCCATCGGAGGAATCCCATGTCCCTCCAGAAAAAACCTGCCTTGGTACTTCTGCCACACATCATTGGCTGGGAGCACCCCTTGGGAGGCAAGGCCTTGGCTCAAACTTGGGGATGGATTTCAGAACCCAGCAGCTGGGGCCATCAGTCAGTTATACTCCCCACAGTTCTTCAAAGCACATTCTCATCGCTTCTACAGAGTGTTCTTTTAAAGGTAACATGAGCTTATCCATCTTATCTGTATATCTTTTTGTTTTAATAGATTTTAGCCACTAGGAAAACATAAAGGATCAGGACCAGAAAAAACTAGTCTCCATGATGGGCCTTGTCATAAATTTTGTTTTTATCAGTCACCATCAGTCAATCACATAATGCTCCCCCATTGAATAGAGGCTCATTAACCGAGTTAGGATTTATATTCAGCTGCTAGTTACGGGGACTGGAGATTAAAAAAATGGTTTAACCAAGACAGAGGTTTATTTCCCTCTTATATAAAATAAGTCTGTAGTTAAGCAGTGCAGTGATAGTATTGGGTTGGCCACAAAGTTCGTTTGGGTTTTTCTGTACATCTTATGGAAAAACCTGAAATAACTTTTTGGCCAACCCAATATAATAGCTCTAAAGTATCATCCTGGACCCAGTCACCTACTGTATTTCTATTCCTTCATTCTTAGAGTATGATTACCATCCTCAGGTCACTTCATGTTCCAGAATGGATTCTGGGAATCCAATCATCATGTTTGTATTCCAGTTAGGATGGAGGGGAAGAAGTGAAAACAGAAAGGGACATACACGCTAGCTACGTGCCCCTTTAAAAAACAAACAAAAGTAACTATTCCTGGGAAGTACCACTGTATGCAGACAATTTCAAGATACAACTCATGGGCAACACTTTGCTACACAGGAGGCTGAGGAATGAATTCTTTAAGCTGTGCAGAAAAATTCCCCAACTCTTTTCATAGAAGAAGGGGTATGAATACTGGGCAGGTATTCTTTTTCCCAGCCATTTCTCGGGTTTGGTTCTGAAAAGAAAGTTTTTTTGTTTGTTTGTTTGTTTGTTTGTTTTTTCGGTACGCGGGCCTCTCACTGTTGTGGCCTCTCCCGTTGCGGAGCACGGGCTCCGGACGCGCAGGCTCAGCGGCCATGGCTCACGGGCCCAGCCGCTCCGCGGCATGTGGGATCCCCCCGGACCGGGGCACGAACCCGCGTCCCCTGCATCGGCAGGCGGACTCTCAACCACTGCACCACCAGGGAAGCCCAGAAAGTTTTAATGTAAAAAGGCTGGTGAGGTTTTTCCTCTGCTACTAGATGAATCTATTATATTAATGACAGCCACTGATCCAGTTCAATTGCCTTCCATAAATTTGCACATATTGTTTATTGGTTGCCTTGTCCATATAACCTGTTCATTCTGTACTTTCTTTCCTCTCTGAGGAGAAGTAAATTTTCTTTTTTTTCCATTATATTAGAGGCCTTCTAAGCTATCTGCCCACCCCATCAGCTTCCCTCTCTGAGAACTGCTCTCCCAGACAAGAGTGCTTCCTGAGTCGTATTTCTAACTACCTAATGCATCCCTGACCCTTGAATATTGGGTCAGGAATAGAAACTAAACCAAGCTGAACAGACCCATTTCTCTCTTCCGAGAACTGGGATCTGGAATCAAGATCACACCTGTCTCCACTGGACATCTGAATAAAGGAGATGTAAATTTATTTTATTAATTAATTTATTTATAAATTTATTCATTTATTTATTTATTTTTGGCTGTGTTGGGTCTTCGTTGCTGCGCACAGGCTTTCTCTAGTTGCGGCGAGCAGGGTCTACTCTTTGTTGCGGTGCGCGGGCTTCTCGTTGCAGTGGCTTCTCTTGTTGCGGAGCATGGGCTCTAGGTGCATGGGCTTCAGTAGTTGTGGCTCATGGGCTCTAGAGTGCAGGCTCAGTAGTTGTGGTGCACTGGCTTAGTTGCTCCACGGCACGTGGGATCTTCCCGGACCAGGGCTCGAATCCATGTCCCCTGCATTGGCAGGCGGATTCTTAACCACTGCACCACCAGGGAAATCCCAAGGAGATGTAAATTTAGAAATGATAAGGACAGACATCTGCCATGTTTATGGAACAGTCAAGAGAGCCAGTTTGCTGACAGAGGAGAGTAAAGCAGAGATGGCACAGCTCTTACTTTGCTGTAGTTATGTGGATCAATCCCTTCCACAGATATTTTCCCAAATATTACATCCAAGTAGATGAACTGGAAGGACCATAAATAGCTGGTAGCTAGTGTCAGGTGCATTCCAAGCTACCTCTATTATTAGGATCCAACCGATATAACCCCAGCCTTTTCTTCTATGGTCCTTCCAATGTGGTACACTGGAACCAGCATGAGATTTGTTGATTTTTTAATGTGTTCCCTGATTCCTATTCCTATCCTTAGTGTATATTTCTTTGAGTAGCTATCTGTTACTTCCTATCAGTAGACTCATCCTGCCTGCTGTATGTTATCACAGCTACTAGTGATAAAGATAGTGATACGGTTTGGGCTTGTTGGATTCAATTTGAGAAACTGAGTTCATTTGGAGTTCTACACTATGCTAGGTCTGGAGAACAAATAGATAAATAAGACATGGACCCTGCCCAGCAATTTATAAGTTGCTATCATAAGTGACTCTCAACCAAGTTCTGGTACTGTATTTGCATGTCAAGTCATATCTAGGAAAAGGAGTTAAGATCTCTCAATTGGAAGATGTCCAATAGCTTAGAGGCAGAAAGGGATGATGACTCCACTGATTTCTTGGAAAAACGAAATCCTTTCAAAAGTTTTTCTTTTTCCCCTCTCTGAGCTGATTTTTACCTACACCCCTCTGTTTGCACTTGGTGTATAGATAGCTCCACTGAGAAGGGGATCAAAAAGAATGCCACAGCACTTTTTTTTTTTTTTTTTTTTTTTCGGTACGCGGGCCTCTCACTGTTGTGGCCTCTCCCGTTGCGGAGCAACAGGCTCCGGACGCGCAGGCTCAGCAGCCATGGCTCACGGGCCCAGCCGCTCCGCGGCATGTGGGATCTTCCCGGACCGGGGCACGAACCCGTGTCCCCTGCATCGGCAGGCGGACTCTCAACCACCGCGCCACCAGGGAAGCCCCAAAGCACTTTTTTGATCAAAATGCTATGATACTAGAAATCAACTATAAGAAAAAAACTGCAAAAAACCCAAACATGTGGAGGGTAAATAATATGCTTCTAAGCAACCAATGGCTAACTGAAGAAATCAAAGAGGAGGAGAATAAGATTCCACAAGCCTTGTGGCCAAAAAAAAAAAGTAATCATGAGGGGAGGAGAATACAAATGCAGGGTTTTAAAAATTTATTTGAAATTAAGAGATAAGCAACTTAAAACAATCATACACACGCGCGCACGCACACACACACACACACACACACATAGACTGCTATACAAAAACCTCATGGTAACTGCAAACCAAAAATCTGTAATAGATATACACACAAAAACAGAAAAAGGAATCCAAACATAGCGCTAAAGATAGTCATCAAATCACAAGAGAAGAGAGCAAAAGAAGAAGAAAGGGGAAAAAGAGACCTATAAAAACAAATCCAAAACAATTAACAAAATGGCAGTAAGAACATATATATCAATAATTACCTTAAATATAAATGGACTAAATTAAACAACCAAAAGACACAGAGTGGCTGAATGGATACAAAAACATGACTCGTATGTATGCTGCCAACAAGAGACTCACTTCAGATCTAGAGACACAGACAGACTAAAAGTTAGAGAATGTAAAAAGGTATTCCATGCAAGTGGAAATCAAAAGAAAGTCAGTGTAGCAATAAGTATATCAGACAAAATAGACTTTAAAATAAAGGCTGTTATGAAAAAGGACACTACGTAATGATCAAGGAATCAATCCAAGAAGATCTAACAATTGTAAATATATATGCACCCAACATAGAAGCACCTAAATATATGAAGCAAATATTCACAGACATAAAAGAAGTCGACAGTAACACAATGACAGTAGGGGACTTTAACACCCCACTCACATCAATGGACAGATCAGCCAGACATAAAATCAATAAGGAAACTGGCCTTAAATGACATGTTAGACCAGACAAACTTAATTGATATATAGAGCATTCCATCCAAAAGCAGCAGAATACACTCTTTTCAAGTGCACACAGAATATGCTCCAGGATGTTCACATCCTGGATGTCTAGGACCTAGGTCACATGCTAGGTCACAAAACAAGCCTTAGTAAATTTAAGAAAATTGAAATCATGTCAAGCATCTTTTCTGACCAAAATGCTATGAGACTAGAAATCAACTACAAAAAAAAAAACTGCAAAAAACACAAACACATGGAGGCTAAACAATATGCTACTAAACAACCAATGGCTAACAAGAAATCAAAGAGGAAATAAATACCTAGAGACAAATGACAATGAAAACACAATGATCCAAAACCAAAGGGACACAGCAAAAGCAGTTCTAAGAGAGAAGTTTATAGCAATACAACCTTACCTCAGGAAACAAGTAAAATCTCAAATAAACAAGCTAATCTTACACTTAAAGCAACTAGAGAAAGAAGAACAAACAAAACCCAAAGTTAGTAGAAGGAAAGAAATCATAAACATCAGAACAGAAATAAATGAAATAGAGACTAAAAAATAATAGAAAAGATCAATGAAACTAAAAGATGGTTCTCTGAAAAGACAAACAAAATTGACAAACCTTTAGCCAGACTCATCAAGAAAAAATGGGAGAGGGCCCATATCAATAAAATCAAAATGAAAAAGGAGAAGTTACAATCAACACCATAGAAATGCAAAGGATCATAAGAGACTACTATGAACAACTATATGCCAATAAAATGGAAAACCTAGAAGAAATGGACAAACTCTTAGAAAGGTACACTATCCCAAGACTGAACCAGGAAGGAATAAAAATATGAACAGACCAATTACCAGTAATGAGACTGAATCAGTAATTTAAAAACTCCCAGAAAACAAAAGTCCAGGACCAGATGGCTTCACAGGTGAATTCTACCAAACATTTAGAGAAGAGTTAAGACCCATCATTCTTGAACTATTCCAAAAAACTGCAAAGGAAGGAACACTTCCCAACTCATTCTATGAGGCCAGCATCATCCTGATACCAAAACCAGACAAAGATAGCACACAAAAAAGAAAATCACAGGCCAATATCACTGATGAACATGGACACAAAAATCCTCAATAAAATATTAGTAAACCAAATCCAACAATACATTAAAAGGATCATACACCATGATGAAGTAGGATTTATCCCAGGGATGCAAGGGGTTTTTAATATCTGCAAATTAATCAACGTGATATACCACATTAACAAACTGAAGAATAAAAAACATATGATCATCTTGATAGATGCAGAAAAAGCTTTTGACAAAATTCAACATCCATTTATGATAAAAACTCTCCAGAAAGTGGACATAATGGGAACATACCTCAACATAATGAAGGCCATATATGACAAACCCACTGCTAACATCATACTCAATGGTGAAAAGCTGAAAGCATTCCACTTAAGACCAGGAACAAGACGAAAGTACCCACTCTCACCACTTTTACTCAACATAGTTTTGGAAGTCCTAGCCACAGCAATCAGAGAAGAAAAAGAAATAAAAGGAATCCAAATTGGAAAGAAAGAAGTAAAACTGTCATTGTTAGCAGATGACATGATACTATAAATAGAAAATCCTAAAGATGCTACCAGAAAACTACTAGAGTTCATCAGTTAATTTGGTAAAGTTGCAAGATACAAAATTAACATACAGAAATCTGTTGCATTTCTATACCCTAACAATGAAATATCAGAAAGAGAAATTAAGGAAATAATCACATTTACCATCAGATCAAAAAGAATAAAATACCTAGGAATAAACCTACCTAAAGAGGCAAAAGACCTGTACTCTGAAAACTATAAGACACTGATGAAAGAAATTGAACTCTACACAGATGGAAAGAAACCGTGTTCTTGGGTTGGAAGAATCAATATTGTTAAAACGACCATACTACCCAAAGCAACCTACAGATGCAATGCAATCCCTTTCAAAGTACCAATGGTATTTTTCACAGAATTAGAACAAAAAACTTTACAATTTGTATGGAAACACAAAAGACCCCGAATAGCCAAAGCAATCTTGAGAAAGAAAAACAGAGCTAAAGGAATGAGGCTCCCTGACTTCAGACTATACTACAAAGCTACAGTCATCAAAACAGTATGCTACTGGGCTTCCCTGGTGGCGCAGTGGTTGGGAGTCTGCCTGCCGATGCAGGGGACACGGGTTCACATCCCGGTCCGGGTGGATCCCACGTGCCGTGGAGCGGCTGGGCCCGTGAGCCATGGCCGCTGGGCCTGGGCGTCTGGAGCCTGTGCTCCGCAGCGGGAGAGGCCGCGATGGTGAGAGGCCCACGTACCGCAAAAAAAAAAAAAAAAAACAGTATGCTACTGGCACAGAAACAGAAATATAGATCAATGGAACAGGATAGAAAGTCCAGAGATAAAGCCACACACCTATGGTCAACTAATCTATGACAAAGGAGGCAAGAATATACAATGGAGAAAAGATAGTCTCTTCAATAAGTGGTGCTGGGAAAACTGGACAGCCACACATAAAAGAATGAAATTAGAACATTCTCTAACACCATATGCAAAAATAAACTCAAAATGGATTAAAGAAAAAAAAATGGATTAAAGACCTAAATGTAAGGCCGGACACTATAAAACTCTCAGAGGAAAACATAGGCAGAATGCTCTTTGACATAAATCACAGCAAGATCTTTTTTGATCCACCTCCTAGAGTAATGACAATGAAAACAAAAATAAACAAATGGGATCTAAATAAACTTAAAAGCTTTTGCACAGCAAAGGACACCATAATCAAACAAAAAGACAACCTACAGAATGGGAGAAAGTATTTGCAAATGATGTGACCAACAAGGGATTAATTTCCAAAATATACAAACAGCTCATGCAGCTCAATATCAAAAATAATAGTAATAATAATAAAAAATAAACCCAATCAAAAAAAGGGCAGAAGTTCTAAATAGACATTTCTCCAAAGAAGACATACAGATGGCCAACAGGCACATGAAAAGATGCTCAACATCACTAATTATTAGAAAAATGCAAACTGAAACTATCGATACAATGAGGTACCACCTCACACCAGTCAGAATGGCCATCATCAAAAAGTCTACAAATAATAAATGCTGGAGAGGGTGTGGAGCAAAGGGAACACTCCTACACTGTTGGTGGGCATGTAAATTTGTGCAGCCACTATGGAGAACAGTATGGAGATTGCTCAAAAAACTAAAAATAGAGTTATCATATGGGCAATCCCACTCTTGGGCATATATCCATAAAAGATGAAAACTCTAATTTGAAAAGATATATGCACCCCAATGTTCATAGCAGCACTATTTACAATAGCCAAGATATGGAAACAACCTAAATGTCTATCAACAGATGAATGGATAAAGAAAACAAAAGAAAAAATCTACAGGTAACTACTTTTAGGTGGTTTTCAAATGAAAAAGCTCAGAATTATGCCAGGTTATGAAAGTTTATAAAAATTTTAATGCAAATACAAGGAAACAGCAATACTTTTTCTTAGTCTTCCCTTTTCACTCTGGCCCACCTTGCTGTTAAAAAAAAAAATTGAGTTTCCTACCTTCTGGAACTTTTTATCAGCAGGAGGTGAGAAATCATATAAATTGCTGGAAACAAATGGTAACAGTCAGTCATTTCTTTTATAATAGACCATTAGATTGGTGTATTTGCATGTATCATCAAATTCTCTAATGGAATGACAATGCTAGAGAGATAGTCTAATACAATTAGAATGTAGGCTTCTGGGATAAAATTACTACATGTTTTCCTTGGAGGAGGAAAAAATGTATATCCTCTACCATGAAAATACCAGTGAGAAAAAAGAAGCTGTTCTGAATGATTTTGTCCAATATAACATTTTTCTATCATAACAAAATTCTTATGAATTTCACATTAGCCAGTGATTTGAAGGCAGGCATCTTCCAGAGTGAATTTTAAAAAAATGTAGGGCTTCCCTGGTGGCGCAGTGGTTGAGAGTCCGCCTGCCAATGCAGGGGACACGGGTTCGTGCCCCGGTCTGGGAAGATCCCATATGCTGCGGAGCGGCTGGTCCCGTGAGCCATGGCCGCTGAGCCTGCGCTCCGCAACGGGAGAGGCCACAACAGTGAGAGGCCCGAGTACTGCCCAAAAAAAAAAAAAAAAAAAAAAGGAGAACACAGGATAATCAAGATCAGGAGCATCATCTTTTATTCTTTGATGCAAAAGGCAGATGCTTTATGAATACAGTTATCAGTGAAGGCCAATGTTATGTCTCTAACAAGGAACTGCAGGAGCATTCACCTGAGCAATGCTTCTTTGTGGCAAATGAGAGCTGGAACTACATACAAACTCCCAAGTGGGACAGAACCAGAGGCATGCCCTTGTTCAGAGTTGCACATAGGTCCATCCCAGCCTAGAGGTTGGTTTTCAAGAGTTTCTGGCACCAGATTTAATTTTCACACCTCCTTTTCTTATCAGTACTTGGAAGTACTGGTCAAACACACCCTATCCCCAATGGAAGGCTTCCCTGGTGAACACTGCTCCCTTCTACTCCCTCAAATGACAGAACGATCCCATCACTCCTTGCACTGTTGTCACAGCTCCCATGGCACCCTGACTCACTCCAGAGAAATTATAAAACCATATGGAAATCAAACCCAATATAATTCTGCATCTGGAAGAGTTTGGGGAATACCTTCCCAAGCCTGTAGTTCTATACTAACTTTTTAAGTGAACCTAAGCATTTTGGAGACTTTATTTTTTAAATACAACATTAAATTAACATATTAAATGTTATGCATATATTCTATAGAAAGGTGGGAATAGTAAAAAGAGAAGAGAGAGCTAGAATTAAAAACCAGTGGCTTGGACTTCCCTGGTGGCACAGTGGTTAAGAATCCACCTGCCAATGCAGGGGACATGGGTTCGAGCCCTGGTCTGGGAAGATCCCACATGCCGCAGAGCAACTAAGCCCATGTGCCACAACTACTGAGCCTGTGCTCTACAGCCCGCAAGCCACAACTACTGAGCCCACGTGCCACAACTATTGCAGCCTGCGCACCTAGAGCCCAAGCTCCGCAACAAGAGAAGCCACCACAATGAGAAGCCCACACACCACAACGAAAAGTAGCCCCCGCTTGCTGCGACTAGAGAACGCTCGCGCGCAGCAATGAAGACGCAACTCAGCCAAAAGTAAATAAATAAATAAATTTATAAAAAGAAAACAAGCTAAGTGAAAAAAGCCAGTCACAAAAACACAAACAAACAAACAAACAAAACAGTGCCTTTAACATGTATTTTAACAACATGAATAATTTAAATCTGCCTCCTGGAATCAGAAAAGACATTCTGAAATATTTTCCAGAGATGAATTTTGGTTTTTTGAAATTTAGTGATAGGATGGGCTTTAGCTATACTCAAATGGATTATTATAAATGAAGTATAGTTAACATAGGGGATGCTAGAACCCCAGAGGAAAAATATTCAAGAGAAATATGCATTTTATTACAATTCAGAAGCTTAAAAAACAATTTTTTTTGTTATACTTAAAATGCCTATGGTGTACTATATTACAAATGAGGAAATAGAGTGTGAAATTAAGTGAATTGCTGAGTGGTCAACCAGTTTAAGTACATCAAATGGCATATTCACTAAACTGGTTATATCATGTTACTTATTCTAGACAGACCCATCATGGGATACATACACTTTGAAAACAACCCTGAAGAGTGTAAAGCTATTGATATGTTGATGAATGCTTTCTGCAGATATTCTCCCAAATGGTATATCCGAGTAAATGACCGTAGATAGTTGGTGGACCCAGTGTCAGGTGCTTTCCTAACTACCCTTTTATTATCATAACCTGACAGATACAATCTCAAACATTTCCCTCTCTGGTCCTTCCATATGGCATATGGAAATCAGCATGCAATTTGGTGATTTTTTTTTTTATCCCCATCCCCACCCCCAGCCCCAGTGCATATTTGTTTGTTTGTTTCCTTGTTCATTTATGCATTTGTTTGCCAATCTGTGAGCAACCTGAGATCAGTAGTTCATCTCAGTCAGCATCCTCACTGCCAGAGACATGATAAGCTTCTAGCAAATGTTTGATGACAGCAAAATTATGAATCAGTCCCTTATCAGTGGTGGGATCTTGGGCAGTAAATGGAAATCTCTGAGGCTCAAGTCTCCTCATCTAAAAAAGTGGGGATTAATAATAATACTTGCTTACATTAGAGTTATTTTAAGAAACAAATGAGATTGTTAGACTATTTGGCTTTTATTGCATTGTCATCATCATTATTTTTGCCATTATTATTCTCATGGTGAATTTTCAACCTTTATCCAAGAAGAGAGATTGACTCAGTCCTCTCAATGTATATGACTAAATTTGAACTTGAAAGATGGAGCCTGACTCATGAGAAGAGGATAATAATGGGCACTATGTTTTCATTGGAAATTCTGAGTTAGCAGCAAGAATCCTGTTTGTTAAAATTCAGATGCAGATAAATAATGAGTAAGGTTCAGGAATAATTGCAGAGTATCCATGGTTACAGAAAATGCTGTCAACACCCATTGTTCTATATATACCTTGGGAGATATGTCACCACATTTCTATAAATAGAGTAGAAATTGATTCATTTCAACCTTGATCATGTGCAAGGCTCCAATCTTCTCAGGAATAAAGGAACTAGACTTGATGTAATGGGGGAATATGTAGTTTAATGGGTGTAATGGGCCATATGTCTGAGGAAGGTCAACAGAGCAAAGAAGAAAGAAAGTTTATGAGAGCAAATGGGGCTTCTGAGTCTCCAGCAGGCGACTCCTTGGGGGAAGAATGACCCTGAGAACCTGAACAACCTCAAGCTACTGAAGAGTTTCTCCTGACCACTCATTCAGTTTTAAATACAAAACAAAAAGACGACTGGAAGATTTCTAATTAAACATGACAGGAAAAATGATCTTTTAGAAAGGCCATAAGGCCAGAAAGAATGAAAGAGTGGATGACAGCAAATGAGAGATGGCCATAAAATTTTAAAAGCTGGAAAGCAGATGGCTAAGTGGTAAACGACTTAGCATAAACGTAAAATTCGAGTATCTATAAGGATTCAGGGTCAGATAGCAGTATCAACAGAAAAACCAATTTGAGCTGCAGAATCCCAGGAATGCTTAGAAATTGGCAGCACCAAGTACTTCTGAAGGTTGAGTGGCAAAAGGCTAAAACATAACCATAGCCGAGGGCACTAGTACTGAACTAAAAACAGAGGAATTAGTGATATCCTCCCAACCTGCCTCCTACTTGGCTCTGAGAACACCATCAGCTGCTCACTTACTTCCCAGATAAAGAGAATGACCCCTGAGAAATACTAACATGTTTAGCATTTGGTTAGTTACAGATGCTAACATTTGGGGGTCTCCTATGAAACATTCAGGCCTCCTCTTTGTCAAGCCCCACCAATGTACAGTTTCCACTAAACTAAGCTTTTTAGTGTTTTACTCTTAGACAGACTACCAAGAATTCCTATTTAAAGAAATTTTCTAACATGACAGACAATGAATATATGGAAAAAAGGAAACCAGAGAAAACAGAAACAATGCAGAGAGCAGAAGAAAACTAAACCTCACTATAAGTAGTATCTTCAAATGATAAAAGACTGCATCATCCAAGAAACAAGGACAAAATACTATACAGTAAAGAAGCAATCCAAGAAGAAATAAAGAGCTCTTGAAAATTAAAATATAACAGAAGATAAATCAATAGAGGAGTGACAAGAGAAAGTTGAAGAGGGACTTCCCTGGTGGCGCAGTGGTTAAGAATCCGCCTGCCAATGCAGGGCACACGGGTTTGAGCCCTGGTCCAGGAAGATCCCACATGCCGCAGAGCAACTAAGCCCATGTGCCACAACTACTGAGCCTACGTTCTAGAGCCTGCAAGCCACAACTACTGAGCCCGTGTGGCACAACTACTGCAGCCTGTGTGCCTAGAGCCTGTGCTCTGCAACAAAGAGAAGCCACTGCGATGAGAAGCTCACACAATACAACAAAGAGTAGCCTGCGCTCGCTGCAAATAGAGAAAGCCCGCGCACAGCAATGAAGAGCCAACGCAGCCAATAAATAAATAAATAAAAAGATAAAGTTGAAGAAATTTTATAGAAAGTTGAATGGACAGAAAAAGAAAGAAATGGAACATACCAGAAAAAGGATAAGAAAATCAGAGGATCAATCAAGGAGGTCCAAGATTGAATTATAAGAGTTCTAGAAAGAAAGACAAGAAAATGGAGAGGAGAAAAAAAAAAATCAAAAAAATAATTTAAATTTCCCAGAACAGAATAAGGGGCCAAGCTAGCACCACGCCCTTGCTAAGGTATTATTGTAAAATTTCAGATCACTGGGTATATGAGGAAGATTCTAAAATCTTCCAGAGAGCAAAAATAGCTCACAAATAAAAGCTAAAGAAGTAGACTAGCTAGAAGAAAATGGAGCAATGCTATTAAAATTCTTTTAAAAAATAGTTTCTATATAGAACTCTAAACACAATCATATTATCAATATGTTTTGAGAGTAGTTTAAAAATATTTTCAGGGGCTTCCCTGGTGGCGCAGTGGTTGAGAGTACGCCTGCCGATGCAGGGGACACGGGTTCACGCCCCGATCCGGGAAGATCCCACATGCCGCGGAGTGGCTGGGCCCGTGAGCCATGGCCGCTGAGCCTGCATGTCCGGAGCCTGTGCTCCGCAACGGGAGAAGCCACGGCAGTGAGAGGCCCGCGTACCGCAAAAAACAAACAAACAAAAAATATATATATATTTTTTCAGACATGTAATGTCTCAAAAACATGCAAGGTCTAAAAAACCTCAGGAAGCTACTGGAGTGCTGTGATCTTGTGATTTATAATAAGAAATACATATTTGCTCTTCCTCCAGGTCCTGTCACACAGCTCCTAAAACCCTTGGAATTTCCTGTGTTGAGAGGGATAAAGGTGTCTTTTGTTATGTTAATGAGGAGACTTTTGCCAGTGGAGCCAACCTTGTGATTAGAGGGTTGCAACTTTCAGCCCCACCCCACCCCAACCCACCCCCACCTCTGGGAGGGGTGAAGGGCTGGAGATTGAACTCAATCACCAGTGGCCAATGATTTAATCAGTCATGCCTAATGGAGCCTCCATAACAACCTAAAAGGACAGGGTTCAGAGAGCTTCTGAGTTGGTGAGCACGTGGAGAATGGGGAGAGAGAGCGAGCTCAAAGAGCATGGAAGTTCAGAGAGCATGGAACTTCCACACACCCCCTTTCCCCATGCCTTGCCCTCTAAATCTCTTTCATCTGGTTGTTCCTAAATTAGATTAAACCTGTAATCTAGTAAGTAAACTGTTTCTCTAAGTTCTGTGAGCCACTCTAGCAAGTTAATCCAATACAAGTAGGGGGTCGTTGGAATCAACAATCTACTAGAGTCAGTAGGTCAGAAGCCCAGGTGATACCTGGACTTGTGATTGGCCTCTGAAGGGCGGGGTGGGGGGGGACACCAGTCTTGTAGGACTGAACCCTTAACCTGTGGGATCTGATGGTATCTCTGGGTAGATAGTGTCAAAATTGAGTTGAATTGTAGGACACCCAGCTGGTACTGGAGAACTGCTTGGTGCTGTGGAACCACAACCCCCAACCCCACCCACTACCACTACCATTGGAATTGGTACCTGAATCATTAGATGTGCTCCACCAAAATGAGGTAGTAAACTAAGACAGAAGATAAAGGATCAAGTAAAGGAATCAAAGAGAGGAGAGATGATAATTCTCTTTCACCAGGATGAGGGTGAAGGGAACCACACAGCTAAGAAGTGAACCCAGAGAACCACTGATTCACATTGGAGAAAGTGGATGGAGGGCTCCAATAAGGATAACTCCAAACACAAAATGAAGCAGTAGATTACCACCAATGTTTGATGTACTCAAAGGGGAATGATGCTTCTGGAAGAGTGTTTGGGGATGAATTAGAGAAAGGTATATAGAAAAAATATAGGCCCAAAATGATACAATTATTGGGACTTCCCTGGTGGCGCAGTGGTTAAGAATCTACCTGCCAGTGCAGAGGACACAGGTTCAGTCCCTGGTCCGGGAAGATCCCACATGCAGCGGAGCAACTAAGCCCATGCGCCACAACTACTGAGCCCTTGTGCCACAATTACTGAAGCCCATGTGCTTAAAGCTTTTGCTCTGCAACAAGAGAAGCACCGCAATAGGAAGCACACGTACTACAAGGAAGAGTAGCCCCCACTCGCTGCAACTAGAGAAAGCCCGTGTGCAGCAGTGAAGACCCAACACAGCCCAAAATAAGTAAATAAAATAAATTTATGGAAAAAAAATGATACAATTATTAGCTCCAGAGAAAACAAGTTTTCCAAGAAAAGAAACGTAATAATTGTATACTACCTTTACAATGTATACTATTTATGCATAATAGTTACAAAATCACAACATGAATACTGAATTCTGATCTAATTTTCTAAAATTTGGTATAACCGTACTGTAGGATGGGATAGGGTAAGCATGTGTGTTCTGGAACTCAGTGTGACATAGGAAGGGGAGGTAAGAGAGTTAAATCCTCAGCCTCAGTAGTAAGAAATCAATTAATAACATTGAATTAGAAAAAATTAGAAATATCAGTGTTGATTTAAAATAAGGAGATAAATTCCAGAAAAAAATAGTTAATGCAATCAAAAGTGGTTGACTCTTAAAAGTGGGTAACAGGGATGCAAAAAGGTGGGAAAAGAGATTGTTCATTTTCTTTGAAAACCTTGTAGAACCATATGAATTTGTAGAATCATATAATAAAAATGAATTTTTAAAAAAAATTACTGCTGTACATCTTTTATTTCCCCCTCAGATCTACTCTTTGTCCTGCTCCTTTCATTGAGTATCCTGGGAATTTGACTCATGTGGACCACACCAACAGTCTTAGTTGAATTGGCTATACAGCAGAGGTTGGAGTGAGAGAGAAAGACTTATTTTCACAACTCCAGTTGGGTGGTCCATAAAGCTCTCTCTCCTCTTGCCCTCCAGACCTAATGGCAATAATAATTCTAATGATCTATCCTCAGGTACTGCACTCTCCCTTACGATTTCCCTCCATTCTACCCACATCTTTAGAAATAGTCTCTTCATTAGAATTCTCTTTAAATTACATCATTTGAACGTGTCATGTACTTCCTCCCAGGACCCTGACTAACACAGAGCTTTAGCTACATCTGCATCTAGATTGACTAGAAAATAGATGATAATATTTTCTTAACTTTTAATAACAATAATAATTTATTATAACAATAACAATGTAAATAACACATACACACCTTCCTTCATTATAAATCTCTGGAATCATGGGGTTTTTTTAGGGTAGTTACAGGTTCACAGCAAATTTGAGAAGGAACAGAGATTTCCCATATTCCCCTGCCTTCCACACATGCACAGCCTCCCCCATTTTCAACACCCCCATCCGAGTTCATCACTTGTACATTTGTGACAAGTGATGAACCTATGTTGACATATCATAATCACCCAAAGTCCATAGTTTACATTACGGTTCACTCTTGGTGTTGTATATTCTTTGGGTTTGGACAAATGTATGACATGTACTCAACATTATGGTATCATACTGAGTATTCTCACTGCCCTAAAAATCCTGTGCTCTGCCTATTCATCCCTCCCTTACCCTGCCACCAACACCTGGCAGCCACTGATCTTTTTACTGTCTCCATAGTTTTGCCTTTTCAAGAATGTCACATAATTGGAATCATATAGTGTATAGTTCGTGTTGTTTCGAGGTCTTTTGTTCTAGTTACATACTCATAGAAAAATTAGAAAATAAAAAAATTAATCACCATAATTCCACAAGCCTGAGTCAATCGATATTGATATTTTGGTGTGGAAACCTAGAGCAAAGTAATAATTAGGCACTCCTTCAAATGGATATTCTTTAGTGATGCTCAGTGTTTATATAGAGAGGCAGTGTAGGGGAATGGCAGAGCATTAGGATGCTTGCTAGTTCCAGCCTCTCTTAATATTCCCAGTAATGCAAGTCCAGTCCCCAAATTCTACACTTCACTCAGCTCTACTCTGAGTTCACCATCTTCACCTCCAAGCAACTTTGCAAAGTGTTCCTTCCGATCATGCACAGTGCTGTGTGTAAGAGAAGTTCTGTCAGTATTCCATCTTGGCAACATTTCCGACGATGTTTTAGTGCTCCAATGATCTTTTACCCACCCCACTTCTTAGCCATTGGTACCCTGGGATAATGTCCATGCCTTTTTTTCCGCTTTGGCACCAAACTAAGCATGGTAGCAAGAGATCATTTCAACATTGTCAGCGGCAGTGAAGGCAAACTAAAACACGATCTCCGCTTTTCCAGCTAAAATGTCAGCTTATCTTGTTTTACAGTCACCTCCACAAAAGTTTCTCTGTGAAGGGTTCACAAAGAGATATTGATTTTGATCCACAGCTGATGTAAGGGGGAAAAATCAGTGTTTATATATAAATACTTTTAACTTGGATGGGTGAGATGGACTATAGATTAATGAAGCTCATCAACAGAACGCCCTCACTCATCTCCCTGTGAGGGGGGGGAAACTTGTGTAATCGAGGAGTCAAACTCACTGCTGTTTAACTTTATACTGTTATTGCTAAAAGCACAGGAGCAATGGTGACATCTTGTGTCAGGTTAAAAACTAACAGGATCTTAATTCCTTGTGGTGTCTACTGGGAGTACTTCAGAAGAGTCCCGACTAACACTCATGTGTATCTGCTCATTTTAGCTGCTGACCAAATAATAAAACAGGGGCATTGGTTTTTCAGGTGCAGAGATTACATCTTCAGGAATGATGGGGAAAACTCCACTTGGCATTTGACTGATCTAACTGCCACCTTAAGAACAAAGCAACCAGGAGTGCCAGTCTAGTTCTTCAACTCAGCCCTTACACGTTGCCAGGATATCCTTGTAAAACACATGGGCTCTGGGCCCATCCACCATTATTCTGAAGCAGCCAGAGGAGAGCTGTGGAGTTCTGTAATGATTGCAATTAGTTATCTTACTGCTTCGAGCATTTTCTTCATTTCTTTGGCAAGCCTTTGAATGTCACATGACATGACTGGAACCTCTGGAGCCCAATAGATGCCATATCAAACACTGCTGGCAGCAGATGCCTGGGAAGCCAAATCTTTTTGTTTCGTGTGCTCTTTATGAGAGCAGTGGTTCTTAACCGTGGCCATACAAAATCACCTGGGGAGCTTATACAAATATCAATACCTGGATCCATTCCAGACCAATGAAATTAGAATTTCTGGGAGTTGAAGGCAGACATTTTTGAAAAGCCCCCAAGGTGATATTAGCATGCAGCTCTCACCTGGCTCTCCTGCCCTGTTAAACCAGCCACCACACTGTGAAGAAGCCCATGTCACATGGAGAGGCCATATGCATCCTTGTGTTTAAAGATCTAGGCCTTAGTGTAAATCTCTGATTATTTTTTCTTAGAAAACAGAAGACAACAACAAAAACTTCTTAGAATTACTGAGTCAGAGAGCATCCTTTAAAATACATATACTGATTACAAATCATTTAATTTTTAAATTTTCATAATTAAAATAATTTAATTATTTATTTTGAAAAATTTGTTGCCAAATAACTTTCCAGGAAGGTAGGTCTTTCCTCGGAATAGTCCTCTGTTCTTGCCATCTTCAATCCCTCTCCTCCCATGCTCCCTTAAATTCACATCAGTTATGCCTTTGACCCCATCACTCCACTGAAGCTGCTCTCCATAGTTCCAAGTTCACTAGTGATCTTCACATTGTTGAATTTATGGCTAAGTCTTCTCTTACTCTGACCTAGAAGCAACGTTTTGCACAGTGTATAATCCCTTCCTGATACACACTTCTTCACTTGGTCGCCAGGTCCCACCCTCTTTTCGTTTTCTCATCTCACTGGTTGGATCTTCTCAGTCTCTTTGCTGGGTTTTTCTTCTTTCCCTGTAATGCTCCAGGGCCCAATCCTGGCTCCTTTTTTTCTTTATCTGCCACTCCCTGTATGATCTCAGCCTGTCTCAAGGCTTTAAATTCTACAAAATGCCTTTAACTCCTCCAAATATATCTCCAGCCCATACTTCTATCCAAACTCCAAGCATCTACATCTGACTGTGTACATCTCAAACTCAACATTTCCAAATCTTTTCCCCCCAAACCTTCTCTACCAGCAGCCTTCCCATCTCAGGTAATGGCAGTACATGTTTCAACTGCTCAGGCAAAAAATCTTGACACATTCTCAAGTCCCCTCATCCTCTGTCATTCCATATCCAATTCCTCAAGAAATCCTGATGGCTTTACCTTAAAAATATATCCACAATCTGATCTCCTCTTAACATCTCACTGGTACCACCCTGGTCCAAGCACCTGGCCTTTTGCCTGGCTAACTATAATACCCTCCAACAGGTTTCCCTGCCTAAACTTGTCCCTGCCACACACACACTCTAGCAGTCAGAGGGATGGGAACTTCTGTAACACGTGAGGGGGAGCAGAATACATGACCACCAAATATGCCTCTTTGGCATGTGAATTATTTTGTTGCAATTGATGGGATATAAGCCTCAACTGCCCAACTTGCTGTTGGGTCTCATATCTTTGGGGGTCCCACACATATGAAATTAAAATGTTTTCCTGTTAATTTGTCTTATGTCAATTAAATTGTTACGCCAGCCAAAGAACCTAGAAGGGAAGAAGGGAGAATTTTTCCACCCCTACACATGTCAGATCATGTTGCTTTCTCTGCTCAAAATTCTCCAGTGACTCCCCTTTTCCTCCCACATCCACTGTCCCTTTTCCTGCTCCACATTTTTTTCTGTTGCTAGTGTCACTTCCTAACATGCTGTTTGGTTTGTCTACTTATTCTCTCTTTTGTTTATTGTCTGTCTCTCCCCACTAGCATATAAACTCCATTGGGGCAGGATCTCTGTTTTCATCACTCATATATCCCAAGCACCTAGAAGACTACCTGGAACAATGAAGGCATTCACTGCATGTCTGTTGAATAAACAAATGAATGAATGAAGGCTATTACTCTTTATCTTGAGACCGCTGTGATCTATATGGGCATGTAGACAAGGTTTGTCTACCTGGCCCTCCGCTTCTTCATGCAAGGTGTATCATCCTCTAGTTTCTCTTCAGTTGTTCAGATACCCTCCACTCAGGACTCCTTTCTCTCACAGAGGTCTAGACTCCAAGATTAGGCCTTGTTCTTCTCCTGCCCCCATTCTGTCAGTCTCCTTCCTTCCATCTATGAATATTAGCAAGTAGTCAGCAGTCAAGTTTCCAATTCAAGTCATTCCAGTTAAACTAATTCATGAAGGTCTTTGTGCTTTCTTATTCCCTTCTCCAAGTCCCCTCTCTGAGAGCCCAGGCTGAGGATGAGCCTAAACGTTAGCTAAATTCGCTGTATCCTTTAGTTCTTTAACATTATAATATGTTACTCCCTAGAATATTTGTATTTCAAAGATAAACGCTCCAAGAGGGCAATGCTTACTTGTTGACTAACTCATACGGTATCCTAAGCCTCCATTATTCAAGATTTGGAACATGAAAAAAAATGATTTTTGCAATAAGAAAAGACAAAGAGAGGTAGGTAGTCCTTTTGAGACAGGAGGGAGGGGGACAGGGCACAACCTTTGAAAAGAATGACATAGCCGTTGAGGATATGACAAAAACTGGTTAGAACCAATTAGGCCCAAGCTGGAGGAAGATTCGACTTCCTGTACACTTTGAGCCTCATTATATGCTCATTGTAATACATTAGCATATGCTAAATGACACACCCGCAGGTGCCATGACAGTTCCAAGGCTGACTATAAAGGGCAAAAAAGTGGGTGGTGGCCCAATCCCTGGAAATCCCCACCCCTTCTCCGAAATAGTTGGAATAATCTTCCCACTCGTTAGCCTATGAAATTACCCAGCCCATAAAAACTAACCACCTGTAAAACCGATAGCTAGTGGGAAGCAGCCACATAGCACAGGGAGATCAGCTTTGTGACCACCTAGAGGGGTGGGATAGGGAAGGTGGGAGGGAGACACAAGAGGGAAGAGATAGGGGAATATATGTATATGTATAGCTGATTCACTTGGTTATAAAGCAGGAACTAACACACCACTGTAAAGCAATTATACTCCAATAAAGATGTTTAAAAAAACCCCAAAAAACTAACCACCACACACCTCTGGTGCTCTCACCTTCTGAGACTGATTGCATTCTGTCTATGGAATGTGTATCTCCCAGGGCTTCTCACCTTCTGAGATGGCCCTCACTCTGTCTATGGAGTGCGTATCTCCCTAAATAAACTGGCTTTCCCATTTAGTTCTTGGGGCAGAGCCCCCTTATCTGCCCACTTGTATCCCTCACAAGCGTTCTATATTAATAAATCTACTTCTTGCCTATCACTTTGCCTCTTGCTGAATTCCTTCTGTGCTGAGACATAAAGAACCAGAGCTTCAGTAAGTCCTGACACCGGGTGAGTGATTTTAATTTAAAGACAGTGGGTTCAAGTCCCAATCTGAATTTTGGCTGGGTTGGAATCCCAGCCCGTGGGTTTAAGTTCCAATCCAAGTTTTGGCTGGGTTCGGGTCCCATCTGAGGTGCGATTGGGTTCGAGTCCCAATCTGGGACCAGGTGTGCGGTTTCACTTTCATTTATTGATTCATTCATCAAATATTGATTAGCAACTATTATGTACAGTCACTGTGCTAGGCACTGGGGACAGAGTGGAGAACAAGACAGACCAGGTCACACTCCCTTTGGAGCTCCAGTCCCATACCTGGATTTAAATGCTTTATGCAATGGCTTTAACATTAATTAACTAATTAACATTAAATCACATTAAATAACTTACATTTTTCTTCAGCGGAAAATGCATAATCTCCTTAATTATTAGAAACCACCGTGATGGGTTTTTGCTTCTTTGCCAGTCAAACAAAGCACAAAGGAATCTTATGCTACTAATGAACGGACTGTTAAAATAACCCACGAGATAGGTTTGGGAAGAAAAAGCTGATATCCTAAGCAAAGCCAAAACATTATATTACCATCAAGTCAATAAAGGACCTCGCTATTCCTCTGTTCTGAGCCAGAACCATCCACAAAAGGATTAGAAATGGCACAAACCCAAACTGACCTCTTTCTATTCCATCTGTGTCATTTTTTTAGGCTAAGATCACAAGTCCCATTGGTCAGGCTGTGAGCCTCCTCTGTTCTTTGTTTTATAATGTGATGATTGGGCCTTTCACACGTCTTACCTGACATAATCAGTGAGCCATCCTGTGAGGAAAGCATTGCGATCTCCACCTGGGGATTGGGAGAACAAAGTAATTAGCACAAGACTACCCCTGCTACAAGTGCTGATGCTAGTATTTTAAAACCCAAATCTGTCTGCCTCTTGAGCTTATTTTATTTTCACTGTGACGAAATGTCTCGGATTGTAAGTTTTGTGAAATTGAAATAAATATCTTTCTAGTTCTGGTGTCAGAATGGAAGGGACTCTTCTCTGTTCAGACAAGAACCAAGAGGGGACTTAACTGGTTCTTGAAGTTAACAGCAGTGGAAATAAGCATCAGTGACAACAGAGCATGGGCAAATCATTTATATTTTTTCCTGCATCTAAGTGTCTTTAGGTGATAAATGGGAATAATAAAATAGAAAAAGCTCGAAGGAACACTATACAAATCAATCTAGTGTTTATGACAATTTGACAAAAGAACACTAAAAATTCTTATTATTATATTTCTCATCTATGTTAACAAGACTATTATTAAAAAAGAAAACACCTGGAAACAATAAACAACCAAAATGTTCATAGATAGTACTATGGATAAATGAACTGTGGTATGCTCACCAAATGGAATATAGGAACAGTAGTAAAAATGAATGAACTTCAGCTACAGACAACAACATGGATGAAATGATGAATGTTAAAAACTTGAGAGAAAAAACACTACATATGTTATGATGCCATTTTGATACAGCTCAAAAACAAGCAAAACTAAACAAACTGTTTAGGAATGCATCTATATATGGTAAAAGTGTTTTGTTTTTAATGAATGGGAATGCAAAATTTAGAAGAGCAGTTATTTTTGCAGAAGTAGAAATCAATGGAGGAGAGCCCAGATATTAATGTTCTAGGCCCTGTGTGTCTATATTTTAATATTTCTCACAACTTACATATATATTATATACTACATTTATTATTTTTGCATACATAAAATATTATGTGATACAAATTTAAGTTAAAAATATATTTTCTGTCATAATATTGTGAAACCAATTTTTTTTTAATTTTTAAAAAAATTTATTTTATTTTTGGCTGTGTTGGGTCTTCGTTGCTGCGCACGGGCTTTTCTCTGGTTGCAGGGAGCGGGGGCTACTCTTCTTTGTGGTGTGCGGGCTTCTCATTGCGGTGGCGTCTGTTGTTGCAGAGCACAGGCTCTAGGCACGCAGGCTTCAATAGTTGTGGCACACGGGCTCAGTAGTTGTGGCTCGCAGGCTCTAGAGTGCAGGCTCAGTAGTTGTGGCGCACAGGCTTAGTTGCTCTGCGGCATGTGGGATCTTCCCGGACCAGGGCTCGAACCCGTGTCCCCTGCTGATTCTGAACCACTGCGCCACCAGGGAAGCCCTGAAATTAATTCTTAAAAGATCTTAAGACCAATCTAGTTTCCTTGAAAAGTTAAAAATTTGTAAAAATTGAGAAATAGGGATCAAGTGAAGTCTGAATCCTGGTGCAAAGGACTCACAATGCATTCCTCCAGCTAGCCTTTGGAGAAGCCCTTATCAGCTGATACAGCAGTTTCCTGAAACAAAGGATCATCCTTCCAACCCAACTCCAAACATCTTAGAATTACTGAACTGGCTCATGTTAGCCAGCCAGCTCCCTTCCACCAGATAAGACCATTTGACATATTATGTAAACACTTTTAGAGTTTATCTTATTCACCACAACAACTCTTCAGTCTGACACACTGGGCAGTCATTTTTTCAAAGACTGGGAAAATAATGACTGTTATCAGCAACTTCCCATCATTCTTTGTGTCCTTGATGCTACAAGGAAAGAGTTCATGAGAGAACTCAGAAGTGCTGGAAAAGCCTTTTGGGGCCTGGATTTATAAGGTGGTTTTCCTTCTGCGTATAATTCCCTGCACTTTTTGGTCTGTTTCTAAGGAGAAATAAAATGACTTGGCTTTTAACCCCTCTTATCCTCATGTCTGTCTTCCTGGACAGGTTAAAGGGGAGAGGAGTGGCGGGGGTGGGGGCGCGGGGAGGAGGAAGGAGAAGTGGAGAGGGAGGAAGGGAAGGAAGAGGAGAGCATGTGACAGGGGAGGGGACGTGGGGAGGAGAGAGGGAGGGGAGGGAGAGAGGAGAAAGTGACTTAGTCTGAGAAACCACATTTCCACATGCTATGCTAGATTATTTCCACATGGGTCATCTCATTTACTTCTCCTGACAACCTTGTGAGGTAAGTCAGGAAACTTGAAACTCAGTAAAGATAGAAGCCTTAAAGTGACAAAGCCAGTAAGTGATGGGATTTAACTCCAGATCTTTCTGACTCTGAAGCCAAACTCCTTCTAAGTGCCCACCTGTGGGAATTGGAATTTCAGAACAAGGTAAAGCACCAGGGGGCAGAGGCCTGGAGCACAGCAATAAGATGGGAACCCCAAATACGTGCACATCAAAAATTTCGTCTCACTAAAAAGAAGAATATTTGATCATTCTTGGACTAGTTTTGCTAGCAATTTCATTGAACACAAGGTAGACAAAAAAATGGGACAGACAATTCTTAACAGCTGAGAACTGGTTAAACAGAAGTGTGAAGAACCTTTGAAGAAAGAGATAGCATTATCTAAAAATCCAAAAGGCGAGGAAGGTAAAACTGGATGTAGACTTTAAAGAAACACATTTCTACTGATTCACAGAAAAGACAGAATCACAGAAGAGATAGTATCAGGGGACTCAAATTCAAGCTAGAAGCTCTAAAAATACAGTTCTGTATATGTAATAAGAATACTGTAATACCACAAGTCTGAAGTGAAGAAAGAATTAAAGAAACAAATTTTGCTATGAGCTCAGATGTTTAAAAGGTTAAGAAATGGTCACACAACCTCTTCCAATTCACTGTGACTCCAGCGAGGATTTCGGGCATCGAGAACAAAGTGAAGGTAGCACAGTCCTTGCAGTCAAAGTTCCAAATTGGAGGGCTGAAGGGCTCTCCTGGTTCTCTCTTGTGCTCCCCGCCAGAGTGCCTCAGTCATAGTTTGAGAGATCCCCATGGCACTTATGAAAAGGTCCAGCAGAAAGAAATGGGAGACGGCAGCTCAGTGGTCACTGGTGTCTAGGTCTTAAGTCAAAAGAGAAAAGGGAGTTCTTGACTTTTCTACATGACCCAACGCAGGTAAGCAGTTAGGGATGCAGAATATGCTAGGGAAAGGACTATGCTTTTACCATCCAGGGTCCTGCTACGAAACAAACGGCGGGGGAGCAGAACAGGTTACCCCACAATGTGCCACTTTGGCGTGTGAACTGTTTTGAGCTGGAGGCAATCAAGACCCAGTAGATTCAAGAAAAACTTTTACCTCTCCCTTAACTACCTAAAAGAATTTAAATAGGGGGCCTGGCCCAGAAAGAGAGCTACTACCAGAGATAACTTTTTATCTGAACGACCTATCTGTATGGCAGAGCAAACATCTGCCCTTCTTATCATCCTGTGAATTACACCCCTCCCCTTTTATCAACGTTTTTTTTTTTTTTTTTTTTTGCCATACCTCTTGGCTTGCGGGATCTTAGTTCCCGGATCAGGGATGGAACACGGGTCCTCCACAATGAAAGCACAGAGTCCTAATCACTGGACTGCCAGGGAATTCCCGGCCCCCCTCCCCTTTGAAGCCTCAGGCTCCTATCCCGTTCCTTAGCTTGGGATGGGCTATAAGCCTCAATTGCCTGACTTACCCTTGGGTCTCATTTTTTATATGGTGCTCCCTTTACGTACAAAATTAAATTTGTTTTTCTCCTGTTAGTCTGTCATATGTCAATTTGATTCTTAGACCAGCCAAAGAACCTAGAAGGGAAGAAAGGAAAATTTTTCTATCCCTACAACCATGGGGTAAGTGAGAGGGTTTAATGAAGAACCCTCTACGGCAAGGTTAAGGTAAACCAAAAAGAAATGGTGCAGTGTCATGGTGTGAGCAACTCCCTGAAAACTGAGCTCTGGGAGAAGGGCGCCCAGGCACAAAAGCCATCATCAATGCAAGAAGGTGGCTAATGACAATCCATAAGGAGGGAAGGCGTGAGTCAGAATATATCACCCATCTCTCTCTACTACCCTCCTCCAATGTCCTGCTTGTGCTTCCCATTGCCAGAGGGTAAATGAGCCCAGTGATGAGGGCCACATAGCAAGGCAAAGAAGCATGGGGAGTAAACCCAGAGGGGCAAACAGAGTAGCCAACGCAATCATTCAAAAATTATGAGTATATGCAAAGATTTAGCTACAAGGAAATTCATCACAGCGTTTGTAAAAGCAAAAATATGGAAATGACCTAAATATTACATAGAGAAAATAATTATGTTACCCACATGAGGGCAGAGACAATCTTGCCTATTTTTGTATATAAAGTGCAGCAATTGGAATAATGCCTTGCATAGAAAATATTCCTTAAACATTAAAAATGCTAGTGTAGGGATATATTTATGGACATGGAAAGATGTTCATAATTCAATATTAAAAAACAGGTTACAAAATAATGTGGTAATGATCCCATTTTGTTTGATAGCTAGCTACATAGATAGATACGGGATGCAGGTTTGGAAAAACACACAAGGAGATGGTTATAATAATTAACGATGCTCTGAGGGAGATTGTGTTTCGTTTTGTTTGATTTGTTTTTATGCTTCATTTTCTGATATTCCTGTAATGAATACAAATTGCTTTTATAATAAGAAAATACAGCTTTTTTCAGTTTTATTTATAAAACAGTGTTCATTTTCCTGGTGTTTTCCTTTCCCTTCCCTGTGTCATCTCTTGCTCCATAACCTTGAGAGTGGCAGCAGATGGCTGGGCAGGCATGTAGATCGAGGGGAAGGGAGGGAATCCCACCATATGGGAGTCATGACTCACAGCTTTCCCAGCTTGCGGAGCACCGAGGACCAAAATACAGAAGAGTGGTAGGGGCCTAGGAAAACCTCCTGTTCCCAAGGCTTAAACCCTAGGAAGCTGAGAATTATAGTACATGCTGAAGATGACTAAAAAGTATTTTTAAGCTGCACTGGAAGCAAGATGAACAAGCTGGGAAGAGCATCACTGCTAAGGAAAGATGTCACATTACCAGAGAGCAGGGAGAGGAAGCAGTCAACTCCAATTTTGCTTTCATGTCAACCATAAATAAGGCTTTCTTCTCCTTTTCTCTTTCTTGGCCATCGTCATCATCACCGTCACCATCGACACCCCCATTATTCTTGTAACCTCCTCCAAAATCACTACCATTATCATCGTCCCCATTCCAGATAGTAAACTTCCTAAGAGCAGTAAAATATGCCTTATGCTTATATATACACTGGAACATTTAGCACATGATTCTACATAGGATAAACACAAATTGAATTGACAAGGATGAGGGCACTCTTATCAAGTAAGCAGAAAACGTGACACTGGTAGGAAGACTTGATATACTGCATGAAAATCTTATAAACTTTAGTGAGCCAGTATCGCAAAGGGCCAGAACTTTTTAATCACGTACGCTCCCCCCAGTATATTTACATGTGTTTAGTTATAAATTTTATACATGGTCTACCTTATTAAATATTTACATATAAATTAAAAATTTTAATGAAACCGGTAATATTTGTTTTCCACATCCCAGTGGATCATTTTGGGGTTTACACACCCTGCATGGGAGACCACTGTCTTAGACAACAGAATCAGAATCAAAAGTTTCTGAAGCAAATCTATGATGGTGGCTGTAACCAATAACAGGAGATTAAATATAGATGAAGGTCAAATGTTGCATCTGAGTTCCCAAATTGAGCCCAAGTTGAGGAATTTAATATGCAAGGACACTCTTGTAATACTAAGACATCACCACCAGACGACTTCTAGGTCTAGTAATTGAAGATGAGTGGACTGAGCAATAAGCAGCATTTAAAGAAAAGCCAACCTTGACAATTAATCAAATGCACCAGATGGTGCCCCACTCTCGCTACTATCACTATTTAACATTGCTGTATTAAATTAGTGTGTTTTCTTTCTAGGGATTTCTTGAAACAAAATAAGGTTTCAGAGGATAGGAGCAATATGTGCCTGCTTCCATCACTTTTGGAAACTGCTTTGATACCAAGCAATCAGAAATTCTCATTTACCTGGGAGAGCCCTGCTTTTCATCCCTTTGGGACCAGCATCCCAGCTCTGGGTTGCTGGTTATTAACTGCAGCAGGAGGAGGCATCCTTACGAGTTCATCAGCGAGCGTGGTTTCCTTGAACAACTCCACCCAAATCTGAACGCTTATGTCATAACTTCAGATCAAGTTATAGAAACTCTGTAGAAACTGCCACCCCCCAAAAGTGGGGTTGGGGCAACCAGAGTGTGTTCTGGGTAGAATAACCTTTGGGCCACAGTGGCTTTGTATAAGGTTATGGTAGGACAGAGTAGAGAGAACAAAGGCTTTGGAGTCAGACAGATCTGGGATGGAATCCATCCACACTGCCTGTGTGACAATGGGCAATCTACTGAACTTCTCTGTCACAAAAGGCAGTTGGTAAAATGCCGTAAGATTTTCTAGGCTTATTGTGAGCGCTGGAAAGAATATTTATAGAGCATCAGGCACAGGATCCAAGCTCTCCATTCACTCAGCCATGCCTGTGGATGTGAATACCTGAGGCACTTATTTAAAATACAGATATTTCTCCCCTAGAGTTTCAGATGTCACAAGCCCAGAGTGAACAAAGGATAAACCAGGGTGAATATTCCATCATTCCCTGCCTCTAGAGGAAACTTTATGTTTTAAGAAGTCCCCCTCAGCCCCCAGGTGATTATTATTGTCAAACAAGCTTAGGAATGCCCTCACCAACAGTTATTTACCATTGTTGTGCCCACTGCTGTGTCACTGCTATTTTGTTCCTTCCTGCCACCCCGCAGCACTACTCCAGTGTGCCGTCGTTATGGACTCTGCCTACTTTCTTCCACCAAGGAAAATTCCCTGCATTTTCTACTCCACTTCCCTCCTCCCGCCCTCACTCCTCAGTCAACCTACTCTCTGCCATCTGTCGAGTTGGAAAGGTGTGAGTGGATGGATTCACGTGAAGGCTTTGAACTGAAAATGACTTACTTAGTTACGCAGGCCAGGGAGTTTTTCATAATAAGCGGCTTAAACTCGAGAGATTCATCCTAAATAATAGCAGTACTGGCCTGGCGGCAGACGTTTTGAGAAGAAGGATCTCTCAATTCCTGCCATGGCCTACTTGCTGATTCATCTGTATGTATGTAAGAATCAATGGAGAGCTCGTTAAAATGCAGATTCTGTTATTAGATACTGGATCTAAGGTGGGGCCCCAGACTTTGCATTTCTAACAAGCTCCTGGGTAAGCCGATGCTGGTGGTCTAAGGACATTCTGAATGTCAAGGGGTGGGTAATGGTGAAGAAAAGACCTACATCCCCAAAGGCTTGGAAATATACCAACACCTAGAGACTAATGTGATCATGAAAGTCTAGAGTCTCTTAACTTAGGTAAGCACCAAGAGATAGGCCTGTTACCCATACACACACACAACCCACAAACAACAAGTCAGAACTTTTCAACACCTTCAACAACTTAAAAATCATTACTTTCCACGAGGGAACATTTCCGCAGAGAAATGACAACTAAGAGCTCCAAAGTTTATTGTAAAAGCATTTTATGCAGTTATTTTCAAAATTACATCTCAACATTCATAAAAGGTAAATAGAGGTAAATGTGTTTGTTTTACACATGACAGACAATACAAGAGCACCAAGATAACTGTTGAAAGAGCCAGCCCTCCTGGAACAAAGAAATTTCCATTCACCTGTGTGGCACAGTCAGCTCCACAAACGTAAGTAAAAGGTTTTCAACATGTTCAGCTGGCTTCTGCTGTTAACCTCCTGGAGGAAGTTAAAGCACAACGTGAAACAATAAAATACTGAATGTGAGAGCTGGGGACAATGGAGCACAGTCCTGGTGTTCTGGAATTTGAGCAGTAACCCATTTGTAAACCTCGAAGGTTTCTGCAAAGCGGCCACAGGCTGATCTAAAAGGTCACACGGTGCAAATTCCTTAACTGCGATCGTCTTTCGAGAAGACAAGCTCCACCTTGGGTGTGTGAGAGTGATGCTTCTAAGGACACTGACATCCATACAAACATATCATTTGACTCTGAAGCTCCATACATTATCTTTTTTTAAATTAAATAATTAATTGATTGATTTTTGACTGCGTTGTGTCTCGCTGCTGCACGGGGGCTTTCTCTAGTTGCAGCGAGCAGGAGCTACTCTTCGTTGCGGTGCGCAGGCTTCTCTTGTTGTGCAGCACGGGTTCTAGGCGCACGGGCTTCAGTAGTTGTGGCGCGTGGGCTCAATAGTTGTGGCTCACGGGCTCGAGAGCACAGGCTCAGTAGTTGTAGCGCATGCGCTTAGTTGCTCCTTGGCATGTGGGATCTTCCCGGAACGGGGCTCAAACCCATGTCCCCTGCATTGGCAGACAGATTCTTAACCACTGCGCCACCAGGGAAGTCCCCATACATTATCTTGAAAAGCCAGCTTTGGCACTTGCGCAGATCCAAAGCCTCTTCCTAGGGCAGCTGGAACTTTCTAGATCAACATGAAAATGTTGGTTTACAACCTGTTTAAAACGGCCACCACTTACAAGAGGACCCCGGCTATGCCCCTGATCTGGAGCCCATATTGCCCCTTCCGCAGAAAGCTTTCCTCCTCTCCCCGGAAACCTGGATTTTTAGCCTGCAGCTGCTGAGCTACCAGGCGGAGAAAAACAACATCAAGCAATGTCAGGCAGAAATTTTCACTGTGTCTGCAGTTCTGGTGGTACTGGTGGGAAGATAATACTATGTCAACCTTATACAGGGATAATCTTCTTTGTATGCTCCCACTCATTAGATTTTAACCTCTAGTGACTTTCTGAACTAGAAAAGACAAAGGAGGAGTAGCCTCTTTGCTGTTTAGGTTGGGACAAAATGGGATAATTGTATAGTTTACCTCTGGTACTAAATGCATGACTCAGATTTATTTTTCTTTTGTGTTTTAGTTTTTGGTTGACCTATAACACACATACAGATAAGTGCACAAATCATTATGTATGAACAGCTCAGCAAGTATTCACAAACTGATCACATCCTTTGAATCAGCACCCAAACAGGAACTGGAGCACTGGAGCAACCCAGAAGTCCCCTTTGTGCCCTCTTTCGGTCACTATATCCTCCCCCTCCCCAGGAACGGCTATCCTGACTTTTAATACTCTAGTTTGGTGTATTTTCGAACTTTAAATAAAATTCTAAAAACTGACTTATTTTTGAAACATGAAATTAAAAGGTAATAATATTAATACCAAATTTGTTTAAGTTGGTTGTTTTCATGGTAATCTGAGAGTCCGAAAATTAAAGTGTCTCCTTTAGTCCAATCCAATTGCTATGGACTGGACTGTATCCCCCCAAATTCATATGTTGAAGTCCTAACAACCAAACTGACTGTATTTATAGATAGGGCTTTTAGAAGATAATTACGGTTAAATGAGGTCATAAGGGTAGAGCTCTGTATAGGACTGTGGCCTTATAAGAAGGGGAAGATCTCTTTCCCTTTCCCCTGTTAGAATACAGCAAGAAAACTACAAAAGGCTACCATCAACAAGCCAGGAAGAGAGGGCTCACAAGGCTCCGAATCACCCGGCACCTTGATCTTGGACTTCCCACCCTCCAGAACTGTGAGAAATTAATTATTATTGTTTAAGCCACCCAGTCTGTGATGTTTTGTTATGGCAGTCTGACCTAATACATCCATTTTCCTAAAAATGTATTTCACTTTTTTTAGTAAGTTTATCATTGAAGACCAGCCTCTACATTTCAAATTAATGCATTTTTTTTTTTTTTTAGTTTTAAGAGAAGTTGGCACACAAAATTAAATTGCTACTGCCCAGTAAGAAAACAAGGATTTATTAGATAAACATAAGGAGATCTATACGCTAAGTGCTGGGGTGCAAAGACAAAAAGGCAAGATCTCTCTCGTCTAGGAAATTCACACTTTACTTGGGAAATTCAATCATTCCAAGCCAACGGCAGATATTAATGGCATCGCTGACATAGGTTTAGGTGCCCTGACTTTGAAGTAATGTAATAAAACCCTGTCCTTGCCACCACCTTTGAAATCAGGGTGGTAGCTGCAGTGCCTCACACTAAAAGTAGACATCCAACACATGTTGTTGATTAAAGAGGTGGCTGGAGGACTCTGAAGTGTAGCTGGAGCAAGAGAGGTGCCAAGAGGTGGCTCTCTTTAATTAACACTCTGTTGGGAAGAATCAGGCTCCCGGTGGAATCACCCATAGTACCCAAAGGGAGTGCAGTGATCCTATTTGCAAGCCAGTGTGACGAGAAGTGTTTCCACTGAGTCATATTTTCAAAAGCCATCGTTTTCCCCTCCTGTAAACAAATGCCAATTAATGTGTAGGATGCGACTTTCTTAGAGTCGAATAAAAGTAACACAGCAACCAGGTGGTCTGCAATGTGCCACTTGTGCTTTTTATTTACAAACCTATTGCATGCCACTTGTGTCGTCAAAGAAACAAGAAATAATTAGAAAGGTAGACTAATAGGGAAAATAAGATGTTTGTGATATCTGGGTCCTCCTCATAGCTCAAAAGGCACTGTTTGTTATACTGCATCCAAATATAAAACAAATGATCTGTCTCCAACATAAACTATTTAGACTGAACACCAGCCAAATGAAAGCAGCTGCCACTAGATTAAAAAGTCATTTTCTCAGCCAACTCAGATTAAAAAAGAAATATTTTATGAACATATTTCTTCAACTCAAGCAGATTTTTATTATTCTGTGTTTCAGCTGCACATAAAAATAAAAACAGCATCTCCTGGCATGACCATTTGTCAGAAATTTAATTTCAGATAAACAGATGGTGCTGAACTAAAAATATTAGTAGGGTATCATCTGTAAAATTCAAATCATTTTAGTATGTGTTGTCTTTAGTCTTTTTCTTAAACAAAGAAGTTTCTTTTTCTAAATTGATCACACCAAAATATAGCTCATATTCATTTTCAAGGATCTTGAACAAGGGTCTCTTATGTCCCCATCTCTAGGGGCTCTTGACAAGAAATAAACTTAGAATATACTGTTCCTTCTTCACTTCACTGCCTGGAGATAAATCTGGATAAAATTTTAAAGGCTACAAATTGAAGTTAGAATTCTCTTTACTGGTTGATTTACTTGCTATTCAAGACTTGGGCACATTTTGTGCAGCTGGGGGTCCAAGTTCTACACGACCAATGTCAGTGAAATGAAAGGAAACAGATAAAGGAGAAAAGGACTGGCACAGCAAACAGCTGAAAGACGACTTTCCCAACTTCCATTAGTTATTAAAACAAAAAATTAAAACAGTCCCTCCAACGGCTCAGTGAAAGTTCTACCCCAGGACCAATAGGCACAGCAACTCTGGGGACCAACCAAAGCTCTCACTGATTCGAAGCATAGATTGGATTAGAGTGCATTTCATTATGTACAGTCTTACTGCACAGCACATATCAGGTCGAACCGCGTGAAACTGCCAATAGTCAACCAGTTTTGACCAACATATATTTCAACCTAATATGGAGACTGCTTCCAAAGACCACTTCATTTCTAACCCTACCCATAGTACAAATCAAGAACATTATTCAATATGTACCAAGTCGTATAGGAGGTGCTTGGCCATTTTTGGCTGCTTCCTTGCCCTTAGAAACCAATTCTTTTCCTCACTGGTCTAATCATATCTAATTCTCTAACACAACAGAGCTTTTTCACCAAGGCTGTGGACACCTTTGGAGTTTGTGCATAGGCTTCAGGGTGTCAGTGAAAACTTAGATATCGTATACATAATTGCGTGTGCATTTTGGAGTCGGGATTGGGCAAGAGAAGTGAGTCCACAATATTTACAAGCTTTAAGAGAAGTGAGTCGGTCAAAATTGTTAGGTAGCTGCTCAAAAATCCTGCCTTGTCCCTGAAAACTCTAGCTTATGTTGATCTCACTCTGGAAGCAGTTCTGAAAGACTTAATGTACTTAAACATAAATTGGCTCACATGCTACTTGCTGGTTTGAAAAATAAATGTCTTCTCTTACAGATCAGATAGAAAGTTCCAAGAGGCATAGTTCTTTTATGCCTCTTGTATCTCCCCTTAGTTTCTAGCACAAGGGTTTAATCTTACAGGTTAATTAAGGTTTTTTGTTAACAAGTAACATGTATCATTGCTCCTTAAAATTATTAAAAAATTGAGTTTTCTAGTGAAAATTCGTCTACCAACACATACTTCTACATTTCTATAGTTTACATTTGGACTTGCTTATTGTTCACAGGAATTGTTTTATTTGTAAAAATAACAATAAAAATATATAAAAAATCATTATTCAGAAAAACATAATTAAGAGTGCAAATCTGATATCAAAAGTCGATTGCAATACACGGTAAAGTATGTAAAAATTTGAGTCTATTCCTGCTGCCACCAGCATCCATAATTATCAGTTAGCTGGTTCAGATAAATAAACAGCTGTGATATTGTTTTTCTGAGAAATAGAAGAAGGCCAAGCCCTATTTGGAAATACATTGGTAGCCTTAAAAGGATTTAAAATACATATATATATATAATTTTCCTGGATTTACACTACCTTAGATGAGTGATTCTTTAAGGCAAGTTTTCTCAAGCTTGGTACTACTGGCATTTTGGACCAGATACTTGTTTGTGGTGGGGCTGTCCTGTGCACTGTAGGGTATTTAACAGCATCCCTGGCCTCTACCCATGAAATGCCAGTGGTAAGCCCTCCTCCAGTTAGGACAACAGAATATATCTCCACTTACTGCTAAATGTTGGGAGGGGGCAAGATCACCCACAGTTAGGACTTCAGAAGATTTCCTTAAGGTTTTTACTCAGTAGCCAACCTACCCCATGTGTTTCTCCTTACCTAATGAAGAGGAGAGCCTCGCTAGAAATAATAAGGTTTTTCCTCAAAGGTTTTGGGTTAGGGTTGCCGGATTTAGCAATTAAAAATAGAAGATGCCCAGTTAAATTTGAATTTGGATAACAACGAATAAGTTTTTAGTATACATATGTCCCAAATATTGCATAGTGTTTAATCTGGCAACCTTATTCCCAGTGAAGTACTAATATAAATAAATTGCTAGTTCCTGACAGGGGAAAAACAGTATTAAATAGTTACTGTGACTCTTTTCTACTCCAATGCTGTATTAAAGTGATGGGAACTAGGTTGTGTTGCAAATAAGTCGTTTAGTCGTTGTTTTTGTTGTTGCTGTCCTTTAAAAAAAAAGGATAACATACCTCACAGTCAGCGAGTGACAGTGAAAACAGCACATACTTTGGAACCAGGCAGCTTTGAGTTGGAACTTGACAATGTCATTTTTGAAGGTGTGACCTTCGACAAGTTAACTTCTGAGTCTTCACTTCCTCTTTTACGAAAAAAAAAGTCCGGGGTGGGTGAGGGGATTATAATTCTGTTACTGAGTAGTTGTGTGAGTGTATGATGAAGTGAGGTAGCTTTTTAAAGATGAAGTGAATATACATAATGTTGCTGGCACTGGGCACTCCCTGGATGTGTGGGGCTGACGACCTAGGACTCTAGGAGGCTGTGGACCGGATGTTCTTCTGGCGCTGCACCTACCCCAGATGTAACCGCACAGGCTCCAGGCAGCACCTGCCCAGGGCAAAAGAGGAAGCCGAGGTTGCCCCGCATAGCCACCCATCACACCTGACCCATAATAGCTCAACGACCCACTGGAGCGGGGTCCCGTGAATAGGGCTGGGAGCAACACTGAGCAGACAGGTGTGCAAAACCGAGAAAAAGAGAACCACAGCCTGACATTTGTAGGGCTATGGGCTATGGTGTTCAACTCCTAAAATGCTCTTCTCAAAAGAGCGTTTCACTCAAATTTTCCCCCTTGCAATTGGTCTGACAATGTAGAAAATATATTGAGCTTTTTTTTTTTTTAAAGATACTTCCCTATATCTCTATTTCTTCATCTGCAAAAGGAAGGGGTGGGGCAAGTTTGAAAAATTATGTGATTCCTCCCTCCAAAGGCCCAGCTGAAGTCTCGGCTCCTCCTGAAGGGTTCTGCTCTGAAAATCCTGCCAGCACTAACCTCTCTCCCTTAGCTTTTACTGTCTCTACCATTCATTAAAGCAAACAATCTATCACAAGCTACTTCATATTTTAAAACATTATATTATCTATATAATGTACACAGAATAATAAAACAAATATCTATGTATCCACTGCTCAATCTAAGAAATAATGTTACCAATGTTTTCAAGGCCCCATCTGCATCCCTTTCACTCCCAGCAGTAACCACTACCTTGAATTTTGTTAATTACGTATCCCCTTCTTACTACTCCCTTGCTTTTCTTAATAATATTACAACATATATATCTATCCCTAAAGAATATTTGTTTAGAGTTGCTTGCTTCTGAATGTTATATCTGTGTTTTCATACTTTATATTCTATATTCTGTGACTTCTTTTACTCACTAGTATATTTGTGAGACAGCCATGTTGATGGGTGAAATTGTAGTTCAACCATGATCACTGCTCTACCATATTCTATTCTGTGAATATATTACCATTTACTTATTCATTATTCTGTCAGTGGACTATTGGGTTGTTTTCAGTTTGCTGCTGTTTTGAATAATGCTGTGGTGGCCATTTTTTTCATGTTTCTTGGTGCACACAGACCAGGGTTTCTTTAGAGTATAGCAATAAGGCCATGGGGTAGGTGTATCTTGTCTTTTCTAGATGATGCCAAACTGTTTTCCAAAGGGGTTTACCAAGTCATATCCTCACCAGCAGCCTATCAGTTCTCCTTGCTGCATGTCTTCCACACTGGGTATTGTGAGAGCAAAAAAATTATTTTCTCTGCTTACAGTGGGCAAAGAGACCATTCTCCCACCCACCCCTTTTCTTAGAGTACTTCGGAAAACTTAGGGACAGAGTGAATCTGAGCGCTTACTCTAACCTTTCGAACAGAGATAAATCTCTCTAGGGATTAATCCGAGTCTCCAGGTTTTTGTTTGTTTGTTTGTTTGTTTTTGCGGTACGTGGGCCTCTCACTGTTGTGGCCTCTCCCGTTGCGGAGCACAGGCTCAGGACGCGCAGGCTCAGCGGCCATGGCTCACGGGCCCAGCCGCTCTGCGGCATGTGGGATCCTCCCGGACCAGGGCACGAACTCGTGTCCCCTGCATCGGCAGGTGGACTCTCAACCACTGCGCCACCAGGGAAGCCCCGAGTCTCCAGTTTTTACAACAGAGTTATCTCCAAGGCCAGGACCAAACAGTCTCTAGATGTGTAAATAGGTGTACCTCCGGAATTAGCTAAGGGCTCTCTTGAGGGGTGGGTAGGAGACTTTCAGAAGGCACAGTCCTTTGTCTCTCTCGGAGATAAGAGAAGTCATTGTTCTTTCTTCTGATGTGCTCTTTAAATTACACGAGATTTTGTCCTAACTTGTCGTCTCTCGCCTGGACCACCTGTGTCATGTGTTTTCTCTCTTCTATACTGGTACGGAGGTGATCTTGCTGGCAGGATTGTTTTGTTTCTCCAACATATTATTCTTCCATCCATTATTAAAATAATTAAAAAATTTTTGGAATAAATTTAGATTTGCAGAAAAATTATAAAGATAGCATAGAGAGTTCCCATGCACCCCTGATTTCCACTCATTGGAAATTTTTATTTAGTTTAATATCTAGTATCTTGTATTACTTGCATATCATGTATATTATACATATATTATATTATATATTTGCTTATATGTATTTTTGTCTCTGTAAGGGTCGTGGCAAGGTGTTGCTCTATGTTTCAGTACTTACTATAAGACCTTAGCTATGAGAGGAAAGGCCCTAGCTGAATTTGAAGGCAGAGGTGGGAGAGGGCCAAACTGTTCCCCTAAGAAAATGAAAGGAACTTCCAATATTTGTCTCCTGAGAGGAACAAAGCAGAGAAGGGGAAGAAGAGGAGAGCTTAACAAGGACACAAGCTGATACAGAGCTGCAGAGGGGGCCAAGGAATTGTTTTAATAGGATATCGAATGTTAATTTTAAGTTGTGTCCACTGTAAAGCAGGGATGCACAAAATACACATTTCAGCCACATGCCTAATGGCCCGAGCAAGGCCAGAAACAAATATTCTATCCTAGAATGAACTTCCATACATAAAATTTTATTTTAAAATATTACAGGGCTTCCCTGGTGGCGCAGTGGTTGAGAGTCCGCCTGCCGATGCAGGGGACACGGGTTCGTGTCCCGGTCCGGGAAGATCCCACATGCCGCGGAGCGGCTGGGCCCGTGAGCCATGGCCGCTGAGCCTGCGCGTCCGGAGCCTGTGCTCCGCAACGGGAGAGGCCACAACAGTGAGAGGCTCGCGTACCGCAAAAAAAAAATAAATAAATAAATTACAATTTTATTATTAAAAGCTATCATAGTCATTTTTTAAAGTGTGAGGGTTTACTGTAGCTACAGAAATATCTGGGCTCAGACAGCTGCTGGCCTGCTCTTTCAACCACTGCACCACCGTCTGTAATTTTGTACCAAATGGATATTCACTTTCAGGTGAAGTCAGAACGGGCACACCGTGTTTTTGGCCAGCACCGCCAGCATGGAGTTCTGCCCCTGGTGATGCTGTCACCGATTTAATTAAGTTTCTTTCCTAATAGTAACTGACCAAGGTAAAAATTTACCTCTTTAAGTCCAACGTTAGGTCGATGGTGATAGTGCAATTTCACTGAAGCAGGGTCACCAACCGAGCTTTGTGCACAGTTTAAATAAGATAAGTTCTGAATATTTTCAGGAGCAGCCTTAAGATTGTTTTTCTTGCTCTGGTTTTTTATTCCTAATATGTGTACAGCACTTACAATGCTTCACATGCTCACAGGAGATAAATTTGTCCTCAAACCTTGGACGTGGAAATGTGGCATTGGAGCAAATAATTGGCTTTCAAGATGACAAAACTATCTCTGAATCTCCACCTGCATCTCAGCTTTCATTGAATTCACACCAATTTCAGCATCTTCACTGGAGAAAAATGATGGAGGTATCTCTCCGTCAGGTCATGGAGAAAATACTTGCAGCTTCAAGGCACATCAGTCTGGTTAACTGCTTCAGTAACTTTCAGCAAATAACTACCTTCTCTGCAAATAACCACTGGCTGCTAATAAGCCCTGCTATGTTGGTAACGTTACCTGCAAAATACAGAATTAAGGTTCCTTTGTCCAAGTAACATTTTTAAAAAATTCGTTAATGCTGCTTTTATATCTTGTTTGGCTTGCAGTTTGGAAAGCACCTTGCACACTGTTAGGGGAGGAGTTCTTATTTATTAAAAGCAACAATGAGTTAAATTAATACTTCCTCAACTTTAGTGATGCCCAAGGATTCTGATTTGGTAATTTGGGGTAGGACCCAAGAATTCACATTTCTAATGAGTTCCCAGGAGATGCAGCTGCTGGTGAGGGGCCCACACTTGGAACAGCTCTGAGTTAAATCATGACCTTGTCCCCACCCACTGTCTTCAGCTGGGGGTCTGGTTTGCTGCAGGGGTGTCCGTCTGCTTTTCTTATTTTGCCAGTTTCTAAGCTTCTTTCCAAAGAAACCATTCAGTCCTCTATTTTTTTTTTAACAGCTTCATTGAGATATAATTCACATACCATATAATTCATCCACTTAAAGTGTACAATCCAACGGTTTTTAGTATATCCACAAAGTTATGCAACCATCATCATAATTTTAGAATATCTGCATCACCTCCAAAAGAAACTCTATATTCTTTAACTCTCATCTCCAACTCCCCCCAGCCCATGGCAACCACTAATCTACCTAATGTCTCTATGAATGTGCCCATTCTAGCCATGCCACAGAAACAGAACCATACAGTCAACCTCTGTACTTAAGTGTTTTCTTGTCAGCAACACAGCAATATTTGTCACGACTAAACATGATTAGAAAAACAACTCCGTCGGGCACCATTCTTTAAGAGATGAGGCCCTGGGGACTTCCTTGGTGGTCCAGTGGTTAAGACTCCGTGCTTTCAATGCAGGGGGCCCGGGTTCGATCCCTGGTCAGGGAACTAGATCCCGCACGCATGCCACAACTAAGATCCCACATGCCACAACTAAGACCCGGCACAGCCAAATAAATAAATAAATATTTTTTTAAAAAAGAGAGAGAGATGAGGCCCTTGCGTTCAGGCCCTTCTTCCTGAACGGTTATTTGGATTTTGAAGGTTTACTGCTGTGGTGGGATCTACTTATCTTACGTGGCCACCACCCCACCTTGTGAGAACGACTCATTCTTTCTCTTGGAGGATTCATCTTCACTGCTCCAACTGTGTGGTTTTAATGCCACTGCTAGTCATAATACCCTCCTCCCAGCTCCCATCACCCCGCCTCCTTAACCCATGTTATGGACTGAATTGAATGTTTGTGTCTGCCCAAAATTCATATGTTGAAACACTAACCCCCAATGTGAGGGCATTAGGAGGCAGGGGCTTTCAGAGGTGATTAAGCCATGAGGTGGAGCCCTCATGAATGGGATTAGTGCTCTCATAGTAGACGAGAGAGCTTGCTTCCTCTCTCTGCTCTGCACTACGTAAGGACACAGCAAGAAGGTGGCCATCTGTAAAGCAGAAAGAAGGCTCTCACCAGAACCCGACCATGACGGCACCCCAATCTCAGACCTCCCAGCCTTTAGAACTGTGAGAAATAAATGTTGCTTGAGCCACCCAGTATATAATATTGTTATAGCTGCTTGAGCTAAGACAACTCAATTCATAGGAGAGGGTACATGACCCAAGCTTGCTCTGTCAGAGGCCTTCCCTGGACATTTTCAAATCAATCCTAAGGGAAGGGAACTGTGCTGGGAGGGTATGAGCCCTTGGGCTGCCAACAACCAGTTTCAACATCCTGGCTGAGATGGGGAGGGAGTCAGAATCTTGAGGAGAGGGGGATCCAATCTTGTCCCAGAGGTTCCCAGGGCCACCGTGGTTCTTCTTGCTTCCCTAAGACTTGGTTTGTTCGTTCAGCCTCTATTCTAGAAGTATGGAATGGACCCCAGTCAGGCCTGAAGGCTCAGACCTAGAAACTCGTGGTAAATTCACCTTTAATGTCACCAGTCTCATGGCAAATGAGGGATGTACCTACTTCTTATATCTTCTATCCTCTTATATCTCTGTGTCTACTTCTTATATCTGGTGAGCAGGCAAGCAGGTACCCAGGCTCTCTCCAGTATGATTGAAAGGGACTAAGAGAGTAAAAAGACCCCAAGAGAAGAGAAGAGCAAAGTTCTCACTCTGTGCTCACTGTCCTTAAAGGGATCTTGGAGGAATCAGGATGCGAGCTGCGTCGTCTCCTGCTTTGTGAGGCTGTTGGGTGCAGCTCAGTTTCTGTATCTTTTGACATCAGAGGAAACATATTCCCTTAACTGTGTCTATGGGCATCTTTCCACCAATCACATCACTGTCTCACTGAGACTCACTGTGCAATGAATTATCCCAAGATCCTTCCAATAAATCCCTTTTAATCTAAAGTCCTTTTTGTTTGCTTTACCACCTGTTTTGAAAAGTTCCAACTATACAACTACTGATGCTAAGAAATTTAGTCATCACCCTGCTTATCTAAAGATAAGGCATTCATTATACTTTTGTGTAAAACGTGACTGTATGTAACTGTCAAGCTGAACACCAGGTACCAGCTACCAACCCCAGAGGAGGACTCCAAACACTTCTGCCTGTTGCGTGTTGGGGTTGGGGTCGCCAAGTGAAACACAACACAGTCAAGCCCCAGACGGAATGGTGCTTTACCTACGTAGAGAGGGGACAGAGCAAGATCAGCTTCGATGTGGGTGTTGGTCCCTCGTGGCCAGCAGGTCCCCAGGGCGGCCAACACGGTGCAACTGGCCTATGCACACCCCTCTTATGCTGCAAGAGAAGGACCCTGACCCTTCCCTGTGGAGCCTGAAATATTGAAAGCTGGGTGCATGCCTGTGGGCCGTTGACATGCACACGTAAGCAGAATGAAGGAACACTCAGTGAGCATGAAACGGGGAAAGATATTCCACACAATGCAGAAAGCCCAACACAGGCTGTGTGCGCTCTTTACCTCTTGGTAAGGAAGTGTTCCAGGCCCAAGGCCGTTTCTTATCTGGCTGAGCAGAGGGTCAAAAGATTGCCTCTTGACCCTGTCTTTCCCAACAACAACCATGTCACTTGGAAACTGGCTTGCAAGGTATAGACACCCCAACTCAAATAGAATTGGTTCACAGAACTGATAAAGTCCACTAGTAAGAGTCCCAGCTCCATTTATTTGTGACTCTTTCCTCTGCCTTCCTACACAATACTGTCACCATTTTAAGACTGGCATTCTTTATGGAAGCAAAATGGGTGCACACTTTGTCTCTCCTGACATTAAACTCTTCTCTACTTGGACAAACTCAGCAAAAAGGGGAAGGGATTAAGGCTGCCACTTGTGAGAAACAATCTCAAAGTCTGCCATGTTGATCTGCGCTCTGTTTTGACTTAGATAATGGTTGAACTTCAAATGTACCAAGTATTGTCAATGAATGAACAGGGCTTCTTTGGAGCCCTGCCCCAAAGAAACTCAGTCTTCTAGTCAACACACAAACAGTTACTCTGAATATAATATTGAATGCTAATTTAAAGGTAACCCAGGAAACCCAGAAGAGGGTACTTAGCCTAACCTAGAGTGCTGTAAAGGCTCCCTAGTAAATATTTTACCTGCACTTTGAAGGTATTTCCACTTGGGACTTTAACTCCATGCAGACATTCCATGAGGGTAAGGCCTGACCCCACAGTATCCACTTATCCTGGCAGGGACTAGCTCTCATGCCATCCTAAATCTGTTCCAGAAGAAGCCTTTGCATAATTGTATTTTAACTGGTTAGTGGGTTTCTTGTTTCCATTTTCAGCCAGTTGTTTGTTCTCTTCTTATAATCTCTTTCTTTAACTTCTGACAGTGTAACAATCCTATCCTGCCCTCCTCCATTTGTTCTAACAGCTCTCCGCCCTCTCCACCTACATGTGAAAACTTAATTTTCATTTTCCAATGTATGGAGACACAGAAGTACTTTTCAGAGCAAGTCTGACAATACTGGGAAGGTGAGAACTGACATTTATTAAGCACCAACTATGTGCCAGAAACAAGAGTAGGCTTTTTTACACCCATTTAATTCTCAAAGAAGTCTGTGAGACAGATATAGTATCCCTGTTTTACAAATGAGGAAACCGAGGCCCAGAGAAGATATGTTACTCATAGAATGTTATACAGCTGCTTAGTGGAGTGGCCGAAATCTCTACTCAAGGCTATCTGATTCCAAAGTTTTTCCAAAGCTACGTTCTCTTCATTACCCAGTGATTTCAATTTTGGCTGCAAGAAAAATCATCTGGAGAGTTAACACACACACGCGCGCGCTCACACACACACACACACACGCGCACCCCAAGACCTCGGACCCACTCCTAGAGATTCTTATTTTAAATGGCGGGGGGGGCTCAGTATTTTCCTTCAAAGTTTCTTGGATGATTCTAATGAAAACCCAAGCTCAGAACAAATTATACTAGAACGTACTGCCTCACAAACCATATCAATAAATTTCATGAAACCTAGCAGAGGCTGGACAGCACTTCAATCTCAACAACTAAAAATAGCTAATAGTGGCACCAATACACAGTATTAAAGGAAACTCAGGGTAATCTCACCTAGGATGCTTCACCCATGCAAAGTGCTTATGATAGGCCTGGGACCAAGATAGACAGCACAAATCAGATCCCGGAAGCCTGCTCTTGACTTTGCTTCTGAGACTCTGTATGATGGTTGTGTTCTCAGTACACACTGCAAATGCCCTGCCCCATGTGCCCTTGGCTGGGCCTGGGTTCACCTGCAGCTGCTGGGAAAGACAGCCTTGTACCTGCTGACAGCTCCGTACCTCCAGCAGCCACCCATCTCTCTCCACCTCTGACCCAAGGCTTCACTAGCACCTTCAGAGCTGGCTCAGCTGTGCAGGGCGTCTAGGAAGTGTCACGGATTTATCATCCCCAGGGAGCAGCCCTTAACCAATGAGGGACAGAAGCCTGTGGCTAAACACCTCTGCTTCCCATCCTCAGTGGGACGATTCAGAGGATGCTCAGTTCCCTTGAGCTTCATGTGCACACAGTTATAATTACTCACAACTCACCCTTTTTGCTGACTTCTCCCTCGCCTGCCTAAAGGTGCCCCACTCCCTCACTTTATGCTTCCTGGTGATCCTGGGATCACCCCCCTAGTTTACTCCCTGTACCTGAATCCTAGTCTCAGGATCTGCTTTGGGAGAATCAGACTAGAATAACCTCTAGGCGCTTCATTTTAGCCTCAGATATAAATAAGCATTAGGCCGACAATGATACTAACTTATATTTGAATATTACTTTATAGCTTACAAAGAGCTTTCACAAACACTCTCATTTTGATCACTAAAGGAGAATATTTCCTAACACCATCACAAGGGGGGTTGGAGATAGATACAATTCTCTTTCATTTCTTAAGAGAAAAGTACGCCATTATCATACTAAAGACAGGCATAGATTAATTTTTCCCTGTATGCATGCACTCTGCTGATTCTGAGTCTGCTAGTGGGTTCTTCATAAGAAAAATGGCCAATTCAAGCAAATATTAGAAATAATTCTATTGTTTTATACAGCGGATGCTCAAGCAATTAGTGCAACAATGTTAGTGTGTTTTTTTAACTTCTATTGTGAATAGTCATTCATGCTCCATCATGTAAAATTATATGTTAAAAATGTGTGTTGTGGAAACATTTTTCACTGAGATAAATACAATTTAACATGGGTCACAGACTAGGGATAATGGAGAAGTTCAACATTTTTTCTGTCTTCCTGTAAGTGAAATAAAAATGAGACAGAAAGGGGGAGATCATTGGGATTGCACCACAAAATGTAATACACCTTTGCCATTTCTTTGCAACATACAATAGATTCTGCTGGGTATTAGAGCTTACAGCAGTCTTAGCTATAGAAAACTTTAAATAAAATTGACTGGCTCAAGGAAAGGATATTATTATTTTGAGAATAAGAACGAGCAAAAATGCACAGCTCTCTCTCTGAGTCTAAATCCTTAATGAAATGGATAATCCTGCAGTAGAAGAATTCAATTTAAGCTATTATTGTCCCATCTGTGCTGAGTCAGGGCTGGCTACCTTGTACTTTTCTTCACAGAAAGTAGGTCTCCTTTTCAGTAGAACTGCAATCTTTTTCTCTACAATTTGGACCTTTTTACTGCTGGTTGGATTTCTATTATTAGTATTTTAAGGAATTTTAAAGCATTTCCTTAAAAACAAGATTAGAGGTTTTAAGTTTATATGAGAGGTACCACATAAACCATGTAGGTAAGGTTCTTTTAGTTTTATACTTACCTTTACTTTTAGGTTTATATTTACTTTTCAAGAAAATCTAGAAGATTGCTTAAAATGTCTAAGCTCTAACATCCACAACTGAAGCCTTGAACTTACAGAGTTTTTTTTTCTTAATCCATTGGACCAAAGAGAAGCTGGATTTGCTAGTGACTGCATATTTGACCTTCTCAGTATAGTCATAGTTCCCCCAATACATAACAATTCCTGTTTTAGCCACCAATCCCTACTGGAACATTCCGTGTCAAAATGGGGAGACCAGTGGGTTGGGCTCAGTCTGTAGTCTAACATTTTTATTTTTGATAATAATAGTAGGGACATGTTCACATATTAATTAAGACAGTAGTAGTGTTCCTGATCATGACGCTAATTATTACTGCATGCTTAGGATAGACTGCAAAATAGTAAAATGTAAAAAGTACATATATTCATCCGTTTTCCTGTGCTAAATTAATATGACATTTATCTTGGGGAAGTGGGAAGATGTAACGCTCTTTTGTTTTTGTTTTTTTTTTTTGGCTGTGCTGTGAAGCATGTGGGATCTTAGTCCCCCGACCAGGGATTGAACCCGCGCCCCCTGTCTTGGAAGTGCGGAGTCTTAACCACTGGACTACCAGGGAAGTGCCTGTAATGATCTTTTCAACATTTTTGGGGGGGACTTTTCCTCTTTACCATTGGCTTTTGGATTGTAAATGGAAATCAGTTTTCTGGAAAAACTCGAAATGCATTCACATCTTCTTTGAGGCAGATTTTTATCTCAGAGGTGATTATTTATTAGCAGCATTCCAAAAATGCTATCTATTGGGAATGACTGCCCTCATATGCACTTATTTTTATAACTTACCAAACACTAACATGCTAGTCTGCAAGTGACTTCAAGAGAAAAAAAAAAGTGTTTGAAATGGATTGTACTGAAATTAATAGAGACTGCAATTTTGGTGTTTCCTATCTGAGGACTGTCTGAGACTCAGTTTAGTTGTTTTAGAATCATCCAACGGCCCCACACTAACTTGCATTTTATGATTGTTGCTCATGAGGATGTCATCTTATCCAGATGAGGCATTTACATTTTACTCTGGGTTTTGGAACAATTCCTGCTTTTCTCTTTGCTAGGGTAGACATATTTTTGATACATGAATTTGTGAGTCTGAAAAGTTTTGAGTAATCAGTTAACTTAAGTTTAAACACTACCACATAACACAGAATACTTGTTTGTGTTTTCAAACAGCAAATATTACTTTAAAATCATGTCTGCTGTAACGTTCAGATGAGTTTTCTTTCAACACTTGGAAACTATAATATTCTCGGATGTTTTATTTATCAGCTCCCTTTCTCCTATTGCTGTTTGCATGTTGAAGGAACAGTGCAAGACAAAAGATTTAAGTTTAAATCTGGTGAATGCTATAAATGGTGGTGACTGGAACTGGACCGGGGCACAGATATTCCTATGTCACTTCATGTAGTTTTTTCTGCGTCTGGCTAAGAGTTAGGTCCTTCAATATCAGCTAAAACTGTCAAAATTAAGTCAGTTGTGAAAAGTCAAGCCTTAGGAGGCATTCTTTATCTGAAAATCTGTAAGTATTATGCCCAGGCCCCCAGGAGAAAATCTGGTGAACAAGACTTTGCAAGAGTAGATTCGAATTTTCTAATGCATGTTTCCCAGCTGGAAACAAATCACTTTTATTACCTTTTTCTTATTTTTCATCTGCAATTTGTGGACTCATAAATATTATACGCAGTTGAAAATTGAATGGAATTCTATGATTTACTTTTTCATAAATTTTTTAGAAAGTAATTGGCTTGTTCTTTGGTTCTCTCATGATATTGAAGATGAAAAATATTATATAAGCATTTTGATGGATTTTGAGGTTTTAAAAAATTAATGGTGTGGAAGTTGACTCTGGAATAATACGGTTTCTGATTTGGTGTCTAAATTGTACTTTTTCTACCCCCACTCCCACGCCCATGTACTCACTCCGTTCCTTTTTTTTTTATTTTTTTAATTTTTGGGGTATAATTGCTTTACAGTGGTGTGTTAGTTTCTGCTTTATAACAAAGTGAATCAGTTATACATATACATATGTTCCCATATCTCTTCCCTCTTGCCTCTCCCTCCCTCCCACCCCTCCAGGCGGTCACAAAGCTGATCTCCCTGTGCTATGCGGCTGCTTCCCACTAGCTATCTGCCTCACTCCGTTCCTTAACTGCATTATGTGTGGCACCTGGAGGGGAAGGTGCTCAGTGAAAGCTGCTCCTAACAGAGGAGGAGAGAGATCAGTACATCAAGCAAAATATTTGGTAACCAGTGGTTTTTGAGTTTGCCGATTTAAATAGAAGGAGATGTATTATTGAAATTTTAACATTGATCTGTTATGGGATGTTGGAAATACATCCAGGCAATTTTAGTGCATTCCTTAGTAGGCTACCTGGGTAGACTCTGGTTTCTTGTTAAGAGCACTAGTAGCTATTTTCATGTTGATTTTCCTTAAGCAGGCATTTATTCTTTCTAGCTTTTGTTACTCTTTGAAGGAAAAACTAAATCCTTAAAATTAATCCCGGGTTAAAAAAATATATATATATTAATGTGTTAACCGGCCTAGAAAATCTCTGGTTTTTTTCCACAGGTGACCCATCTGACTCACTGATGTTACTCACACACACACAAAAAAAATCACAAATATTATCTGGTTAGGTTTTAACTCATCTTTCTGGTTTGCTTCAATCTTTTAAAACCCTGATTCTAACTTTGGTATCCCTTCCACTTGGGTGTCATCTGAAAATTTGATCAGTTTGCCATCTCAAGAGAGACGGATGGTCTGCTGGACGGGCCTGGGCCTTCCCTCAGGGAGCCTAGCGACAGGCTGTCTCACAGGAAGAACCTCAAGGTATTCAGCTGAGAAAGATTTATGGTGTGCAAATTCCAGGTGCCTCACGTCCTAGATAAGGATGAGCCTCGCTTCAGCAAGGCCATTCCACTGACCATTAATCCAAGTTCTCCTAATTCCTGATGATGTGCTCCCGATCCAGTGCCTCTTGCCCTTCTCAACTTCTCTAGAGGCACAGTGGAGCAGAGTCCTCCTGGAGCCAACCCTTGGTGCTTCCAACTGTACCCTGCCCCCAACACTTCCCACGGAAAGAGCAGCTGCTGTGGAAAACAGTTCAGTAGTTCCTCAAAAGGGTAAGGACAGAATTACCATATGGCCCAGCAATTCCTCTCCTAGGTATATACCCAAAAGAATTAAGAACAGGTCTTCAAACAAAAATTGTTCACAAATGTTCAGGGTAGTACTATTCACAATAGCCCAATGGTGGAAACAACCCTAATTTCCATCAACTGATGAATGGGTGAACAAAATCTGGTATATCCATAAAATGAAACATTAGGCAGCTATAAAAAGGAATGAAGAACGTTACTGGTGGTCCAGTGGTTAACACTCCACACTTCCACTGCAGGGGGCACAGGTTCGAGCCCTGGTTGGGGAACTAAGATCCTGCATGCCGCATGGTGCAGCCAAAAAGTAGGAAAAAAAGAAAAAAAAAAAAAAAAGAATGAAGTACTGATACAGGCCACAACATGGATGAACTTTGAAAACATTATGCTAGGTAAAAGAAGGCAGACAAAAAAGGCTGCATATTATATGATTCCATTTATACAAAACAACCAGAATAAGCAAATCCACAGACACAGAAAGCAGATTTGTGATTGCCCAGGAATGCGGGTAGGGTAAAATGGAGAATGAGAATGGGGGTTTCCTTTTGGGGTGATGAAAAAGTTCTGGAACTAGATAGTGGTGATAGTTGCACAAGATTGTCAATGTACTTAATACCCCTGAACTGTATACTTCAAAATGATTAAAATAGTAAATTTTATATGATGTGTATTTTACCACAAAAAAATAATAATAAAAAAGAACAAAGTGTATTTTACCACCACAATAAAAAATAATAATAATAAAAAAGAACAAAGCCATCTAACAGGGTGACCATTCAGAGCATGTCCATCCATCTTGTCTAGGAGGGTACAAGACCTTGCCAAATACTTTGCAGAAATCTCTGTACACTATTTGTACCACATTACTTTGATCAACCGGCCTAATATCATTCGTGAAGGTACGAGTAAAAGGAAATCTGATAACTTATGTGATATTCTTTGTGACCCCCACTATCCTAGCTCCTACAGCTCACTAAGTTCCTGTGTGGGTGCTTACAAATCATTCTTTGAGTACTGTAATCACCCGGGAGTAACATCAAGTACACTAGGCTGTTATTTTTGGCACTGTCTCCTTTTTCAGAATTAGGACACCCCCCCCCCACGCCCCTCCATTCCTCTGGTTTTTCTCCTCCTTCCCAACCACAGGCATTCAGGGTCTCATTTGTAAGTTTTCTCTGATGGTTTATCACATTCACCTGGGCCCAAATTCTAGCACTTACAGCCAATCCACGCTGTACCTTGTGTGGTGGTGGTGGTGGTGGTCTTCTTCTTGTTTTTATCTCACCTCTCACTACTCTCCTCTTCACTCACTTTACTCCAGTCACACTAGTCTCCTTCCAATTCCTTACATCAGATATGGCACGCGTCCTCATGCCAAGCTCTAAGATTTGGCACTCTCTGCCCTCTCTGCCTGGAAAGCTTATGCCCCAGGTTCCACTGGTTCATTCCCTCACTTTCTTCAACTCTGTGCTCAAATATCACTTTGTCAGAGAGGCCTCCCCTGACCAGTCTATCTGAAATAGCGACCCCCAAGACCCCTCTCTCATTTTTCTCTCTCACTGTTTACCACCTTCTGACCTATTTGTTTATCTGCTTATTGTGTGTCTCCCACTGTCACTCTCTTCCCCCACCTCGCCACCTGACAGATTTATGTGTTTATATTTGGGTTGTCTGCCTCTCCTGCGATATCATGGGGGCTCAGTATTATTTATTTAATAAATCAAGATTGGCCTTCAACTCTCCCCTGACCTGTTCAGTCCATCAACCAGGAGTTATTGAGCAATCTTTATAAGCCAGGCACCGTGTTAAGTCTCTGAGCTACGTAAAATGAAAAGACATGGTTCCTGCTTGTAAGTGGCCTCCGGACTAGTCAGAGTAGGTCATAGGAGAGGCCACGATCTAGGGAATGTCAAGGAGTCCTCACTGAAGAGGTGAAAAAGGCTGAGGTTTTCTGAAGGCCAAGGAAGGTTTCTACAGGTGTTCGAAGTCATCATTGAGGTGGGAGAGAACACAGCTCATTCAAAGAACTTGAATATTCTGAGGCTGGAGCCCCAGAGGCAGGGGAGACAAGGGTAGCACTTATCATCACCTGATTATTTGTTTATTCTTCATCTGCCCCCACTCTCTTCGCCTTAGTTCTTGGGCTTATCACCTCCTGGGCAAGCCCCAAGGGCCTGACCCTGAAAGGCCACTGCACACAGTTTGACACCTGCAGGTGATGGAGCATGTGGTCAAGAAGACAGAAAGGGGAAAGGAGGCCTGGAGCCCAGCAGCTATGCTGTTTGTACAAAGCCCTCATTATTCCTGCTTGCAGACGGCTGTAGTACTTAAGAAAGCTGCCAAGTCAGATTAAACTCAATCAAGAATGTAGAATACGGGTCTTAGGTTCAACAGACAGCACTACTGGTGAGGGAGTCATTGCTATACAAAAGCCTCCGTGTTTCAGTGTAGGCTGGAGCAGGGCAGTGTTCAGGGAAAGGCTGGGTAACCAACCCAGCAGGTAATTGAGTCTGTTCTTTTCTCTGTTCTACTAATGATTCATTAAGCAGAGTGTACTGCTCACTGTGATCCAGACTCATGACTTCAAATCAAACAGAGGAGGCCAATTTTTCTGCAAAGTACAGGAAGGAAACAATCAGTGCCCTGGGCTTGGTTAGGACAGGCTACAGAGGCAGGAACCCCGCAACTGCTTTGCTCTGGGCAAGGCATTTTGGGAAAACTATAGCTTCTTCCTACAGAATGGGTTGTGGAAAAAGTTGAGGCTAATAATAAAGACATGCCTTGGACTTGGTTACCATCACACAAATTTTTTTTTCACAAACTATAAATAATTAGGAAGTTAGGACATTTTAGCTGTAGTTAAATGATTATGTTAGGGAAAGAAACAGACAACTGGCACTAAATTTTTTAAAATAGAAACATTATAGTGTTAAGAAATTAAATTTGATCATTACTTTAAGGGAAGCTGAGGATTATCGGAAAATTACTGTGTGATGAATTAATAATAATATTCACATTCCATGGTATACCTACTATGAACTAAGCATTATGATAGGTTATTAGCATACTTTATTTCATCTTCAAAATAACTACCTGAAGTATACATATATTAATAACCTCATTTAAGAGATGAGGAAACTACCGTTCTGAAAGATTAAGCAAGCTGACTATGGTACCCAGAAAAGCCAGGATTTAAAGCCTGAGTCTGTCTGGCTTGGAAGGGCAAGTTTTATGGTTTGTATGTTGCCCTGAAAAGCTCTTCCAGCTTTTGTGGCAAACATCAAGTACCTTCCAAATCAAAGTCCTATTGGAGAGAGACTAGGATAAGAATTAGGAAAGTATTTTTACTTAATGTGAATTTGCAATGATGGAAATCATAGTAGGGAGGTGCAGTTTCCTTAGCAGTAAAAACACATGATTCTTCACTCTTAACTTAGGAGATATCCAAAAGCAAAAAGAAAGCACTTGAAGGAGAGAAATCGCCTCAATTCAAGGCTAAATCATGAATATAAATGAGATATAAAATAAGAAAGCATCTTCATGAGAAACACAGAGAAGCTTCAAGAAAAGACCCTCTTCGTTGAGTCCCTGTGTGTTGGGCATTATGGGGTAGATCCAAAGCAAATTCCAGACACTGGCCTTCTAGCCCATTTGTGCCTGACTATTCTAGACTTCTGACATATAAATCAGGAAACATTTCCTTTCTGTTTAAGATGGAGAGAAACAACACCAATACGCATACCCACAAATCCCAGAACAACAGCTGCCCTTGAAGTGGGGTTTTCTGGATCCCCAAATTGAAAAAAGCCTTAAGGTTCTGAGTGTCCAGCCCTTCACATAGCAAAGGAGTCCCCACTGCCATGTCATTTGTTTGAACATCTCCAACAACTGGGCGCTCACCTACTTTGATTCGACTCCTAATTATTAGTAGTTACTTGTTTATATTTTATCTGAAATCTACCACCCCAGTAACTTTCATCCGTTGATGCTCATTTTCCTCTTGGAACGAAACAGAATTCTGTCTTATGTCCCATCTCTTTCGATGCTGTAAGAGAGCCATCCTTTTGCCCCTAAATATTTTACTCCCAAGCTAACTATCCTCACTCATTTCAGCTGTTGCTCATATGCCATGATTTATAGCACTCTATGATATGACTCCTATGAAGGAGTTGAAGTTGGTCTATGTCCCTCATGAAATATATTTCCCAGAATTGAACATAATAAATCAAAGTATAGTAAGATTGATTATCAAAAGCAAAGAACAGTCAGAATACTATGGATATATTTCTAATTAAACAGCCCAAGATTCCTTTGGGTTCTTTTTTCTTCTTTTGTTTTATAGCCTTATCATGCTCTTGGCTCTTATTGCCTTCAGGCTACTAACATCCCCAAGTCTTCTTTTCTACATGCTGCTATTTAGCAAGTTCTCCTTATATCCTTAACTTTGGTTCCAAGGATAGAACACTAAAACTTGTCCTATTTAAATTTCATTTTAACAGAGATGACCACTTCTGCATTTATTTACATATTTATCCTGCCTTTTTGCAAAAGATACTAGCTGATACATCATCCCTGGGCCAATGCCAGTTTGGAATCTGCTTTGTCATCTGATTTATTCACACTCCCTCCCAGACTCTTGTTCTCTATACACTGATACCCAGGTCCACTTAGCCCATATCCAGGTTACTTAAAAAGGACCATGCTAGGAAAGGAACCCTGGTTGAAACAGATCTTCAACAAAATTTGCCAGATTTGACAGAGATCCATTAATCAGCATTCTTAGGATAGAATGATTATGCTGCTAAATTATCCTATCACCCATCCAGTTTCTCCATCTTCTCAGCAAGGATGTCATGAAAGTGTTTGAAAAATGCCTTGCAGAAGCACAGAAACGCTATGTCTGCAGGATTCCTTTGACCTACTAGCCTAATAAACATATAACAAAAGAAACCAAAGCCTGTCTGTCAGGCTGTCTCTTCTCAGTGAATTCGTGCTGGCTTCTTTAAGGATCACCTCCCCTCTCTCTGGGAGTTCACACACCACCCATTTGATATTCTTAATAGAGAATCAATATTGAAATCCCCGTTAACATTTGCATCATCTACCTTCTCCCCATTTTTGAAAACCAAGACATTTGCCCATCTCCTGTCTTCAGGAAGCACTTCTATTTCTAATCTATGGGAAAAATAGATTACAAATGATATTTTAAGGATCTCTTTAAAAAATTGTTTTCATATTCTCAGATATGATTTGTCCCAACCTGAAGACTTGCATTCTTTTAGCTTACATCCTTGGAATGGGAGTGATGGTGGTAGGGGGAGAGAACAGTTTCCCTGAAGAATGGGGGTACTGTTTTTAGAAGGAGTGAGGGATGCTGGGCAAACAAAAGAGATTCCACTGCAGCAGTGAACCTTCAAATTCAAATATACTTCAGCAAGCCTTGGTTCTCTCTAGCTGGTCTTTCTTGCATTAGTGTTACAGCTCTGTGCTGTTCTTGTGGTTTGAGTCTTTGATTGCTACCTCCCTCTTCCCAGGTTTTTATGTGTCCTTTACATTCTGAGCTCCTTAAAGAGACTTAGCCTCTCTCACCAGCACATTTAGTCTCTTGGATTACTTCCTCCACTATTATTAATAAGAGGCTCTAGTCCCTTCATACAGACAACAGTCCCTTCTGCTTATTTGTAATTGACATTTCCTGGAAGTTGACGCATTTATTCGGTTTTATTGCTTTTAGTAGGCCCTGATCCCATTTTCGCAGTTTCTGTTACTAACATGGTTGAAAAAAAATTAGCCAAAGACCAGAGAAGATAAAGCCGTCGAGGGCTTCTGAGGTTAATAGGCTAGAAAATAAATTATTCCATTATCAGGATGGAAACTGAATCCTCACATTAACCTTCCTAATTGCTGGCTTACCTTGTTTTCATACTTTCTAAGTGAACAGGAACAAAGCCACTTGCTGCTGTTCTCATTAACACTAATGATCAATAAGTAGAAAAAATTTTTTTTGCTGATTCTTATATTTTGTTCAACATTATGTAGGCTTAATTTAGAGCTTATTAGGGCATTGCCAGTTTTGCTCATTATCTCCTCTATAAGATGAATATGTTTCTTAGGCAAGTAGTTAACATGAAGCAACAATGACTGACTCAGTTTTTGTCATTAAGCAAGGCTTTCAGTTATGTTTACTGCTGGGGGTGGGGAGGGAAGAAGCAAGCATGAGCATTTAATATTGACTTATTTTAGATACTCCCAAGAAAAGGACAAGACGTACTTTACAACAATTTTGGCACTGAATGTCAATGACCAGAGCTGACTTGGTGTACAAGGGAAGTGTTTGCCTTGCATCCTCCCCTAAACTCTTCTGAGGTTCTTTCCAGCCATTAAAATAGTGCTCTGAAATGAAATTCCGATGCCTGCTACAACATGGATGATGAACCTTGAAAGCACTATGCTAAGTGAAGGAAGCCATATACAAAGGACCACCTATGATATGCTTCCATTTATACAGAATGGCCAGAATAGGTAAATCTATAGACAGAAAGCAGATCAGTAGGGGAATTCCCTGGTGGTCCAGTGGTTAGGACTCGGCGCTTTCCCTGCCGTGGCCCAGGTTCAGTCCCTGGTCTGGGAACTAAGATCCCTCAAGCTTTACCCTGCGGCCAAAGAAAACCCCCCAAAAAACAAAAAACCAAACAAAAAAGAAAGCGTATCAGTGGCTGCCAGGGGCTGGGGGATGGGGGGAGTGTTCGGGAGATTGGAAGTGATGACTAAGGTGTGTGGGGTTTCTTTTAGGAGTGAGGAAAATGTTCTGAAATTGACTGTGGTGATGGTTGCAAACTCTGTGAATACACTAAAAGCCATTGAACTATAAATGGGTGAACTGTGTGGCATGTGAATTACATCTCAATAAACCTTTTTTTTTTTTTAAATCACACCCTACTCCTCCTGCTGCCATTATATACCACTCCCTCTTTCTTTGGAGTCTTTAGCAACTGAGTCACTGTCACCTTTTCCATCAGGTCCTGCTACCATCCCAAATGACTCTGACATCCACATAGATGACCTACTACTCAACACCCAAGCAAGTCCCTTCCTGGGTCTTCTCTGCTCCAGTGACCTTCCCCTCCTTTCTACTAGGCCATCACTCCGCCCTTATTTGTTGCATTCCCCACCCAACCTCCCACTTCCCCACCTCTGAAACAATGTCACAGGTCCCTCTCAGAACACGACTCCCAACACTTCCAGCTGGCTCTAATTCTAATCTGGCCCTGGTGGGCGTAGGGTTCTCCTCTTCCTCGACCTCATCACTTTGCCTCCTTCTGCTCCATCATACCAGCATCCACCACCTCCCTCCTGCCCTGAAACTCCCCGCTTTCACCACCACAGCTCTCCTTGTCTGGCTTGAATTCCACTACTTTGGTGTCTCATCCTTCTATCTCAGCCGTCTGGCAAATCTCAACCCTCCACCAATGCACCTAATTCCAGAACGACCCAGCCACATTTCTAGTCTCCACTGTACACTCAGTGCCCTCAGTGATCCGTTCATATTGCGCCAGAAGCCTCTCTCCAGTTCTCCAAGGTTTCTAGGAGAAACCTGCTTCATGTTTCTCAACCCATCTCCACCTCCCTCTTCATGCCCAGCAGATAATCTTCCCTCTGCCTCTATGTCAGAGAGGAAGAAGCTGCTTCCCTAGCACCAAACTATGTGCTTGCCTACATCCTTTCTTCCTCCCCCACCATTCACTGGTCTGAGCAAAATGGAAGAAATGCCCCTTTTCTTATTTAGCCTCTAGTGTGTCTGGCTTACATCACCTCCTCACTACTCAGTGTCCTTGTAGGACTGAGTATTTAACTCCTTTCCCCCATATCTTCAACCTCTTCCTCTCTATTGGCTCCTAGCTTGTCTCTCCCTCCTTAAGCAACAGCAGCACCTCCAACTTGATGCCACACCCCCCTCTCCAGCTCTCTCTCTTTCCGCCTCTTTAAATACAAACCTCGGGACTCCCCTGGTGGCAGAGTGGTTAAGAATCCACCTGCCAATGCAGGGGACACGGGTTCGAGCCCTGGTCTGGGAAGATCCCACGGGCGGCGGAGCAACTAAGCCCGTGCGCCACAACTACTGAGCCTGCGCTCTAGAGCCCGTGAGCCACAACTACTGAGCTCGCAAGCCACAAATACTGAAGCCCGCGCGCCTAGAGCCCATGCTCCGCAGCAAGAGAAGCCACCGCAATGAGAAGCCCGCGCACCGCGACAAAGAGTAGCCCCCGCTCGCTGCAACGAGAGAAAGCCCACATGCAGCAACAAAGACCCAATGCAGCCAAAAATAAATAAATAAATAAATAAGTAAATTTAGTAAAAATATATAAATACATTCCAACCTGCTGCAGTGTTCCTCCCAGAAAACAAAAAACTACATTCCATAGCCAGGCTTCTGGTTGTGATGTAGATTCCAACAATCAGGTGTACCTATGCGAGATTTGGAAGGGAGAAGTGATAGATCATGAAGAGGGGGCCTCACCTCTCCTATTTCTGCTGATGAGCATGGTTATGGAAGCATCTGGCTTTCAGTGGCAGTTGTAGAGGGAGTCCAATGTCCAGTCTCTAGCCACATGAGTGAAAAGAAGGAGCACCCATGGCATCCACTTTGCTGGCAGCAGATTCCTGATTTCTTGATCACAGCAGAGGATGTATAGGCTTGAAGCCAGCAGTTATGAAGACAGCTTCTTAGCATTCCAGCTCACTGATCATGGCAGACACAGTGGCTCCCTGGCAGTCAAGTTCTGCAGTGTTATTCTGGAAGGTTTTCCTGGAAACTCAGCCTAGATTTTGCTCTTCCAATCATATTTAGACTGCTTTTGTTCATATTAGTTAGAACGGTTTATTTTATCTTCAACTAAACTCGGACTACAGTATATCCTGCAGTTAACCACATTTCACCCTGAGTGATTTTTCTGAAACTCTAAAACTCAAATCCAATAATGGCGCTGCCTTTGCTTAAAATCCTTCAGTGTCTCCCAATATCTTTATATAAAGCCCAAATGTTTTAATCTTGTTAAAAGGTCCTGTATAACCTGGTCCTCTTATTCTCTGCAGACTTATCTTTACCCAGGTACTCTCTGACCACAATGACCTTCTATTCAGGTCCTTAAGAGAGTCACACACCCATCTCTTTATCTTTGTACATGTTACTCTCCCTGTGCGGAACACTCTTGCCCAACTCACTTGTTTTGTTTTGTTTTGTTTTTCAATTTTGGCCTAAAGTCTGTGTCCTCCAGGAACCCTTCTCAGATTCTACCACCTATCACGATCACCGAAACTCTGGATTAGGCCCTCTCCTATATGGTCCCTTAGCACCCTGGCCTTCCCCCTTTTGAAACACTTACGTTACTGTATTGGGACTGCCAGTTGTAAACTGTGCCCTCCTGCCCTAATACCATATGCACCTGGCAGAAGGTTCCATGTCTAAGTTGTTCTCTATGTTATCCCCAGTACCCAATGAGTACCTGGCTCAGACATAGGCATACAAATTGAAGTAATAAAGAAACTGAAACATTCTAAGCAGAGGGTCTAATCTCTATTGGATTTATGTTTCAGAAAAAACACTCAGGTGGCCACATGCAGAAGGAATTGTAGTAATGGGATCAGATGGAGGGGAGGGGCTGAGACGGAAAGTCCAGTTTGTTGGTCTGACCTAGGGCAACATTAGTGGGGATGGAAAGGAGGAGATTACTTCGTATGCTATGGTAGGGGGAGGGGAGCAGAAAATCTGCTAACACTCAAGAAGCAATGAGACAGGGGCTTATTAATTTTTCTTTTGGCGTCAAAGTAATTAACATTTCAAAGTAACATTTTCTGAGCGTCTACTCTATGCCAAGTATTGGATTAGATTCTGTGATAGAAAGATTAGTAAAATACTATCCCAATCCTGGAGATCACAAGGGTTTCAGTCCACTAGTGGAGACACAAATACTTTAGTACCAGGCTGAGAGATAAGAGAAAGAAATGAAGAATTTATGTTTTGAGGGGCTGTGGGTGTGTGGTTTTTCAGTTTATTTGTTTGTTTTTGTCTAAAGATAATGGGCTAGTAGTTTATGGGCAACAGACAGTGGACTATGGTGGGAAAACACTGGCTGGAGACAGAACACAGGGCTCTTAGTTCCTCATCTACCACTAATGAAGTAGTATGATATTGAGCAATTTGTTTACTTCTCTGGGGCTTAATTTCCTTATTTGTAAAATGAAGTTTTTGAGTGAAATCACTTTTAAACATCTATTATTTTACGTATTTGTTATATTTAAAAGGTGTGCATTATTTCTAAAAGTTTTTCAAATCATTCAATTAAAATGTCTGTGTATTCTAAATAGTGCTTTAGGATAAATGTTTTAACTTTGTCCTATATTATTTAGAAGACAAGGATATAATCTGATCATAAATCAACTGTCATCTTTGGTTTCTTGGTTCTAAGAAACTGACAACATCATGCACTTTTGACAATTAGGGATAGTTAGCCAGAATATGCTCCCCCCGTTACCCCCATTTCCTTGGCTCTTTCATCCACATGATTTTTAAAATTTTGCATTATCTACTGCCTGGTACAAATGCTATGTTTTGCCACAGGAATGTAAAGCTAATGAAAAATCTCAAATCAGTCTTTCCTGCCCCTTTGATAGATGAGTAGTTTTAAATTCTGGACTCAGACCGTATGAGGATTCTCTTTAAATTTCAACAGAAAGGAGACACATGGAGGAGCACAAAAAGCAGGTTTAGAATCGAGACAAAGAGCTAGCCACTTGAAAATGCACTGCTCTACCCATCACTATGGCTCCTTCTCTTCGTAAGGAAGTGTGTAACAGCTTGCAAGGATGGCCAGTAATACTAGCAGTTTTAACAGATGAACCCGGAAAAATGACTGGCTTAATACAAAGTTATTTCTCATTCACTTAAAGTAAAATTGGTGGTAGGAATGATGATGGTGGTAGTGGTATGTGCGTCTGCTCCACGCAGTCATTCAGGAACCCAGGCTGACAGACTCAGCCATCCTCAAAACCCTACTTCCAAGGACACCTCGAAGTGTCAACATCCAGAGAGCAAAAGCAGTGTTGAGGAGGGAGGGAGGGAAGAGGCTTTCCTGTGGAGGGTTTTCTGGGCCCAGACTGACAGCACTTCCATCCACACTTCATAGCCTGATCTCAGCTCCATGGGCACACCTAACTGCACGGGTGGCTGAGGAACAGGGTCTAGCCGCATGTCATGGAAGAGAAAGGGCAGATTTTGATTACTACGTAGTCGTTTCTGCTTTATCCAGGGATATGGATTCTGTCTACCTGGTCCCTCTCAACTCTCTCCTTTCCACCTCATGTCTATAATCGCTAACAAAGTATTCAGAGGTGATTCCTACTTGGCATAAGTAGTTGGAAAAATTTTTAGAGTAGTGATATTCATCACGTAAGCATCTGACTTTTATGGTGCAAACTTCAAGTTTCTCTAAGTACTCTAATCTCTAACTTAGACTACTACAGTACATTAGTTTGTACAGGGCACACCATGATCAGAAGCCACTATGGGTTGTGCATATAGACTGAACTTCAGGTTCATATAACTGAGACTATTACTCTCCCAATGGTATCAGACTTAATGAGGTCAGCAATAAAAAAATTCAGATCTCAAGTTTCCTCTAGATCATTTGTCTGGGAAAGTTATATATCACAATTACTGGCTTTGAGAACTTTCCTGTTATATGTCATAGCTTTTTTTTGGTATAGAGCAGTGGTTCTCAAAGTGTGGTCTCAAGACCAGCAACATCAGCACCACCTGGGAACTTCTTAGAAATACAACTCTCACCACAAAACTCCTAGAAGAAAACATAGGCAAAACATTCTCTGACATAAACCATAGCAATGTTTTTTTAGGTCAGTCTCCCGATGGAAAAGAAATAAGAGCAAAAATAAACAAATGGGGCCTAATTAAACTTAGAAGCTTTTGCACAGTAAAGGAAACCATCAACAAAATGAAAAGAAAACCTATGGAAATGGAGAAAATATTTGCAAAAGATGTGACAAACAAGAGATTAATTTCCAAAATATACAAACAGCTCATATAGCTCAATATCAAAAAAAACAAACAACCCAATAAAAAAATGGGCAGAAGACGTAAATAAACATTTCTCCAAAGAAGCCATACAGATGGACAACAGGCACATGAAAAGATGCTCAACATCGCTAATTATTAGAGAAATGCAAATCAAAACTACAATGAGCTACCACCTCACACTGGTCAGAATGGCCATCATTAAAAAGTCTACAAATGACAAATGCTGGAGAAGGTGTGCAGAAAAGGGAACCCTCTTACACTGTTAGTGGGAATGTAAGTTGGTGCAGCCACTATGGAGAACAGTATGGAGGTTCCTTAAAAAACTAAAAATAGAGCTACCATATGATCAGCAATCCCACTCCTGGGCATATATCCAGAAAAGACAAAAACTCTAATTTGAAAAGATACATGCACCCTTATGTTCATAGCAGCACTATTAACAATAGCCAAGACACGGAAATAACCTGTGTCCGTTGATAGACAAATGGATAAAGAAGATGTGGTGTATATGTATATAAATACACATACACATACACACACATACACACACACACACACACACACACACACACACTAGAATATTACTCAGCCATAAGAAAGAATGAAATAATGCCATTTGCAGCAACATGGATGGACCTAGAGATTATCATGCTAAGTGAAGTAAGTCGGACAGAGAAACACAAATATCATATATCATATATATGTGGAATCTAGAAAAATGATACAAATGAACTTATTTACAAAACAGAAACAGGCTCACAGGTATAGAAAACAAACTATGGTTACCAAAGGGGAAAAGTGGGGGAAGGGATAAATTAGGAACTCGGGATTAACAGATAGGCACTACTATGTATAAAACAGATAAACAATACCTACAATGAAAAAGAATCTGAAAAAGAATGTATATATTCTGAATCACTTTGTTGTATACCAGAAACTAACACAACATTGTAAAACAACTATATCTCAATTAAAAAAAAGAAGAAAAAAGAAATGCAATTATCAGGCCTCATGTCAGACGTGCTAAATCAGAAACTCTGGTGGTGGGGCCCAGCCATCTTGTGTTTTCACAAGTCCCCTAAAGAATATCCTAGAACCACTAGTCTAGTTGAGTTAGATTACTGCTGAAACATCTCATTTTAAGGACCAGGTCAAAAGATAATTATTTGAAACTGTTTTGTTGAAAACATAGCAAATCTCTCTGTAATACTGCTGTGAATTAAGAGTATTGTGGAAAACTGACAGAATGAAAAGACTGCTAAGAGCCCTGGGAGGTCATTAGGGCGAATAGTTTCCAAAGGGGTCAGTCACAGACATCTAAGGTTCTATGAAGCATCTCTAGGGGTTTCCTAAAAGAAAATGTATTCATATGTTTGGTGACTGCTCCCCTGACCATCCAGAGTTTGTTGCCAAAAGACATGGAATTTTGTGTCAGGAGAAATAGTTTTGGAGCTTTAGGACAGAGTCAACATCTTACTCATCTTTGTATCACCATTATCTACCACAGTGCCCAGCAGAGAGCAAACACATAATAAACATTTATGTTAATAAATGAATGAATTGGGACTTCCCTGGTGGCGCAGTGGTTAAGAATCCGCCTGCCAATGCAGGGGACACGGATTTGAGTCCTGGTCCAGGAAGATCCCACATGCCGCAGAGCAACTAAGCCCGTGCGCCACAACTACTGAGCCTGCGCTCTAGACCCTGAGGCCACAACTACTGAAGCCCATGTGCCCAGAGCCCGTGCTCCACAATGAGAGAAGCCACCGCAATGAGAAGCCCACACACCACAACAAAGAGGAGCCCCCACTCGCCCCCGCTCGCCCCAACTAGAGAAAGCCCACGCGCAGCAACGAAGACCCAAAACAGCCAAAAAAAAGTGAATGAATGAATGGATGGAATAGTCATCTCATGGATCCCGGTTTTAAATAACTTCCACTAATATTCCAGAATCACTTTGAAAAAAAATCCCGTTTGGATAGTTTATTCTAGTTACTTTGATGAATACTGACTGCCTCATGTATGTGGCCAGTCTTTTCAGCAGTTAAGGATTTTACCTATCAAACATTAAGAATGCCTCCAACTCCAACCCCTCCGAGAGAAAAACAAACATATGAAGATAAGTGCTTGTTCCATTTCTTGAAATGTCTATAAAATATCTCCATTGCTGCATGTTAACCTTTTCAGTGACTAACTCAGGGTTTCTCAACCTCGGCACTATTGACATTTTGGGCTGGATAATTCTCTGTCATGGAAGCTATTCTGTACATTGCAGCCCCATCACCAACTCTTCCCCCACCCCCGCCCCCCTGCCCCACTGTGACAACCCAAATGTCTCCAGACACTGCCAAGTGTTCCCTGGTGGGGGATAAAATTGCCCAGCTTGAGAATCAATGCTTTAACCCAATATTAAAAGGAGAAGAGTCATTCTCCTGCATTTTATTCAAAGCTATGGAAACAGGCGTCAAGAAAGAACGTATGTTCCACATTTCCCTTTAGCTCATTGTTGAGGACTTCAGCAGTGACAGCTCTATCTATTTGAAATGATTTGGTTCACAAATCCTCATTATTTTAGGCCAGTTTTCTCCTTGGAACAACTTTATCTTAGAAGATGCAAATTCACAAACTCTGAGCATCTTTTTACACTTACTGTGATCTTCTACAATGATTCAGCACTGAATTTCATTACAAAACATTTTTATTTAATAAATTTTATATAATATATAGACTGGCTAAAGGAACACTGTACAAATCCTTAATACAGTGTTAGCACTAACAGAAGAATTTTTATCTACTTCATTACAATATTTTTAAAAATTATCTAAGTAAAACCTACAGTAAAATAAAATGTAATAATAACCTTTATTACATCCTACCTCAAGATTCTGTCTCTGGAAAGAAAGTCTTCATTGCATCTGGAATTTACTTCTTGGTATTGAAAGAATATGCTAATAATTCTATTTCTTGATTCACGTTGGATCGTATCTATTTTCTTCCTGTTACCGCATGAGGATTTAGCATTATTTCAACATCCCCTCACGTCTGTCCTCCATATTCTCAAGATAAATATACTACAATTTTTTCTTAAATCGTCAGTGTTTAATCATGAGCCAATAGTGTACCCTGACATCCTCGTTGACATCCTCACGCTACTGTCCCCTCCCTTATTGTCCATGTGGGTCTATACTTTAAACATTCCTCTTCTTTTTTTTCATTTAATGGCATTTTGAGAGGGAGAGGAGATAAAAGCATATAGCCATCACACATTTAACAGGAAACTAAAATTATTTTTGAAAACTTATAAAAGACTACATATAAAGTCTCAAAATTTTACTGTTAAAAGGTAGAATCTCTACTTTACCCTCACCTCTTGCATTTAGCACAAATAAAAGCTAGGCACTTTTTTTGTTGTTGTTTAAGAAACAAGTGATGTTAAATAGACTTACTCTGATCATTTTGTAATATATATATAAATATCGAACCATTATGTTGTACACCTGAAACTAGTGTTATATGTCAATTATATCTCTATAAAAACATAAATAAAAGCAAAGGCAGGTTACCAGAAAGACTTCAATTCTTCCCCTTCTGTACACTTGGGACACAGTTACCATTCCTATTTCATGATAAATCTGTTCTTCTCTCTTCTGACCTTGCCGAATTTTCCTTTATCTACCTGGGACATTGAAACCTGGGAAACATCTGGCAGCCGTGCACCATGAAACTACGTGTTCTTGTTCCATGAGAAACGGTACTGTAATAAATGTTTCCTGTATCAAAAAAAAAAAAGTATAAAATCTGATTTTTAGTTTTTCATAAAAAATAATTTTTGTACCATCAATCAATAACAACCAAGAAATCAGGACCACCCAGATAACAAAAGCAAAGGACTAAAAAAAGAGACCCTATTAACATGACAGATGAAGAAGATACCAGGTGAGAAGAATCAGCTATATAACAAAGCCCACAATTTGGAAATTGTGGGAATCAAAGTCAAACAGTTAATTACCAACAAAGACAATAACAGTGCTTCTTTTGTCTTTCACGGTGAACGCACAATAAGCTCTTAATACTAAGACTGGGAAATAAACCATCTATAATCTACTGAAAAAGACCATCTGCTTCTATAAATTTTGTTCTTATACACTTGCCAAAAGAAGAGAACATATTAACAAAATAATGGGCCCTGCACTGTTAATTGCTAGGTTGTTTGCAGTTGTGCTGTTGCTATTAGAATTTAATAAGCCATTCCTTCTGCTAAATTAATAAGCAGCCAAGATTATGTAATAGCTGCTTTCAGCTGCTAATTATTTTTCCCATAATTCCCTACCCTCCCTCCCCCCAACCTCCACCTTTTCTTGGCTAGGAATACCAGAGACTGCCAATATGTCATCAGCAAGTCTCCCGTCCTCGTTTTCAGAACCACAGACCAACATCAGGAGCATAACCAATGAGCTTAAACTTGGAGGTAGTTATCTCAGGAACCTTGAGGACATGAGTTTTGTACAGAAAAAGAGAAAAGCAGCATTTGGATTCAGAGGGCGAGTTTTCATTACATCGTATTAGATATATCTTTGACTGGCTAATGGCATCTGTTTTGTGTAGTAAGGGAGAAATGGGGCATTAACATGTGCCTCTGGGGCAGGATTGGTCCCGTTGCTGAAATTTGGGCAGGGGGCCTAAAGACCTACAGAAAGCCAGCTCTGTGCTTTGTGTCGACCACTTCTTTAATACTACAGTATATACGTTTAGCATACACGTTGGTAGGAAATTTTCCAAGCAGCATAGCAGCGTTTAAAAGGGAAGGTATTCCAGAAAAAAAAAAAAAAAGGAAGGTATTGTATATTTTTATTTTGCCAAAGAAGGGCATTAAAAAAATGCCCCCAAATTCCTATTATATACTATCTTAGTTTTATAGACATTTTAACACACACAAAAAGAACCCAATCTCTAATAAAGGATTCCTTTAGATTGATTAAATTTAGCTTCCTGTAAAACTTAGCATCTCTTTTTCCCTTTGGGCCGTTAAAAAATTCGGGCGACTATGTTTGGGAACCTCTGCAAAAAGGGCATAGCTTAACAAAAGCAATTTTCTAGCTTTCTTTGTAAGAACCGAGGTGACTGGGGTAATGAATAGCAGTCGACATGAGAAACCCGTGGCTGTTCAAGCAAGGTCACTTAATCCCGTGGGGCTCCCCTTTCCTCATCTGTAAAAGATGAGTCGGACTGGATGATTCATCCATTCTTTCATTCAAAAAAATATGTACATCCATTATGTGCCAGACACAATGCTCAGCACTATGGTTCTAAACAAATCTACAATTTTATAATCCTTATCAGTCAGCTCACATTTACTAGTGGTGTTATATACTAGGCAGTGAACTAGGTTCGGATACAAAATGAAGAAAATTCAAGATGTGCTAATGGGCATATGGATGAAAGAGGGATTCCTTCTTACAGGGTTTGAGGGTGAGGCTTCATAGGAGCTGTGACATTTGAGAGCAAGGGCAAGCCAGGCAGAGCAAGTCGTCGACAAGACTAACTGGAACCCAGGCGGATGTGGGGGAGGAGAGGGGAGACTCCGTGTGAAAGAAGCGGGATCTTGAAATGAGGTGCTGTCTAGGCTTTTCAGCTGAGAACGGACAGTAACTCCTCAGGTCCGCAGCACTGAGGACGTACGAGGCAAGCCCCGGGAAGAGACACTTGCACAGCTTGGGGCGAAAAGGTGTCTAGGGCTGTAGCAGTGCGATGGGAAGCAGGGGTCGGATTCCGGACGGTTTTGAGGCAAAGTAATTGTAAAGAGCACTCTAAACGCGTGCACGAGCTCCAAGAAAGAGCTGACTTATTTTCCTCAGAGTTGCAGCACCCCCTCTCTCCCCTCACCAACATCACCAGGCATTACACCGCCCCGTCCCACCCTCTTGGGGCACGGAAAGTTATCCGAGCTCGAATGTGGTTCTTGGCAGTCCAGATCTTCCCTGCCCCGCATAGCAGGGTCAACAAAGGGCACCGCGAAACACTACCTTCTCACCACAAAACAGCCGAGACAGCTGCGCGCGCGTCCCGGTGGCACACTCAAGAGTGCGCAGGCGCGCCGGCGCCGGCAGCGGCCGCTTCCGGGTCACGTGGCCTGGCTTCCGGTTCGGACCACCCCCCCCCCCTCCCCCCCCCCCTTGGTAAAGACGCGGCCAATCGGCTTCCTCGGACTGGGCGGTCACCTGAGCTGTCTCCGGTGCCGTTGGCAACAGCCGAGCTGCGTCCCGCGCACCGCCCAGCCCGCCCCTCTGCTCGCCGCAGCCCTGGCTCCTCCCTCGTCCGGCCCCCGGGGCGGGGTCTGTCGGCTCGCCCTCCCCTAGCCGCTTAAGCCTTCACTCCGCGAACCGGGTCCTCTCCCCACAGCAACACGGCTTCTCTTCCTCAGCTCAGCGACAGGGGCTTCCCCTCAGCCGCCGCCGCTGCCGGCCGAGCCCCGCCGCGCCTGCGGCCCGCGGCCGCCGTAAGTCCCGGGAGGCGATCGGGGGCGCTGGGGACGGGGAGCGGGGAGGGAGGGTCGGGCGAGCCCCCCGCTGCCCCACGAGCGCCCCGACGACCCCACCCTGCGTCCGCCCGCCCGGCCCGCCACTGGGGCACCGCGCCTCGAAACTCACTTCTCTTCGCGTCCGCGCCCCTCTCCACTCGGCGCCGCGCCCCAGGATGCGGGGGCCAGTCTCGGACGCTGCGGCGGCCCCGCGGCACCTGTGGTTCGGAAATCGCCTCAAGTTTTGCGGGGCATTTGCGGGCGGGGTCGGCGGCCGGGGGCGACGGCGACCAAGGACCCTTGGCGCCCCCTGCGCGGCGGCGGTTGCCATTGTCTGCCCCGCTCCTTGCCTGTCACCTCGCCCGGGCTCGATCGGTCAGTGATGGAGTGCGGCCCCCCGTGGGGCGGCGGGCAGGCATCGGAGACGGCCGGACCGAGGAACGCTGGCCCCGAGCCCGTTCCGCGGCCGAGCCCATTGTTTTTAATACCAATCTCCAGGAATTGAGGTGCTCTGTGATTTGTGGCAAAATCAGAGCGTTGGTTTTTAACTAGAGGAAAGGAATACTTGTGCCTTGCGACCGGGCACCGTCCCATGTTAACATATAATTTATTTTCAAGAGAGTGAATTATCTATTCGTCATAAAAAGTGGTGGTGGGGGAGATGGGGGAGCCTGCTATAGCCTCCCTTGAGTCCTTGAGTTCCGAAAGCAAACCCCCAGCCCTCCTGGTCATCGAGATCCTGGAATACGGGTCTGTTCTTTTCCAAGTTCTGCTAACGGGTTTGCATGAAACGTTGTCCAGTTGATGCTTTACTTGCTGTCCCCTTCTAATGCCACTATCTTAACAGGACTTCTATGTGAGGCACTTTGACATCAATAAACAAATATTGTTCGTTTACTTCGTGCCAGGCATCCTTTTTAAGTGAGGTGTTTTCAGCCAATTTTAACTTTAATAAAGTTAAATTGTTGCATCGTAAATTTCTAAATATCTTGATGCCCGTTTGGATTATTACAAAAAGCGGCAATGATTTCTTAGCGAAATTTAGGGCCCATTTTATTCAAATTGATTGTATAAATTCCCCCACCCCATGTTCATGGTGTGGTGAATATTAAGAGTCAGGCTGAATCTTACTTGCAGTAACTAGTACTGGAACATACAATAGTTAAAAGAAAAAATATATATGTATCTGAATTCTACCTTTAAATTACCTTTGTAGAAACAGTGCTTATCTGTTTGCAGTTGAGAAGACCAGTTGAATTATACAAGAAGGTTTCCTTAAAAACTAAACATGTAGACTAATCATCATTTGCAGATTCCAAATAAATATATACAAAACAGTTTGTGTAAAATACACTAGAATTCAGCATCCACTCCATCTGTAGATGCTGTGTTTTTTATCGTTTTAAATGAAGTATTTCATGTAATGTGTGTAGCTCTTAGTTTGGCTTTTTAAAGGTTTTATTGTCTTAGGTAAAATTATATTAACTCACTTTATTGTGTGTATATTTATGGTGGGATTTTTAAAATGAGATAAGATACTTAAATCAGGCTTTTATTAAGAAAAATGCATTTATGGGATTTTTTTGGTTTATATTTTAGATTTTTTGTTTTGCTTAAAATATGTAAGCATAAACTGAAGAGAGCATTCTAAGTTATAGCAGTCTGTCTACAAGTAATTCGGTCTGGAACCAGGACGGCTTGTTCTGTTTAGGGTGAAAAATAGTAGATCTGTTTCTTTCAAATGCATCTAAACCAGTTGATGTCAACAATTCTCTTTTGATGCATATACATGCATTCCTATAGCACAGGTACACAATAGTTTCTTAAATTGCAAGAATTATCTTTTTCATCAGAATTTTCACTTCGCCTGTTTTTGTCCTCCTGTCCCGCCCCCCCAAACTTACGTGGAACCGGGTGGGGTGGGAGGATTTGCATCTGGTGGGAAGATCTTTCTATAAGAATTTCCTGCTATTTTAACTGGCATAGAAATATTGATGGCTACTCATCATTTGTTAGCTAAACGCCCTGTCCCCCAAAGCTTCTCTGTGCAGCATGTCATCTTAACCTTAACTTTATTGAATCAAAGTATTGTCTGTAATCTTGGTTCTGTTTATCTTAACAGATGCAGTTTATGTTGCTTTTTAGTCGTCAGGGAAAGCTTCGACTGCAGAAATGGTACGTCCCATTATCAGACAAAGAGAAGAAAAAGATCACAAGAGAACTTGTTCAAACCGTTTTAGCACGGAAACCTAAAATGTGCAGCTTTCTTGAGTGGCGAGATCTGAAGATTGTTTACAAAAGGTATATTTTGATTTATCAGGAAGGTGAAATAGAATCAAATGTCAGATCATTTATAATGTGGAAACTGCAGACTTTTGAGGGATGACATTTATAAATAATGATTAATAAAGGTATAGATGAAATAGTCTTAAGGTAAAGCTTTGTATTTTTAAGATAACTGCTGTTTTGATTTATTACCCAGGCTAAAATGTTAAAATTATGGAAATCTTTTTACACGAAATTATGTGACTGAAGGCATGAATGATACTTCATGCTTAATCATCTTTTTAGGAAATTTGAAAGAATTCATTTCTTTGCAGGGGAAAATAAGATCAGTATTTTAAATTGTGTGAGTAATTCTCTGAATTTAGATAAGCATTTACCCTCCACCACCACCTTCTCCCCACAAATCTGTAAAGTAATGACTGACATTTGACATGCCTTTTAATCTGACTTTTAGGATCTCTTACTCACTTATAAACACCTTGGATACATAGACCATTTTAGTTACAGATGTAAAAACTGGATATATACAGGATTTGTTCTTTAGGGCTTATTAATTTGAAGTACACTTGTTGCTGTGGTGGAGGTGTGATTATATCTGGTAGATAGATAATTTTGCCAAGAACAGACTTTTAAAATTTTGATGTTGCAAAATGACTCATAGGTTGGCCTTGAACACTAAGCTTTTTAAAAAATGCTATACATCTTTATTAATATCTGAAACTTTTTATACCTTAAAATAAACTTCTCAAGATTGTTCTCATAAGGTTAAAAGAAATATAATTACTTTGTTTCTTCCCCATTTCTGTTCCCTTACAAATAATTTAGTGAATTTAAGATAAGAACATTCATGCATATAAAAATTCTTTCCTGAGGGGGATGTGCAGGGAACTGACTGTATGGGCTTCGAGGAGGGTCAAAGAGAAGCCTGGGTTTTCTCTCAGTTTTCCTTTATTCCACTACAATATGAGTGGGGTTTGTAGGGGAGATGGTAGAGAAAGTCATGAAGGTTATAGGACATCTAGAACTTTAAAAATACCATAGACTTCTCTTTAGAATAGAATGAATATTAGTCATCTTTGGGTGATTTTGTATCCAGTGTTTGGTTTAGTATTTGTTGAGAAAAATCATAGCATTTTAGAGCTGGGAGATGTTTTAGAGTAATCTAGTCAAGTGATTTTTTTTTTTTAAAAAGCTTTTTGCCCCAAGGATAGAACTTTAAATGAAACAAGTGGAAGTGGAGGTGCTCGTGTGAAATCAGGACTGTGTCTCAACTCATTTGGCTTCCACCCTCTCTGTAGATGGTTCCTGAGTTTGAAAACCACTACTGTTGATCAAACTTCAGCTTTATAAAAAATGAGAATTTGGGAGAAGTGACTTGTCCAAGGTCAGTTGCTAGTGACTGCCATAGTGGCCAGAACTCAAATCTTAAGCCTGGAGGCAAAGGTTTTAAACTGGGATGAATAGAAAATTTGCATTTCTTTAAAGATCCTGTAGTTGGAGAATGGGTGGGGGGAGGGCTGAGACTGGCACCTGAGGGATCTGTTAGGAGACTGCCTCATCCGGCAGTCCTGAAGGAAGACCTCTGCTGTGGGCTCAGCAGGTGGAAGAGCTGTTCCGAGGTAAGTTTGGTAAGACTTGGTCACCGCTAGAAGCAGGGAGGGCAGTGAAAGAAGAGGAGGAGTGGTGTTATTCCATATTTCTGATTCAGTTGATGGGGTAAATGGTGAAGTAGAAGGTTGGCTTTGAGGGGCCTGTGTGACTTCCATTTGGAGATGCCTAGTTTTCTCAGGGTGGGCATAGGCATGGAAGTCTGGGGGAAAATTAGGCATAAAGCGTTAGATCACCAGCATTCAAACAGCAGGCAAAGGATAAGTATAAGGTCAGTCACATTGGGGAAGGGGAGAGAGTTTCAAAAATAAGGCCACCAGTGCCAAAGGTCGCATAAAGGTCAACTAAAGTGAAGAATATTAGATTTTACAGTGAGCATTTCACAAAATGCCCTTCATCAGAACATTTTCAGTGGAATAGTAGAGACAGAACTCTCGAAGAAATGGGGCAAAGTGTGAAGAGGTGGAGACAATAAAACAGCAGGTGTAGAGTATTTGGGGGAGCTTTGCTATGAAGGACAGAAGAGGTGATAACCACCTGTAGACAGGATTGGGGGACAGGGTTAAAAAATGGCATAAGAGACTTAAGCTTATTTCTAGATAGGGGAAGGAGTCCCCCGTGTGGAGGAGGAAAATACAAGCAAGGCAATCAGTCCCAGGAATCAAGATTCCTGTAGCTGAAGGAGATGGCCTGTCAAAAGAAAAGAAGGCACTATTTGGTGCTCTGTGCACAGCATTCAGCCCATCCATGTTGGGCCACCGCTTTTTCCGTTAAAGGCTGTAAAGGGTAATCTCACCTGACTCTGATATTTACATCAAGCGCCTATAAATAAAGGTGCACTAAAAAAAACCCCAGCTTTACTGAGATGAAATTCACATATAAAAGTTAGAATTTATAATCAGTTTTCCTCTGCATTTCCCCATTTCATACTGAAAACTCATCTAGAGTACTTAAGGACATATTTTTTTGTAGCTATGAACAGGTGATTTTTTTTTAAGAAGATGTTGGGGGTAGGTGTTTATTAATTTTTACTTTATTTATTTTTGCTGTGTTGGGTCCTCGTTTCTGTGCGAGGGCTTTCTCTAGTTGTGGCGAGCGGGGGCCACTCTTCATCGCGGTGCGCGGGCCTCTCACTATTGCGGCCTCTCGTTGCGGAGCACAGGCTCCAGATGCGCAGGCTCAGTAGTTGTGGCCCACGGGCCCAGCTGCTCCGCGGCATGTGGGATCCTCCCAGACCAGGGCTCGAACCCCCGTCCCCTGCATTAGCAGGCAGACTCCCAACCACTGCGCCACCAGGGAAGCCCCAGGTGATTTTTTTTTCCCTAGACCAGCTGGAAGAGGAGACCTTTTAAGCAAAGGAATTACCACTTAGCTGCTGAGAAATTCTGAACTAGCACTTTCGCTGTTCATACCACCAAGTGATCTTTATGTCTGCCTTCCTCAAGTTGCCTCATCCACATTCTTCATCCCTGAGCCTTTCTTTACAGTTGCCCCTCTTGGGGAGGGAGAGGTGAGAGGAGAGTAAGGTTAATATAGCTGAAAAATTAGACTGAAAGTCTGGGGACTTGAGTTCTTTTCCTTTGGCCATTAGCTAGTTTTGTGACTTTGAACAAGTCATTTTGCCTTTGTTTCCTCATCTCTAAAATAAACGCTCTTGAAGATCCCGTGAACACAGAAGACACTGTATGCGTTTTTTATTCCTATTTTGTGCAGCATGTTATGGATTAAAGTCTTAATATTAATTAAAAAATACACACCTACCAATTACGAGCTTCAGAATTTGTTGAAGAGTACTGTATTGATTTTCTTTACTAACAAAAGAATTTTTAATGACATAGCAGTAGAATATTGAGAACGGTTTGGTTACAGTCACCCACAGTCAGCTGATATTTAGCTGACTGGGGAGAAGTCATGTGTTGTGAATATAAGAATAGGCACCTTCAGATGTTCTCTGAGTGCCAGTAATTAGAGTAAGCCGTAATCTACTCTGCTAAAAATAACCAAACATACCTTTCTTCTTACTAGTCTATTATTAATTTTACTTCAGATTTAGACTTACAAATATATACTAAGAGAACAAAATGAGCTCATTATTGAATTTTTTAAAACCACTTGCTTCTGAAAATAGGGAGTATACCTCAGGTTCTCCTGGTAATCTTTTACTAAATCAAGATAACAATTTTTATTTCTCTCTTCAAAGCATGTAAAATATTGCTTTGAATATGTTTTAATTTTTGCCAGTTGCAGGATTACTTTATTTAGCACAGTTCTGGGCCATAGTTTTTAATATACAACTCAGGCTCTGGAGTCAAATCACTGTTCTGGGAAGATTACTCAATTAAGCCTGAGTCTCCTGTAAATGAAAATAATAACGGTATCTCTCTGGAAACGTTTTTTTGAGGATTAAATGGTAAATTATGCCAAGGCCTTAGGTAACATTTAGTGCCTTACTCAGAGTGAGGACTCAGTAAATGTTACCTGTTATTATGCTTCTGTTTCTTTCTTCCTTAAGCCTTCTGGAAAGAGGTGCCTTCTTATAATCCTGATAACTGGATGCTCACCTACAGTGAAGAATTCATTTAATTTGATATTAAAGTAATATTTCCGAATGACTCGTATAATCTAGGACCTTTGATTAGTGTTTAAATGCTGTTTACTTATAAGTAAAAAGCGGTACTGTGGATAAGGAGCAAGGATGGTGTAAGCATTAGATTGCTTAACAGTAGCATTGAAGAAATCTTGAAATTTAAAAAACAAATTAAATTTACCTGACGTTGCCTATTAGTAAATTCTTTCTAATGGAATTATTTAGCACTCTGTTCATAGCAGCTAGTTATGTCTGGTTTTTATCTACCATTTTTCATGTCAGCCCCTTTAATCTTTAGTTTTCTTAATTCAGAGAATCTTATGTGTCAATTGTATCAGTTTTCCCAAATTTAAGACTGTTTGAGGAGCATGGGTTAGGGAGGATGGAAGGTTGGAATATCCCATTGCCTTTTAAAGCAATAAACAAAACATAGGATAGTGCTGGGAAAGATAGGAAGCGCTTTGTTAGTAAGGTTGGAGGTGGTGCCTGTTATGTCCTTCATGATAATAAATGAACGTGTGTGAATGCCTTCTCTAAGACTGCAGGGGACCCTTTTTTTTTTCCGGTACACGGGCCTCTCACTGTTGTGGCCTCTCCCGTTGCAGAGCACAGGCTCCGGACGCGCACGCTCAGCAGCGTGTCCCCTGCATCGGCAGGCGGACTCTCAACCACTGCGCCACCAGGGAAGCCCCGAACCACCATTTAAAATAACTTAGTGAAGGACTTACCTGGTGGCGCAGTGGTTAAGAATCCGCCTGCCAATGGAGGAGACACGGGTTCGAGCCCTGGTCTGGGAAGATCCCATATGCCACGGAGCAACTAAGCCCGTGTGCCACAACTACAGAGCCTGCACTCTAGAGCCCGTGAGCCACAACTACTGAGCCCGCGTGCTGCAACTACTGAAGCCCGTGCGCCTAGAGCCCGTGCTCCGCAATAAGAGAAGCCACTGCAATGAGAAGCCCGCGCACCGCAACGAAGAGTAGCCCCCTTCCCTTTCACCCCAACTAAAGAAAGCCCACGCACAGCAACAAAGACCCAACACAGCCAAAATAAATTAATAAAGAAATAAATTTATTTTTAAAAATAAATAAAATAACTTAGTGAATGTAGAAATCAGGTAGAATGGACGTGGCAAAAAGTGCATGTGTATGACAAGGGAGTCAGTGTGGTAGAGTGGAAAAGGCCTGGAGTTAAGGTATGAAGATCAGATTTCTTGTCACAGTACAACCACTTGGCAGGCCCTTGTACTCTTGGGCCTCTTTTTTTTCCTTCCGTAATCAAGGATGCTGCTGCTTACTGTTGGAAAAATCAAATAAGAGGAAATGTTTTTAATAATATTGAAATTAATAGTGTTATGAAAATACTCATACTGAAGTTATTCTCATACTGAAGAGCAGGAATTCCTTGAATTTCAAAACTGAGATTGTGTGTGTATGTGTTTGTATGTTATTTTACATTAATGCTATGAGCAGTAATTTCCCATTGTGTTTTCTAAAAATCACTTAAATGCTCCTCTGTGAAAATTACAATGGCAACTGAGACTTGTTTAGAATGTCTTAGGTTTTCATTTTGTTTCTTTTCAAAAGCCTTAAATACATTTAAACCATTTGAAAATACTCTTTTAACCCTCCTCAAAGGACTTGGTTAGGTCATCCTTCCTTATGTATGCCTCAAGGTTGTGTTAATAACTTTTGGCTTCCTTGGATCAAGTATAACCTAGTCCCATGTGCTAGAATCCTAGTTTGGAGAATATGACTTTTCCAACCTTATTATACTTTCTTCAAGGGTAAATAACCCGAGCTTTAATTTAACAGGGTAGAACTTGGAAATTTTGAGGACATGTCTCAGTTTCCCCTGTTCTCTTTTTCTGACTTCTATGATTACTTGGAACTGTTGTTTTTTTCTTGAGGTTTATTCCATAATCCTATAAAACTCCTTTAAAAATAATTCTGTGCTGTTAGAAGTCAAGATAGTAGTTACCTTTGGGGGTGGGAAGCTGTGACCAGGAGAGATTAGAGGGGCTTCAGGGGTTCAGTAATAATTCTGTTTCTTGGTGCAGGTGCTGGTACACAAGTATGTTCACTTCGAAACTCATCAGGCTGTACATTTATGACTTGTGTTCTGCTCTGTGTGTATATTACACTTCAGTAAAATGTTCCAGAACATTGACTTAACGTTGACGGCATCTTCAATAAGTCCTTCAGTTGGAGAGTTTATTTTCTTCCCTGTTTACTTGTGGTTTGAAATAGTCAACAGTGCACTTTGTTTTAAGTAAACTTGAGAACAACCTGGGTCAATTGTGTTTTAGAATATTCTAGAAAGGAGCCTGAATGGAAGAAGAGCAAAATAAGTAACTCTTTCTTTTTTTTTTTTTGCTTGCCTGTACTTTTCAAAATTTCTTTTTGTACATTTATTACTTTTATAGTCTAGGAGAAAAATAATCTACTGTTGTAAAGAGGAAATAAACTGTATAAGCATGACATATTTTACAATAGGATATGAAAATGTATTTTAGAAAACATGATTATAGGGTAAATTTTTTTCTACATCTGTTTTTTGTTACAGATATGCCAGTCTGTATTTTTGCTGTGCTATTGAGGATCAGGACAATGAACTAATTACCCTGGAAATAATTCATCGTTATGTGGAATTACTTGACAAGTATTTTGGCAGTGTGAGTAGTATTTTGTTTTAGGAAATTGAATGCCATAGTGCTTTTTTTTTAACCTTTTCTGTAACAAGTTTATTATTTAATTATCTTGGGGATTCTGACTATTTGATAGTAACTGTGGGAGAGGGAAGGAATGGCTATTTCTTGTCAGTGTGCCTAGTGAGTTAACTGCCAGAATTGCTTGACCCCACAGACCTACTCATTTAACTATGCTGCTGAGAACAAGGTTTAAAATAGTGAAATAGAAAGGGGTCCAACTGCAAAGATTAATATACTGGAAGTGCTTAGTATAGAATTTAGATTTGGTTAGCAGTTACAATCATATTACCCAGAAATATGTATTTCAAAAGATCAGTCTTTATGAGTAAAAAATTATTAAGTTGCCCATGTTAGGAGCTTGCAGAGTCTGGTCTTCCTTAGCTTGTAGGCATTAAGATTGATTCCCTCTGGTCAGATTTTACTGACTACCTGATAGTAGGTAAGTAGGTAAGTATCTTTTACTTTCTTTGGTTTTATTTATTTATTTATTTATTTATTTATTTATTTATTTATTTATTTATTTTTGCTTTTCAGGTGTGTGAACTTGATATCATCTTTAATTTTGAGAAGGCTTATTTTATTTTGGATGAGTTTCTTTTGGGAGGAGAAGTTCAGGAAACATCCAAGAAAAATGTCCTTAAAGCAATTGAGCAGGCTGATCTACTACAGGAGGTAAGCTACTCAGAGTTCTCTTGACTGGACACTAGCATGTTTTGCTCTTGCTAGGGAAGTCTCAGTCATCTTCCCTCATTCTTACAGTTTCAGAAATTACTCTGAAGCATGCTTGGCATGTAGTGTCCATGTGCAGTTTATTGATTGGAATATGTGTCAGCCACATCGACTCAGTTATCTGTGGATGGATTGTTTACTTTGGAGATGATCTGGAGATGGCCCATTTTGGGACCCCAAAACACCAGAGTCCAAACATTTAGAGGATGGACTACTTTAAGATGGGAAAAGTAACAGTAATTTGAGAACTCTCTGTCCATTGTTCTGAATTACTTAAGATAACCCCTTTTCTCACTAGTGTGTACAATGAGGAGTTGACTGTGAGATTATGGCATTTTCATTCCAAGTTGGTTCATATTTTCACCTCATGTCCATTAAGTGCAAATGTAGCCAAGCAAATGATAGTGTTATAATTATACTTTTTGTAGAATCCTCTAGTTTTGTGTTAGCAAAACTAACTAAAAAGTATTTCTACTTCTCTATGATTTTCTTAAATAACAAACCATGTTCTGTTAAACAGCTACATTCTTGTCTTGCCTTGATATCACAAGAACCATTGATAAAACCCCTTTCCCTTTCTAACTTCCACAGTTGTCTTGGGTTAATTGTATATTTGATACTTCTGTACCTTCAATTTCTGAAGTTAAAAATTTCGTAGATAAGGCTACCTTTTCCTAAAAACTTAATGATACATTAATTCAGGTACCTAGTTGAATTATGCTTTAGTCATAATTGTGGTTTTATTCAAATAGAAAGTTTATAGCATGAGGAGAAGGAGCTAGTCAATATAAAAAAATTAGTTTTTTCATTATGGTAATTGTCTTTTTTATTATTAAAGGAAGCTTTAAATCAGAGTAAATCTTTTTCTTCATTATAACTTCTTTTTTTTTTTTTTTTTTTTTTTTTTGCGGTACGCGGGCCTCTCACTGTTGTGGTCTCACCCGTTGCGGAGCACAGGCTCCGGACGCGCAGGCTCAGCGGCCATGGCTCACGGGCCCAGCCGCTCCGCGGCATGTGGGATCTTCCCAGACCAGGGCACAAACCCGTGTCCCCTGCATCGGCAGGCGGACTCTCAACCACTGCGCCACCAGGGAAGCCCCCATTATAACTTCTTAACTGTTGGCCTCAGTCAGGAGAGTGGGGAGCTCTCGGTAATCCCTCTGCATCAGTCACTGACTAGGTCGGTTGTGGGGATTGTTTGAAGTTGGGATGACATCATCTGGAACATTCATAAGTTAAATATGAGACAATGCTTTGTACATTTAATTATCTTGAGTTACCAAAACAGAGGTTAAGGTGCCTGCACAAGTGAAGTATTTTGTTGACAGCCCTAATGGCATCTGCTGTTCAGTAGTGAAATGAGCACAGCCCTTTTTCCATGTGTGTATGGTTTGCCACAGTTGTTTATTAATTGATTGTATACATGTCATTCGAAGATTTTCTTTTTAAATGTCAGATGTGCCGACTACAAGTTCATATTCTACTGTTGTAAAATTGCTTTAAAGTTAGCACCTCCTTATTTTGCTGTTCACTAACCAGACTTTTCTAAAAATTAGGTCAAGACCAGGGTCAGAAATTGGGAATTTTTCTTTCTTTTTTTTTTTTGGCCGTGCCTTGCAGCATGTGGGATCTTAGTTCCCTTACCAGGGATCAAACCCATGTCCCCTGCATTGAAAGCGCAGGGTCTTAACCCCTGGATTGCCAGTGCAGTCTGGGAGTTTTTCATATTTGTTCCTTCCCTTGATCACTTTTATATTTCATTATTATGGAACTATATTCGGTTCTATCAGATCCTGGTCCAAGTTCTTTGTCATTTCCTGATTAATTACGTATGCCTTGAAACATTTCTAAAGTTGTTGAAGTTCAGCTTTTAATTTTAATATTTTTTTCTGGAGAGTAATGTTTAGGGCATTGACGTCTCTTGTGTCTGGATTGTTTTTTAAACCCTACTGGGAAATCGCTATACACTTTACAATATGACGAATATGCTAAGTTTACTTTATAGCATGTATTGAGTAATATACTAGAGGATCCAGAAGTTATTACAGGTACACGTTTGTTTGTAAATGTGTACATGTGTGTGTATCTCCCCTATAAAAGTATTTTAATAAGAAGTACTGTCTCTTTTTTTGAAGTAGTATTTTTATATCTCTAATTGGGAAAAGTAGGAATGGAGAGAGAAGCATAGGATGTCCTTAGTTCCATGTAAAATTCTCCTTACCCCATCTCACCCTAGTTTAAAAAAAAAAAACCTGACTACTGTTAATTACAGTTCTTTGTCTTTAGAAGAGAGCTTTGGCCCTATTTCTCATCTGTGACTACATTGTTTTGTACATAAACCAAATTGATACTATATTAAGACATTTTCTATTCAATGGTCCAGGTGAACCATCTTTCTTAATTTAGCCATTCAGGTCTTGAGGAGGCAGAACGTGGCTGGTCCATTCTGAATTTAGAGTGAGGTTAAGGCCTTTATGAAACCAAGCTAGAGTCTGTATGGGGCAGTTAAGCTTCATTCAGGTTATTCTGTTCAGGTTAACTTGTTTATTCAGGTTATTCACCAATACTGTCATAAGAAATCCAGGATGATAAGATGTTTGTTTCCTACAATAGAGTCATTTATATGTTGATACATGATACAAGTTTACATCTCTGGGAGAGTATTTGAATATTATGTTCATAAAATAGGTGATAGAATAAGATGAGAAAAAGCATTCTACAAACTGCTGAAAAAGATTTGTCTGGGCACAATGATAGCAAAAAAGAACTATGATGATAGCTAATGCTTATTGAGCAGTTAGATGTGAGGCATCCTATGCTAATCATCAGGATTTCCTGAGAAGGTCACAAGAGCCTTTTGTTTTTGTTTTTTTGTGGTACGCGGGCCTCTCACTGTTGTGGCCTCTCCCGTTGCGGGAGCACAGGCTCCGGACGCGCAGGCTCAGCGGCCATGGCTCACGGGCCCAGCCGCTCCGCGGCATGTGGGACTGGAACACAAACCCGTGTCCCCTGCATCGGCAGGCAGACTCTCAACCACTGCGCCACCAGGGAAGCCCCCACGAGAGCCTTTTTAACCAAAGAAGAAACAGAGGCTCTAGAGGCTCGGTGAAGTTCCAATGACTGGTCCTAGGTAGCAGTTGGCAAAACCAGGATTGTAAACCCAGATCTGCTAGACTCCAGAGCTGTATGAAATCTTAACCACTGTGCTCTGTCCGCCCCAACCCCCATTTGTGTATTTTCTTGGTATGTTTTAAACATTCTGTTTTAGACACCAACTTCTGTATGTCTCAGTAATATAGTAAAGAAATCCATAATTCTCCTGGAGGTTTCTCTATGTTGAACAAAGTAGGTTTCCTAAGACTGATGCTATCCTTTACTTTTTAGACTGGAAATTTTCATTGTCCAAGTTATCAATAGTTGGAATTTATTAATTGGCTATATAGATATAAATAGTATTTTTCAAATCATTTCTTGTTGGATTTATCAAAATGCCTAGATCTATAGTAGCTTTTTTGGTCTTATAATTTAGGGTATAATATTCACTTAGTCTATGTCATGAAATGATTTTGCTTCCAAAATTGTAAATATAGCTGTAAAGACACTTATCTAAATGCAGTCTTAAATTTGTAGAAGTCCTAATTAATTGATCTTAATCTAGTTTTTCATATATTGTGATTTTTTTTTCTTTTTCTATTTAGTGTCAGGTCTTTTACTTGAATTGATTTTTTCTAAACACCAAAGATGACTTTGAATTTATATTGAAAATATCTGTTGGCTTAAAGATATATGCAAAGCACAAAATAATTTTGGTTTTAATCCTTTTTTAATCTGTGAAATACACATTTCTATCCTTAAGAATGTTTATTTTCTTTAGAAAAATTTCTTTAAAATGTCCTTTTTACTCAATTTGTGTAAATGTCATATAGTTTGTTTAGATAGTCCTTCATTTTATAGGCAAACAGGGTTAGAAAGTCAGTGCATAAAGTAGATTTTCTATTAGCATTTTATAGTCAGTAATGAGAACATAACATAAATGTGTATCTGAATAATAATTACTAAAATATCAGATATTATGATTAAATAATAAAGATGTCTTGTTTTACTTAATTACTTGGTAAGGAAGGGTTACAATTTTGATATTTCTAGACCAAACTCTATGTTAATTCCTTTTGGTATTCTGTTGTATGAATACATAATTAGATTTGGGGGTAAAGCCCAGAATAATTGGTCTGTTATCCAATTTTTAACATTTGACCGTTGGAATTTAAAACATATTTTCTTAACATGCCACTCGTACTTAACTTGATTCTTAAATTATTAAAGTGCAACATGCTGAGATTACTAAATTGACATTTTTTATTTGCAATACTTGGAACATTTTCCCCAGCACCAATTAAATACCTATTTTAAGCTAGATTTTTTTGGAGGGAGGGCATGGGGTAGCAGTACAGTTGGATTTATTTTATAAACATTACATATAATGACAAAGGAAATATAGAGTGCATTTTCTTTGTGAAGTCAGGCACTTACCAGTTTTTCTCTGCTCCTTAATTTTATAGAGCCAGAATGAAGAATGGGGAGGTTTGTCTGAGGATATCTTATGATAAAGAGCAGTCTAAGGCTTTAGTCCCTTTGACCCCCACCTTATTTATTGGTAACTACTAAATTTACCATTTTCGTGGCATGGATAAAATGGGGTGTTATGCCAAAACTGTTGCACGTGAGATGATTTCAAGTCCTTGCTTGATCTGTGAAGATCAAATAGTTAAATACTGGGTGTTGGGCTTTAACCCTCAGCGGTAGATGCATGATGGTGTTGATCAGTGCTTTGAGATGTGTCAACCTTTTTTTTTATACTAACAGCATCATTTTCAAATTCATGGGGGTTTTCCTTTTGAGCTTTGTTTGCTGTTGGTATTGTTTCTCACTAAAGTAATCTGAGAAATGAAAAATAAGTGAGGTACCAAAAGCAAGCATTACACTCATGAATTTGCTTCTACTTCAAGGTGGTCCACTTTATGAATAGATTTATTGGATTTACAGTTGTTAATTTGCCTCATCTAGAAAGTGGTACTCTATGGAGAATTAGTGCTGCTAAAATTGATTTGTTTTAGTGCTGGGCCTGCATGATACATCTTAGTACTATACATCTTTGTGGAAGTAGTAATTAATAAATCTCTTGGACTGCATAAAAATGGAAAGGTAAGAATCTTAAGAGAAAAAGTGATTTCTTTAAAAATGAATCTTTTGTAACTTAAAAGTATTTTAAGTAAGTAAGTACTTATTGAAGTATTTAATAACATGCCTTTTAATAAGTTTGGGGGTTTTTTTTAATTAAAATCTTGCTCATTAAGAATATTTGGGCTTTGGGCAAGGTAGTCAAACTCAAGAATAAAGAATATCTTAACATTGTTTTAAAACAGATGCTTTAAAATATATACAGTAATATAACAGCAAAAAGCATTTTGATAAAAATCCTCTTAGGATTGGCTTTAATAAGACAAGCTCCTGTAATTCCTTTGTAATTACCACTGTTTGTATTAAAACCTTTAAGCCTAAACCTTCTTCTTTTCAATTGGGTAAAAGTTAACAAGGCTATATATATAATCTTTTACGCCAGCATATTTTAAATTTTTTTTTTTTTTTTTTTTTTTTTTTTTTTGCGGTACGCGGGCCTCTCACTGCTGTAGCCTCTCCCGTTGCGGAGCACAGGCTCCAGACTCACAGGCTCAGCGGCCATGGCTCACGGGCCCAGCCGCTCCACGGCTTGTGGGATCTTCCCAGACCGGGGCACGAACCCGTGTCCCCTGCATCGGCAGGCAGACTCTCAACCACTGCGCCACCAGGGAAGCCCTATTTTATCTTTTTATGAGTAAACTTGATTGGGGTCTGCTAGAACAAATTCTGGATAAGTGAGGTTTAGTTACATTAATGCTTGAAATAGAAAATACAGAAGGGTAGATACAGAGAAAACAGAAGGTGGAACAAATCTTGCCTTTCACTTTGCATTTAATAAGAAACAGTTTGGCCAATGCCCTTGGTCACTGGTTTTTAGGTTGTAATCATTTTGCTGTATGTTTGTTTTTTGAACTCTTTTTCTTTGTTTGCTTTTCAGAATTTTGAGGATTTCCCCCTTGCTGTTTCATTTTAATTCATTTTGAGTCCACTGTTGCTACTCTGGTCTGTTTGTAATAATGAAAAGTTGGAATAACTTAAAATATTCAGTAACTGTAAATGTGATTTTCAAAAGTATTTGACAAGAAGCCACAGTAATAAATGCAATTTTATATCACAATAGTTACATAAACCAAAAAAATTTTTGGTTAAATAATATATACTTACTTATATTTCTTATTTTATAGTCTCATGTTTTCTATTCTATTCTTTTTTTCAATGCTGGTCCTGATCCACTAAGTTGATTGCATGAGCCCTAGGATTGGGACCTGCACAGGAACCTGCAAAGATCATATTCCTAGCTGCTGGTGGTGGTTTTATGTGTTTATTTATTTATTTATTGAAGTAAGTTGACGTGATTTTTTTTCTTTAAAAAGTACTTTCTGAAAAATTGCAGGGTTTGAGTTCTTTTTTCCCCTATTGAGACATTCTTTTTTCTTTTATTGTTTCCTCTGCTGTCTTTTTTTTTAAATAAAAATTCCCATTATAGGAAAATTAACAAATACAGGCAAGCACACGAGAACATAATTTTACCCACCAGCCAGAGACAATTTATTGTGGTTCTCAACTAGGGTTGGGGGTGGGGAAGTTGTGCCTCCTCAGGGGACATTGGGCAATGTCTGAACACATTTTTGATTGTCACTGCTAGCCGTGAGGTGCTACTGGCATCTAGTAGGTAAAGATCAAGGACGCACTGTTAAAGAACCAGCAGTGCCCATAACGGCCCTCTCAGAATAAGAAATTATCCGGCCTCAAGTGTCAACAGTGCCAAGGTCCAGAAACCCTGGTTTAATTTAACATCATGTAATATATAAAATTTTCATTTATAGATTCCATTTACATTTATGGACTGCTACATCTTTTCAATATAATGTATAGTCCAGATTATAAATGACTGGCTGAATCAAAAGTAGAAGGGGAAAAAAAACCCTAAAAATTTCGAAAGAAGGAGAAATGTGCTCAAGTAAATGGCTATAAAAATCACCTCTGTGATCCACCAAAATTACTTTTACTTGATAACCAGAGATAGCCCGTAGCAAAACTTATGGGATGTCACTATATAATTTAATTTCCTCAGCAACAACCAAATCTGTTAACATCTATTAAGGTAATTGAGTTTTTGCCTGAAAACAGAATTGAGCATACCCTGCAGGCAGTTAGAACACTTGAATTTTCTGCTGATTTCCCTATCCACCTTAGGGATTTGATAATTCCTTAAGAGAGGAATAGTTTAAATGACCAGAATTTACATATATAGACTTATGTTGTACCTGTAGACATTTTTGTTGTTTTTCTTTTATACCCTATTAGCGTTAAAGAATTTACTTAGTAAAGATATTTAGAGTTTGAATATTTGAAATTCAGTGATTCCAAGAAATCTTTTCTATTTTGAAAATCCTGATTAAGTTTAGGGCATTTCAAGTTATGATCCTAATGGAAGAACAGGGCAAATACAATGCAACTACCCTAAAATGTGCTTAAAACTATTTCTTTATAGTTTAAAGTTATATTAGCTAGGTTAATTATTCTGCTTCTTTATTAAAAAAGTACAATTAACTGCCGGAGAAAGTAATTTCTCTTTACTATTTTATCACTAACGGGTTTTAGAGCAGGGTTTTAGGAAATGTAGTTAAGTTTTCCTCATTATTATTTTTAAGACAAATGTAATAGAAGTAGACCAACAGCACAACAGAATAAGACAGCAGGAGATATGAATAAGTAATCCACAGATGAAAGAAAAAACACATGGTCCTTTGACTAAGGGAATGTAAATTAAAATATCAGTTAGCTTTTTTTTTTTGGTTTCTTGGATTGGCAAAGAATAATTGTTTGCTTCTTATGAACGCATAAATTTGTATTCCATTTTGAAGGATTAGTTTAGTGATATCTATTAACAGTTAAATGTGTACACCTTTGCCCCATTAGTTATACTGGAAGGAATTTTATCCAACAGAAATATACAAATGCAGCAAGACACATGCTCAGTATAATATTGAGCCATTGGAACCTAACCAAATGTCCATCAATGGGAAATAGGTTAAGAAAATTACAGTACAACCATACATGAAACTGTTAACCTGGCTTTGAAAGAAATGAGATCAATTTCTATGTAATGATATGGAAAGATACGCATCAAGTAAGAAAAGATCTAGGAGTAGGACATTAACAGTATTACCTCTGAAGATATTTGAGGTCCCTCCCTCCTGTTTTCTAGAAGTGTAAGACATGTACTTTAAGTATAATTTTTTTTAATTTATAAATTTTTTAAAAAGACAAAATGCTGCTCTGTGAATGGAAGACTACATTGTGTTGTTCCTTTAGTTGAAACTAGAGTAGAATTTGCTAAAAAGGAAGTTTCAGCAGGTAAAGTGAAGCACTTATGTTCTTTTGGCCATTTTAACACTAACCATCTGGAACAACCATATTGCTCTTGCCACATTGCTAACTTAATGTAAAAAAATCGCTCGATTTTCCTAGTGCCTCACAAGTGCTTTTGTAATAAGACACCGTGAGCCCTTTCATCTAAAAGGTACCTTATAAAGTGCTCTCATTTCTTCTCTTTTTATTCATTGCTAAAAAGAGATCTTAGTGCATTTGGATACTCTGCAGCCCTTTGGTCTTTAGCTCAAGAATTAGAGTTCCAGAGTTGAGAATAAGGACTTTGCCACAGTATCCAGTGAGGGGCAATAAAAAGGACCATTGTATTCTAGAACATGAAGGACAAAGGATACAGTTCAAGGAATAAGTGAAGCCCCTTCAAGAAAAACTGAAGTAGAGCAGTAACTACAAATTACACTTTCTTATATATATTTTTAATTAAATGTACATTATTTCTCTTTGACTACATAGTGTACCAGAAAGAAAAATCAGGACACTAGGTTTTCAGTTTTGGATCCAATACCACTAGTTTATTTAAGCACTTCTCATTTCAACAAGACTTAAGCCTTCAGATAATTACTTGCTTACCAGTTTTCATTATAGTTTATCAGATCATTTTACTTTTGAGTCATTGGCCTAGTATAGTGAATATCTGGGAATTTTTAAGGTAATGAGGTTTGTCTTAGGAACGTAGGTGGTTTTGAGAACAGGTGTAACTTAATTCCTTTCTGCTGTGTTTGTTGTCCTACACTTCCCACTACATCTGGTCCTTTTTGTAGGGGATTAAGAAAAAGATTATTCTTAGTATGGAGGAAAGTTGAACATGCATGTATACTGAGAAGAGGAGCTAATGGAGAGAGCGATGAAAAACAGGAATGGAATAATGGGAAAAGTATATGCGGAGGGTGAATAGGAATGGAATCAAAAGCATTGGTCTTGAGTAAGGTGAGTCTTCTCCCTCCTCTGTTTTGAGGAGATGAACGGGTTAAAGATGTAAATTTTTTTTTTTTTCCTCATGAGTTGGATGAGTTGAGAAACTACATCTAGAAGAGAGCTGCAGGGACTGAGGAGAAAGAAGAGGTAGATAACTTGAGGAAAATGTTGAGGGTTTGGAATAGGTTTGCCCAGGATTAAAGGCCCATTTCAGACTGAAAATAGTAAATATCTAATCTTTATTTAAAAAAATAGGTCACCAAAGAATCTGTACTAAGGGCACTTGTGGTTTATGTTTGTGTAATACAACTTGTTTAAATTTTTTTTCTCACTATTTTCATTCTGGTCTTTATTCCCACACAATCTAAATCACTGACATTTCAGTGTATTAAACTCAGTTTGCTAGGTAATAGAAGACAGTAGGTCTAATTCTGCACAGGACTATAAAGTCTGTGTATTGTAACAGACTTCATTCTCACTCTCCCCAATTCTTAATTAATATAATTATTACATGACTCATAAAATGTACTGGTGGTAAGAAGGCCCAGAATACTGGAGTTATATTTAATCCACTATAATGTTTTCCTCGTATATAAGAGAAAAAATAACTTGGTTAATTATGGGCATATCTGTCATTTAGCTAAAAATCAGCCTTAAATGCTCATTAAGGCATTTATTTATAGCACAACTTTCTCAGCCCCTAGCAGTTTAAACTGGGCAAGTACTTAAAACGTGTTATAGCAACTTAAAAGTGGTTAAAAGAATACATTTATTTTTTTTAATTTAAAAAAAATTTATTTTTTACTTTTGGGTGTGTTGGGTCTTTGCTGCACACGGGCTTTCTCTAGATGCGACGAGCGGGGGCTCTCTTTGTTGCGGTGTGCGGGCTTCTCATTGCGGTGGCTTCTCTCGTTGCGGAGCACGGGCTCTAGGTGCGTGGGCTTCAGTAGTTGTGGCTCGCGGGCTCAGTAGTTGTGGCGCACGGGCTTAGTTGCTCTGCGGCATGTGGAATCTTCCCGGACCAGGGCTTGAACCTGTGTCCCCTGCATTGGCAGGCGGATTCTTAACCACTGCGCTACCAGGGAAGCCCAATACACTTATTTTTGTGGGTTTTAGAGTTTGTTTTCTTCTTGAAGAATGTTTTTCCGGTGAGGAGGTTTTTGCCCTTTGAAGAGTATTCTTCTCAATTGACTGGATGATAATTTCTTAAGTACAGTAATATGGATCACTGTTATAAAGAATAGTTTGGCTTTATCAACCCTTTTCTTTCCTAAAGGGTAGTAAAGGTCTGTCAGAAATGCCTGGGGGGCTTCCCTGGTGGCGCAGTGGTTGAGAGTCCGCTTGCTGAAGCAGGAGACACGGGTTCGTGCCCTGGTCCGGGAATATCCCACATGCCGCGGAGCGGCTGGGCCCGTGAGCCATGGCCGCTGAGCCTGCACGTTTGGAGCCTGTGCTCTGCGATGGGAGAGGCCACAACAGTGGGAGGCCCGCATACGGGGAGGGGGGGCAGACGGGGGGGGGCAGTCAGGGTTGAGAATTGCTTCTATAGAATTGTTCTCTTTCATAGTTAAGTCTCCTCTGGGGAGGAACCGCTGTGTACTCAGCCCTATTTGAGAAACTACCTTTTTCTTTTCTTTTAATTGTTGGTTTTTACATGGTGTGATATAAAATTAAGACAGAGGGCTTCCCTGGTGGCGCAGTGATCGAGAGTCTGCCTGCCGATGCAGGGGACACGTGTTCGTGTCCCAGTCCCACATGCCACAGAGCGGCTGGGCCCGTGAGCCATGGCCGCTGAGCCTGCGCGTCCGGAGCCTGTGCTCCAAAACGGGAGAGGCCACAGCAGTGAGAGGCCCGCGTACTGCAAAAAAATAAATAAATAAAATTAAGAGAGAAAACAAAAAGATGAAAAGCTGTAATATAAAGTCTCAAAGTACTGGTATTATTTAGGTGAAAAGTTATTTGATAGACAAATTTTTCTTGTTCTCTGTCCAGAAAACGGAACATGTATCACAGCAAGAGTTTCATTGGGTGTAAGAAAGCATAGTAGAATATGTGCTGGAGTACTTACATGTATCAAAATGTAGTAGGATATATAAATTCCGTTTGTAATTATAATTTTGTCAAGTTCGTTGTTTATAGTTTAGCATTACCTGAAAAGTTTAATTACATTAAATCCCAAGGGATAGTCCCAATTATTTCATTTAACTGATATTTTCATAGGAAATTTTGCTCTGATAATGATCTATCATTGGGGCTTATAATTTATATTTTTTACACAGAGAATATTGAAATAGGTTCAGAGTTCATTGACCAAAATACTATTATTAATACTATTGATACCGAAATCGAATTCCCTCATGAAAATGAAGCATTTAGGGGTTCAATTTATTATTAGTATTATTTTAGCTTGCTGCTTCATTCCACAATATTCTGAGTGGGAGAAAAAAAGCAATTATATCTTTAAACTGTTTAGGAATTATCTGAGGATTAAAATTTAACTGGCTTTTTTCCTCAAACACTTTTGTATTTAATGGTTATTATTTAAGTATAAGGTATCTGTTACATATTTTATTGAAACAGTTTACATGAGTTTGTAGCCTAATATTTCAAAGTGCCAAGTTGAATAAATATTAAATTGAGGATATCTTAAAAGCACTCAAATAAGCAGTTTTAAACTTTTTTGAGTCACAAGCCTTTTGGAGGGGTATAATCGCTTTGAGAGTCTGATGGGCCATGGGCCCTCTTCTCAGGAAAATCTGTACCTAATTTTGTCTCTAGTTTCAGGGAGGTTTTGGAGTCCCTAGACATTCATCTCTTCTGTGCACTCTAGGGTCAGTTTAAAACCTCACCTCAGGTTACCTTGTTGATGTGAGAAACATCCTTTTAGGTACATTTATAGAGAGAAGGCATAGACATTTAACACATCTATTTGGAGAGTCCTTTAAAATCTTTCTCGAGGATTATTTTAAAAGTAATATCCTTAGTCGCAAGGGTATAGTCTTGGGAATTTTTTTTTTTAAGCTAAGCAAACCATTGAAAACCTCTATTGCTACCAAATGGGTGACTACTTTTCTCCTTTTTTCTTGGGAAAGATTTTCCTTTAGGATCTGTAAAAGTTCATGGTCATTCTAGGATGTAATGATTTTCATTAAGGGATTAAATTCCTTTGCTTCGTGTGGTAAAATTCTGATGAACTTGAATACTGGTGGGAGGGAGTATTCTAACTGGATTTTGAGTTAACTCAGTATTTACCAGATGACTTATACTGAAAAATCTTTTCAGAGTATTTTTAGTAAATACAGTGCTTTCGGATTTTGTAGGACATATAGGTCATCATATAGATTATCATTATATACAGTAAAATTATAGAAGATGAATCTGAACTCCTGGGCTTTGTTTAGAAGTTAAATATTCATCCATGAACCAAAATTCTAAAAACAAACAAATTCTAAGTTTCAATTAAAATTTCTTTACTGTGCACTAAACATTCTAGAAATCTGATTGTGTCTATGTCAGTTTGTATACTGTGTGTAAGAATATATGCATTTCTTTTGTAGCCACGTCATGAATATTTTAATGTCCCTGTGTACTAAATGACTACTCATCATCGTGTATGCAGAATTTCACAGAGGAAATAGAGAGCTGATATGCTCATGAAAGAAAATACCCTCAGCTTGGTGACTGATTATCTTGTATAATAATAATAGAACATTTCAGAACCATTACCTTTATAATTGTAATAATTTTCCTGTTTTCATCCTGTTTTCTGTTTTATTTTCATTCGATATGTGATCTTGATATAGCTTTTCCTGCTTGCAGCTGGTTTAATTCTTGAAAAAATATGACCTATGACCATTTTGAGTAATGCTTCATCTTAAACACATACGTGTCATCATTTATGAACCATCTGTGATTAATCGTGTAAGAGGAATACCTAGCAATTGTTAAAATGTTTACCAAAGAAAATATAGCTGAAATGCTAGGGCAGAATAAGCAATGCATAATATAGTGTGGTTTCATCTTCAAATGTTGGTGGGGGGCGGGGGGAGCTATATTTAGGGTGATTATATTATAGTCTATATGAGCAAACGTTTTCTAATGTATCACATAAAAGTGTATTTGGAAATAATACAAGAAAGTAAAATCTACTCATATAATATTTAAGGTAAAACATTCAGTTTCTAAGAAATTTATAATGCCACATTTATTGAATCACATTTGTGCTATACGGTATCAAACAGTCCCTTTAAGAACTATTAGAAAGCTATATCAGAAAAGTCTCTTCTGCAATATCTGTTGTTCAATAGTAAGTAATCCTTTCAAAGTATTAATACCTGCTTTATTTTATATAGTTAAGATTCTAATATTGCTTAAATACTAATATTTTACTAGTTATGGTTTTATAATTGTCTGCATTTACTTAATGATTTGTTAAATATGGTTTTATATTTCTGAATATGAAAACCTTTAATATTGATAATTTTTGTGTATATTTTTAATAAAACATGCAACATATATTATTATAAAGGGGAAATTACCAAATAATTCATTGTTTATGTCTAGAGAGTTTAAAGCCCAAGTTAAGTAACCTATCATTAAACAATACATTCAAAAGATGCTCAAACTGATTTACCATTGAAAGAAGACCTGTGAAAATGTGTATAAGGCAGGTATGCAGATCAGTTGTTTCCATTCTTACCATTCTCACTGTACCACATGACATTTGAAGCAACCTGGGTGGGCGGTCAAATGAGAAATTTAGCATTATATACATTGATAGCATTGGGAAACATTGGTCTTTTCGTTTCCATTTTTTTCCTCTATCCCTCCCCCAGCCCTGCAACATGTCATTCATGTGGTTTTAATGCTGCATAAATATGCATTGTCTCATGCCTGTTTGCTTTGGATGCTGTGTGCCCAGCTGTAACAAGATGTTGCTTCTTTTGTTATTTGTATACAGCTGCTTGCTTTAAACTAGTAGATTCTGAAATACCTTTCCTTGCATGTCTAAAATAAAAGTATTGCATGTACTTTGTCTCATGTGAATGACTTTTTTCTTCTCCATCCTTTTGATAAATAATATATTTCATATTTTAATTTTTCCAGGTAATTTTTTTTAATTGTCTTTTAAAAATAACAAAATTTACTAGTTTAACCATTTTTAAGTGTACAGTTCAGCAGTGTTCAGTATGTTCACATTGTTGTGCAACAGATCTCCAGAAGTTTTTTATCTTGCAAAACTGAAACTCTACCCATTATAGACAACTATTCCCCACTTCCCCTCCCCTCAGCCCTTGGTAACCAACCACCTTTCTACTTTCTGTTTCTATGGATATTACTAATTCAGATAATAGTTTTTCTAGGTAATTTTGAGCTACAATTTCAGTGTGAACATGTGAAAATTAATTTTATATTATAAATACAACTGATTAAAAAACTCTAACGTACTCTTTGTATAAGTCTCAAAGGAAGAAAATGTGTAAATGATTCTTTGAAGTTAGGCCTTTCAGAAAGGACAGATACTTTAAATAATGCATATTTGAGAAGTAACGTGGTTCTCTTCAAGAAATGCTGTATAAGATTGCAAGCAGTGAACACATAGGGGAAGTCTGACCAGCTCCAGGGAATAGGATAGGGGGACATTTTTACATGGATAAGCTAAGAATGTTAACTATAGAATTCAATGTAGGCACCCTTTAATAAATACATTAAAGGTTATATGATGTTTTAAAAATTATTTAACATTAAATGGAAATGATTCTTTTTAAATTGTCCCCTTTATTTAATACATATGTGATTCAGATGTCAGTCTTGCAGTGTATTTAATGTTTAAGGCTAAACATTTATTATAAATGAAAGAGATTGGCTTACATCATTCTTGGGAGTGTTGCATCACTTCCATTAAACTTTCTTTTAAAGCTATATCATGAAAACTCTGAGACATACAAATAGAATAGTATAAGGAACTGTCATGTACGCATCACTCAGCTCCAACAACCATCAACTCAATGCTAGTTTCATAAATCACCACCCCACCCTGCCTTTTTTTTCCACCCCACCTTTTTTGCCTATTTTACAGCAAGCCCTAGACATCCTACCATTTCATCTTTACTACTTAAGTATGTATCCCTAAGAGATGAGTACCACACCCCCCAAAATTAATAGTAATTCCTGTCTTATTCCTGGTTGGGTTTTTTTTCCTAATTGTCTGAAAAATGCATTTTTATAATCGGTTTGTAAGAGCCAGATTCCAAACAAGGCTCACACTCTATCTGGTCTCTTTAAGTCTCTCTTAATCTTTAACAACTCCTCTGCTTTTACCCGCCTTTGCCTATTTTTGTTAAACTGAGTCCCCTATGCTGTAGAATTTCCTCCATTCTGTATCTGGCAGATTATAATGGTGATGTTTAACTTGTTTTCTTATCCTCCATGTATATTTAGGTCTGTAGCCTGGTTAGGTTGAGGTTCAATTTGGAGGTGGGGAGGGGGGCAAGAATACTTCATAAAAAATAGCCTTTTTTCACCAAAGCTGACTTTTACCCATTTTTCATTAATACACAAACATACTAAAAGGTCATCATATGAACTTTATATAGAGAGCTGGTTTATAGTAAGGCTAAATACCTTCATTTAGATTTCAGTTGAGTAATGTATCAGCTAACATTTTTTGAGCACTTTCTGTGAATCAGGCACTAAGCCTTATCTCCCTTAATCTCTACATATGAAGGTAAGTACTATGATCCTTGTTTTCATAGTATAAGGAATAAGGAAACAGACCAAAGAGTTTAAATAATTAACTTAAGATTATTTCATGTAGTGCTTTACATACAATTAAATCTAATTTATGGATTTATGGTTTAATTAATTTTTCTTTTCCTTGTTTTGTGCTGTACCACAATTAGGATGCAAAAGTAAGTTATTTGGGTACAAAAATTGTTTTCCTCTGTTAAAATCTAGTATGCCTTTTAATTACAAACTTGTTGTTAGTAATACCTGAAATTTGACCTACTTGATCCTTTTTTATTTTGTGCCGTGCAAAATTAGACACTTGGGAAAAACTTTTAATTTTTTTCTAGTATGCCTACTTTGTTTAGTGTTCTTTTGACATTTAAAAATGAGTATTGGTTGTTCCATAGAACAAAAGGCACTTTTGTCCCAGATCCCAGAGCACTCTTTCTGTATGTTACTTCCACTGAAACCATTGGTTGCTCTGGGGAGGTCTGGGAAGGTGAGTTTCTGTGCTCTGGGGAGGTCTGGGAAGGTGAGTTTCTGCAGCCTTGCTGCTGGGGACATTTAAGTCCAAAACTGAGTAAAAACTCAGAGAAGAATAAATACATATGACTTGAAAAAAGAGCAGGGAAAACAAAATATGTGAAGAATGGGGAGAACTCAGCGGGGGTTCCCTGGTCTTTATTTAGGGGAGGTTTTGAATTTTAACACTAAGGTAACTTACCTTTCCTGTAGAAATGTCGGGTAGCTGTGGGTTTGCACTGCGTTTGCAGTGGGCTTGACTGCTTTTTGTGTTACAGCAATGGAGCCCAGCACAATTGGTAGGTAGTCAGTAGGTATTTAATGCATGCTGAAAATATCCTCCTGTGGTCTCTGATGTTTGGGGCAAAAGTCGCTAAATAAGCACTGGCTCTCCATAGAAGTGCCCATACTGCTGAACTGCTTGCGTTCAGCGTTCTCTGAAACTTGCACGCCCTTCCGTGTCAATTTCACATTCTCAAGCCTCCCCGGATCTGCTTACCAGAGTCTCACATTTTCCCTCCACAGGAAGCTGAAACCCCACGTAGCGTTCTTGAAGAAATTGGACTGACATAACTCTCCTCCCCTGTTGATGACTTCTTGTGGCATTTCACACACTGTAGATGGTCACTGCCTTCATGTCCGTGTTAGCTAATGGTGTAAGATGACGTCTTGTCAGTATTACTGTTCTGCTAAGCTGCTTCATTCAGGCCTACACAATCTTTTTTTAAAGGGAACTTTGGTTAATCAAGTGATAACAAGGGACTTAAATATGAATTAGAATGAATGCAGGAAAAGAAAGGTACTTTTTCTGGCTATTTTAAAGTTTATAGGTCTTTCTCTTGAATAGATTATTATCATTACCTTGATTATGTGTATCTATGAATATGACACAGTCAGGCAATATACATTTATTAATTACTGTCTTTGGCAAAAAAGTTAAATTATATGAAACCTGGTTTTATGAAACCAAAGACTAGTTCATTTTATTATATATGCGAATAAAGGGAATTGACATGTCACATATCAAATGAATAAAAATTTCACTCTATGTTGAAACTTTAGAAAAAAAACAAATGTATACCAAAGACCCTTATTAGAAACTAAACACCTTAAAACAAAGGGAATACACAAAAGACTAATGGAATGATGCTGTTTTACACTAAAAATTATTTCTTAGGCATTCCAGACCTGGGACGAGGAACAGAGATCAGCTGTTTCATAATAGTAAGCACGTTATTTTTAAGGCCAAGGAACATTTGACTCCTGAGATAAGTTTCTTGTTGTCATAATCATTTAGTCACTTAGTTGTATTCTTTTTGATGCCCCCAAAATAAAATGGAAATGTTGACTTACCAGGGATTCTTAATAACAGTATGTTACGGAAAATGTTTTACTCCCTTCACAAAGTGTTGCATAAGTCATTGTTTAACGCAGGAATATTCCTTCCAGGGTGCTTGTTACAGCCAAATTTATTTTACTCCCCTATTGCTTCCCTCCACTTAGAAGTGCAGCAAACTTTAGGGCAGCTTCCTTCCCTTCTATGGCACTGCCTAGTTATTGGAAGTCATAAATATAAAAACAGATACCACCTCTCATATGAAAGTGTGAGTTGAATGAGGTAAAATGGCACTAGTGGGCTCTATATTTTTTAAGGATATACAGTTGTTTCAATGTCACTTTTATACATACTTCTATGTATGTAAACATGTCTTCACAGTTTACACTTTCATTTGTATCTGCTGGGCTGGATTAAGCTTTGTTGTGATTGTGACCAGTATTCAGGCCACGTGAGCACGTCTTATCACATCGCCAATTAGTTGTAATAAATGTTCAATGTACACCACTGTCGTGTGTTTTTATCTGTCTCTTTCCAAAAGTTTGTCAAATTATGAAGAGCTGCTGAAGGAAGAATTTAAAGAAAAAATTTTTTGAGTAAAATGTTGAAAATTCACCCACATTTGAATGTGGTGGTGGTTAAAAGCACACACAAGATAAATGGCGGAAGACTTAAGGAGTCTTCATGTACTTCAAGCTCATTAAAAAATAATGTGGAGTCCATGCTACTGAGAGCTTATCTACACATTTATTTTCAATCAATAAATACTGCTTTTAAAACCTTGATGCAGTTGACTTTCTCTTTCTGAATGAGCAACTCAGATCACTCCAGGTAATCAGAGGTATTCCAAATCAACTGGAGTCCACACACACACACACACACACACACTAACCGGAGGTGCTAGCACACTTGCTGAAATGGACGGGTATGTGCCAAGTACTGCCTAGTATGAGTAGCAAATCAAAATTTTGGTTATCATGATAGTTAAGGGACTGCCTATTACCTACAGATAGGAAATGTTACATACAAAATTGTGGATTTTTTTTAAGTATACTCGTTGATTTCTAGAAAAAATAGGAAAACAATGAAATGAGGATATTTAAGATCAAGGAAACAACTACCATCAAACGAATTTGCTAGTCTGCTAAAAATAGATATGTGTGCAATTAAAAGAAAAGGATATGTGTAGATTTAAAGAGGCTCCAACATGCAGCTATCTCTTCACTGAAAACAGGCATATGGCCTTCTGCTGGCAATGTAGAGTTGGAATTTTTGAATCATAAATAGTAATCAAATTGTAGGTTTAAAAAAGGCATTAATAAGTCTAAGTTCAAGATGGACATTTATCAGGATAATGACCCAGTCAGTGGTTTAAAAACTACTTCCTTCCATCCCTCTCATACTACCCATTAACACTTGAGGGAAAAGTCACCAACATCTCTACCTTGAGGACAAGCTGGTGTTCATCTCGTTTTTTCCTCCATGAGCTATTAAGATGAATATTCAGCTTTGAATGCCCACATTTAATTGTGTATGTCTTGGCTGTATTTAGAAAAGGATTGAAAAATTTTGAATTTAGTGAGAATTATTCAGCATTTGTAAATCCATTAGATACTTACAGAAATTTTTCAATCATTTTTAGGGTAGAGGCATTTAAATTCTGGAACAAATCAAATTTTCTTTTTCTTTTTTTTGGCCGCACCACATGGCCTGTGGGATCTTAATTCCCCGACCAGGGATTGAACCCCGGCCCACGGCAGTGAAAGCGCTGAGTCCTAACCACTGGACCACCAGAGAATTCCCACATATCAATTTATTTTTTCCACATATCAATTTTTAAAGTAAAATGTATTCTGGACCACATAATTCCTTTCCTTTAGACTACAGATTAAAGAACTTTCATTTTCCACAGATACCACTCAGAAATCCCAATCCTGAAGAAATTTCTTTTCCTATTTCTGTTAAACTCAGTATTTTGTGAATCCTTAAGTCCTTATTTCCAAATCTCAAGTTGCCAAATGCCACATACTCGGAAACTCGAGATCTCCAGTACATCAATGGAGAGGAGGTTACCAAGAAAATAAAAATCTTATAAGGAAGTATGAGAGCATCTTTTCTTTTTTATGATCTGAAACCTAAGAATGATATTTTGTCTTAAGCTTTTTATTTATTTTTTTGGCCATGCAGGGTATCTTAATTCTCCAACCAGGGATCGAACCTAGGCCCCTGGCAGTGAGAGCGTGGAGTCCTAAGCACTGGACCACCAGGGAAGTCCCTAATTTTTTTTTCAAGCAAGTTTCTCTGACCACGCTTTTTTACCAGAATTGCTTTAACACCAGGCATATTCAGTAGCAACGAACTCTGTAACACTGTAAAAAAGACGAACATCCTAATGGAAAACTATGGGGTAGGAGGGAGGGGAAAAAATTGACTCCACCCTTTAGTACTTTAAGAAAGTGAATTTTAAAGTAAAAAAGCTATTCGGCTATTAACATGTAAAAAATCTAACAATTATTAATAATTTGGGGCAAACAACCAAACTTAATACCCATTAAATACGGAAAAATGTGTTTGGCTTAGCCAATATGTGCAGAGATGAATAAACACATAAAATTTACCAAACCGGCAAAGGTTACAGTAATTTGGTGCAGGAACAGCAAAATTTACTGTTGACGGTAAAGTGTTTTGTAGTCTTTATGGAGGGCAATCTGGAAAGACTTCTGTATTCATATTTCTTGATGTAATTTATCCTAGGGAAATGACCAGTAATGTATGAAAGTATTTAAGGAAATCCACCACAGGATTGTTTATAGCACAGGATTCTTTAATAGTTCAAAACTTAAAATAACTTAAAAATCCAACAATAGGGATACTGTTAAATTGTTAGATCCAAACTATGCAGCGAGTGAAAATAACAGTAACACTAGGGCTTGATGAAATAGGACAATGTTTGGTGTGAAAAAAAGCATATTCAACTGCAGACATATATGTTATCTTTGTGTAAAAAAAATGTGTACACACCCATACACCCATAAGAGAAAAAAAAGACTTAAAGCAATGCTCCAGTGTTAATTGGTTTTATGTTTTGTTTCGTTTTTTTTGCGGTACGCGGGCCTCTCACTGCTGTGGCCTCTCCCGTTGCGGAGCACAGGCTGCGGAGCACAGGCTCCGACGCGCAGGCTCAGCGGCCATGGCTCACGGGCCCAGCCACTCCACGGCATGTGGGATCTTCCCGGACCGGGGCACGAACCCGCGTCCCCTGCATCGGCAGGCGGGCTCTCAACCACTGCGCCACCAGGAAAGCCCAACCGGTTATATTTACGGGTCAGGAGTATAAATAATTTTTGTGTTGTATACATTTTATGTTTTCTAGGTTTTCTATAGTAAGCACACAGATTACCGGAGAATAGAAGTATTTTAAAATAGGGTTCCAGGCTACATAGGCTTTTGCCAGACTTGCTAACCCACGTGAGCTGAGAGCCCTCTATCCAACTACGCAGCCGCCATAATAAAGGGTGTACAATCACTGAAGGACATGGTAAGTTTATTTGGATTTGGGGCTGTGCAGGGTTCAGTCTCGGCTCCCCGACGTCCTCCTGCCGCGGCTCCTGGACCTGGAGGAGCTCCGGCTGTGGCTGCGGCGGCTGCGGCTGCCCCGGCCACGGCTGCGGCCCCTTTTTCTTCCTCTGCTTCGGGAACTGTGCCTCTCCCGGCTTTTGGACGCGTGCTTGTGGGATTTCTTGCCCCCGTGGCTCCTCCTCCTCCTCCTCTCGGCCATCCCGTTCCTCTTGTAGGAGTGGGCCGGCCCGGGGCTCCTCCTCCTCCGCGGCCTACTGTAGTAGTCGTCGTGGCGGCCCGGCCGCTCTCTCCTCTCTGAGTTCTTACTGAAGCAGGAGCCAGTCCGATCCGGAGACAGGTACATGTCTCGATTCGCTTCCCAAAATTCATTGTTGGGATTTCTGAACACGTGAAGAAAGTTGCAGTGTTTCCCTCTTGGACACTGCTGTATTTCAAATAAACCTGGAGGGGCACAGTGAAGAAACGGCATTTACTGCTCGCACTTCATCCTTTTCAGAAGGTACATTTCTGATGTTCGCTTGTGATAGGACTATTTTCTCCTTACGTACATTGATGTCATAGTTTGGTTCCCCGAATTTCAAAAATATTCAATGCTCTAACAAAGGGCACTGTGAAAAGTAACAGATAAGAACTTTTAATTAACCAGAATGCCCTGTTCCCCTACTGGATTATGGTGTGGAGTGCAACCGAACCAATGGCGACCACATTATTTTTTCTAGGCTTTTACCATCCTGCTGACAATGTAGATCCCTAATTAACAGTGAAGAACCAGCCCTGGGAGTCCCCCTGGCAACATGCTTTGAGGGCACGGTGGTGGGAGGACCAAACCACTGACCAAAAGAAAGAGCCTATCGTAAGTAGAAGATCCTGTATTTTCTTATACTTCAAGAAGATGATAAACACTGGCCTAATGCTTTAAATTTACCAGGTGCTTTTAACATGGAAGATTTTTGTCAAAGGTGAAATCTACTTGAACAATTTAGAGATCTTTTGGGGATTTTCAAACTTTTTTAAAAGCGGTGAATTCCCTAAATATGTAAAAGAGTTAAAAGTGAAATACCTCCATACCACACACTATATACAAAAAGTCAGTCAAAATGGATCAGAGTCCTAAACGTAAGCTATGAAACTATAAGACTCTTTGAGGAAAACATACAAGTAAATCTTCGTGACACGGGCTAAGCAATGGATTCTTAGATATGACACCAAAAGCACAAGCAAAAAAAGAAAAAAAATAGAAAAATTGGACTTCCTCAAAATTAAAAATTTTTGTGCTTCAGAGGACAACATCAGCGTGAAAAGACAATCCACATGATGGGAGAAAATAGTTGCAAATCATATCTGCGATAAGGGACCTGTCTGTAGAATATATCAAGAACTCTTACAACTCAATAAGACATATAACCTAATGAAAAATGGGCAAAGCATCTGAACAGACATCTGTCCAAAGATGATATACAGTGGCCAATAATCCAATAATAAGGACACGACAAAATGCTCATTAGTTACTAGGAAAAAATAAAGCTGTTATTTAAAAAATAACAAGTGAAATAAATAGTTTCCTGCTTTGGGGGAGTCAAAGTCACACTCAGAAGCACCTCACTGAAATGGAGAAAACAGACCCATCTCTTTCAGCACCCCAGTCTTTAAATCAGGCATAATGGTTCTTCTGGTTTGCCAAAGCAAGGAATTCTAAATTCCTTTTTTTTCTTCCTTCAGATAAATGGTTTTTAAGTGAGAGCATCCATTAAGACCGGGTTGCCAAAGATTCAGACTTTATAAATTATAGATTTTGAAACAAGAGGTTTTAAGCAGGCGAGTATAAAGCAAAGCAACGCAAAGGGTAAGGGAAGTGGTCCCGTAAGGCATGGGCAGCTCCTCTCGTAGCTCCCGGAGCACTTCAACAAGAAATGGTTCGGCGAAGCCCATCTGATAGAAATCAAAACAGAATGAGCCCTTCAAAATTGCCAGCTACTCAAAGGACTGACTCATTTCCTGACTTGGCAGCCACTGTCTGATGAGTCAGCCTGACTGAATGTGCCCTGACCAGGTTCTACAGCTATAATCAATCTTTATGACACAAAAGCTTGTATTTCAATAAGGCAGGAAGTGTCATAGGTAATGTTTTAGGTGGCAAAGATGACAGAAGGTTCATTAGGGATAAAGATGGGAAAAAACCCAGCTCAAGTGAGGAGCCAATGAATAGAAAACACTTCTGAGACTGCAATCAGGAGACGGCGTCCCTGATAGACACAACTTCTCAGGCTTCCTGCAGAGCCCAGGACTTCGAGCACCGACTCTGTCACCTATACATTGTGACCCCAGTCACCTCATCCATAAAGTGACCCACAAGGTCGGTTACAGGTCTAAACTGTGATGTACTTTACATAATGATCTCTGCTCATCTACCAGGTGAGGCAAAAGCTATGCTTCACACCTTTAAAAGGTTGGTTTTTTTCCTAAAACTATTCTTTATATGACAGTGGAACAGTGGGGAAAAAAGTCACGTATTTTACCACAAATTGCCATTTTCCATCGGGTCACTGGGCAGAATTCGCACTGAAGCTGTCTTCCCGCGTACCACCGTCCATTAAACAGAGAAAAGGCTGCTTGGCATTCTTCTTCCCTTGAAACCACAAATTAAAGGATGCACTTTAGAGTAACTTTCTAATATGCAGATTAACCCTACTGTTAATTAACCCTTGTATTTGTTTACTGTAGGACCACCTAGTTCACTGCCTTTGTGCTACCTAGGGAGTCCTTATTACAGCATTCAAGGTCCTGAAGCTCACTTTATTCAGGAACCGTTTTGTTTTTTAGTTTTTTTTACTAACCCTCCCAGAGGTTTTGATGCAAGGAAATCTACTTGAGTCAAAGCTTCTTAAACCAAAAGATTGGACCATTAAAAATGCAGAAGTGTTTTCCATTGTCACTGCCTGTTCCTTCTCAGCTCAGATCGCTGTCCTTCCTATTATTCAATACAATGGTTAATTTATCCCATTAGCCATGGCAGCACAGGCAAACAGCAAGACGAGCAGAAACAACACACTAACTGCTTGCTCTCTTAGCGGGCCAAATGCACACTGAAATTATTTGGGGCTTTTATTTGGGGTTCTCTATTCTAGTTATCCCTTTTCAGTTTGTGTTTTAATTTTAAAATTATATAAGTAAAAAATTAACTATAATGCAAAAAATTAAAAACTCTCTATACGAAAAATGAAATACAAATATATAGTTTTCTAATCCTTTCCATATTTCTAGGTCAGCTCTTAATATTTACATTTTTAAAAATACCATGCATATGAAAGGTATATATTCAGTGGAAAAATCCCAGATGTCAATGTAATCACAACACTATATTGTGACAAATGTGAAGATGTTTATGTTTAGAATACTTACGATTGATATTGAACATACACATTGCCCCTCAGATGAGGTTCCAAGTTGCAGCTGACCTAAGGAGCAATGAAGAATTCCATCATTAGAAAACAAACAAAAAAGGCAAAAACCTAAGGAAAAGAAGCCCTCCAGTCATCAAACGCATTTTTTGTCCAGGCCAACATTACCAAAAGTTGTTATCAATCAAAGATTCCAAAATTAAGATACTACCCCACTCTTACGTCTATTTAAGGCATACTTCAGCAGACGGTAGTGTTGCAGGCCCCAATTACCTGATCCCTGTTGATCCTGATTCTTTTTTGTCCAAAGATATGAAATGCTTCACACATGCATAAAAATACAGAGACTATTTTAAAAAAAGAAAAAAAATACAGAGACTAGAAATCAGCCCCTATATACACCACCCAGATTTAACACTAACATTTTCCATTTTTGACTGAGAATGTTTAAATACATAAAACGTGAAAGACCCAGTTGAAGCCCTTTCATCCTATTCTTCTCCCTCCTCCATCACATAGGTGGAACACTATCCTGAGGTTGGGTATAACCTTCACATTCCAAACACACACACACACACACCCCTATCTACACAGACACAATACCCACAGCCATACATACACACAGACAGGCATATACACATATATCATATGTGTGCCATAAAATATATACATATATTATGTACAGACATACAAAGAAGTGTGTGTCTGTTATGTACGTATGGGTATACACATATTTATGTACATATATGCTAAGAAGCACGTATATATATTGATAAACAATATACAGTATGGCTTTGTACATTTTAAAATTTTATATAAATAATATTTATTTCACATCCTTTTTTCAAGATGTAATCATGTAAACTTAATGACTCATTTTAAACTACTAAATACTGGCTATATCAAATTATCAAATATATTTATCCACTCCTCTAATGATGCATATCCAAGGTGCTTCCAATTTTTCATCAACAAACAGCGATGCAGTCAGCATGCCTGAACACCTCTCTGGGCGGTAGGACTTTGTCTAGTGTGCATGACCGGAAGTAGTATGCTGATTTGTAGGTTCCATGTACTTTCAACCTCACTAGGTACTGACAAACTGCTCTCTAAAGTGGTTTTACTAATTTACACAACGTCACCCATGCTTGATATTAGAATTCATAATTTTTTTCCCGATGGGTATGAATAACATCTCATTTTAATATGCACTGTTCCCATTACTTGTGAGGGTGAACATTGACCATTTGTCTTAAAAAATGACAAATCTGATTTCGTTTTACATAACGGTATAAAAAGGTCCTTAGGGCTTCCCTGGTGGCGCAGTGGTTGAGAGTCCGCCTGCCGATGCAGGGGACACGGGCTCGTGCCCCGGTCCGGGAAGATCCCACATGCCGTGGAGCGGCTGGGCCTGTGAGCCATGGCCGCTGAGCCTGCGCGTCGGAGCCTGTGCTCTGCAACGGGAGAAGCCACAACAGTGAGAGGCCCGCGTACCGCAAAAAAAAAAAAAAAAAGTCCTCAAATACTCATACTAATGTTTAGCATTTCTTTTCAAAATGAATCTATCGATATAATTTTACAACTTAGTTGCAGAGTATTTTTATTAGAGCATCCCAAGAGAGGCAGGATGCGTACTGACTGACACTACTGACTGACACCATCCTTAGAAGAAAGACTGGGGGGGTTTACCTAGTGGCGCAGTGGTTAAGAATCCGCCTGCCAAGGCAGGGGACACGGGTTCGAGCCCTGGTCCAGGAAGACCCCACATGCCGTGGAGCAACTAAGCCCGTGCGCCACAACGACTGAGCCTGAGCTCTAGAGCCCATGAGCCACAACTACTGAGCCCGCGCACCTAGAGCCCGTGCTCCACAACAAGAGAAGGCACTGCAACAGAAGCCCACGCGCCGCAACGAAGAGTAGCCCCCGCTCACTGCAACTAGAGAAAGCCTGTATGCAGCAACAAAGGCCAATGCAGCCAAAAATAAAATAAATAAATAGATAAATTTATTTAAAAAAAAGAAAAAAAAGGAAGACTGGGGACTTTCCTGGTGGGCCAGTGGTTAAGACTTCACCTTCCGCCTTCCAATGCAGGGGGTGCGGGTTTGATCCCTAGTCAGGGAGTCGGGGAGCTAATATCCCACATGCTTCTCGAAATCTTTAAAAAAAAAAAAAGAGAGAGAGAGAGAGAAGGAAGACTGAAAGGCCCCAGGAGGCCACGTGAGCCGCACCAGGGCCCTTAGAGATCATTTAAGCCAGTGGTTCCCAAAGACCCGTTATTAATTTTCCATGATGAATTTGATGTTTTGGAAATTTTTCTACTAAAAGTTTATTAAACAGCTTTCCATTTATAACTGCCAACGTGATTAGCATGAGCCTGGCTGACAGAATTCTCAACAAAAGAAAAAAAAAACTCCACGGTTAGTAGGTACGGCCTGTTGCAGATAATGGGGGTGATTTCCATTAAGCAGCCTGAGGTGTTGAAAGCTCCAGCACTAACTTCCCAGAAGCGGTATGATGTAGGGACCCCATGCGGGAAAACACTGATGTAGTCCAGTCCTCGCCCTTCAGGGATGAGGAAAAGGCACAAAGAGGCAAAGAGCCCACGGCTAGTCAGCACACCAGCTCCTCAGCGGTGCTTCTCACGTGGCACCGAGTCGTGTGTGGCCAGGCACTTAGAAGTACTGTGAAGACGGGAAAGTGCATGCAACAGAAAGAAAAGGTAAAGGGGAAAGAGAAATTTTGAAAGAATTTTTTAAAATCTTGAAATCAGTAGTAAGAAGGATAGCCTTGAATTTCACGAGGGCCGCAGTTGCTCTGTTTCTTAGCTGTTCCAAATTTCCACTGTCATTTCCAGCTAGCAGAAAAAATTCACAGCTTTATTCCTATCTCTTTCCAAATTATGGGCCATTTCCCCCATCCTAACATAACAAAATCATTCAGGTTCGGATCTGATCAAATTGCAGACAGCAGGAGACTTCACTGTGCTAGGATTTGACCACTGGGCCCAGGAGCAGCAGCCATTACACCTGACTTCACGCTTGCTTTAAGGAATGTTTTAAAATAACTCTGTAATCTGAACACTTCTTTTACCCCCTATGCTGCATCACAAACCATGACTCTGGGAACACTATTTTCAGTATTGAGAGTATTCAGTGAATAAAAACAAAGTAAAAATAAAAAAGGAAAAGGAATCAAGGTTTATGTACTTAGGGAGCTCCAAAAGAAAGAACATGCAACTTGGGTGGAAGCTGCAGGCAGGCACCATCAACACAATACAGTAACAACAAATCAACCACCTCGGTAGGTGGAGTAAGTAGACGATTGTCACACTCTGCTCTCCTCGGCTCTAGGGGAGACCGACCACGGGAGGGAGGGCATTCCGCATCATATGCAGCCCCTAAGCGAACGCTTGGATACCTATTTGCAGAGGACCTTATGCAGAGAATTCACAGGCTGCAAAAGAATGGGACCATAAAGGTACTGAATGGATGAAATATCTTTTCCCATCAAAACCTCAGAACCCAGGAAATGTCATGCTAGTACCTGTTTAAGATTTCAAGTAGTACCTCAACCGTACTGGCAATGAGGTGGATGGAGAGAGAGAGAGAAAGAATTAACATTTCCTTCCAACATGGCGCCAGGCCCTCCACCACAGCGCACGTCCCACCCAGGCAGAGAGCCTGTGCCCTCGCTTTCCCATGCCATCTGGTGCTTCAGAAGGAGGCGAACCAGTCCCGTCCTCCACGCGCACTGCATGTGCCCACCTTGAACTGTATCACTTTCCCCACATTCTTGAACTCGGGGAGCACGTCGTCATAGAAGTCCAGGAACTGCTGGTAGGTTTCCTCTTCGCTGTACTCCAGACTTGCGTCGGGGTCATAGTCGTCCCTTCTGCACTGCTCCATCCCAAATGTCGTAAACATGCTTTTAATAAGAAGGGTGGGACTTGATGCCGGGAAATTGTGTTTACGTGAACACCTGCGTATGAAGGAAAAACTTCAGCATTCCAATGGTGAGAAATTACACATAAAAGGCTTGCTTTAAACTGTGAGATACTCAAGCAACTTAGCTGTTTCAACTGAACTGTAAGATGATAAACCCCATTCAGACTTTAAATTTCAACACTTAAAACTGTTCTAGGGCTTCCCTGGTGGCACAGTGGTTGAGAGTCCGCCTGCTGATGCAGGGGACACGGGTTCGTGCCCTGGTCCGGGAAGATCCCACATGCCGCGGAGCGGCTGGGCCCGTGAGCCGTGGCCACTGAGCCTGCGCGTCCGGAGCCTGTGCTCCGCAATGGGAGAGGCCACAACAGTGAGAGGCCCACGTACCGCAAAAAAAAAAAAAAAAACCAAACTGTTCTAAGGGCTTCCCTGGTGGTGCAGTGGTTAAGAATCCACCTGCCAATGCAGGGGACATGGGTTCGAGCCCTGGTCCGGGAAGATCCCACATGCCGTGGAGCAACTGAGCCCGTGCACCACAACTACTGAGCCTGCACTCTAGAGCCCACGAGCCACAACTACTGAAGCTCGCACGTCAAGAGCCCGAGTTCTGCAACAAGAGAAGCCACCGCAATGAGAAGCCCGTGCACCGCAACGAAGAGTAGCCCCCGCTCGCCGCTACTAGAGAAGGCCCGCAGCCAAAAATAAATAAATTTATTTAAAAAAATAGTATCCAGCATTAAAAAAAAAAACTGTTCTAAAACTGACCAATATATTGGGTCTCATTAAAATGTAAGGTTGGGAATTATTTCCAAGTTCAGATGCCATTCAGCTGCCTTTTACTGAAGTTCAGGAAGCCTTACACATGTGGAAGCACCAGGAAAGAGATGCATGGGCATGACGGAGCGTGATGAAAGGCACACAGACACCGAGCATGGGACTCCGGACAAGGTGAGAACAGTGCAATCCTGGTTCCATACAATCGCCAACAAACCCGACACTTAGAGAAAAGGGTATTCTGAGAGTTTCAGCTAAATGGATCGCATTTCATAGTTTTCATGGCATTTTTATATTCTTTTTCTGATCCTTGCAAACTGTTAGGACAGCCAGGGCTAGTATTTTCTCCACTTTGAAAGAAAGAAAGTGAGGCCTAGAGAAGCACACGTACCCAGGTCACATGGCTGGGGAGAGAAGATCCCAGAGATCCGAGCTTATCGACAGTCTACTGCCTGTGTTATATGATGTGCTAAATGTAAGGAATTTCTCTTTAATGAAGGTTAACCATTGTGAAGAACAATTTTCTTTTCATAGCTTAAACTGGACCGGGTTGTAACTGAGTAATTTTTAAAAAAAATCTTTTATATGAGTTTACTTTCTTATTTACTTCCTTCTCCTCAAGTAAAATGAAGGAAAAAAATGCAGTTTAGGATTCCAAATCATCAAAATTTTCCTGATTAAATTTCTAGTTTAAAAATTAGTTAAAACAAGAACTTTAGAAAAAAAATCCCCAGAACTTTGGAAGAAAAAAAGTTGAAAAACAAGGCAGGTGTTAGAAAAAAAAAATGGCCCTGAAATGAATAAATGTTTAACTCATGCTTACTTTCCAGTGTCTGTAACATACATCTCTGTACACCTAGTGAGACAATGCACACAGAATGCCCCGCATACACCATGCCCAGCTCAGAAATGGGCAATCTGTGTTCATTAAAGTGAAATTTTCTATTTTTCAAAGGACCCTCCTAGATTATTCAGTCAGAGACCTTGTAATGAGATCCATCTTCCCAAGGACAAATACCCACAGAAAAAAGAACGAGGATTCAACCTGGTTGGCAGCGTTAGCAGAATCAGAATTTTACAAGTATGGAGCACATACAGAATTAAATGAGAAACCAATTTAACAAGGTTAAAATTCTCATGGGATTATCATAACTGAATGAACTTGGCTCTATAGTACCCAGGATGTCAAATGAACATTTGTGAGTTTTGGAACAGCCCCAAAGTCCCCATCTAGGGAAAAATCCCACTTGGCCTAGAGATAGTCCATATAATCTGAGCGTATTTAAGGCCAGCCCTATAGGTTCTACTGAAAAGTCAGCTAAGACAAGAGATATTTGGGAAGGCAGTCTAAAGTTGTGGTATCAAACCCATGTGATTCTCAGAATCACCTGGGAAGAACTGAGATTTCTCAGGTCCTGCCCTAGACCATCTGTTCAGACCTCCAAGAGTGGGGAACCCATGTTTTCAGAGTAACTCCCCACCTGGTCCTGAAGGTTAGCCATGTTTGGGGACTCCTGGTTTAGGCCATGCTATTTACTCAGATCCTTGAATCAAGTAAGACTGCCACAAAATCATGTAGCTGGACATTACCTTAACCAAAGGACAGCCAATAAATGGCATGGGTCTCCAAATGCCCCCTCAGGTAGAGCTAACTGACTATGCCTCTTTTTCTTTTTTCAGGGGAGCACTCCAGGCACCCACTACCTTTGTCCTTTATAGAATCAAGCTACATGCTAAAGGTAGGCTGTGATTATTTACTGAAGGTCTTTGTGAGAAATATTCTCATGAAAATTACATATGCAACTGTTAATAAAACACCTATCAAAGTTACTGTCCACCTTCCTACTCAATGTCTTTATACAGTATTCCACGGGAGAAATATTTAGACTCTGATGCCTGGAAAATCTTTGTCTTTCCAGAGATCCCACTCATTTCCTTTTTGGTAAGAACTACATAGCTCATTTCTGCCTGGGATGGATACAACTCCAAAGCCAAATGTATTGTACGTTCACAATAACTCACTTTCTTCTCCTTTCCTTGCTTTCAATTTCTTTTATTTTATTAAACTTAGTGTAGTAGATTGTGAGCCTTCTTTATTTTATTTTTCATAAATTTATTTATTTATTTATGGCTGTGCTGGGTCTTTGTTGCGGTGCGCTGGCTTCTCATTGCGGTGGCTTCTTTTGTTGCGGACCACGGGCTCTAGGCGCACAGGCTTCAGTAGTTGTGGCACGTGGGCTCAGTAGTTGTGGCTTGTGGGTTCTAGAGCTCAGGCTCAGTAGTTGTGGCACACGGGCTTAGTTGCTCCGCGGAATGTGGGACCCTCCCAGGCCAGGGATCGAACCCGTGTCCCCTGCATTGGCAGGCGGATTCTTAACCACTGTGCCACCAGGGAAGCCCTGTGAGCCTTCTTTAAATCACTTCTGGAAACAAGTGAGGTATAAATAACTACTCTGATTAATAAATTTTACTTTTCATCAGTGATTATGTTCTTTAAGGACCAAAAAATAAATAAAAATTGAACTCCCCTCAAAGCTGTGACTCCAAGTGCAAAAAGGTTCTAGAATCAAACTCGTACTAATTACAAAAACAAAGCAACCAAAGAAATGCTTAGCTTACGGGAGTGCTTGATGTTGTGACAGACCTTAACAGAAAAGAACAGTTGTATGATCTGGAGCAAGTCACTGGGGCTCTCTGTGAAAGGGGGGCAGTATCTTTGTTTGAAGGGATGGTGCTGGATTTTGTAATTGCTGGTTTCATGGAATCTTATTTCACAACTGATCACTTGAATCATGCAAATACCCAAATCGCTCTCATACTTTTTTCTGATAGTTGTGATGGTGAAATTTCACATGCCTGTGAATATATTAAGAAAGGTTCACAAACTAAGCTGACCACCGTCAATATTTCCTTGAAACGGCCCTCAGGGATGGGTTTTGAGAGCCTGACAGTCCATTCCCCTTTTCACAAATAAGTACTGTCAACTGATTTCCTGAAACCACTTAGGACATCTCCCCTTCTCTCACTTATGCCCAGCAGAAGACTCCAGAATCCGATGACCACAAGTCTTCACATTTAGGGAAATGTTAGAAACATATCATAATTGAGGACTCCTGCAGCTGGGAAACCTTACATACAATTTGGTTCAATCCCCCACCCCTACCCCACCCCCGCCAATGCAAAGGTGACTCACATTGAGTCTCAACTGTCTTTCAAAGCTAATTCACTGTACACTTTTTCTTTGGTGGGGGATGTTTTACATCAATCATTACTTTTTTTTTTTTTTTTTCGGTACGCGGGCCTCTCACTGTTGTGGCCTCTCCCGCCGCGGAGCATAGGCTCCGGACGCGCAGGCTCAGCGGCCATGGCTCACGGACCTAGCCGCTCCGCGGAATGTGGGATCTTCCCGGACCGGGGCACGAACCCGTGTTCCCTGCATTGGCAGGCAGACTCTCAACCACTGCACCACCAGGGAAGCCCCAATTATTACTATTTTGATGAAATTAAACATACATTTGGGAAACACTTCTAAGGATACGAAGGGGGGTAAAGTCTTTCTCCCCTCCTTAGTTCCCAGTTCCTCAAGAGGAGACTTTCACTATTGACCGGATCCTGTGAATCCTTTCACAGATATTCTGGGCATATACAATCCCAGCTATAAAATACAAGAGGAGTCACAAATACTACATTAGTGACTCTCAATCCTGGGCCCATCAGAAACACCTGAGCACATTTCAAAAATTAGGGTGCCCAAGTCTCAGAAACTCTGATTTAATCAATTTGAGGTAGGACATAATTTTTTTCAAGCTTTCTAAATGATTCTAGTGTGCATCCAGGGTTGAGAACCACTGTTCTTAAAAAATGTAAAATGACGTGAAGGCTTAAATTAAAAAAGAAAGAGAAAGCTAGAGAAGGTTCATATTTTCAAAGAAGGAAATAAAACAGCATGGATAATTTTATGAATAAAATAAACATGAGAGACAACATACAGTTTCTCATTAAATACATATGAATTTTCCTATTCATATCCCTTTTTATGATGAATAGGACACTAAGATATAATTAGATCTTTTCTTCTGCAGAATGAAAATAATTAGATTTTCCCTCAGATGGATTTACTCACCATTATGAATTATTTATCTACTTTAAGCTGTTCATTCATAAACAAGCCAAATTATAAAACTCACCATTGCCTGGCATACAGTTGGTATTTAAATATTTGCTAAATGAATGAAAACATCAACACTTAGTTTTCCACATGAATGTCTTGTTTTAAAATCATTGATCCAAAAGAGGGAGGGAAGCAGAGTGTCTCAGAGAATAAGGGCAACAGTAACGAAATGAAAATACGAGCAAACACTCAGAACTTGCCATGGGCCTGCCACGTTCTCCCTGCTTTCCCTGCATTCACTCACAACTGCCTTAGAAGAGGGGTACTGCTTTTTTTTTTTAATTTTATTTATTTATTTATTTAATTTAGTTATTTTTGGCTGTGTTGGGTCTTCGTTTCTGTGTGAGGGCTTTCTCCAGTTGCGGAGAGCAGGGGCCACCCCTCATCGTGGTGCGCGGGCCTCTCACTGTTGCGGCCTCTCTTGTTCCAGAGCACAAGCTCCAGACGCGCAGGCTCAGTAGTTGTGGCTCACGGGCCTAGTTGCTCCGTGGCATGTGGGATCTTCCCAGACGAGGGCTCGAACCCGTGCCCCCTGCATTGGCAGGCAGATTCTCAACCACTGCGCCACCAGGGAAGCCCGAGGGGTACTGCTTTTAATCCCCATTTTACAGGTGAGGGAACTAAGGCACAGAGGGCTTAAGTAACTTTCCCACCTTGACAGCCGCTAAAGCCAGATGTTGAACCTGGTGTCTGTTCCTGACTCAGAGCAGACTGAGAACACATATTAGAATTTTCCTCTACTCAACTCGGATCCTGTCTTTCACAGATATCCCTTTGGGCATGCCAGTTTTTTTTTTTTTTTTTTTTTTTTGCGGTACGTGGGCCTCTCGCTGTTGTGGCCTCTCCCGTTGCGGAGCACAGGCTCTGGACGCGGAGGCCCAGCGGCCATGGCTCACGGGCCCAGCAGCTCCGCAGCATGTGGGATCTTCCCGGACTGGGGCACGAACCCGCGCCCCCTGCATTGGCAGGCAGATTCTTAACCACTGCACCACCAGGGAAGCCCGGCATGCCAGTTTTTAAAGCCTCTTTTGTGTACAGTGTTTGCCATTCAAAAAGTAAAGCCAGGGCTTCCCTGGTGGCGCAGTGGTTGATAGTCCACCTGCTGATGCAGGGGATACGGGTTCATACCCCGGTCCGGGAAGATCCCACATGCCACGGAGCGGCTGGGTCCGTGAGCCATGGCCGCTGGGCCTGCGCGTCCGGAGCCTGTGCTCCGCAACGGGAGAGGCCACAACAGTGAGAGGCCCACGTAACACACACACAAAAAAAAAAAGTAAAGCCAGACTGCTCCAGTCTTTTGAAACAGATTATTTCCCCATCCCAGGTGTCCCATGTGGACTAATACAAGTGCAGAAAGGAAATAAAAGCAAAAGGTCTTCAGATAGCTGTGGGAGGAACGCAAAGGAAGCCCTGCCAGAGAACTGGACGAAGCCCACCCAGAGAAGAGGTATGGGGGTGTGGAGGAAGCAGGGGATGCTCAGCTGGGGGAACCGGAGCAGCAGCAAGAATGCAGCAGATGCCTATGAACATTTCAAACTCCAGCCCGTGCCAACTCAAAAACCTCAACATTTCGAGTCACTTAACTCTGACACAATAAAGCAAAATTGGTTACCTATCTCCGAATCTGCAAGCTCCTGTTTTACTGTAGAATGGACAATTAGCTCGATCTTTTTCCATTATCCTCAATTCCATGGGTGGTTCTGGGTTTTGCCATGTGGTGCCATTTTCCAACTGTTAAAAATAACCATGACTTTACTTGGTGTTAAAAATCCATGAAGAAGTAAATGTTTAAAAGGTATTCGAAATATTTGGGTCAAAAATAAAAACAGATTCATGTAAGAATATACACATTCAAGTTGTATCACACAATCTAGACTCTACAAACAACTGTCGTGAGACAGGGTCTATATGTCTCTCCTGGCTCCCAGTCACTGCCCATCATCAGGCATCGATATGGCTACCAGGAGCAGTCACCAAAGTTTCCCTTCGGTCCATCTATTCCTAAAAGGGTTGAAGGACTTCTTAGGGAACCACCCCCTGAGACCAATCTAAGTTACTGTGAATCAAGTTAAACCATCCATCTGGGCGTAAGTGTGTGTGATGCTGGTTACACACACTTTAAGGACTATAAACAAGTCCAGTCCACCAGGGTGATCTTTGCTTTTGTTCATCAGTTCAATTTTGTTGTTGCTGCGGTACAAAGCACAGAGCCACGCAGGTGATTCCCACATTCAGACAGGATCTAAGTAGCTTACCACGAAATTAACATTATTGGAAATATTGTTTTTAAAGAAATGTTCATCGGTCTCAAGTTCTTAATGAAAGGTTTTGAAAATACCTCATTTTCAGCCTGCTCCAGCATCTTCTGCACAGCTTCCTACAAATGGTGCAAACATAGGACTAATGAAAACCTCAAAGTCAGGTAAGTCACATCTGGTTTCTCTGGTTAAGAATCTCATGTGTCACAATTTTAAAAAAAACTTATGCACACAAAAGGCTTCAGGTTCTAATTTGCTTTCTACAGCACAGATCTTCTGAAAAGCTTTCAAAAGACATATAGCTGAGAATCTTCATTCAACTAGGACATTTAACAGCACACATTGCAAAACACAGTCTTCTAATAATTTCAGTAAGAGTAGTATTTAGTAGATTTGAACATATATTCCACATTCTAGTTTTTAAGATGAAGTATTAGTGAATATCATAAAAGACAATGCTAGCTGAAACATCACAGACATTTAACAGACGCTACATTATGACATGAACAGCAGCAACTGGGATTGATAAAAAATCTCAAACTTTCCGATAAGGCAAAGTCAGTCCTGAAATATGCCAGTAAATTTTGACCTCCTTGGCATTTAAATAAGTTTTAAATTATGTTCGACAGACTTCTCTTCCCTAGCTCCTTAAAGCATTACATAGAAGACTCATATGTCTAGCTGCTTACTTGATTAACTCTGCCTGGCCATGTAAGGGTCCTCAGTAACTTAACGTGCTCAAAACGAACCTCACTCTTGCCTACCCCTCGCCCATCTAAATGCCCATCTCAGTAAACGGTGTTGCCATCTGACCACCTGCTCAAACTAAAAAGCTAAAAGTATGACTTGAATTCCCTTCCCGGTCCATTCAGCCTACCAGCTAGAGTTCCGTTGACTGTGCCACGACTCACCCCAAATCTCTGTACTTCTCTGTATTAAGCACTACTGTCATCCAAACCACCATCATGTCCTGTCTGGAACAGCAGCCTTCTAACTGGTCACCATATATCCACTCTTGCCTCCTTGGTCACCACTCCCCACCCCCATCCCCCATTCTTTATACAAAAGTCAGAATGATCTGTTAAAAGTAACGATAAATTAGATGAAGTCAATCCCTGATTAAAAACCCTTTAATGGCTTCCCATGACACTTTAGGTAAAATCCAAACTCGTCCTTCCCACCCAGGAGGCCTTACATGAATGACCCTGCCTACCCTCCTGACTTTCTCCCCACCCCTGCTGCTCTTTCCTTTGGTCTCTAGGATTCAGGCACCCTGACCTCCTTTCAGCTCCACGCTCAGGGCGTCCCCCCTCTGCCTGGAGCCCTTCTCTCTGAGATCTCTGCATTCAGGCGTCAGCTCACACGTCGGCTTCTCCTTGGAGAAGTCTTCCTTGACAGGCAATCGAAAGAAGTACTTTCCTACCCCAATCACTCTGTCACATGACATTCTGCCTTATTTCTTTTTTTTCCTAATGCTTTATTCCTTTATACCGCTTAACATTACCTCAGAGCACTTCAAATGACCTTTTTTGCTTGCTTATATTCAGTTCCGCCATCTAGAAACCGAACTCAATGAGTACAGATCTTTTTCGCTGCCCTATCTCCAACCCCTAGAGAAGCATCTAGTTTACAGGAGAAACAAAGAATGCAGATCCCTTTATATATGCTTAGAATCGACTTCATTTTACCCACTTCTCCTTAATGTCTCACCAGACTTCCTTTGAAACAAAAGCGTTAGCTTTTATCTGGTGCCAGAAAGACCTCAGTTGAAGAACATTCCACTGTTAAAATGGGAATTTATTACACTCTACTAAAAAAATAACAAGCTCCAAACAACTTTCCTGCCCCCTAAAAACTTAGCATGATCTCGCCTCATCTGGAAAGCAGTACTCAAATAAGGGTGTTTAAAATTTGCACTGGAATTAACTGATGGCCTGAGACAAAAGAAACAAAGGTTGCTTCTACCCCATCATGACCAGGATGTAAACAAATGCATTTTCCCCCGTAATCTGGTGATTACCCAATTTTATGTGCTATTCATACATAGCATTATCACAGAAAAGATACATCCTGATGAATCAGTCAAGGAAAGATGAGCTGTGATATCTTTGAAATAAATACACTGTTAAGGAACAGCAGCAAAATAGACCAAAGCAATCTTTAAAAACAATCCTGGAAGATATAGAGGATATATACATATACCTTATAGATTCTTTTTTTGTGTGTGAGCAACTATAGGTTAGCTACAATTGCCTTTATAGCACAAGTTAGAAAGGAAGTCAAGATTTAATAACAAAAAATATTTCCTCATCCCTCAATATTTGAGTCTGATTTCTTTCAATCTATTAGTTCTTGCTGACACGTCCAAAGCAGTGAAGTCTCTTATGAATCAAACAAAGGTGGAAACTATATAAAATAGTATTCTCTAAGTAAGTCAACCCATATACAGCAAAACCTCCGAAGAACACCATTTGCTCTAGAGTGGTACAAAGTGTAAGGCAGGGGCCAGCTGCCGGTTTTTAATCAATACAACAATAAGGTTTTATTAGAACATGTCAACACCCTTCATTTTCGTGTTACCTATGGCTGCTTTCACGGGACACTGGCAGAGTTGGACATTTTCAACAAAGACCATACAGATCATAAAGCCTAAAATGTTTACTCTGGCTCTTTACAGAAAAAGTTGGCCAATCCCTGGTATAGAGAGTAAGATCGGCAGAGATGAAGAAAAACCTTCATTTAAGGCATCTGCCACAGCACCCACCCAAAGAAGAGCATCATAAGGAAACGCTAGTGTATATCCAAACTAAAAACATGACTCTAAAGAAAAAATCAAGTCCAAACCTGACATGCCTATAGCTTATCCTTCAAGCCTATCACCCGCCCCATCCGCTCACTAAGAGGATACGCAGTGCATCTATCCTCCTGTGACTGGAATCACCTCTCTTTCCTTCTTCTCCTGTAGCTTCTGCTGCTCTTCTTCTCTCTCTTTTCTCTGCTGTTCTTCCCATTCTTCCTTTAACTTTCTCTTTACAGAGGAAAAAAGAAAGAAGAAAGGTAATTATTTTTCAGACTCACTTTTTTACAACATTTCACATATGGGGCAAATAAATGAAAAACTTTAACACTGGTAAAATGGATAATATCCGATTTTTAAAGTTCAAGGTATGTAACTCAATGAGAGTCGTTTTGGTTAACTGGTTATCTGATTAATACCATACCTCTTGCTCTTCCTGCCGTTTTCTAGCTGCCTCTTCCTTTTCCTTCTTTATTCTGAATTCTTCTTGCGCCTTCTGCTCCCGCAGCAACCACTCCTCATGTAATTTTTGCCTATTGATGTAACGATGTGATCAGATAAAAGAAATGGGCACTAATCTACAAATACATCCACACACATATATGATAGCAAATGGGATTTTGGGAATGACGAAAGTATCATGAGAGATATTTTCTAGAAAGCAGTTAAGTGGAGGTAAGAGGATCAAGAGATGAGTAGTGATATTGGAAAAGCACTACATTTTAGCATATCCTCCTAGAGGGTGACAGCATAAAATCACTACTTCTACATTTCCTATCTGTAATATCTTTACACAAAACAATGACACTCTAGCTTTCCCTTTAGGTTGACCACAGTGATGTGTAGGTGCCAATAAAGTGAGTAACATCCAGCTTTTCACATTCAGGAAGTATTACCCTTCCTGTTCTATGCATTTTGAAAGTGCCCGTCGCAGGATTGCAGCATGATAAAAACCTGACATCTCCTGCTGTAAACCCTTGGACTGCTACTCTTTACAGCTGAGAGACTCCTGTGGTTTGCCCCAAGCACCTAACTGCTGAGAGAAGAAAAATAGAACTACATCGTGATCGTGTCTTTAAAATAAAGAAAGATACAGGTTGTAAGAAAAGATGACAAAGAGTTACAAAAACAGATTAGTGGGTGTCTAGTTTATTTTTAGAAATGACCAATTATAAAGAGTGATCTTATCTTAAAATGGTGTCTCAGATATCCAATACCACAAGTTTCCAACTTAAAGATGGGTTATATTTCAAAAGTTTATTAGCCGATTAAGTGTTTAAAACCTAGACTGCATTTTCCCACTGAATTTGTAAAAGGAAAATGAAATATGAGAAACTGTTCTATATTACTTCAGGGACATTAGCAGTTAAATAAGGTTTTATGTCTAGTCTGGGGACCCAACCACAATTTCAAATACTTGATGGGAAAAAGTATTCCATTTCCAACTACAGATTCCAGGAACCCATCTTTTAGCCATAGTAGACACTGGCATGTTGCATGTGTCAACGTTCCTGTGTATGTCATAGAGTATATGTAAATGTTTCAGTGTGCAGAACTCTGATTCATGAACCTTTTGAGGAAGATATTCATTGTAAATAAACTGAACCAAAGTGTATATATATTTAAGACCACAAAAGAGTAAAATATTACAAACTTTAAAACTTAGTAACTTGGATATAATACTGAGAACTCTAGAACTCTGGGCACATAACTCTGTCAACCCCCTGCACTAAGAGACTTGAGCAAACTCTAGCATGCCTTTTAGCAGCATAAGGCTGTGTCCCTAGGATGACCCCATCACCTCCCACCCCCCAAGACATTAAAATGCCTGCCTGAGAAAACTCAATGCTGCCTAGAAAATGGACTGTTTGCTCTGGCCAACACCTGATAATAGGCCTCTGCCTTCCCTCTCCTAGAGCATTACTCAAAAGGGCTCGTAATTATGAATATGTGTCTCTTACAGCTCATAAGGGTCTCTCTCAAGGGCCTGAGAGCCATTCCTGGGAAATGCAGTCATTAAGAAGGATGAGGCCTCTGGCTCCCAGTCTCTGTGGGAGGATAAAGCCCTAACTTCCCTAACTGCCCACTAACGAACACAGCTTCCTGGTCACCTTCACAGGGATCAACTCCTGGTACTGTTCACTTTCTTCATTCTCCCTTTTAAATGCCCAAATCGCCTCTACACAAACCAGAATGGAGCTCAGGTCTTCCCCTACTGTCGGGAGTTACTGAATAAAGTCTGTTCCTGCACTTTAATGTCCGGCTCTGTTTACCTTTGACACTATACACCTCCTTTTAAGTAGTACATAAAGCCATTCAGTATTTTCAAATAAGTTTCCTGCTTTTCAACAATAAAGTATTATGCAACTCGTATAGGAATAAACAAAAATCAAGGGAACACAAAGACATGTGTATGTGATTTAAAAGAAGCATCTAAGTAAATGGGAAAGCAAGAAAAATGACTTCCCTATTTCATGCTATACATATCATCTTTATCATTACAGAAATCTCTAGTAGTAAGAACAACCAGAGATATTACAGCACCTCCTATCTGCTCACACTACGTTAAGTGCTATACACTTACCACCTCATTAATCTCATTTAATCTCCCCAATTCTATGCTGTAGGTACTATGATTGATGGTTTTTTTTTTTTGGCTGCATCATGTGAGATCTTAGTTCTCCAACCAGGGATCGAACCCGTGCCCCCTGCAGTGGAAGCGTGGAGTCCTAACCACTAGACCACCAGGAAAGTCCCTGTTTATGTCCATATTTAAGGCGAGGAAATTGAAGCTTAGAGAGATTAAGCAACTTGAACACAGCTAGTAAGTAGCAGGGCCAGGACTGCAATGCAGATCTGGCTGAATCCAACTCCCTGTTCCCAATCATTACTACTTTTTTTTTATTTTTTCAGCATTTTCATATTTCCACCTATTTATGTGCTTATTTGGGTAACAGGAACTAATTACAAGAAAAGAAGCAACATTTCCAGTGAACACACTAAATAGCTAGACAGGACCTATAAAGTTTTTTCTCCTTTAAAAAATTATTTATTTATTTTTTATTGTGGCAAAGTATACATACCATAAAATTTACCATTTTAACCATTTAAGTGTACAGTCGAGTAGCATTAAGCAGATTCATATTATTGTGTACCACTTGGGGAATAAAAAACAAACTACCCCCTGAAAAATACCAAAAGAGAAAAAGAGCAGAATATTTTTGTCAACTTGGGATGGGGGCGGCCTTTTGAAATCAGACATCAAGGCTAGATATCATGATGAAATTGACGACATGGAGATCAAATTATGTGAGTAACACGATAAGCCAAGTTAGGACTGATGACAAATGAGAAAAATATACGTCACACACAGGACAGATAAAGGATTAATATCCTTAATCAAGTAATAACATTGCTTGCACAACAAACTTAAAAAAAATGAATCCCAAAAGAGAAAGGTGCAAGAACTAAGCAAGCTACAAATAGATAATATATAAAAAGATACTCAACCCTACTAATTAAGAAGTGTACATTTGAACTCTTCTCAATACTCTGTAATGGCCTATATGGAAAAATAATCTAAAAAAGAGTGAATATATGTATATGTATAACTGATACACTTTGCTATACAGCAGAAACACAACATTGTAAATCAACTATACTCTAATAAAAAAATTTTTTTAAATGTACATTTGAAACAATGAAATATGACTTTTCACTAAAGGAGTTTTAAGAACTGATAATGCCTAGTGTGAGTGAAGGTGTGGAGAGATGGGCACCTTGCTTCACTCTTGGAAAGGCTGCAAACTGCAATCTGGATGCCCTTTCTACCTGCCCATCTACCTTTTACGTGTACTTCTCCTCTAGGCATTTTCCTAAGGAAATAATAGGACAATTACCATGGATTTATAATCATGGATACTCACTGCAACTTTTTTATAATAGTAAAAAGCCTGAATGTAAAATAATAATAAATTAATAGTAAATAAGAGTAAATTAATAGTACATGGTAAGTGAATGTTATTTAATAGTAAATAACCTGAATGTCCATCAGTAGAGAACTATAAATTATGAATAGAAAATAAATTATGCCAGTCATACAATGGATACTGTGTTGCTATTGAAATGGTTGAATTAGATCTTTGCACCAACACCGAAATAAATGTCCTATATAGCGAAAAAAGCAATTTATAGAAAAATAGGTATAAATATCATCCCACAATAGAAATATACATATATACTACATCTACAGTTTCTTTCTTACCTTCTTATTGGGGCTATCTTTGGTGTGTTGAGTTTACTGAAGCCCTTTCACTGTTTACACTTCTTAATTATTTGGATTTTTTTTCAAAAACATTTACCAATGAGCAAAAAGAGTGAATAATACTTTTTTTTTTAAAGACAATATCTTTTTTCAGCCCATCAGCTAGCGGTTTAAACAGTTTATCCAGGGTATTTTATAAGACCTATTTTGTATAAGATTGTATAAAGAAGACCCGCCCTAGTTAGCAAAGATTTAGGATATTCAAGTAAAATAACTGGGTTCGCAGGAAGCGCTTCAATCAGTGCTGACCTCTCTCTCTCCAGCAGCCTCTCTTCTTCTCGTCGTTGTTCTTCAATAAAGGCATCCGCCGCTGTCTCCTCCTCCTCCTTCTGTGAGAGTCCTGAAGGAATGTCAGTGTTTTAGTACACTATCTGTATATTACAAAACCTTGGTCAATAATTCAGGGAAAAACTTACATACAATTTTTCGTCTTTACAATTATGGTACAAACCTGTTTTTAAAACTTTCTAATAATAAAGGGCCCCAATCGCCCAAATTGGAACAATGTGAACACTGAAAAGAACAATAATGGTAGTAGATAACACATTAAACTTAAAAAATTTATTGATGGTTCCATAGTGATACCCCAAAAGATGGTGAGGTGTGAGAGGGAACATCCACCTGTATAGAAGAATGGCAACTAAAAAATGTAGAAAGACTTAAGTAGAAAAGTCCTCACTTCTGCACCCCACTGTAGGAAGAGGATATTTATTTGGGAAGAGAATATTTATTTACACTATCTCAAAATATCAGCCCTCGGACGAGTACTAATTACAAAGGCAGGAACATCTTTTTCAATGGAGCCATCTGATTGGCAACACTTAGACCACACTTGCATCATTAGGAGTGGAACAACTTGACATGAGAGGCCCCCTGATGTATGCAATGAGAGCTATACAGCATCAGCTTTGTAGTATTTTGCTACAGAGTGTAACCTGAAGCCAATCAGAAGACAGACTAATCTAGAATGCAGAGCATTCCACAAGACAACTGGCTTGAGCTTTTCAAAATAATCAAACTTGAATTGGGAAAGTTTAAATATGGCCTGTATATATATTACTGAATTAATGTTCCTTTGTTTAGTATTATGGTCCTTATTCTTAAGAGATGCAGGCTGAAGTATTTAGGGGTAAGGGGTATGGATATGCAACTGATATGCAAAGGTTCAGAAAAAATTTGTACATATGGATCTATCTATATATAGAGAGAAAGTAAAGCAAAATGTTAACAATTGACAAATCTAGACGAAGGGTTCATGGATGTTTATTGAACCATTTTTTCAACTTTCTGTACATTGGAACATTTTCAAAATAAAAACATGGGGGCTTCCCTGGTGGCGCAGTGGTTGAGAGTCCGCCTGCTGATGCAGGTGACACGGGTTCGTGCCCCGATCTGGGAAGATCCCACATGCCGCGGAGCGGCTGGGCCCGTGAGCTGTGGCCGCTGAGCCTGCGTGTCCGGAGCCTGTGCTCCGCAACAGGAGAGACCACAAGAGTGAGAGGCCCGCGTACCGCAAAAAAATAAAAATAAAATGAAAACATGGGAAAATAAGTTTTAATATAATAAAAATTTATATCCTCTTCTACTCAGAATTTAAATGTGAGGGAAAAAAAGGAGGAAAACTGAAGTGATCTTAAGGAAATATAACAGAAGATCTCAGGCTAAAAGGAAAAAGATATTGTCTGTCACATATATTAAGTATAGGTCTAACCAAAGACTCACCCAGTCCTAGATAATCACCATACAGCTGACCCTTGAACAATGCAGTGGTTAATGGGCACTGGCCCTCCACGCAGTTGAAAATCCATGTATAACTTAGAGTCGGCTCTCCACATCCATGATTCCTCTGTATCTGTGGTTCTGCATCCTTGGATTCAACCAACTGCAGACCATGTAGTACAACAGTGTTTACTATTGAAAAAAATCCACATATAAGTGGACCTGAGCAGTTCAAAACCCATGTTGTTTAAGGGTCAAATGTATATCTAATTGTATTATACATGTAACTGTATATGGAATCATGCTACAATTTTACAACTTGCTTTTTATCCTTCATGTTGCCTTAATTTCTGATAATGCAGCTCGTTTCAGATTATTTAAAGTAGAACTGGGGGCTAAAGAGGCTACCTGTAATAGAGAGGTTGATACTCCAGAAATTTCTACTAATCACTTGCCAATTCACTCTTATAGCAATCCTTACAGAATACTTCTATATTCTAGCCTTCTGTAATGTTTGCCCATGCAACGTGTGCTACAACCCACAGCAGCATTTGGTAGACCACACTATTCATGAAGCACCACTAAGTAAAGAATTGTGAGTTGGAGTAGGCCAAAGCAGGAGCAGCCATCCAGAGACAAGCGCTTAGTCTTGGATCTGCCATTAGCCATATATAATCACGAGCAGACCAGTGAGCTGCATCCTTCAATTGACTAAACTGCCAAAGGACACATCCACCTGCCTATTCACAGAGGCTCACTCCAAATGCACTTTACAAAGTTAAAGGGGAATAAAAAATCAATGGAATATGTTGGATTTAAAATATGTAAAGAAAAAGAAGAGTTTTTAAAAGTGGGGGCATGTTACAAGAAAACAGGTTAACAAAGTAAGGAAGCTGAAAACTTCAAGGAGGCTGGGAAATCACTAAGGGCATCAATAACGTCAACCTAACCTGTTTTTCCTTTTATCCCTGATGCTTTATCCTGCCTCTAGTGGGCCAGTTTTGAACGAATAAAACAGAGATGCTAATACAGGCTGCAGGGCAACGCACTGCCCCTTCCATTCTAAGTATCCCAAGTAATGCTACTGAAACAGTTACAAGGTAACTCCAATGGTAAGTAAAACCTCCATGGCTATTTTCTCAAGGCTGGAGAATCCTGGTTCCTTGAGTCTGTGGACTTCAAGAATTGTCTAGGATAATTTAACAGGCATATTCTGGCTAATGTGTATGGTAACCATTATAACTCAGTACTCCTGCGTGATTTCAGTGCTTTCGTCTGCATTTATAACTACACTATACAACTTTACAACTAAGTTCATTAAACAGGTAGGTTTAATATACAAATGTTAGATTCTGCCATGAAGGCCAAATGACACCACCATCAGTACAGATGAAGGTTCCACAGTATTTTAATAGGAAAAAAAAGTGATAAATAACCACAGGGCAACAGTAGTAGTGGCATTCCAAACTCCACTCAGTACCACATTCACGTTGTGAGCATCTATTTCCCATCATCCCTAACACTACATTAATGTAGATATGGGGACTTCCCTGGCGGTCCAGTGGTTAAGACTCTGAGCTTCCACTGCAGGGGACTGGATGTATAATTGTATAATTTCACTTGGTTTTGTGATTTGTAAGTATATCGCTTTATAAGTCAAGTAAGTTTCACAACTAATTTTATGCATATATGTTTAAATAATGTCAACACGGGGTCTCTCATGTTAGTGAAATTTAAGAAAAACTTGCAAAGTGTCTAAAACTGTCGACTCCTGCTGGTTTTACAAAGAAAACTATTCACCGAATACTTACTACGTGCAAAGGCTGGGCCAGCTACTGTAATTCGTAATGCCTGCACCTGTAATATTAGATACTTCATAAATACCTAACACGTAATCAGTGGGTGATGATTCACCGTGACTTCCCCCCCACCCCTTGAGTACGTTAACATTGTTTCTGTCATGGGTCTAACACAACTTTTTGAGAGGCCGTGGCCACAGCAATTCTTTTTCGGATACGGTACTTGCTTTCCTTCTGACACTGGGGCCTCAGGACGGGAGTCGGGGGAGCAGTTGCATACACAGAAAACAGGATGAATCCATTACCTGAGTCTCTCAGTCGAGCGAGTTCCTGCCGACGTTTCTTTCGTTTCTCCTTCTTCAGGGCGGCCCTGTACTTTTTGTGGCTGGAAAAACAAGACACAAACACACTCCAGCGTCAGTGGCCGCACCTGCAACGGTGCCTGAGCTCCCCTCTCCTCCGCGCCCAATGACAGGAACTCGTTTGGGCGCTCGAAAGTGAAACCTTGCTTCCCGTGTTTTAATTACAGAGCATGCTTTTACCATCGCCTCGCCATCCCATGCGCAGACGGCAGGTCTTCTCCATCCCACCACCTGTACCCCTCCTCGCCTCCCTGAGTCCACAGACGCCCGCGGACAGTCCGGGGCGCGCCGAGGGAAGGGATCGAGCTGCCGCGGTGGCTTATCTGCTTGGCCCAGCTCCCTTTCTGCCTGCAAATCCTTCAACCCAGCCTCGGTCCGCTCCGTCCCCTTTTCTTGTCAGCTCACCTCCCCCAACCCAGCTCACCTCAGCTTCTCCGGAAACATCATTTTCTCGGACGCCGCCATTTTGCCAGCACCGCCACGCCCCGCAACGGTCGGCCGGAAGGGGCAGGCTTGAAGGCGTCCGCGGTCGCGCGCAGTCGCGGAGTCGCGGTCGCTGCGCGGCCTCTCGGGCTAGAGGGGCGGTAGCCTGTCTCCCCCTTGGCTGACCAAAGACGGACGACGGGAGGTAGGTAGCTCGTCTTCCAAAATCCTGCACAAGTAAATGTCTCCTTCTCGAAAAATCCTCTGGGCTCCTAACCCGTCTTGTAAGTACTTTTTCCCTCGTAGCGCGTCCCCAGTGCGTTATCACTCCCTCTCCCCACCTCATTGTGAGGTGTCTTGTGGCCAAGAAGTTAAAGCCACACCTCCCTCTTTCTCGTCCATTCACAAAGCCTCATCTCTCACGCTGCTCGCCTTGCTTTCCAGTCCGAGGCTCTGGCTCCTTCCATAGTTCGACCTATCAACGCCTTAGACAAAGCTCATTACGCCGCCCCCTTCCATTCACACCTGCCGGCTCTATAGGCGAAATTAACTACCGAGGCTGCAAAGGTGCAACCTCTACTCCCAAGGAATTTACAATCTAGAGGCAGAGAAGGACCAATTCATAGATTAGATAATATGGTACAGGCAGCTAAGATTACTTAACATAGTCCGCCTGGAGATTCAGGGAGAGCTTTCTGATGCCTGAGTTGCTTTGAAGGCAGACGACCTTTACTCAGGTGGAGAGGGTGGTAATGGAATTGCAGGTAAACCAGCATAAGCAAAGGCACTAAGAGGTGAAGCAAGGTGGGATCTGCCAGAACCGCGAGAATTTTGGCCATCGAATATAAAGGGTAATTTGAAAGTTTCAAGGAATACAGCGGTATTCCTTGAATACCGCTGCGGCTAGGTTGTGGAGGAGGGCCATTCCAAGAAGCCTTAATTATGCTCTGTAGGGAACAGAGAACCATTGCAAGATTTTAAGTTGAGGCTTGTTGTGATCATATTTGTGTTTTAGGTAAATTACTCTGGTTTGCAATATAAAGGGTACAGCCGGAATAACGCAATCTAGGTGAGAGGTGACAAGGAATTAAACTGGGGCAATTGGGTAAGGGACTGAGAAAACAAAATAAACCCTGCTAATAATTAGACCGTGATTTACACATACAAGGCCAGGGACAAGACCAAAAAAAAGTGTTTCTCCCAAGGACAGGTTGCGACTGCAAAAGGATTAACAACCCCCATCTTTTGATAATTGGATAACTTCCCTGGCTTACCTTTTTCCCTCTCTCCTCCAAATCAAAATTACTGAGATACCCAATTACTAAGCTGCCTGTTTCCCTAGTCCCTCCTTGAAATCATTCAGCAGAAGCCCAAACTCTTCATAAACTGCCCTACTCCCTCTTAGAAAGACACTTGCAGTAACAAGCCTCCAAGTGGAGCTTGTCCAGCTCAGTGCATCGGTAATTAGGGACATAGACTTTGGAGTTGGATGGACTGGGAAACTCAAGGCTTGGCTCTCTGATCTTGAGTAAATTCCTAATTTTTTTTTTCTGGCCGTCCTAACCACTGGACTGCCAGGGAACTCCCAGTTCCTAATGTTTAGGCTTCAGTTTTCTCATCAGTAAAAATCAAGGGAATGCTATATGTTGGCATAGTGCCTGGCAATAGTTAGTGTCCCCAAAACTTTATCTGTTATTAACGGCAGCGGCAGCGTGAAAACTTCCCAACCCCCTCAAGAGTGGGTTAGGTACTTGTCCTGCGGGTGCTCTCAGCACAAGTATTTCACCTTTTATAACACCTATCACACTATACTGTACTTTGTTGCCTTCATAAGACTGCATCTGGCACTAAATCTTAAACTTCTTGAAGGTGAAGACTTGGCAGTTACGGCCTCTAACTAGAGAATGCCCTGGGTGGCACAAAATATAGCTGTGCAAATCTCCAGTTTTGCTGGTTCCTGTGACCAGGGCTTATGCTGAGAATTGCTGCCATTCTGAAAGCATCAGTGTTTGGGTTGCTGTAACATTTCTTATGAATCAGACCAGACTTTCATGTCAGAATAACTAAGAATGTCTTCTAGGAAGATACTTCTAATTAAAAAGGGATACAGATTTCGATTTTATTCTATTATGATTTAGAAATGAATGCAAATCTCCTTTTATAGGAGTTAGAGGTTTATCTTCAACAGTTAACGGCTGCGTTCATTTTCATGAATAAGCTTAAATTGCTCAAGTTAATTTCATTACAGAAGTTACTCTAAAAGCCAATTCCATTTCCAAACTACAGTTACCATCATTTGAATTCGATAAATCATAAGATAAAATAAGGTATGTAAAAATGTAATGCAAAGATACATTCTACTATGATATTCTGATAAATAGAACAAATTTATCTTTGTTCTGCAATGTAACATGTATTTTCTATTTTTCTTGGTGCCTGAAATACAACATCTACTTATTCTCAAATATATATGTTTTGGTTTATCCCCTCTCTATGGGAAAAGGCCTAAACTTTTGTCTTATTTTGTCAGTAGAAAATAGCTGATTGTTCTTAAAAAGTTAAAGAAAATATTTTACTCATATAAATGATGTAATAGATACTGCCATTACTAAATATGAGGGTTTTGTTTTGTTTTTTTCTCGGACCAGGGATCAAACCCGTGTCCCCTGCAGTGGGAGTGCGGAGTCTTAACCACTGGACCACCAGGGAAGTCCCTAAATATGAGTCTTAGTTATTATAAAGTGACCAAAGAATGATCCATAAATGTATTTTTCATTTATTGCAAGCATAAAGGGAGAGCAAGAAATGTCTACTTTCTGAATGCCAGGTTGGAACTCTTTAAATTAATTTGTTTTTTTTCTTGCTCTAGTAGGACAATGGTACTAGGACTCACTGAAAGGTCAATGCAGAAATTCTCAGGAAAGAACATTTCATTTCTCACCTACCATTAATTTCAGTATTAATCACCAGATTTATTCAAGGACATACAGTGGGGTCTCAAGTCCTATCCAACACTCATTGCTATGCCAAAGGCTTTATATATTTTCTAGATTACAGTTATCACTTAAAATAGCAAGATAAGATACTTATAAATGCATATTAATATGAAAATGCATGCAAATCTATATTTGTGCAACTGATTAAAAGTTTTCTTTGGAGCAGGGAACTATCCAGTGGTAGTTATTCTTTATTCAATCAATTCTTATTCAGTTATTAGTGAATAAAGTTATTCTTCATTCAGTTAATATTCTTATTGATTCTTTTGTCCAGTGATAAGCTCAAAGCAACACAACTCCTGGAATGGTGGCAGAGTTGATATCCCCACCTAGAACTGAAACCAAAGTACCATTTTCGAAGAGTAGATTGAATTTGATAAGCAGGGATCAAAATGTACACAGGGACAAGTGTCTTAGTCTGTTCGGGCTGCCATAACAATATACCAAAGACTGGATGGCTTATAAATAACAGGAATTTATTTCTCACAGTTCTAGAGGCTGGGAAGTCCACGATCAAGGTGCTGGCAGATGGCAGATTCAGTGTCTGGTGAGTACTTCCTTACTGATTCATAGATGCCCATCTCTCTGTATCCTCACATGGTGGAAGGGCTGAGAGAGCTCTGGGTGGTCTCTTTTATAAAGGCACTAACCCCATCATGAGGGCTCCAACCTCATGACCTAGTCACCTCCCAAAGGCCCCACCTTCTACTAGCATCACATTGGGGGTTACATTTCAATACAGGAACTTTGGGGGGATACAAACATTCAGTTCCTAACAACAAGAATGCATTACTATTTACATGCAAAGTAGCCAGTATTGTTAATATGTACTAATTACATGGTCAAATTGAGCTTATTTGCTTAATTGAACTGTAACCATTTTGATCAATAAAATTTTGCATGAAAGAACTTAAAGTTGAATTAAAAACACAATAAAACATTAAGTAGAATAGGTATCAAAAGTTGAGTCTTCTAGTGAACAGAAAAATACCTAAAGTGATTACAATACTGTAGTTTTGCTAATACTGTGCCAAAAGAATGTGTCCCCAAAGTGAGCAAGGGAAAGACATCTTCCTAAACTTTTTTGAGGTGGATGCCTGGTTTTAGAATAGCCAACCTCACCCTAACCCATGTAGCCCTGGGAAAGGAGAAAGGGGCTAGAAGCTTGCCCTGATGTCAGCAGATTGTGCACTGGTTCCATAGTGAGCTGAGGAGCAGCGGGTGGATCTTTCCATTCCTGCCTCTCTAGTAAATCCCTCATGAGTTTTCCAGTCACTCTCTGATCTCACGTTGTCTCGCTAATTGTATAGATACCTTACATGCTCAAAAAAACTAATAGGAAGAAAAAGTCATTAAACAAATATTAGTAGTGTAAAGAAAGGGTTTTATTATATTATTTAATGAAGATAAGCAGCAATTTTAGTACAGAATTCTTTCTCAAGCCCTTTGACAGCCCTCAAGCCCACTTTCCCCCTTCATGTCTAGGAAGGCACAAGTAAAACACTTTTTGGAGGCAGAAAAGACTTGAAAAGTTTCCCCTGAGGGTGTATCAGTAGCCAGGGAATTTACATCACCCCCTTGGGGGTCATCTGACTAATGCATGGAAGAAACCACATCCCCAAGGCAGTTTCCATAACCTCTGCAGAGAAGGTGACCAAGAATTTGTCATGCAAAGCAGGACATGGTTGAGAGTGAAAGAGGGTGCTGTTAATAACTATACCAGAACACCAGATGTAAGTTGATCAGGGGTGGCCAGCAGGGACACACCCTATGAATACATCCTTTGTATCTCTGAGATAGAAGGGCAAGTCAGGCATTCTGTGAGTCAATTTGGAAGACTCACTGCAATTGAATTTTGCATTAAGAATTTGCAAGAGACCTAGGAGGGAAGCCTGTGTGCCCTGAAAAATGCATATCTTGTGTGTTTACCTTTTAAAAATAACTATGGTTTAAAACAGAAAAAATATATAAAGTTAACATAACTTTTCCCCCATATTAATCTTTTAAAGGATTTTATTCATTTCCTAGAGCATATATGCTTCCCTTTTCCAGAGAAGGCATGAACTCTAGAAGCAATGCCTTTACCCCCTTCCTTTTTTAAGAGCAGAGATATGCCCCCAAACTTACACATACAACTCCAACCCTATTTTTTTCCCTACTGAATTTATTAGTTATTTTTAATGGTGGTAAAATACACATTAAAATAAAATTTGCCATCTTAACCTTTTTCAGTGTATAGTTCAGTAGTGTTAAGTATATTCATCCAACCTTATCTTGCAGATCGGATGACTAGCATACTAATGAAAGAAATATACTAGTAAATGCAGTATTGAATTTGAACACAGGCATAGGCAATTAAAAACATTCCACATATTTACAAGCAAGGGCAACAGTGGCATGGATTCCTCAGAATATGTAGAATTATCTAGGTTTTAGCCTATTTGACAGGTTTCTTTCCCTATTATTATAGCAAAAGTCTTCTAAATGTTTATTTATTTTATTATTTATTTATTTTATTTTGGCTGCACCAGGTCTTAGTTGTGGCATGCAGCTTCTTAGTTGCGGCACGCGAACTCTTAGTTGCGGCATGCATGTGGGTTCTAGTTCCCTGAGCAGGGATCAAACCCGGGTGCCCTGCATTGGGAGCGTGGAGTCTTACCCACTGGGCCACGAGGGAAGTCCCTGCAAAAGTCTTCTAAACCACTGTATAAATTAGGAGATTTATGTTGATCACCTGCCTTGCACAGAACCTCAACTAATGAAATAAAGTTCAGATAGTTTTAAAGGGAAGTCAAGATAGTTCTGTCATTGTGGAAAATATTGTATTCTATGAAACAATGTACAAACAATTCAAAATAATATTATAAACCATAGACTATTATATTACTAGCCTTTTGAAAAGTATTTCTGTAAATGGATCATGAAAGAATTTTAAGTTCTAGGCACTTAAAGCTTTTTCTTTAAAATATTCTGCATATGCTTTCTATATGATCAAGCCTTTAAGTAAAACATCTGACTTTCAGAAATGCAAAAGGATTTCCAGATATAAGTAAACCCTTGTGTTTTTAGGATTACAAAATATTTTTTCTTTTTTTTTAAATAAATTTATTTTATTTTTATTTAGTTTTGGCTGCGTTGGGTCTTTGTTGCTGCGCACGGGTTTTCTCTAGTTGTGGCAAGCGGGGGCCACTCTTCGTTGCGGTGCACGGGCTTCTTATTGCGGTGTCTTCTCTTGTTGCGGAGCGCGGGTTCTAGGCGGGCGGGCTTCAGTAGTTGTGGCATGCGGGCTCGGTAGCTGTGGCTCACGGGCTCTAGAGCGCAGGCTCAGTAGTTGTGGCGCATGGGCTTTGTTGCTCCTCAGCATGTGGGATCTTCCCAGACCAGGGCTCGAACCCGTGTCCCCTGACTTGGCAGGTAGATTCTTAACCACTCCGCCGCCAAGGAAGCTCACAAAATATTTTTTCTATATTATAAATTGATAGTAAGTAATCATGTCCTGTACTAGTAATGACAAGTGAAAATCGAGGCAAATATACCCATTGAGAAGGCCTTATAAAAGAATACTCATTCATGTTTTAAAATAAAATATACCTAAAACCATAGCCAATGTTCAGCCAAGAAGTACCAATCTGGGTCCTGTGGCTGTTTCTGAAAAGCCTGCATTCTGGATGCTCAGTGTCTGTGCCTTACCAGTTGTTAAATATTTTGATTATCATCCCTACTTATAACTCTGTAGAACCACCAATTGATAAACATATCAGTAAAAAGACAGCTCAAAAATGTCACACATAAAAAGACATTACAATTACCAGCAGGTTGCTATAAGAGAAATCTGTGTCTCTTGCTGGTACTTAATGATAAACATCATTATCAATAAAAGTAAGAATTTGTTTACCAAAGAGCTTCCCTCAAAGACTAAGGAGCGCTGCCATACCAAGAAAGGCACATCCATAATTATTAAATGCAGGCATTTAGAAGAGTCTAGTTAACAATTTTTAAAGAACTAGTATATATTTAAGCAAGATACCACCTAGATAATGGCGTCTAAGGGGGTCACTTGGCTGGTAGACGACTTGGGTTTTGCTTGTATGTTCAGCACATAGTCGTGAGGGAAGGATGAGCGGACAGTGCAGTTCATTAGGGGCTGAAGGGGGCGGAAGTTGTCCACCATTCTTTTCTCTTTCTCCCCCTCAGAAGTGAAGAGCAGGGTCTGAAATTGCTCAAGCTAGAAACAGAAACAGGAAGCATAAATAATTTCAATAGAAAAACAGCTTTACTTCATGAATAAATTACTTTCATTTTTACTACCCTGAAACATTTGTCTAAAATTGGATACAGAAGGAGAATTTACTTCTGGGCAGGAATCCCTTCACTGCTGGACAGGGAATAAAATGTTGTGTGAGGAGAGTAGCAGGACGTGGTGAAGCCAGTGGGGCACTTGGGATTCAAAGACTGGCGATCAAAGGCCCTGTCCCCCACGTATTAGCCATGTGCCAAGTCCAAGTTACTTCATCTTTGGTTCTCAGAAACCTCATCTTTAAATGGGCAAAAATAGCCAGGCTACAGGATAATAAATAAAAGGCTTGATGCATATAGTAACAGTGCCAAAAATGTTTTGTTTTTTCAAAATTTAACTGAATCCTTAACATAACGTAGTCTTGATTGCTTACCGCACCTGGGCATTGCGGACAAGGCAATGCAGGTGGAGGTCTTAACAGGCAGTGGGGTGCCTCCTGCCAGCACTGTCCAATAGAACTCTCCGTGGTGAAGGAAAGGTCCTAATTACAGCAGCCACAGGCCACAAATGGCTGGCTGCTGAGCACTTGAAATGTGGCCATTGTGACCAAGAACTAAATTTTTAATTTAGTTTCAATTTAAATGTATTTATACTTAAATTTAAATGCCCACACGTGTCTTGTGGCTAAGGTACTGAACAGTGCAGCTCAGTATAAAAGGAGTGATCCCAAATCAAAGGCTTGTTTTCCAGTGTGGCAGTAGCATCAATCAGTAGCCCCTTGGCTTTCTGAGCAACCATGTTATAGAACACTTGACTTCAAGCCAGCTGGAAAAGCTCTTTGTAGCATTTTTCCTCACTCAATCAGGCACACTGTAGCTACAGAGAGGACAGCCTAGGGCACAGCAGGCAAGCATGGGAAGATTTGTCTGGATTAAAGACTTCAGGCCAAGTAGGCCAGGGACAAGCACCCAACACAGTGACCGTACTTGCAAATCACACATATACCCTCATTAATTAGGAACGTGTCTGAGTAGTTCAGGTTTATTTTTATTTGGCTAATTGCAAAAGATTAGAAATAGCCCAAGTATCAATAATATATTTCATTAGAGCTATAAAATGGGCTAGTATATAGCCATTAAAAATGATATTGAAGGTAATGTTTATTATCTATAAAATGTTCCACACATCATCGAGTGAAAAGAGCAACAAAATGGCATGTACAGAATGATTCCATTTTGTTCAAAAAATTGTATATATTTATATAGATGAAAGAACAGAAGGATTTATGTGTATCTGTATAAGTAAAAGACCAGAAGGATTTATCCAAACAATGATTAACACTTAGTGGTAAGATTGTAGGCAACTAGGATTATTGATGACAGCTAACATTTTTTTCTTACTGAATTTTCTATGTTGAAATTTCATTTGAAAAGTCCTCACATGGGCCACTGACCCTCTGATTTATTTATTTAATTTATTTATTTTTCAGTGTTATGTCAATTTTTAAATATGAAGGATAGTAGTGGAATAAATGTATAGGCCACCAAGCCCAGGCTTATGAGCAAACTCTGTATTCTGTCATTTGTTTATGGTGGTTTTCATGACACAGATTTTTTTTTTTTTTTTTTTTTTTTTGCGGTACGTGGGCCTCTTACTGCTGTGGCCGTTCCCGTTGCAGAGCACAGGCTCCGGATGCGCACGCTCGGCGGCCATGGCTCACGGGCCCAGCCGCTCCACGGCACATGGGATCTTCCCGGACTGGGGCACGAACCCGTGTCCCCTGCACTGGCAGGCGGACTCTCAACCACTGCGCCACCAGGGAAGCCTGACACAGAATTTTTTTTTTTAAATTATGTAGTCTACCTTACCAGTTGCTATCTCTGTGACTTCTGGTTTTGATCTATGGTTAGAAAAGCTTCCTCCATTTGGATGTACGAAAAGATTTTCCTATGCCTATCCTAGTACTTTTATGGCAGTATTTTTAACATTTAATATGTCTGGAATATATTCTTGTGTAAGGTTTGAATGGTCAATCCAACTTTTCACCCCCAAATGTCTGCTCGATTGTCCCCATCGCTCTTACTGAATAATCTCATCTTTCCCTTTCACTGGGCTGAGATGCAACCTTTATCATAAACTAAATTCTCATATGTACTTGGACATATTTCTGAATCTACAGTTTTCATCCTATGATTGATCTCTTTATGTGTGTACCAGTACAGCACTATTTTAACTATTGAGGCTTTATAACTTGGTTGATTTAATCATCTTTCATTTTCTCTTTCACAATTTTCCCTGGCTCTTTATTTATACTTTTCTTTTTCCACATGAGGTTAGAAGTAGCATACCTATTTTAAAATCCTATTCATATGGGCTTCCCTGGTGGTGCAGTGGTTTAGAATCCACCTGCCAATGCAGGGGACACAGGTTCAAGCCCTGGTCTGGGAAGATCCCACATGCCACGGAGCAACTAAGCCCATGTGCCACAACTACTGAGCCTGTGCTCTAGAGCCCACAAGCCACAACTACTGAGCCCGCGTGGCACAACTATTGAAGCCAACGTACCTAGAGCCCATGCTCTGCAACAAGAGAAGCCACTGCAATGAGAAGCCTGCGCACTGCAACAAGGAGTAGCCACCGCTCGCCACAACTAGAGAAAGCCTGCGCGCAGCAACGAAGACCCAATGTAGCCAAAAATAAAAAAAAATTTTTTTAATAAATTTATATTAAAAAATCCTATTGGTATATTTATCGGGATTACATCAAATTTATGAAGAATAAACAATTCATGGCCAATAACAACTTAAGGAGAATTGACATCAAAGGTGTCTATGATGTCTTCCTATTCAATAACATGGAATGAATTTTATCAACTCAAGTCTTTTGTGTCCTTTAGAAATGTTTTAAGTTTTCTTGTTAAGCTGATTCCAAGGTATTTTGTATTTTTTTCCATTATAAATAGCATTCTTTCTTCCATTATATCTTTTTTAAAAATTCATTTATTTTATTTACTTATTATTTTTGGCTGCATTGGGTCTTTGTTGCTGCGCGTGGGCTTTCTCTAGCTGCGGCGAGCGGGGGCTACTCCTTGTTGCAGTGCGCAGGCTTCTCATTGCAGTGGCTTCTCTTGTTGTGGAGCACGGGCTCTAGGTGTGCGGTCTTCAGTAGCTGTGGCTCGCAGGCTCTAGAGCGCAGGCTCAGTAGTTGTGGCGCTCGGGCTTAGTTGCTCCGCGGCATGTGGGATCTTCCCGGACCAGGGCTTGAACCCGTGTCCCCTGCATTAGCAGGCGGATTCTTAACCACTGAGCCACCAGGGAAGCCCTCCATTATATCTTTTAACTGATTGTGATGTATACATGTCCAGTGTACTGATTTCTAGAAATTAATATTGTACTCCACTAATTACTCAGTTATCTTTGCAGTAGTTCTTTTTGTTGTTTTTCTAATTTATTTTTTCTTTTCTGGTCCAATTATATTGACTACTTCCAAAATATAACTCAGTTAAAATTTAACATAGTAATTCTCTTTTCCGTATTAAGCATACTATATACTTTAGAACTGAGATCAATCTCTTTTATCAAGTTAGGGAAGTCTCCATACATTCCTATTTTATTGAAAATTTTTTAAAAAACTGAATGTTGAATTTTGCTACTGCTTCTTAAGAATCTATGGAAATGATTATTTTTAAAATATATTTAGATTCACTGATATGATGAATTAATATCATTCGTAATATTGAACCATCCTTGCATTACTGGAATAACTACTACTTGGACAAAATATATATTTCTTTTTTTTTTAATTTATTATTTATTTTTGGCTGTGCTGGGTCTTAGTTGTGGCATGCGGGATCATTTTTTTCAGTTGCGGAATGTGGACTCTTCGTTGTAGCATCTGAACTCTTAGTTAACACATGCATGCAGAATCTAGTTCCCTGACCAGGGATTGAACCCGGGCCCCCTGCATTAGGAGTGTGGATTCTTACCACTGGACCACCAGGGAAGTCCCTTTTTTTTTTTTTTTTTAATTGGAGTATAGTTGCCTTACACTGCTGTGTCAGTTTCTGCTTTACAGCAACGTGAATCAGCCATATGTGTACATATATCCCCTCTTTTTTGGATTTCCTTCCCAGTTAGGTCACCACAGAGCACTAAGTAGAGTTCCCTATGCTATACAATAGGTTCTCACAAAGTATATATTTCTTTTAAGGTACTGCTGGCTTCTGTTTATAAAATATTATTTTAGCTTTTTTTTTTGGCCATGCCATGCAGCATTCGGGATCTTAGATCCCCAACCAGGGCTCGAATCCATGGCCCCTGCATTGGGAGCGTGGAGTCTTAACCACTGGACGGCCAGGGAAGTCCCTATTTTAGCTTTTTAGCTTTTTAAAAAACATATCCTTCAGACATACCAGTCTGTACATTTTTTTTTTTTTTTTGGTCTGATCTTTGGTGGGTGTTGGTGTCAGTTATCCTGGCTTCATAAAAAAGGTTCTGGAACCTTTTGTTCTTGTGAAAATGCTTTGTGATTAATTAAAATCCCATAAAGCAAGCATAAGCAAATATTATTGCAGTTCAGTTATGTTATGAATTAAATAGAATATGTGTATTAACATAGTAATCACCACTTAGTTGCTAAGGAAAAAATAGACTCCAGGGTCAAAACAACTGACTTAAAATTTCTGGACAGACATTGTTGGGTTCTGCTTTTATCCTGAGGTTCCATAGCAAAATTCCCTTAAAGATTTTACAGGATTTGAGCACATCCATTTTCAGCCTTCATTCTTCCTTTTAAAAGGGTCTTGTTTATGCAGAGATTCGTATTTATATATAAAATATACAATGCATAAAACATATGTCATTGTCAAATATGGAAGTAAAAAGCTTATGTTTCCTAAGTTTTACCTCTTCTCTCTAGTTAATTTGAAGCATTTCCTAATTCATATCCAAATTAACACAAGATGTTAGCGCATTTTAATAAAAATGTATGAGCATTACAAGATGTTAAAAACTGATGCCAAAGTTTGAGCCCAGCCTTGTTTTAAAGGGGCAGACTAGAATTTCCTTACATAGAAATGTGGAAAGAACGTACCTGATCACGATCAACCTCTATGGGCTGCTTCTTAATGATCCAAGTGACAGACTCAGAGAGTGGCGGGATAGTCAGGGACCCTGAGTAGGTCCAGTAATCTGGGCAGGTAGGCATCAGACAGGAAGGGTCGAATGACCCAAATTCCACAAGCATGTCCTGGCCAAGAGAAGGGGTCATCGAGTTATCATTTTATGCTGAAAACCACTCAGGAATCAGATGATGTGGTGATGATTCTAGGGGAGTCTGAGGACCAGCAGTGGTCCAGATGAGCTCCAGGTACCTCTGGGCACCTTAGGACAGAATCATACCCATGCTTTGTTCCTGCAATTAACCATGTATTTCTGATAGTCCTCAGTGGGAACACAGCAAAAACCATTTTCTCCCTTCGTTCTAGTGAGCTTGTAGCAGGTGCTGTCCTCTGAACTCTTTGGGAGGCATTAGGTGGTAGCTGGTGCATAAACAAGGAGGCTTTTCCTTTTCAAGAGAGATTAATAGAATTCACCTTTCTAAAATGCAGTGCAAATTACGAGGAGACAGGATACTGGACAGAGAGAGGGACAGAGGGGAACAGGGAGGGAGAGAGAGGAAAGTAGATGGGGGTGGAGTGGGGGTGGGGGAGGGAGGAGGAAAAGGAGGGAGATGGAGAGGGAGGGCAGGGTGGAGACAGAGGCAGGGAGGGGAGGGAAGACAGACTTGCAGAGAGCAGCCCCTCTGGGATTCTGAATATTGAACAATTAACCTTGACGGCTGGACAGAGGTATCCACCCTGAAGGATGTGGGTAATTGTTCTGTAAAGCTGGACAAGCCAAGTTTCTGTCAGACTTTTCTGTGCCCCCTGCCTATGGGAGGGTAGCTAGAGCCCAGAAGGCTTCCCTGAGTGTTTGCACAGGACTGTGAAGGAGCAGCAGTCGGGAGCAGAGGAGGGGACTCATGTTCCTGAGTTTCTGAGTGCTCATTGGCATGGCAGCCAAACCAGAGCCGCCGTCTGTGCCCACCAACAGAATCATGTCTCTCCTCTGCAAAGTGTCCCAGGGCCAGGGGCTCTCTCAACACAAGCATCATAAATGGCAAGTTGTCTTAAGGGGCAGCTTTCAAAGAGAGCCTGAATTACACTGAGGTGAATTAACATTTTCCCTTTCAAAGTGCCATGTTAGCGTCTCCACTCTGAGATTAAAACATAAAATATATTTCAAGTGATTTAGGGGGGAAAATTACCTAATGCGTAATTGAAGCCGTAGTATCCACCAGTTTCTGTTGCTCTTTATGATATTTGCCTAGCTAAAGAACAATAGATGAGAAAATATTAAAAACAATTGACATCTCACTCTAGAATTGTAATAGAACGTGAATTAAAATCAGACACCTGGACTTCCCTGGTGGTGCAGTGGTTAGGAATCCGCCTGCCAATGCAGGGGACATGGGTTCGATCCCTGGTCCGGGAAGATCCCACCTGCCATGAAGCAACTAAGCCCATGCGCCACGACTACTGAGCCTGCACGCTAGAGCCCGTGAGCCACAACTATTGAAGCCCACGCGCCCTAGAGCCCACATGCAACTACTGAGCCCATGCCCCACAACTATTGAAGTCCACACGCTCTAGGGCCCACGTGTCACAACTACTGAAGCCTGCGCGCCTAGAGCCCGTGCTCCGCAACAAGCGAAGCCACCGCAACGAGAAGCCCATGCACTGCAAGGAAGAGTAGCCCCCGCTCGCCGCAACTAGAGAAAGCCTGCGCGCAGCGACGAAGACCCAACTCAGCCAAAAATGAATTAGAAAATAAATAAATAAAACATATTATTAAAAAATAAGATAAAGTCAGATACCTGGTGATTACCTAAAAACAGTCCACAGTACTGGAACTGCACTTAAATTGACAATTTAGAATGTTATAAACATCACTGAGTGAAAGTAGATACAAAACAAATGAGCAGGCTGTTTGCTGATAGGCTGGAACCCACAGTCTGCAGGAAAAGGTGTCCCTTACTCCATCAGCTTCCCCCTCTGGGTCTCACTGGTGCTTGGCGCACAGAGGCTCTGGAGGCTGAAGCTGTCAGGGCAAGCCAGCGCGTAGTAAGGCCCAGCTTTCAGTTCAGGCCCCTGAGTCCTGAGGAGCTTCAGTGCAATAGCTATGTTTTCCAGTTTCTATATTTGATGCTTTGATATCTGAGGCCTTGCTGATGCTAGAGGGATCACCTCTCCCGAGGTTAGTCAATTGCTAGAGAGAACAAACAACAGGGAGCATGCCTTTCATGTACAAACCAACCAATCCAGAGCTCAGACCCCAACGACTTCCTTTTTGGGATTCTTAATACTCTGAGCTACTATTCCTCTGCCCTAGTCACCCCAGGGCCACGTACCAGACAACTGGGGGAAGCCTCTATGCCCAGAGCCTGCTGAAATTATCCAAAGTGGCCAATCCTAAGCCTGCTTATGTTGTCTCACCCATTCCTTCCCATGGAAACCACAACAAAGGTTCTGTCCATGTCTTCCCCTGCCCTCTCTGCCTCCTGACCACCCCTGGTACTTCCCCATGTGGCCATGCATGGCATGCCATGTCTCCTCTTTTTAGGTATTTGTGAGTATAATAAAATTCTTCCTTCATGATAGCCATTTCCACGTCTGTGTGTCTTACCATACTTGACTAGACTAAAACCTGGGTATCCTTAAAACACTCAGCATCCAGAGTGGACTAAGGCAGGGAGCCTGCAGGAGGCCTGTACCTATGGAACCTGCAGGAGCTCAGAGGTGCTGTGCAGAGTATGGTCCACAGATCTCCAGTCCAGTTCTCCAGGTGCTAGCTGAGTGACCTGGCAGGAAAGCACTTAACCTCACTGACCTTTACTTTCTCCATCTAAAAACGGAGATGAGGGTCCACCAGAGACTTCTATGGGAGATAAATGAAGCACTCAGCAAATGTATAGTCACATCACACTCTTAAATGTTTAGTTCCTTTCCTGAATTTCCCTTAGTTGTTTGCCTTTATCTTTTTACTCCATTTAAAATACATTCTTATCAAATCTCACATTTTAACTGATATTTAGTATTATTTGCTTTTATCCTTTTATACCAGTGCCTAAAAACAGAAATGTAATGCAAACCACAGAGGTAATTTTAAAGCTTCTAGGAGCTCCATTGAAGAAGTTAAAAAACAAAAAACACACAGGTGAACTTAATTTTGAAAACATTTTATTTTACCAAATATATTCAAAATATTGTCATTTCAACATATAATCAATGTGAAAAGTTACTAAGTCTTGAAAATACGTTGTGTATTTAATACATACAGCACATATCAATTTGGATGCTAACTTTTCATCAGAAATACTTGATTTGTATATTTTACACTTGAAAATGTAGATAACATACCCAAGCTGTCCCAAACATTTTTAAGTTTTCCAGTAACTGAATTGTCAGTTCCTAAATTTAAATGACAATCAACTGAAGCAAAATTTGAAATTCGTTTCCTCACGTACAGTAGCCACATTTCAGGTGCTCAACAGCCACACATGACTTGTGGCTACCATATTGGACAGCCCAGTTTCATACCATTTGAAATATATTCTTAACAGTCCTGTATTTTAAGCATTGTTTATCTTACCAATGTATTGATCCCCATATTCTTAAAGTAAATAACAATATTCTAATGTTCTATCTTTTCATTCTAGAATACAACACATCATTTAAACTTGGTAAGGTTTTTAAAAATAGTTTAAAAAATATTCCTACCATAGCCAAACCATCTTCCTCCAGTTGCTGCATCCTCAAAGCTTTCAAATTGGATTGCATTCTGATGTACCAAGTACAGTTGAAACACCACTAAAAGAAGTACTGCCTGACCATATAGGATTGCTCCAAAATAATTCAGCAGCCTTATTCAGCATACACTATTTAAACATGTTTCCCTACCTAAAATAAAGCCACTGGGAAAGACATGACAATCTGATGCAAAATGAGATAGAAATAAAGAACAGGAAGAAACTTATGCAGGAGCAGCAATTAATTCCATGTGGATTAATATTACTTTGGAATAAAGGGATTTATTTGGGGAGAAAAATTTTTTTAATTATATAGTAAAGTGAGTAACATTTCAGTGAGGGATCAACATTTGTTCATTCCCATCTTGATTTGCAGGAAATACTAAAATCCAAAACCCATTTGCATCAAAAGGAGAGAAGATGCTTATCTTGAGAGAAATAGATTCTCCTTATGGGAATTGGACAGGAGTTGAAGACACATTTCTTTTTTGATGGGTAACCACTTAAAATGTGTTTCTTTCTATTTGTAACGTAACATTTAAAATTAAATTAGGGGAAAAGTTGTAAGAAGAAATTTTATTTCCTTATATGCTCCCTATGCTTCCCTACAAATTATCCTTGTCCATCATTCATGAACTTTCTGGCATTGCCATCCCCAGAGCCTCCCAAGTGAGACACCTCAAGGTCATGGTTAACTTTGCCTTCTCCTCACTTTGAAGCCTTCTCGTCTCCCAGTTCTGTTGATTTTATTTTAAAAATGCTTGTTAAAACTTGCTCTCTCTCTTTCGACTGCCACAGCCTTCATTTAGGCTCCCACCGTCTCCCATGTGGATTAAGCTGTCCTGCACGGTTGCCTGGGTCAATCTCAAAAAATAAAGCAATTGACCAATTATTTAGATGATATCATGCTATGCCACTCTGTTTAAAAATAACCAGTGTCTCATAAGCCTGCCTTCCACCTACCCTCTTTTTTAAAAACTATATATTTTTTTAAATTTTATTTTATTTATTTATTTTTGGCTGTGTTGGGTCTTCGTTGCTGCGCGCGGGCTTTCTCAAGTTGAGGTGAGTGGGGGCCACTCTTCATTGTGGCGCGCGGGCTTCTCACTGCGGTGGCTTCTCTTGTTGAGGAGCACAGGCTCTAGGCGCGTGGGCTTCAGTAGTTGTGGCACACAGGCTCGGTAGTTGTGGCTCACCGGCTCTAGAGCACAGGCTCCGTAGTTGTGGTGCACAGGCTTAGTTGCTTCATGGCACGTGGGATCTTCCCGGACCAGGGCTCGAACCCGTGTCCCCTGCAATGGCAGGTGGATTCTTAACCACTGCGCCACCAGGGAAGCCCTCCACCTACCCTCTTAATCTTCAATGATCACCAATCTTCCCGCTTCTTCCCACAACACACATTCTCATTCTGGCCACTTTGGGTTTTGACCACTTTCTGAACATCTGCTTCTGCACATGGTTTTCCTTCAGTCTGGATGCCCTTCTAATCCTCTTGGCAAACTCCTTTTCATCTTTCAATACCCAACACAAATGTCCCCTCCTTAGTGGAATCATCGTAGACTCCTCTGAGCAGTCTACATCACACCCTCCTCTGTGGTCCCACAGCACTTTTAGAAACCCTTCTTCAAATCACACTTGCTTTATCATTTTAATTTAATGTGTGCTTCTGTCACTAGACTTTGAACTCTGGGAGGTCAAGAATCGAGTTGTTATTCCTAGCACTCAGTGCAATGTCTGACACATGGTTGGCACTTAGTAAATGTTGAATGAATAAATAAATCAATGAATGACAAAATACATACATGTTATTGGGTAACCACAAATATAAAAGGCCTTTTTCTTGCCCGACTAGCCTTTTGCCCAGTACAGTTGACCCTTGAACAACGCAGGGGCTAGGGGTGCCAACCACCTCGCAGTTGAAAATCAGCATATTTAACTTTACAGTTGGCTCTCCTTATCCTCGGTTCCGCATCTGTAGATTCGAGCAACAGCGGATGGTGTAGTACTGTAGTATGTAGTTATTTTTTAAAAACCCATGTATAAATAGACCTAAACATTTCAAACCTGTGTTGTTCAAGGCTCAACTGTATTGCAATTTTATCATTTAAAATCTGACTAAATATTGCTATTTAATATAAAAGTTATTTGTAAAGTCAGCAAGTAGAGGAACATTACCACATATTCAACACACACAGAAAATAAATTTCTAGCGAAGTTTTAACTTCACGCCCTATCTTCTACATCAGTTATAGAATCTATACACAGAGATATATGTATTAACAGGAAATACTGTTTATACTAGTAGATGGAAATGTGCATAAAAATGAAAAGAGACATTTTTCATACACTCAAAAAAGTCCAAGGAGGATCCAGCAATCCCACTTCTGGGTATATACCCAAAAGAATTGAAAACAGCATCTTGAAAAGATATTCGTACACCCATGTTCACAGCAGCATTATTCACAATAGCCAAACGGCGGCTGCCACTCGAGTGTCCACGAACAGATGAAGGGATAAACAAAATGTGGTATATACAGCTGACCCTTGAACGACATGGGTTTGAACTGCGTGGGTCCACTAATACGTGGATTTTTTTCTAAAGTAAATATTCCAGCACTACATGATCCCCAGCTGGATGAATCCGAGAATATGGAGGAATGCAGATATGGAGGGCTGGCTATGAGGTATACTCAGATTCTCAACTTTGTGGAGGGTTGGTGCCCCTGACCTCTGTGTTGTCTACGGATTAGCTGTACATACAATGGAATATTATTCTGCCTTCAAAAAGAAGGGAATTCTGACACATGTTACAATACGGATGAACCTGGAAACATTATGCTCAGTGAAATCATCCAGTCATAAAAAGACAAATACTGTATAATTCCACTTAAGTGAGGCACCCAAAAGTCAAATTCATAGAAACAAAAGGAAAATGTTCATTGCCAGGGGCTGGAGGGTGGGGAAAAATAAGGAGTTATTATTTAATGGGTACAGAGTTCTGAGGATGGATGGTGGTGACAGTTGCACAACAGTGTGAATGTAGTTAATACTACTGAACCATATACTTAAAAAAAGGCTTAGAGAGTACATTTCATGTTATGTGTATCACACAACGAAAAAAAGAGTCCGGTGGGTCCCGTGCCACTGCTAACAAAAGAGGTCCCCGCTCCCATGGAGGCCTTGCGATGTGGCCTGTGCTGACATGAAACTGTCCCTTTAACTCCAGATGAGACCACAGACAGGTCTGGCTCTCACCTGAGTTATCTGCAGAGTCTTCAAGTTCCACGAGGAAAAAGTACCCGTTATTCCAGACGCGGAGGCAGGTGGTCGGGTCGTAAGAGATGGTGAGCAGTTCTAAGCCAGGATCGTAGACACTGTCCCTCCACCGGACGTTGATGGGCGACTGGCGCTCACCCCCCGGGACCAGGTCCACGCTCTCCCAGAGAGGGTGCACTAGGAGAAAGCACATCGGGGGCTGTCCTCGAGATGACACTAGCTGGAATCCCACTGGGGGGATGATATGGTCCCATGTAAGCGTGTATGCTGGGTTCAGCTCTTATGTGAGCCAGCTGTGAGGATTAGGCAGCCATCCTGCAAAGCCTGGATAGAATGTTAGCATTGCTAAGGTCCCTGGAGTCCTGCCACATGAATAGCTATGACACTGTATATATTAAGGTGTACACGCACACTCTGTCCCACACGGGTGCTGATGACATCACTGACGGTGATTTTTCTACCAAAGAGTCGAGCGCCAGGTCTTTGTGGCAAGTCCCTGATAAATCTCAGGAAACTTCTTACAACAAAGAAAGAGCTATCCACACATGATGGATAGAACCCACATGTATAATTCGGGTGGTCCAGCTCTCTGCCCTTTAGAATCAGCACGGATGGGCAGAACCGAGACCAACAGGAAAGCTGGACAAAATACGAATCAAGATAAATCATTACCAACGACCCTCTGCACCTCACCCCACCACTGAGAATGAGTCTGAGGATTGGTGAAAGTGACAAGGCAGCTGCTGCCCAGTCAAACCCCCCTGTGCATGGCAGGGTCACTGGCACTCCACTTGTAAAAAACAAGCTTGCCTCTGGTTTCCTCTTACAGAGGAGACGGTTCTCTTCCTGAGATAGCTGCCCAAAGCAGGATCTTAACCTTCGATTTTTTGGTACAAGTGCCCCAGCGGCATAGACACAGAGCGCTCCAAGGCAGTTTCTGGACCAGTGGTTCTCAAAGGAGGGAGCGATTCTGACCCCGGGGGACATTGGACAATGTCTGGAGACACTCTATCGGTGGTCAAAACTGGAGGAGGGTGCTACTGACATCTAGTGGGTAGAGGCTGGGGATGCAGCTAAACATCCTACGTATACAGGCTGGGCTTTCACAGGAAAGAATTACGTGGCCCCAAATATCATTAATGCCAAGGTTGAGAAATCTTGGTCTAGAGCAGAAAGCAATAGGCAAACTCAGGGCATTCCCTTTCCCCACCCCCCGCTCAATTTTTTCATATAATGCGGTAATCTCGTCTCTAGAGAGGTCTGAACCCAACGTTTTGGGTTTTCTCCCTTAGTGTAAAATAACTTCTGAACAACAAGAACTTACTTTAGAGAAGGAGGACTTTCTGTTTCAGAAATCTAAAATGAAAAATGCATATGAATTGGTACAATAGTCATATTGGTATCAGATTAGAATGCAAGTTCCTTGCAGGGAGGAGCCATACCTCCCTCCCTTTTTTCCGTGCCCTGTAGCGCCCTACTGGGTATATGCCCTTTGAGTATTGATTATCCAAATGCTATTGTTGGGATAAAAAGCTGTATTTGATTAATTTTTTAATTGTTTTTTTATTAATTTTTATTGGCGTATGGTTGCTTTACAATGTTGTGTTAGCCTCCACTGCACAACAAAATGAATCAGCCATACTGATTAATTTTTAATTTGATATTTTAAAACTTCCAGAAACCCCGAGAACAGCCATGATTCAGTCTTAAAGCTGCCCGCCGGCACAAAGAAACCTGACAACACTGTCCGCTCTGAGATGCTCAGACTGAGGCTGAGGGTTTGAGCATTCACGCCCTTCAAAACCAGCTCGTGTGGGTCTCGTAAGGAGACTAGGGGAGAAGGGAATACAGAGCAGATCCCTAAGACGATGCCCTCTTCCACCCAAATCGTCCCCCACTTCATTCAGGAAATGGCCTAGAGTCTACTCTCTCACCCACACAAACACCAGCCCAAGGAAACTGGGCCTGTTCCTTCAGCTGCTCTTGTATGGTCATAACGCTCCCGTCAATTTGTATGCCCCTCTATTCACAGGTTCAGCTTCCAGGTTTTCTTTCCCCCACCCACCTCCTCCTTTAGGAACCCAGAGCATCCCCCCACCAGGGAGCCCTTGGTCACTGTCCCCTTCGTGAAGCCAGCTTTTGCCCAGGGCTCGTTTTGCTAATGATAAATTCACATTTTTGTTCTCTCCTCCCTTCCTCTTCCTGCATTTTAACAAAATACAGATTAAAATGATTTCTTGGTGGTTACTCAGACTTCCCCTCAAAGTCGGAAGGTGATTACGTGTTCTGACTAACGGAGCCTGCGTTTCCAGCTTCTTCTCATGTGGGGAGAATGAAATAAACAGAGAGAGTGATTCTGTCAGCCATGGTTTAAGGGCACGACGTCACACTGTCGTTAGGAAGGTGTCACTAATGTAACACTGAGAGCAACACAATCCCTTTAGATTCCACAGTGAGGATGTGCTCAGCTTTAGTTCCTGTTTACATGACTGGTCCTGTCTTCGATTTACTTTGTGCTTGTACCACCTTCAGCTCCAGCCTCGGGGGTGTCCGTCTTTCGGGATCATTCCTGTCTCAGCCCCTCAGTTCCTGCTCCTTCTCAGAAATCAATCTCCCCTCATTCAGCTCAGGGCTGGCTCCTCTTCTTGGCTTGTCACGTCTTCAGCAAAAGTGTCGCCTCCGCACCTCCCTATCCTCTTATGCGATCCCCTCTTGTTTTTTATTAATCATAGCATTCTGATCTTTTCCTTCAAATCGTTTATTACATGGGTATGATGATAAGTATATGCATATATGCTTAGTTTTCTGCACCCTCAGGGCTCTGCAATCCCCATGAAGAACTGAGCTGGCTTTCAGTCCCTGCTTGTGGATTGAATGTATAAGATAAAGAGCATTACTGGGAAGGGGTCATTCCCGTTTTATCTTTATTTCCTTTTACTCTACTGAGCGCCGCATTGTTTTCTCCTTAAGGATCTTTGAGGTTTATCTCTTCTTTGTCCAGCCCATGACCACCAGCCTCATTCAGGCCCCTGTACCACAGACTTTTCCTCAAGGAAAGGTCCTCTTGCTCACTTTTCCTCCTCTCTTACTCCCCTCTACTGTGTTTTGCCATCCATCAGTTTTCCTAAATTACCACCTTCATCATGTTGTTCCCATGTTAAAGACTATGTGAAGTCCAAGTTTCTGCATCCAAGCATCGAGGTTTTCCTAGTAGGAACCCATCTCGCCCATCTAATTTTATTTCTCCTCATTCTTCCCAAGCTCTGCTCTTGCCACGCTATTCCAGAACCTTGCCAGGCTACTCCCCTTGGTCAGTCAGTGAGATGTGCTGAAACTGTAGGATACCTCACTGGGCTTTGAAGACTTAGGAGAAAATCCTGTAAACTACCTCACTAATAATCTTTATATTGATTACATGTTACAGTGATAATATTTTGGATATAGTGAGTTAAAGTATATAACTAAACTTAATTTCACCTGTTTCTTTATCCCTTTCTTAGTGTGACTGTTAGAAAATTTAGGAGTGTCTATGTGGCTCACATTATGTATCTTTTGGACATTATTGCTCTATACCATCACTAGCTTTCTCTCCAGTGCCTTGCCCTGTACTGTCCTTTTTCTTGAGATGGGCTATTTCCTCGTCAAATTGAACACCATCCTAGCAGGCCTAGGGCTTATTGCAGTGATGGGATACACAGGGACCCTCCATGTGACTTTGTTGGGGATAATCACAGAGTGCCTTGTTAGAGCATCAGGGTTGTAAAAGGCACTTTCATGCTGAGCCCAGGTAACCACAGCATCACATGCAGTTACCAGTGCAGGAGACTAAGGCCCACATTTCCTGGTGGTCAGTTCAGGGCTGTTAGTTCACTGTAGCTGCAGATACCCCTGAGGCCGTTACTGTAATTCCACAGGGCTAATGGGTCCACTGTTTCTCAAGATTATTTGAAAATTAATGGAAGACAACACAGTCTGGGTATCCCAGCCTATATTATCTGGGGATTAACGGAATTCTCTGTGAAGACGTTGCAAAACAAGCTTTTGAATACTCTCGTTCTCCAGGCTTTATTAGTGTCCTTCAAAATGAATTGGAGAAATAATAGAACAGTTTTCTAACACAGTTAAGTTATAATATAGACTTGTCCTGTCAAATAGAAGTTTCTCTGATGATGGAAATTTCTAATATAGTAAGTGGTAGCCACGGGTGGCCATACAATTTGAATATATTTACATGTAAATACACACATGGGGCTAGTAGCTACATTTTATACAGTGCTATTCTACTGAGATTTGTCCTAAAAATAAATGTTCCTCTTACTTCTAAAACTAGGGAGATCATGAACGTTAAGAATCAATAGAATAATAACAAATCTGTACCATTTCCATTCTAGATGACATTCTTTATATTTCATTAAATTAAAAATTAATATTATTAAACTTATTTCCCTATGGTCTAAGATCTCATGCCTAAATCTTTTTTTGTTGTTTTTTTTTTATTCAAGACCCATTTATTCTCTAGTTCTGCCCACATGGAGACACCCTCCTCAAAAAGGCGTTGAATCCTTCCGTTCACTTTAACACCTTGTGCTGAAGACATGTGTTCCGAGGTTTCAACTATGAGATCCACATTCTTAAAGCACTAGTTCTTAAACCTCATCTAGATTTCTCCCCTTGGATGGGGGGAGATGACCCAAACACAGAGAAGAACAGCTCAGGACTGTGGGCTCTGCTCGTCCAGAAGACCTTGCAGCTCCCCTGACCACCCGGCTGGAGCCAGGATTAGGGCCCTGAGACGAGGGGCGCCTGCTGGGCTGCCGCCCCCGCCCCCGCCTCCTGCCTCTTCACTAGGCTGGCTGTCACCTCTAGTTTCCCTGGAGTTTGGGGATTCTAGACGGTCTCTGCTCACACTTCTGCGTCACGCCTGCTGCCTCAGCACTGCTGATCCACACCAAGGGGGAAAGGCACACAGAACTGCTTTTCAGCACACCAACGTTCCACACAAAAGTTATTCTATAAGCCTGCAGGTTCTTTTTCATCAGAGGACATTCGCAAGGCCATGACTTCCCCCGGCTCCCCACTGCCCTTGCCAGCAGACTGGACACGCAGGGCGGCCGTGCTGAGTGCTGCACACCGCCCTGGCTCCACTCTGGCGCACTCTCTTGGAGAGCTGAGGGCGGTGCCCTGGGCTCATCAGCAGGATCTGTCCCGAAGCCAGTCCTAGAGTGACAAGAGCCACACCTGCAGGTCTGTTCCACTGACCAGCCGCACAGGACCGAGCTGGGCCCACGGACCTTGGTCTGGATTGTGTTGGCTGGTCGTTCTTGCCTAGGTTCACAGGCCAAGAGCCAGTGTCCTTCCTTTCCTGCTCATCACCGCACCAGCGGCTCACTGCTACCTGTTGCCGTCACACGCCTGGCAACCTCGTGTTCCGGGGCCAGCCAAGAACTGAGACCCCAGCAGGCCCCTAGTTCCCAGCAGGCCAACTCCCCATTAAACTACTGCTGCCTAGCCGTGTTCTCGAGGCTGCAGAGCCGGGAGGGTGCGGAGAGCATAGCAAGCCGCGGGCGCCCCCAGCCCCAGACCCGAGGTGCTCCGCGGAGGCGCCGGAACCTCGCCGCAGCCCCGCCCCCTCAAACACAAACGACCTCTGCGCCCGCCTGTCCCGCGGACCCGGGCGCACCTCCGACCACCGCGACCCAGGATGGAGGCGCGGGGCGCGGGGCTCGGCCTGCGGCGGGCGCTGGGGCGGGCGGGGGACCCGAGCTCCGGCCCCGAGGCCGTGCGGCCCGCCAAGCCCACCTCCGTCCCCGCCGCCCGGAAACCCTAAATCTTTTTTATGTGACAGAAATTTAGGCTAAATTTCACTAGATGATACAAGAAATGAAAGTGATTTTATTTTCATCGTGGGTAATAGATGCAGGCTTTCATCTTTATTTTATCATATCACCAGTCTGCAGGGTTAGGGCTGTCAACATTTACTGTCTGCCACTTGAGATCACAGCCAACAGCAGTTTGAGTTGATGCCAGTGATTCCTCGGGAAGAGGGATGGTGCGGAGTGAAGGCAGAGCACAGGGCACAGGCCCCAGTGAAATGCTGTTTCTAAATTCGCCGCAGCCTCCTCCTTCAGTCACTCCCTACTCGGCTCCCGGATCCTAACAATGGTCAGACATCTGAGGGAGGTGCTGAGCATATGACAGTGATGAAGGTGGTGGTGATGATAACGACTGTGGTACTAGAGGTCGCTGCCAAGGCCGAGTTCTCAGTGTGTGGCAGGCGCTAGCTAAGGACTTTCCACATTAACTAACCCTCAGTGGTCTTGCGTCACTCTGGGTCACAAGTGTATTGGGCCTTCCGCTGGGGTACTGAGCTTCCAGAATCAATGAGTATCGTCTTTACAACTACACAGGTGAGGGACCAGGATATACAAATAGGACATGCGCAGTGGCCCAGGGCAGCAAAGACCAAATATTCTCCTGGGGGAAACAAGGAGGGACAGAGTAATATTCGAAAACCAAAATCAAACGGTGACTGTGACCTGTTTCTTCTAGTAAGTTACAAACAAGAACATTTCATCTGATGTGGGAAATTAATCAAGAGAAGCCCCTACCTCCCTAAGCCAATACTTTCTGGGTTCTGTCAGCACTAAAAGGAGCAAACTATCCTAAAGACACGAGCATATTGGATTTACTTCCATCTTTCTGTAAATAAAAACAAATACTTTCTGTATATATAAACAAACAAGAAAATAAGGAAAGCACTCACACAAAATTTAGTAACTAGATAAATATGACTACTTTTTTCCATTTTAAGCCTTAGACCGCAAAGTGCCAGTGTTGAGAATAAGCCAGTCCGTGTAGGATGGGGGCCTGATGGTAGGAAGCCGCACCCAGCAACCAGAAATTTATTATGACTCAGACCAGCTCAGTTTAATGAGAACACAGTCAACATCGGAGGAAACAAACTTACAGTAAAAATATATTTATGAAGCAGTTTCAAGGCAATAGATTTAGCTAGATTAGCATTACTAATAAATCCCTTTTGTAATGTGCAAAACAGGGTCAAAGAGAGTAAACCCAAGGAGGAAAAGTTGAGAAAGCTAGAATCTGGAAGCAAACCAACACTGGAAAACTCTGTGTGAATTCACTGTGAATGGTGGAGAATATGTAACTACTTAGCATATATGCTTAACCATTTCATTAAACTTATGTCTCCACTAACACACACATTATCCTCTCCGATCATCTCAGGGGTTCTGTACCAGGGTTACTTGGCCCCCCAGGGGACACTTAGGGATGCCATGCAGCATCTGCAGTGCACAGTCCACCCCGACAGCACAGGACGACCCACGCCCATGGCAGTAGCGCCGTGGTGTCAGGGAGGACCATCTGCTGCCTCACTTGATCTGCTGGGTTCACAGCGGAGCTCACACTGGCGAGCTGGTCACCTAGAAGCACCTCTTCTGCAATTTGTAACGAGGGACGGAATATTCCAGAGTATGAAGCTACTGAACTGCTTGCAAACATGAATATGCAAATTCCAGAATGTTCAGACTCACAGAAATAATTCGCAGTCCGTGGATCAATTTTAGTAAAAAGACGGTTGCTAACAAAAAACAATAAAGAACAGGTTCAAAGTATTTGAAACTTAGGACTTCTTTGACCTATTTCTGCATGACATCATTTTAACAAGTTAAAATTGGTGAAGAAAACACCTTTCCACACGGCACCGGGGTAATCATTTCACAGTATGTACGTGTATCAAATCATCATGATGTATACCTTAGACTTAGGTCAGTTATATCTCAATAAAGCTAGGGGAGAAAAAGGCTTTCCATATTTGAACAAACAGAGAAATAATGGGTTCTGACTCTCAGTTCTCAAGGCATCTAATCCCAGTCTGGAATGCTACTGACATCAGAGCTGCAGACACTCAACACATGTGACTGTTAGGGAACAACCAGGCTTCTGCTCTCTCCAGGCAACCATGTACTCACAGGCTTGGTTCCGGGTTTTGTAAGTACAGGTGTAGAGGCTGCAGGGCCTTGCTAGCATGGACCTCGGAATCTGGAACCTTCTCCACTGTGCATTGCATGGAGAGGCTTGAAGAATGACCCTCAGGCGACTCATCATCACCATCTTTAGCTTGAAGTCTTGATCAGCTCCCAAGTAACTTGAAGGAACCTAATAACCCAGAGCAAAAGGAGGACAGAGGAAGAAAAGTCGCAAACAACAGAGGTGGCCGATCACGTGGAAAACATCATTCAGATTATTAGTATGCGGGAGGGGGAGGTAAATACAGCAGGGGTGGAGTGAACCAGGCAGAGGGTGGTAGGAGGTGAGGTCCAGAGGTAGTGGATGCCATATCACGGAGACATGTAGGCCATTGTAAAGGCTCTTTCTCTAACTCAGGGTTTCTCAGCTTCGGCATTGTTGACATTTTGACCAGATAACTCTGTTGTAAAGGACTAGTCTTTGCACTGTAGCTTGTTTAGCGGCGCCCTTGGTCTCTACCCACTAGATACCAGTGGCACCTTCCTTCCATTTGTGACAACCAAAAACGTCTCCAGGCATTGCAGATGTCCCCTGGAGAAGGGGAATCACCTCTGATTGGGAACCACTGTTCTAAGAGAAGTGGGAACACAATGGAGTTTTCGGAGTAGAGGAGGGACATACTCTGATTTACATTTTTTTTTTTTACATCTTTATTGGAGTATAATGGCTTTACAATGGTGTGTTAGTTTCTGCTTTATAACAAAGTGAATCAGTTATACATATACATATGTTCCCATATCTCTTCCCTCTTGCGTCTCCCTCCCTCCCACCCTCCCAATCCCACCCCTCTACGTGGTCACAAAGCACCGAGCTGATCTCCCTGTGCTATGCGGCTGCTTCCCACTAGCTATCTACCTTACGTTTGGTAGTGTATATATGTCCATGCCTCTCTCTCGCTTTGTCACAGCTTACCCTTCCCCCTCCCCATATCCTCAAGTCCATTCTCTAGTAGGGCTGTGTCTTTATTCCTGTCTTACCCCTAGGTTCTTCATGACATTTTTTTTTCCTCTTAAAGTCCATATATATGTGTTAGCATACGGTATTTGTCTTTCTCTTTCTGACTTACTTCACTCTGTATGACAGACTCTAGGTCTACCCACCTCATGACAAATAGCTCAATTTCGTCTCTTTTTATGGCTGAGTAATATTCCATTGTATATATGTGCCACATCTTCTTTATCCATTCATCCGATGATGGACACTTAGGTTGTTTCCATCTCCGGGCTATTGTAAATAGAGCTGCAATGAACATTTTGGTACATGACTCTTTTTGAATCATGGTTTTCTCGGGGTATATGCCCAGTAGTGGGATTGCTGGGTCATATGGTAGTTCTATTTGCAGTTTTTTAAGGAACCTCCATACTGTTCTCCATAGTGGCTGTATCATCAAAAAATCTAGAAACAATAAATGCTGGAGAGGGTGTGGAGAAAAGGGAACACTCTTGCACTGCTGGTGGGAATGTGAATTGATTTACATTTTAAAAAGCTCATTCACAGTGCCCTACTGGAAACTGACCAGGATGAAAGAAAGAAGCAGGGAGCCCATTCAGGATAATCCAGGGGCTGGAACTAAGGATGTCACAGTGGACGTGGTGAGAAGTGGCTGGGTACTGGATGTATCTTGGGGATACAGCCCGTAAGATGTGAAAGAAAGCAGTCAGAGATGACTGGCAGATGCTTGGCCTAAACAACTGCAAGGATGGACTTGCCACGAACTGAGATGGGAAGACTGTGTATGGAAAAGGTTTTGGGTGGGAAATCAGCAGCTCAGATTTGGGCATGTGGAGTTTGAAATGAAATTCCAGTAATTCAAGTGAGGAAGTATGGTAGAATATTCTACCTCATGGTAGAACGAGGATGAACCCCTGAACAAAGAAACAGAACCCGGCACAGGAGCTGGCGGGGAGGGAAAGATGGCGCTCTTACTACTAATTCTATTGGGTTTGAGGTGCCAAGGGGGCAGGCGAGAGGAAAGGTCTAGGGAGAGTTGGCAGTGCAGCTCTGGTGCTCAACAGAGGTTGTGAGGCTAGAGAGAGAAGGAGGTGCCAAGGGGGCAGGCGAGAGGAAAGGTCTAGGGAGAGTTGGCAGTGCAGCTCTGGTGCTCAAGAGAGGTTGTGAGGCTAGAGAGAGAAGGAACATACCCTCCCCCCAGGGGTAACAGGTGTATAGAGACCAACAAAATGGAGTGATTAAGGAGGCCAAGAGATGGAGAAGGAATGGTCAAAGGCAACCAAGGAAGGAATGGAGCATGGAAGGTCAGGGGCAAGGAGGGTTCCAGGGAAATCCTAATAGAAAGAAACTTAATTTAGCTAATGCTAGGCTACAATACGTGTAACAATATGTGAGATTATTAATGTCCAGGTATGTGCTTCGGAAAGAAAGATGCTTATCAGAAAAACGTTTATGAATTTGCACCTAGACTATAAACTGCAAAATTTAGCATTACAAATAAACGAATACTCATTATTAAATAGGCCCCAGGTGAACCCTGGAACGTATAAATGTAGAATACATTTTCTCAATAAGTTATATTTTGTTGTACAGGCACAGGAAAGGTGTGACCATGAGCTGGATGGGCCCTAGGGAAGGTAAGCTTTCTATGCTACATGCCCTTTGCTATCACTGATTATATATGCTCTTGGGTTTTACTTACACCGTCCTTATCTGCTGTTTTGCAGACAGAAATGTGTGAATGAACAGATTTTAACAGCCTTTTAGAATCACTTGTAGATTGTGTATTTATTAAATGCCTTGGCTCTTCAACTCTGCCTGGTTAAGCCATTTGTACTTATGCAAAACACCAAAAAAAACCAAAAAACAAAGCACAAAAACCTACTAAAGGTTACAGTTGCGTTGAAGAAAAATTCCTTGATTCTTATCAGATGGACCCTTCACTTTCTTGCCTTCTGATTTAGAAAGGAAGACAGCGTTTTTGCAATTCTCTGAAATTTAAATTAGAAGTTATGTTTCCTTATCTTGACTGAGAAAGTTCAGCTTGCTCCTCTCACCCACTTCTTCTCTATGATCCCAATATAGGGTTGCCAAAGGTTACATTTCTATAATTGCTTAGCGCACTGCAATTGCTCCAGCGCACTAATTGCTCCAGTGGAATGATATGAAATGCATTTCCCTCCTTCCATCAGATTTCCTCAATATTCATATTCAGTCAAAAGGAACGCAACTAATTGTATTCCAACTACGAGTGGTGGCAGCCTTTTGCCTGGCTCCAGGGACAACGGGGCAGGCGTGCACAGGCACAGAAATGGTGCCCTTGCTGCTTTCAGCCTTTAGGTGCATTTCAGACCTGGCACTGAGTTTACAATTTCTGAGTGAAGTAGGAAAGCCCTAGAAAGTTGAAAGGTTTTCATTTCCAAAATACTCAAGAACAGTGTAGCTCTTTATCAGGACCCAGAAGGGAGAGTGGGGGCATGGGGCTGGGGAACATTGGTTCACTGTGGACTTCAGTGCAGGCTGAGAACAGAGACCGTTCTGAGGGATGTGCAGGGGCAGCTTATGGGTAGCGTGTGGACAAGCTTCCTTCACCAGAGACTTCCAACTTCTCTCCATACTCCAGCAAGACTTTTAAGCAGCAGAGTGGAGATGACCAGAGTGTCAGCAAAGGAAAAAGGGGAAGCAGAAAGCAATGTGGTTTTCAGTGGTTGACAGAGAATGAACTCTACTCAACATAAGGTGTACACATCTTCATTATCTCCCCATATTTCTCAAGCTTTCTCAGCAAAAAATAAACAAGAGAGAATTACACTAATAACAACGACTTTCCAGCATCCTCTGAGCAGTAGCTTTCAACTCACGCCACAAAGAATTACAGCCACCAACAGCGTCTGTATTTGGTAGGTTCTTCCCCTCTAGCTCCAGGACGGGGCACTAAAGAAAAAGGATAGAAGAAAGAATTGAGGAGTAGAGAAGACTCAGACTTGTCCACATGATATAGCTGCTGATCCCCTGCCCCGGGGGTGGTTGTGAATCCGTCCGTAGCCCTTGGTATAGTCAGGAAGAAAATCAACAACGCAGATATGAGTGAATCCAGTTTGCTGGGCCTCGGTTTCTGAAACTGCAACCCCCTTACTTCCCAGACTCTCTGGGACAGCTGTTCTACCTTTAAATGCACAAAACGGTAAGGGGGTGTAGTTTTCTGGTGACCCTCAGAGCGGAGGAACAGGACTAGAGTAGAGATGGAGCGACTCCCTGCCTCCCCTACCCCCATCGTACAGAGAAGCCCCGCCGGGACTGTGGCCATCCTAGCGGGGCCAACAGCTGTCCCGCCTCCGGGGCCCACTGCAGCGCCTGATCGTGTGTATGAGAGGATCCCTGTTCTCTCTGCTAGCCTACGCTCCCCTGCTGCCCACGCTCCACATCGCCGCCGGACTTTACCCGAACGTTCCCCATAGCGGGAACCACTCTGTTCGCTACCGGGATGAGAGGCTCAGGCGCGCGGCCATCTTGGCCACGCCCCCTTGTGCCTAGCCGCGCCCCTCACGCCGGGATACGTCATTTCGCCTATTACGTCACTTCCCCGCGCGCCCGGCCCACGTCCCGAAGAAGCTTAAAGTCCCGCCCTGGCCACGCTCCCCGTGTCGGAGCCCGAACCTGTTTTCCACCCAGCTCTGCACCTGTTCTCTGTCCTGACTGCCTGACTGCCCCTGCTGCCATCGCTCCGGGCCTCCGGCCGCGGTGACGCGCCGGCGCGCTAACTTGGGCCCACCTCTGGCCTCGCCGTGGGCCCACCCCTCCTTGGAGCCGGACCATCTTTGTTGCACACCTTAGAACTGTAAAGCCACGCCCCCACGGACATGCCGCGCCCACGTTCACGGTAAATCCTTACACTGCGCCTACACCAGGGCCCTCCTTTTTGTTACGTCACTTGCATCCCATACGCTACTCCGTGGCCCCGCCTTTTCATCGGAGTCCACGCCCCTGATCCGAGTCCTTTCACATTCCTCTTATCCTCTGGGCCACGCTCGTTTCGCTGACCCCCCGCCGCTCTCTTGTGCCCATTTCTCTGCTTTCCACTCTGGTAATTCCTCTGCCCACCTCTCCCGCAGTCTCGACCAAGCCTGTCTTGCCTTTACGAGCGGCTACGCACCGACTGAGTCCCACATTTTCAGGTCAAGCCTCTGTGCTACGCCGAGGCCACGCCCCTCCCGAAGTGGCCGTCGCTGCCGCTCCTTCCCACGGTTGTCCAAACCCCGCCCCTCAAGCCCGGGTTATATTCCACTCCCCTCTGTCCTGGCCAATCCCGGCGCTCCGCCCGTGCCGCACTGTACAACCCTGAGGTCCCCATTGATCACGCTAACTCCGCGCATGCGCGATTCCCTGCATTCCGCATTCCGCCATGGCCACTCCCTGGGTTCCCAGGCCATCCCCTTCTGGTTGGACTCTGGCCTGGTCCACGCCTCCTGCTCTCCCTCTGCTGGCCGAGCCTGGTCCTGGGAAGCCGCAGAAGCGGGCGGGCCTCACGAATTTCAGGAGAAAGTCGCCCGGGTCTCGGAGCTAGATGTTAGTGGCGTGTATAGGGTGAGACGAGCCTGCGGATCTCTGCTCCACGCCTAAAAATGGATTTTCTTCATATTTCTCCCAGTTCCAAACACCAGAAGTCCAAGAGCAGAAACCGGATAGGAAACGTAACTGAGGACCAACTGGAACTGTGTTCCTACCAGCTTCCCAGCCGACTTTAAATGCTAGCAGGCTGCATGGAGTAAGCACACTCCTCTACTTCCTGATGGATGTCTCCTTCAGACGACTTTTTTAGGTACCTTGTGCCCTCCTGCTGTCTAGGACCTGTGGAGACAACACCACACTTAGATTTCTGCTTCTGGCCCCCTACTTTGAGATTAATTTTCTTTACTCTCTCCATTTACATTTCTGGGTCCACGGAGAAAAGTGAAGCGGTTATTACCAGCTTTATTTATTTATTTTTTCCTGTCCAGAAACCTTTGAGTGGGCGCTCCTAGGGGAAGGGCACTTTCCATTAGCCATTCAGTTATTCATTCATTGAAGTCATATTTATGGAGTACTATGTTCCAGTGACAAGACAAACTTCAAGGGAGCTTATAGCCTGTTCCCCAGCTTGGGTTTGGATGGGACAAGAATTGATGAGAAAGTTAGGGAAGATGTGGTAAGGGGGTCGGTTATAGGTGGAAAAGGACTTGGTAAGTGCTGGTCTCTTTCTTTTAAATTGAGGGATAATTGACATGTTACATTTTATTGGTTTCAGGGGTACACATAATGATTCAATATTTATATAATTGTGAAATGATCACCACAATAAGTCTAGTTGACATCCACATATAGCTACAAATTTTTTTTCTTGTGATGAGACCTTTTAAGGTTTACTCTCTGCAACTTTCAAATATGCAACACAGTATTATTAACTGTAGTCACCTTTCTGTACATTGCATCCCCATGGCTTATTTATTGTATCAATATAACTGGAAGTTTGTAGCTTTTCGCCACTTTCACCCATTTTACCCACCCCCACACCCTGCCTCTGGCAACCACCAGGCTGTCCTCTGTATCTGTGAGTTAGGTGTTTTGTTTTTTGTTTGTATGTGTGTTTTTTAGATTCCACATATAAGTGAGATCATATGGTATTTGTTTTCTCTGTCTGGCTTATTTCACTTAGCATAATGCCCTGCATGTTCATTTGGGTTTTTTTGTTTTTTATGTTTTTTTGTTTTTTGCGGTACACGGGCCTCTCAGTGCTGTGGCCTCTCCCGTTGCGGAGCACAGGCTTCGGACGCGCAGGCCCAGCGGCCACGGCTCAGGGGCCCAGCCGCTCCGCGGCATGTGGGATCTTCCCAGACCAGGGCACGAACCCGTGTCCCCTGCATCGGCAGGTGGGCTCTCAACCACTGCGCCACCAGGGAAGCCCCATTTGTTTGTTTTTGAGAAGCACAGTTTTTCTTGATTTTTAGTCCCAACGGAAATCCTGATTCCTCATCATAATGATGCTATGAACTAAGTAGGAAACAAGTGTCATAAAGTGTAAGTGTCATAAAGAGTTTCATACAGATCCCCTCAATGTAAACTGTTGCCACAATCACAAAGCACAACTAAATCAATTTTATGAACCACCCAAACTTTCCTGTTTATTTGAGATCACAGGCCCTCAGTGGTATGACTTAGCCAGGGCAGCATTTAGATCATCATTCCCCACGATGGCAAGTAAGTTTTAGCTCACATGTCGACTGACTGAATAACTGCATTGGGAAGTTTTGTGGCTGAGTCCAGGCTCCGAAGGAAAATGTTCTGTAATAGATTAACAATGTCTGTTGTGAGTCCAGGATGGATGAGTGGTTGCAACAACCTATCTGGCATCTCTGATTTGTAGTAATAGAGGTCTTGCATGCACGTCTTTTAGGCGGTCTTCAAAAACAACATTTCGTACTGTAAGTTTTTGATGTTTTCAGACAGTAGAAAGATCAAGGTCACCGTCACTGGGCAAAACTTAAGGGCAGAAACTTTGATGTGTTGATTACTTCATATGCTTTGTATATCAAGCAGAATGAGGGTAGCTTAAAATTCTGTTATGAAAATGAGAGCATCTAACCTGAAAGATACATGGCCCCTCTACCTCGTTGTAGAGGTTGGTAAAGGCGGTACCTATTGGCAGGGCTAAATGTGTCTGGGTGACACTAACTGGCAGCCAGATATAAGATTAAGAATGGAAAATACTACTCCACAGAGCATGGTTACAATAATCTTTAGCCTAGAAAGAATATCATGACTTGTCAAAACTGTGAGAAAACTCTTTTTTTAAAAAAAATTAATTTATTTTGGCTGCGTTGGGTTTTCATTGCTGGGCACGGGCTTTCTCTTGTTGCGGTGAGCTGGGGCTACTCTTCGTTATGGTGCGCGGGCTTCTCATTGTGGTGGCTTCTCTTGTTGCGGAGCACGGGCTCTAGGCACATGGGCTTCAGTAGTTGTGGCACGCAGGCTCAGTAGTTGTGGCTCACAGGCTCTAGAGAGCAGGCTCAGTAGTTGTGGCGCACGGGCTTAGTTGCTCCGTGGCATGTGGGATCTTCCCGGACCAGGGCTCAAACCTGTGTCCCCTGCATTGGCAGGTGGATTCTTAACCACTGCGCCACCAGGGAAGTCCTGAGAAAACTCTTAATACAACACCCAAGCAAAGTTGGAAAGAGTTAAACATTCAGGAAGAAATGTCAGTAAAGTCTTGTTTTTACTACATGGGACTTATTTTTTTTCATTTTTATTTTTAAAATTTTTATTTATTTATTTTCATTGAAGTATAGTTGGTTTATAATGTTGTGTTAGTTTCCGGTGTACAGCAAAGTGATTCAGTTATATATATTTTTTCAGATTATTTTCCATTATAGTTTATTATAAAATATTGGATATAGTTCCCTGTGGTATACAGTAAATCCTTGTTGCTTATCCATTTTATGTATAGTGGTGTGTATCTGTTAATCACATACTCCTCATTTATCCCCCACCTTTCCCCTTTGGTAACCATAAGTTTCTTTTCTATGTCTGTGAGTCTCTGTTTTGTATAAAGATTCATTTGTATTATTTTTTAGATTCCACATATAAGTGATATCCTATAACATTTTTCTTCCTCTGTCTGCCTTGCTTCACTTTGTATGATATTTTCTAGGTCCGTGCACATTGCTGCAAATGGCAATATTTCATTCTTTTTTATCACTGAGTAATATTCCATTGTGTATCTATACCACATCTTCTTAAGCCTATCGTCTGTTGATGGGCACTTGGGTTGCTTCCATGTCTTGGCTATTGTAAATAGCGCTGCTGTGAACATTGGGGTGCATGTATCTTTTCAAATTAGAGTTTTCATCTTTTCCGGATATATGCCCAGGAGTAGGATTGCTGGATCCTATGGTAGCTCTATTTTTAGTTTTTTAAGGAACCTGCGTACTGTTTTCCATAGTAGCTGCAGCAATTTACATTCTACATAGGACTTATTTTAATGTATTGGTCTTCATGCAGATGAGACACTCAGACAGGCGCATATGCATCCTGTTTATGAAACCGTCCTTTAAATTGCTACCTTAGGAATATAAAGTTGGCAGAATTACACTCACTCAGTTTGTCTGAATTAATCTTCATTTCCAAACATTAGTGATTAACTTTCTCTGAACTAGAAAATTGTTACCCTGTGTGAAAAAAAGGCAAGGTTCATAATGGTTACAGTTGTTGATTAACCTACAAAATTTGATGAGCCTTCGAATATCGTAGCTTCAGATTTTTTTTCTCATCTTGAAAAGGGCATAAGGTACGGGAGTGGAGACAAAAATTTTCCAAAGCCCAGGGTTCCTTGTTTATCAAAGATACTGGGAGTTGTTTTTCTCTGGCTGGGAATGTCAAAACAATTGCAGTGTACCTCGTGATACTTCATTTCCACAGTCTTGAGCTCCTTAAACTGCCCATTTATGATTCAAATAAGTCAATTCAGTGTTATTAAATTACCCAATATTCATGGGCCGTGAGAAATGCAAATGGAACCAAATATAGTCCCTGCCCTCCAGGAGCTTAAAATTTGTAGGACCCAAAAGCAAATCATGTTGGCAATAGATCCATGTACAAATGTGAACAAAATGCTATGGGAACATAGGACAAAGAGAGAATAAAAAGTTAGTACATTAGACAAGTCCACAGCAAATAGTAACAGCTAAAAATCTATAACAAAAAGAAAAGAAAAGAAAGATTCCTCGAAGGAGGTGATCATTGAGATAGACCTGTAATAGTGGTTAAGATGTTTAAAGATTAAAAAATGAAAGCTCACAGTGTTCAAGGTTGTATAGGTTTACAAAATACCTGTTTGTGACAGTGAAACAGAACAATCAGCTTCAAAATTTAAAAGCTACATTGGTTCTCCCTGCTACATCTTGTTTTATTGCAGGTAAATGGAGCATACATAATCCCCCACATGCGTTTACAGCTCTGATGTACTTTAAAAGGCATCTTGTGTGAATCAAAAGAACAACTCACATGTTTTCTTTTCGTGTGGTCTCATATTTAATTCACCCTCCAGAGCAGTAGGTCAATAGTTATGTGCCAAGAAACTGCTTTCCAGTAGTGTTGTGGAGTACAAAAAAGCACAGAGAAATCAATTTCTCTTTCCTGTCTCAGGAGACTCAGTGCCTTTCATATTGCTCACGGCTACAGTAGTCTCAATTTTTTATCTGCGTTCTCTAAACTCTAAATATTGGCAGTAAATAGGACCATATTCAGAATGATTGAAAATGCTTTATTTGCCATCATTACCACTGTTACTGATAAATTATTAAGCTCCTATTTGTGAAATTGCTGAAATGAGCATTGTATGAAGCAAGTTTGATATGAATTCTCTGGAGGTTTAATACTTAAAATTGTGCATGAAAATAAAGGCTAAGTATGTACAGGATTTTGAAAAGTGGAAGAAAAAAACCCGATATGTTGAGAGGCAAGAACAATAGCATCTAGTTCCACGTCTTTTATTGAACTCTCAAGCTCTTTAGTTGTTAAATCATTTTTAGCATGTTCCAAGTGATCCAGACCTTGTAAGAGTCTTCATATTTTACATCAAGTTATTGACGGTGTCTTATTTTATCATTATACATTTTCTCTCTCTATTCATCTGACAGGACCTATAAAAGTCAATATTTTAAATCATTTCATTTTTGGCTGCTGTTTCTTTAGCTAATGACAAGTACTCTTCTAAGCAAATACTGGGGTATAGAAAAATAAAACTGTAACTATAGACTATTTAGAAAATAGAATGAGATCACTGTACATCTGTACTTCTTATGTCATGTGGCCAGAACAGTAGTCCAAGGAAAATTCATAGCCACATATATTTTCACATTAACTGAGAAAGATTAAAAATAAATAAGCCTAGTAGCCAACTCAAGAGTTATAAAAAGAACAAGAAAACCAGTATGACAGAAAGAGTAAAGACTTAATAAATGTAAAGATAGATGAATCAGAAAGCAGAAAGAAAGGAATTAAAAATTAAATGCAAAATCTTGTTGTTTGATTAAACAACAACAAAAATAGGTAAATTTCTGGAAAGAACAAAGGGGGAATGAGAAAAAATTAATATATAACTAGAAAATATAAAGGGAATGTAACAGTGAATGGAGTATTTTATGGGAAATATTGTATAAAGTCCATGAGAAAACTGGAACATCTTAATGAAATGAATGCATTTCTTGGATACTGTAAACAGCGAAAAGGGACTCAGAAAGAAATACGAAACCTGAAATTACTGGCAATATAAGAAAAATTTAAAAGAACTCTTCCTCCGAAATATGTATGGTCCAGAATCTTCAACTCTGAATATTTTATTTCTTCTACATTTTCAAGTATTTGTAAACATAGACAATGTTAGAAATCTATCTGTACCATTTTCAACATGGTAATAATACGAGGGCTGGAGAAAAGAATCAGCGCTTGAAAAGGAACCTAAATATTCTTCTACAAAAATGGATTTAAAAACCTAAAGAAAGAAAAACACAGCAACTAAGTCCAGAAGCATGTTAGAAATCATCAAACTGAGCTTATCTAAGGGTTGGATCAGTGTAAAGAAATTTTAAACTATAATGTACCAAGTGGTAAAAATTCTCGGATCATAATAGATACTGAAAAGGCAGGGGATACAATTCAATATAGGTTATTGAATACAATTCAATAAAGGGAATTTTCAGTAAACTAGGAATAAAATAAATTTGATATATCTCATGATCTGTCAATTTTAAAGTGACTCACCAGGGAATTCCCTGACCATCCAGTGGTTAGGACTCCGCGCTTTCATTGCCAAGGGCACGGGTTCGATCCCTGGTCGGGGAAGTAAGATTCCGCAAGCCAGACAGCGCGGCATGCATGCATGCATGTATGCATAAATAAATAAATGAAAATAAAGCGACTCATCAGATCCCGTGGAGGGCCCATGTGATTGTCACCGTGATGTTTCCCTGTTCCCATAGGGCCACTACAGTGAGACAAAACAACAATAACATCACACGAGAACATACAAGAAGATCCAAGGCTACGGAAGGTGTGTTTCAACTATTAAAATATATTCACATTGGTCGTCCATGCGGGTAGTAGTATGGGTATTTAGTACTTTTCTCTTTTTGCCTCTCTGTATTTTCTGTACAGAACTTCTATTCTTTTTTCTATTGTTTTTAAAAATGAGACAACAAACATTGAGAAATCATAATTCAGAAGAGAAGAGATTTTCTTCTTTTTTCAAATGAGTAGCTTACACTGACAAAAACTCAGCATTTTACTGTCTTCAAGCCTCGTCACATAAGTGACTAAGTAAAAGCAGAAGAGAGACATTTGATATATTTATGAAGTTTTAAGGCGAAAAGAAGGCTGAATCAGATTTCTGTCTCGCTAACACAGCTTTGTTCCTTGATGCAAATAATCAGCTTTGTTATGTCTCTGTCTATTCCCTCCCCGCCCCCAGGATGCATTTATCTAGTCTAACATTTCCTAAGATAACTTCATCTAGTCTGACTATTTTCAGGGGTCAGTTATGCGGGCCCTTCCTTCTAGGAAATTTCCATTTCATCTAATAGTGAAATTTCTGGAATGACTACTAGGCTAACTTTTGGCCACTTCTCTCTCTAGTACAACTTTTCCTGACTCTGTGCCCCGGCAACCAAGGTGAAGGAGATGAGGAAAAGCTCTTAAGTGGAGTTAGCCAACAGCAGTGGGTCATCTACGATAAGCTGTCACCCTAACCAGGAAGGGGAAATGAGAAGTGTAGCTGTTGATATTTTTCTTGTTGCTGCTTTAAAAATCCAGATTGTCCGTTTAACAGCCGGGTCACCCGATCTAATTTTTCCATTCATGGTTTTCAAGCAACGAGGTGGAATGTGGGGACTGAACACATGCAGAGGCAGCATGGTAGAGAGGAAAGTCCTGACACTGACCCGCTGGGGGGCTTGATCGGCACCTGTAGAATGCCCACTAGGGGAAAGGTTCTTCTCCACTCACTGCCGTAGTCCTCAGAGCATCTCTGAGGTTTCGTTACTATTTCAGTTTTGATCAGTGATGACCCTGAGACACAGTCGGGTTCAGTGTGGTGGAGATAGGGTTCAAGTGTAAGTCATCCAGCCTGGTAAAGTGACACCCATTCCACTCCCTGTTGCCAGCAATGCCTTAAATACTGGATCCTCGGTTTCCTCATATGTAAGATGATTATACCACAGCAACTGTGGGCTGCTGTTTTGAGGATTAGAGAAATAATTCAGCAAAGCTAGTTCATGGTCGGTAGCTCCTAATTACTGTCGTGTAGCTGCACTGAGCAATGTAGTTGCTTAGCCACATGTTTCTACTTAAATTAACTTAGTAAAAGTTCATTTTCTCAGCAGCACTGGCCCCATTTCAAGTGCTCAACAGCCACCGATGCGTAGTGGCGTCCGTATTGTATACATAGTGTATAGTGCAGATATAGAACATTTCCATCATCACAGAATGTTCCATTGGATCGCACTGCTGTACATCATTAACTTTTGATTTTACACAGCTACCAGAGCTTAGCGCTGAGCAAAACCATTCTCTTTGAGTTGGAAACTCTCCTGAATGTTTACCTGTGGAGGTGAGAGTCTAATGAGGCCAGTCTTGGAAGGGTGTCCTTTGTTCACCAGAGATAGAAAGGAGTGATGTTTGTTTCCTAAATTAAGAGAGTCTATCTATACGCCAGAGATATTTCAGCCCTGAAAAGATGGGACGTTCATGCCAAGGTAAACCTCCAGAAAGGACTAATGCTTTCCACTGTGCATTTAACCAGACAACAACAGAAGAAAGGTGGGGGGAGGATTCCGACTTTTGGGTCAGCAGAGAAAACATTCTTTAGAGGTAGAATTTGGAAAGGACAGCTAATCTGTTTTCCAAACAGATTTTGGTAAATAACTGACAGGAGATGGGCTGCTTCTCTCAAAAGTATTAACCCAGATGATGGGGGTTAATCATTAAACCTTTTAGTTGGTGGCTTGCTTGTTTGTCTGATATTCTAATCCGGGTCACAGAATGGCTAAGGCAGCTTTAAGCGAAGGGTGGATTTTTTTTCCCTCCGTTTGTCTTGTGTTTTCCACTTTGAAAGAATGTTGTGGCTGCTCTTTTTTCTAGTGAGTGCTATTCATGCCGAACTCTGTCAGCCAGGTACGTAAGCCTTGAAACTTCAAAATAGATGAACAGTTTTCTAAATGATTGACAAGTCTCTGCCTGAAAGACTTCTTTATTTTTCTAAATCTGCCGTCGTGTCATGGCTTGGAAGTTGAGCCTGTGAATGTTTTATGAGTTTGAAATTAAAATTTCAGCCATTTAAGATGATTGCAGTTAAACTTCCGGAAGTATCTGGGGCAGTTTACTTGCAATTCTGTTGATTCGAGTTGCATTAAATATTAGCATCTATCAGGTTCCATTTTGGCAGATTTTATCATCATATAGTGCTCTCTGTCTTTTCTCTCTCTGGCAGATGCAGAAAATGCTTTTAAAGTGAGACTTAGTCTCAGAACAGCTCTGGGAGATAAAGCAGTAAGTGAAGAAACTTGTATGTTCCATTAAAATTTTGTTTGCTGATAACACTGCTTTCTCTTCATAGTTATCTTAAACTTGTATAGATTGCTTCTAAAGACCTGAAATCTGATATTTTCTTAAAGCAAAAAAGATTGTAGTGAAATAGAAATTGTTAGTAAAGTGATTTTGCCTGAAGTATTTAATCTGCAGTGTGTGCTGGAAAATATGTGAAGTTCTGTGCTGCCCCAAACAATTTTGCAAGCCTGCACGTTTCAGCCTAGCAGAGTGGAGCAGAGGGGCCTGAGTCAGGCTCTCAGGTGTGGGCTGGGCTCTGCTCCTCACCGTTGTGGTCATTTGAACTTTGTCAGTGACTTTTCTCATCATTGAAAGGAGGGCACATTTCACCCGCATGAGATCTTTCATGGCACAAAACGTTCCAATTCTCAGGTGAGGTTTCTTCAATTCTTCTCAGATGTCAAAGTAATAGCATGAAATATATGCTTATGAAATTAAAGTTAAAAAAATACTCATGGGGCTCCGGTAGCTATAGGAACAGTAAAGACTGTTGAATTAATAAGATGGAGTTGTGTCATTCTAGTTTTGGTTTTCCGGCATGGTCTGTGACCATTTTCCCGAATAGAAGGTGATAGTAAGACGCCTCAGGCTAGAGATGATAAAAGAGTGCTAAAGATAGTTGGAAGTATTCAGTTGGCAGGGCAATCCAGTTTTGTTCGCTCACTCGCTCCGTGAGTAATAATCATTCTAACCGCCACCATTCCTTGAGAACTTAGTTTACTTTCTAGCTGGGACCCTTCTAATCACTTTGCTCACATCAGCTCATTTAGCCTTCACAACAACCCTTTGAGGAAGGTGGCATGGGTATTCCCATTCTCATTAGGTGGATGAGAAAACTGAGGTGCAGAGACATTACGTGGCCTACTCAAGATGTCAAGTCAGCAAGGGGCAGGGGTCAGGTTTGAACCCAGGCAGTCTGACTGCAGAATCCACCATCTCTGCCAGTGCGTAGGGTTGCTTATCTCAGGATCCTCTGAGGGCAGGCACCGTGCTGGATGCTGGGGATGCAGTGCAGCTAAAACCAGGCTTATCCTTGCCCTAGGGGAGCTTATAGTAGTGGAATTGGTTGCATATTAATGAACCAAATGCAAGTGTGTAATCTTGGCAAGCGTTACAGGGAGGAGAAGTACGTAGGGGCTTTGGCCTCATGAGGGGCCGCAGGGACTGGCATTTGCTGTGAGGTCTAAAGCAGGAGTAAAAGTGAACCAGGGGATGAAAGGAAAGAGGGTGGAGGGACCAGCACATGCAAAGGCTTATTATAGGAAGGAACTTGGGGAGAGTGAAGGGTGGAAGGAGGGCAAGGTGCCTGGAAGTGGAGCAGTGGGGAGGACCATGGCGCATGATGAGCTTCGGGTGGAAGGAAGGGTCAGGCCAAAGAATGTGTGGACTGTGTTGAGGAGTTTTGATGTTATATATATATATGTATATATATATTTTTTTAATTAATGTATCTATTTATTTATTTTTGGCTGCGTTGGGTCTTTGTTGCTGTGCACGGGCTTTTCTCTAGTTGCAGCGAGCGGGGGCTACTCTCTGTTGCTGTGCACGGGCTTCTCGTTGCGGTGGCTTCTCTTGTTGCAGAACACGGGCTCTAGGCATGCTGGCTTCCGTAGTTGTGGCACGTGGGCTCTAGAACGCAGGCTCAGTAGTTGTGGCATGCGGGCTCAGTAGTTGCGGCTCACAGGCTCTAGAGCGCAGCCTCAGTAGTTGTGGCGCACGAGCTCAGTAGTTGCGGCTCACGGGCTCTAGAGCGCAGCCTCAGTAGTTGTGGCGCACGGGCTTAGTTGCTCCATGGCATGTGGGGTCTTCCCGGACCAGGGCTCGAACCTGTGTCCCCTGCATTGCCAGGCAGACTGCTAACCACTGCACCATCAGGGAAGTCCTTGATATTATCTTTAAAGCGACGAGGAGTTTCGTGGAAGGGGCGTCATGACAGAATTTGTGTTTACAAGACACTTTGGCTACAGTGTGGAAGACAGAGTCCAGGCGCCTGGAGTAGAGAGGAGGAGCCAGTTGGGAGGCAGGTGGAGTAGTGCAGGTGGGAGATGATGGCTATTTGGAGTATGGTGTGTTGGTGGAGGGGGGGGGGGCAGTGAGGGGATTTGAGAGTCACGGGGATGGGATGACAAGGAAGAGAGGACGACGGGTGAAGCATAAGCTTTTGTTTCTAATTATGCAACTGGATGCCTGATGGCCCATTTATGAGTCAGGGAACCAAGAACCAACAAGAAAACCATGGCTTTAATTTTGGACTTACTGAGTTTGAGGTATTATTGACAAACAGGCAAGGACAGAGCTGGCTTGAGATACACATTCCTGCGTCACCTGCACTGAGGTGGTAATGACAGTGCTGAGGGAGAAAGCGGAGGGTGGCAAGAGGAGAGGGGCTAGCCTTGAGTTTAGCGATTCTCGAAAGCTTAAAGCCCTTGTAGAGGAGGGTGAACCTGCAAAGGAGGCAGAGGGGCAGGAGGACAACCAGGACGATGCTGTATCACGAAAGGGAAGAGAGTGCCTTCAGATGAAGGGACTGTTCAAGAGCATCAAATGCTGTTGAGAGGCCAAGCGAGGCGTGACTGAAAACTGCTCATTGTGTTGAGCAACGTGAAGGTCATTGGTAACGTGAGAGAGCCGCTTTGTGGAGTGGAGTGATTGGAAGGCAGATGGTGGAGGAGGTTAAGAATAAGTGGGCAATGGGGCTTCCCTGGTGGCGCAGTGGTTAAGAATCTGCCTGCCAATGCAGGGCACATGGGTTTGAGCCCTAGGTCCGGGAAGATCCCACATGCTGCGGAGCAGCTAAGCCCGTGTGCCACAACTACTGAGCCTGCGCTCTAAAGCCTGCAAGCCACAATTGCTGAAGCCCATGTGCCACAACTGCTGAGCCCGCGTGCCTAGAGCCCGTGCTCCGCAACAAGAGAAGCCACCACAATGAGGCCCGCTCACCGCAATGAAGAGTAGCCCCTGCTCGCCGCAACTAGAGAAAAGCCCATGCACAACAACGAAGACCCAACACAGCCAAAAATAAATAAAATAAATAAATTTATATATTAAAAAAAAGAGTAAGTGGGCAGTGACCATGTAAAGACAGAAGGATGGACAACTCCTTTGGGAATTTTGGCTCTGAAGGGCAGGAGAGAGACAGCAATGGGTAGAAGAAGGAGGACTAAATAAAGTGATTTAGTTTTGCTGTTGTTTTAATGGGAAAGAGTTGAGCGTGGTTCAGAGTCAATGGACAGCCTCCAGTCAGCACTGAATGCACAGAAGAGAGGGGAAAACTGTATTGTTTAGATCCTGGGAAGGGCCGAATGGAAGCGTTCCTAATAGAGGTGGACAGAACAGCCGTTGACAGGAGGAGAAACACCACATCTGGCCCTTCGGGGGAGGATGTGGATAAGACATGTGCCTATGGAGGAAGTTTTGTACTTGGTGTCAGGAGGGCGGGGGAGTGTGAGTGGATGACTCGAGATGTATCAGTAACTTATGAAACAAGAGCTCCTAGTGAGAGTGAGGTTTGAGGGAAGCACTGAGATTTGGGGAGGCCTGAAGGAGCTTTGAAATAGTCATTGTGAAGTTTGAGAGAGAGAAAACTGATGGAGAATCCTAAGGGGATCCCGGGCAATTTGGGAGTAGGTCATCATGAGTTTAGAGTTAAGCCACAGAACCTGTTTTGTGATTTTCTCCAGTTACACTTGATTACCACCTAAAGTGTGGGGTCAGCCACTTCAGTTTGCTAGGGCTGCTGTAACACAGTACCACAGATTGAGTGGCTTAAACAACAGAAATTTGTTTTTCTCTCATTCTGGAGGCTGGAAGTCCAAGATCAAGGTGTCAGCGGGGTCGGTTCCTTCTGAGTTCTGTGAGGGAGGGATGTGTTCCAGGGCTCTCCCCTTGGCTTCTAGATGGCTGTCTTCTCCCTGTGTCTACACGTCTTCCCTCTGTATGTGTCTGTGACAAATCTCCTGTTCTTCCAAGGACACCCGTCATATTGGATTAGGGCCCACCCTAGTGATCTAATTGTAACCTGATCACCTCTGTAAAGACACTATCTCCATATATGGTTCTATTCTGAGGTACTGGGGGGTTAGGATTTTAACATATGAATTTCTTTGTAGGGGGGTACAATTCAGCCCATAATACACACATACACTCAAGTTTTCAGCTAAGAGTATAAAAAGTAAAATTGTACCAGTGTTAATAAAGGGAAGGAAGCTGAGAAGGGGAGTCAGTTTATGAGGGAAAGGTGAAAGGGAAGAAGGGAATCAACTGTTTATGTCCAGGATGAGATGTCCAAGTGACCTGTTTGTTGACTGGCTACTAATACTGCAGATTTGGAAGAAGATAATGCAATGGGAAACACACCACACTTACAATGATAGAATAGCCGGGAAACTCTATCCTGAACATTATGGTGACATGATTTATCATGGTCTCCAGTCTTTATTGTATGAGGAAGATGAGAGAGAGACACAGACAGACACACACCAACACCAGTGTGGCCACAGTTAGAACCCAGTGGACCAATTTTTACCCCATGCCTCTTCACTTTACCTTCGGTTTTACTTCTCTTTCAGTACGCCTGGGATACAAATGAAGAATATCTCTTCAAAGCGATGGTGGCTTTCTCCATGAGAAGAGTTCCCAACAGAGAAGGAACTGAGTAAGTAAGCAATGAAAAGTCTAAATTGATTGTTTGCAAGTATTATTTGAGACAGGACATTAATTCAAAACTCAATCTTGAAAATAAGGTATACATCTAATTTTTAAGGGACCCACATTTTAATTCAACATTAAAAAGAACCTTTATAATCTAGCTCAGCTTACAGTTTATATCATGTTCTAACAATGCTCTTCATTCAATAGGCACTATGAAGATAAATATAAAAATTTGTAGTTACATGTCATAAGCTTTCTACATTTCTCTCTCTCTCTGCATATATATATTATATAAGTTGAAGTTATATAAGTTGAAGATTAAGATGCTGACAAGGTAGATTTCATTCTGAGGCCTCTTCTTTCAGCTTGTAGGCAACACCAGATCTTTGTATGCTCACACGACCTCTTCTTTGTTGAGGGGGAAGTGGCAGGGGAGAGAGTGAGCATTCTGGTGCCTTTTTGGATGAGGGCGCTAATCCTCTCTATCAGGGCTCCACCATTATGACCTCATTTAACTGTAATTATCTCCTTATAGGCCCTATCTCCAAATACTAATACATTCACATTTGGGGTTAGGACTTCAATATATGAACTTGGGGGGCAAGGGGATAAGTGCATAGCACTCATTTTGAAAATAACTTACATATGTATAGGTTCATTGCACTGTTGGTATCTATCATAGCACCTTGTTTATTTTCTTCAAAGCCTTAGTACAACTTTTAATAGTTTTACATTTGAATCTGTTCTTCCAAAGGAATCTTCCCTATTTGTGATGTTTCCTTCCATCTCCATTTGTGATTAGGGTAACACTCCTGGTTTCTCTCTACTCCCTTACTTCACTCTTCCCTTGAGAGGTGAAATGACTGATTTGATTGGTGGGCTGGAGGGATAAACTGGGCATGGGTTCCCTTCTCTTGAGGAGCCGGCCTGCCCTCAGCATGCATTTTTCTGTGCTGCCCCTCACACTAAGTACAGAATCAGGCCCTGCCTGGGCAAGCTTACACACCCACACGGCTGTCCGTGCTGTCTGTAGCTGTAGACTGTTTAGATTGGTAGGTGCCAGATCCTAAGGTGTTAAATATCTCGCATAGTACACCAGAATATGGCGATACCTGCCTCGGTTCAGCTCTGCCTGGGTCACTATAGATGAATTTATCTCATCGCAGGATATTTTTAAAATTAGGAAGGAAATTTGCCTTTTATTTTGGTCTCCTGTCTGCTTCATTCTTTTGTCTTAATTTTATTGAGAACTTGGCAGAGAGGGTTTCTATTTTTGTCTTCCTCAGACCCACAATGTATTATGCATGGGCTGTGAATATAAGGGATAAAACAGAAGAGTAAAATTTGGGGGAGCAAAATAAACATATGATATGTGGATTTGCATGTACACAAACACACACATATATACACAACACACATATGTATTTTTTCACACATATGTATTTTAAGATACGTAACATATTCACATGATTCAAAAAATTAAAAGAAGGAGGTGTAAGGTAAAACAAAATGATGCCCTACGTGAACTTTACTCTTGTTTTATAGATTTTTAGAAAAGATATATTTGCCTTTATCTTATGCCTTTAAATGGAAGCATTCTTTCCAAAACAATTTATAATAACCTTTTAAAAATTAAAACGAGGGCTTCCCTGGTGGCGCAGTGGTTGAGAGTCCGCCTGCCAATGCAGGGGACACGGGTTCATGCCCCGGTCTGGGAAGATCCCACGTGCCGCGGAGCGGCTGGGCCCATGAGCCATGGCCACTGAGCCTGCGCGTCCGGAGCCTGTGCTCCGCAACAGGAGAGACCACAACAGTTAGAGGCCCACGTACCACAAAAAAATAAAATAAAAAAATTAAAATGAGAAGATTGCCTTCCAAAAAATAAAAAAGGAAAAATATAAGGAGAAGAGGGAACCCATGTACACCATTGGTGGGGACGTAAATTGTACAGCCACTGTGGAAAACAGTATGGAGGTTTCTCAAAAAACTAAACATAGAACTACCATATGACCCCACAATTCCATTCCTGGGTATATATCAGAGAAAAAGAAAAACCCTAACTCAAAAAGATACATGCACCCCAATGTACACAGCAGTGTTATTTACAATAGCCAAGACATGGAAGCCACCTAAGTGTCCATCAACAGAAGGATGGATAAAGAAGATGTGGTGTACACACACACACACACACATATCCACATATATACATATACATACAATGGAATACTACTCAACCGAAAAAATGAATGAAAATTTGCCATTTGCAACAACGCGGATGGACTTGGGAGGCTATTATGCTTAGTGAAATAATAAGACGAGTACTGTATGTTATCACTTATATGTGGAATCTAAAAAATAAAGTAGTGAGTATAACGAAAAGAAACACACAGATATGGAGAACAAGCTAGTGGTTCCCACTGGGGAGAGGGAAGGGGGAGGGGCAAGATAGGGGTAGGGGGTTAAGAGGTACAAACTACTATATATAAAATAAATAAGCTACAAGGGTATATTATACAGCACAGAGAATATAGCCAGCATTTTATAATAGCTATAAATGGAGTTATAGCCTTTAAAATTGTGAATCACTGTGTTATACACCTGAAACATATAATATTGTACATAAAACTATACCTCAATTTTCAAAAACGAAAGAAAAGAGAAAAATATAAGGAAAACAGCCGCTGGTCGTCTCACAATGCTAGCCCCTCAACTAGTCTCTTTTTATCTTATTGTCATTTTTGATCAACAGATTTTATACATCGCTGTGTTCATTGTATTATTACATCCTCTTAGTACCTAAATTTCACCTTGTAAATGACTATGTTATATCACATTTCCATTCTTAGGAAAAGTTAATTTAAATATGTAACATTTCAGATTAGTTTTGAGGAATTCACTTTGGGAATTTGATTTTTCGGAACCCGGACATTGTAGGAGTCTGTGAATATGTAATCTGGTTTATTTGCAAAGGTGTTTTAATTGGAACTGGGTGCATAGGCTCTATAGAGGCTTTTGTTGCCAATGTCAGTTGAAAAATTGAAAAGCGCACACCTAGATTGGGGTCAACAAATTGTTTTCCTGTAAATGCTCAGGCAGCTTGAGTCCCAGCAAGCAGTACTGCTCTCAGGGGGCTGAGGGATGAGGGCTGCCTCATGAATCAGGATGGGCTTAAGATGCAGTACAAGTGCTGCCCCCTAACGGTGGCTGCTTCTTTACATGAGCAGGTTTCCTCTATGGGAAAGGGCACCACACAATGCAAGATGAATTGAAAACAACTTCCCAGACAGGCTGCCTCTCCCGAGTGTGGTGGGTAATAGAAAGGCACCACTAGCTTGGCAAATGGATCCGATTTTAAATGTGCTTTTCAGAGGTCTTTTGGTGCCAGTGTGAGGCAGAGTGGATTCTAGAGGGTGGGAAGTATGCCTGTTAGGATGGCTTTAGGGATTCAAATCTTGAACATTGGCCGATTTTTTAAATCGTTTTTTTCCTATCCTGTCACTGCTTATTCTATGGATACTGCAGAAAACTTAGAGCTACTGAGATGCACTGGGTGGAAGATGTAAAGAGTAACTCACTACAGATAGTCAAATAATGAACAGAGTAATGAAGACTCTTCGTCCCACCTTTCACTCAGTCCTAACTACGGTATCTCATATCAAGCGCGATCACCTCCAGTGACACAGGGCTCAGTGTCTCCTCTGCATATCTGGGAACGTACCGCCAGCCTACCCTTGACCCAGTATAAGCTGGATTGACTCTGCCAGAGGGTGTTCTTTCTAAAGCGAGGTCCTGGCCACATCCATGAAGGACTTGCAGGAGAGCTGACCGGGTCCAGTCACCATGACCCCAAGCGGGCAGTGGAAGAGAAGGTCGAGGGTCCGAGAGGCAGAGGGCGAGGCCCTGCAGGGAGGGTGCGGCGTGTCCACGGCCTTCCCCGCAGGACAGGGGCGGGGATGGGTCCCGGTGCGTGTGCACCACGCAGCCCGCTGGGAGCTGACAGCTGGGTCCATGTGATGGGCGTCCACTAGCGCCCAGGCCACACTAGTGGCCCCCTTGCGTGTTCCCCTGCCCACCTCAGGTCAGGCAGAGCTGCTCGTAGAGAGAGGAGTCGTCTGCGAGAGGAGAGAGGGGCACATCCCTCCCCAGCTCGCAGACGTTCCCAGGGCCACTTCCAGCTGCCACCAGAGTAGCAGCACCTGGAGCGTGAGCCACCGTGATGGTGTCCCCAGCCACTGAGACTGTCCCGTGGGTGGAACAGAAACTGGCGCCTGCCTCTTAGCTGGAGAAGTCTGAAGGCAAAGGCTGGCTTGAGCCTCCATGACTGGGTGAGAGAGGGCGGCTTTGCCAACAGCCTGCACTCGGACGGCTGCCCGCCCGGCCCGGGGCCAAGCAGAGGCCTCCGGAGGGAGCTGCACGAGTTGCTGCCTGTGGGGCCCGAGATCCAAGTGCAGGGCAAAGGGAAGGCGGCAGAGCGGGCAGGGAGGGGCGAGATGGAAGCCTTCGGCCCTGGCCAGAGTGCGTCGTCCTTGTCAGGGGAAGGGGCAGTGCACAGGTCCCCAGACGGTCTCCTGAGGCCCCCCGGGTGCACTCTGGGTGGAGAACGCGAGGACCTGCCCCGGCAGGGGCCACCAGCGGCCAGAGGGCAGCACAAGGAGCCTGGCTAGGGAAAAAGAAGCTTCCCTTTTTCTCTGCTGTCGGATCCCCGCGCTCTCCCACCTCCCTTTTCCATCCCCCAGTGAGCGGGACTGCGGGGAGGTAAGGGGCGAAGCGCAGGAGGGGTGGAGCCAGGAGAGTAAAAGAACAGAGCAGGCCGCTGAGGCCAGCACGGCCGGGGCGAGGGAAGCCATGTGTTAGGGGCGGGAAGACAGTTCGTCTAGGTTTTGATCAGACCAGACCGGCCTGAGCTCTTTAAGGGCCAGAAGTGACAGGCAAGCTCCATCGCGCCTCCTCGAGATGCTGTCAGGGAGTGAGGGAGAGAAAGCTGACAGAGCGCCCACGGCAGTGGTGTGAGAAGCAGAAGCCTCTTCTTCATGGTGCTCCCCTGAGGCCGCCTGTGCGCTACACTGCTGGATGGGGGCCAGAGAATTAAGTAACCTCTGTTGGAAGCCTCCTGTGTAGGCTGCTAGGTAGGCCCTGAGATTTAAATGATGGGTAAATCCAGGTCCCACACAGCACAGGCCCACACCCAAGAAGCCGGCCCTGGGAGTCATGGAAGACGGACGAAATGTGACAGAAACAAGACAGTTCCTTTGAAGCATTACTTACAAATCTTGATATCAAGTGGTTTTCTTGCTCTTCCCTGGATTTTCTTAAAAGTAGAATGGAAGAGGGAAGGACAAGTTTAAGTGGTAGAAAGTTCTGGTTTCATTAGATCAGATTACTTGAAGGTTTCTTGGGACTTTGATTGAAGATGGTAAACAGGTGTTTTCAAGTTTTTATAATAAGGTTTAGGCCAGATTTTCTAAAATAGTTTCATAGGAATTTTTAAATGTTGAAAGTATTATTATCTCAGGAAAATATGATTAAGTTTAAACTTTAGTCTCTTTTCCAGGAAAACTGAGAAATCTAATTGCCTAGTTTACTCCAATATTGGTTTTTTAGAATAATTTATCATTTTTAGCAGGAGAGGCAGAAGTCTAACTCAGGCCTAGCGTTCGTTCCCTTTCTGAGGAAAATGCTGTAGGGCACGGAATGGATTTCTTCCTCTGCCTAATTATTCAAGGATAAGCCTTGTGATCTAAGAACGAACAACATGCTCTTGTATCCACGGTAAGGGGATTAACGGTCTCGTGCCTGTTAAACAGCAGCCCAGCTCCTGTTTAGTCCTTTGATTTCCAGAAACAAGAGCCCGATTCTTCCCACCCTAGTTGGCCCTGTCTGGCGCCACTGATGAGGAGTGGCAGTGGAGCCAGTTCTGAGACAGTTACCTTCAGACCAGGGCTCCCCACACTTGAGGAATGGGAGTGGACCCTTCTACCCTTTTAGTGATTTGCTGACAGGAGCGACTGTATATGTGTAAATACTACAGCTTTGTGAAGCAGTCGGACAAAATTGTTATTCCAGTGAATACAAAGAATTCCATCAGACCCATCTATATTTACAAATCTTGAAAGTGTAGGTTTGCTGTTTAGCTGTGCTGATGCCATTTCAGTCATTATTTATTTATTTTATTGAGGTATAATGGACAGATCACGTTATATTAGTTGCGGGCACACGACATAATGATTCGATATTTGTGTGTATTGTGAAATGATCACCTCAGTAAGTCTAATTAACATCCGTCACCGTGCATTGTGATATAATCTTTTTTCTTGTGAGGAGAACTTTGTAAGATTTAGGCATTTCAGTTTATTCATTACATCAAAACATACTTTAAAAGACATGTTTAGTTCAGTAAGTGCTGTCGGCTGATTAATTTTTCATTTTGTGCAAATCTTAGAGGACATTCAGTGTGGTCACATTTAGAAGAAAGGGCGTGGAAGAAGTCACGCTGGTTGGACATAATCTATCACTGGAAGGAATCTGCATCTTTTGGTCGCTAAGTAAATTATCTACCGAAATCTATAAATCACTCTTCATGTTACTCCCTTTAGCACCCACTTTCCTTATATGTACACTTCCTCTTGGCTACCTCTATCTGCACTATATTCAGGAGTCTTCTTATACTAGAGAGTTGTCTGTGTTATGTTGTCTGAATATTTGTGATTGGGGAAACAAAGTTTTAGGGAAGTAATCTCCCTCCTTTCCTTCCTCCCTTTTCTGTTATGGCCGTGCTGGCCCAATTTACTTTCTCAGTTACTCTCTCTTGGAATAAGGTAGAAACAGTGAGTAAAAACAGTGGAGCTCATTACTCCGTTCTGTTAGTTCATTCATCCATCTATTCATATCACAGTCACTGAGCGCCCACACGGGCCACACTTCAGGAATACAGGGCCGCACAGTGCAGGGTAGGCTTGGGCCTTGGCCTCGTGGCCCAGGGCCCAGAGAAGTCTTGTGTTGCAGATGGACAGAGTGTTTGATAGGCTCCCAGGGAACGCTCAGCTGATAAAATTGAAAACGATGCTCAAAGCTTGGAGACTATGAAGTTCTACTGTGGGTAGAAATTAGAGCCCCTCCTGACAAAGACTGTGGACAAACCACGTGGAATCCAGAAGCCCTGTGCCCTCCCCTCTGTCCTGGGTCTGTTCTCCGACGGAGCATGGCGTCTTGTGGGCAGATCCGGGCATCTCGGGAGTTTTGGCTCCCACTTTGGTTTTAATCTTCTGGTGAGCTCACACTGTGACCTTGATCTTCAAGCGTCTTAATAGCACTAAACTCCTAGACCCGGCACTCATGGGCAAGGTCGTGCAATCTAAATGCCCCTGCAGTAGAACTCTTTTCCTAACCCTCCCTAACCATAGTAGCTAATCATTGTTAGCTCTTGGTAAACATCTGTGAGTGAATGAAGCATGCTTAACGTCCTGACTCTTAAACCAGGGCCCCGTCTACTGGGCTGCAGTGGACACAAGCAGACGGTGTCCCACCCACCATTTCTCCCTCGTGTTGCACCTGAGTCCCCTGGGTGGATACTCCCACGGTGAAGGTGGCGGGAATGGCCACAGTAGAAGGAGCTCCCCGCCGCCTGCATTTTATCTCTTGTTGGACCTCAGTGTCTTACTCTTGCGGTACCCAGGACATCCGTTAATTTCCCAAAGGGTCATCCAGACAAGGAGGAAGCCCCAGCCCACGAGGGTGTCTCCATCGTCCTATGCAGCCTCTGCCTTGCAGCTGGCTCCAGAAGCAGGGCTGTGCTTTCCCCTGGCCCTTTCCCCACAAGCTCGCTACTTTGGGAAGTGGGTTTACTCATTACCAGTTCAACTGCCTGGATCGGAACAAAATGTAAACACATCTCTGTAGTTCTGTTTCTATAGTTGATATTTGTAGAGCAGAAGCTTACTGTTTTGTGTGCTTAAAATCTTTGACTTACTTTTCCTGGCTAAACCATCATGTAGGAGGGATACTTACTACTCTTCTACTGAGGAAGACCCTAAGCAGTTAACCGTACCCTGACTGACACACGAAGGTCTCAAGCCCTTTCTAGTAACTCACGCAGAGTGCAGTGCCTTGTCTCATGTCTAGCAAATGGCAGGTAGTAAACTTCAGAATAAAAGCTTGATTTATAGAGTTTCAGCCCAGGATGTTTTGTATGTAACAGTAACTGTCTCCATTGAAAATGTTGAGTTTAATATTTTCAGCCAGCAATTTTAATGTTTTGGACATCTTTATTTCTAAGTAGATAACATATTTTCCTGTTATTTGCTGAGGTGCTGTGTTAAAGCCTGAGCTGCCACCCAGTGGAAACACGGAATGAAGGACTTGAATTCGTAGTAAGGGATAGTGGGTTCCATGGTGATGGGGACAGAGGAAGCGCTTGGGCCACAGTGTGTCGACGCAGCTGTGTGCATCCCTCCTCCTGCCTTGGTTTCTTCATAGCACATCTCCCCACCTGTCAGTGTGTACATTTATTTAAATGTCTACCTTCTGTCTCCGCCCCCTTAGAAAGCGTGCTCCATGGGAGGGAGAAGGGACTTTGCTATGTTTACAGCTCATTCTCTGACTCTCTAGAGGGGAAACCTTGAAATTCATGTTTGAACAGTATTTGAAGAGGCTTTAGATGGAAAGAACAATACAGGCAAAGTGTCCAAATGACCATTTACTTGGTTTCCGGCCCCCTCTATTATGCCAGCAATATTATTTTGGTTTTTTTTTTGATTTATATAAATGGCTTGTGCGACCCATAATATGCCACTTCCCATCTTTTTCATTTGACAGTGTATTTTTGAGATATACCTTTTTAAAAAAAAATGTGTAACTCTAGTTCCGTAGTTCCCAACTGGGGGTGATTTTTGTCCTTCAGCGAGCGTTTGGCAGTGGCTGGAGACATGTTTGATTGTTTTTACTGGAGGAGGTCCTGATGATATCGAGTCCACAGAGGCCAGGTTTGCTTCTAAACATCCTGCAACGCACAGGGCATCCACATCATAGAATTATCTGGCCCAGACCGCACAGTGCAGAAACCCTGGGCTCTTTCTTTCCTTTAATCTGTGGAATAGTAGTCCCTTGATAGCAATACCATGTTCACTTTATCCCTTCCCCTGTTGGTGGACATTTAGCTTCTTCCAATTCTCTGCTGACAAAGGGGGCTGCGAAGAACATCCTCACCAGTGTGTGTGTGTGCGTGTGTATGTGTGTGTGTGTATGTGTGTGTGTGTGTGTGTAAGAGTGTTTCTGGTGGCCGCACTGTGTTCTAGGAAACACTTCCAAATGCCGCTTCAGAAGGGCTGGACCCATCGACACCCACAGCACGGCCTGGGATTCCAATTCTCTGCATCATTTCCAGCATTTGATATTTTTTAACTTTTCAGTTTTTGCCAACCTGAAGATGATAAATGAGTAGCTCATTTTAAAAAACCGCGTTGTCTGATTGTTAATAAGGCCCAAAACATGAGTCATGCGCACCCCACAGCATTCTGCAAAGTGGGGGATATGTTTTTGCCAAGCACACACCACTTCATGTTGTTCATCTCTGTGTCTTTGAAGAAGGCACATTTTGGGAGACCGGGCTTGACTGTTTCTGCCAGTAGAGGGCACTGTTCCTCAGTGGCTCTCCACCAGTGTCATTGTGCACCGCGCGCCCCGCCCCTCGCCCCCAAACATCTGGCAGGGCCTGGAGACGCGTTGTATGTTTACAATATGGATTATCTACTGGCACCTAGAGGACAGAGACCAGGGATTTTGCTAAAACCCTACAATGCAGAGGTCTGCACCCCACAAAGACTTGTCTGGCCCCAACAGAGCCAGGGTGGAGAAACCATCATGTGGATGAAATCCTAATGTTTGAATCTTTGAAAGAAAGACCATGACAATCTCTAGGATAATGAAGCTATTTTAGTATTATTTAAAATAAGAACAACCTTTAAACCGTATGAAGTGGCAATAGGGGAGAAGCACACCTTCCTGAGAAGGGTCCTCCGAGAAGGGTCTTCTCAGGGGCAAAGGCAGCAAGGGTGGGTGGGCAGGAGGGAGTGCAGGCCTGGACGTCAGCAGTGCTTCCTCGGGGCGGCCTCTGCAGGTAGGAGAGGTGGCTCTGGGGCTTGGCAGCTCCTGGCTGGACTGGAGGGAGCTGGCCTGGCGTTCCGTGCCAGTGACTCAGGCAGGGGTAGGGCAGGTGTCAGCTGGGTAAAAGAAATGTGGGTTTGAGTGTTAGGAGGAGGTGGCCTTGGCTCTCAGGACTCAAGGGGGACGTCAGGCTGCAGGAGGCCCAGGCCCAGGAGTGCTGATCTGCCCCCATCTCTCCAGCGAGGCTCTGTGACTGTGCCCTGGGCGGGTGGGGGGTGGGGGGTGGCCTCACAGCAGGGTGGGCGGCAGGCAGGGAAGGCTCAGGCAGGGCTGCTGTCAGGCCGGGGCTCAGTGTCCTCTTCTCGGAGGCGCTTGCACCGGGAGCAGATGCTTCTTCTCAGAGGCCCCGGCCTGGGCACAAAGACAGGGACCACTCCATTCCTCATCACGGGCCGGAAGGCCGACAGCCTGGGCTCGGGGCTCTTAGACCTGAGAGGCCCGTCGAGCCGCCTTTGTCCTTCCTCGCATCGGCTGAGGGCCCTCAGCGCGGTCTCCTTGGCACAGGGATCCGGCGACTTCTGGCTGGGCGGACACGTGGACAAGCTGCTTAGGCTTTCAACGGGGGCGGTACGGATGTCCACCAGGCTCTGCGTGTGGCAGGAGAGGCGGGCGTTCCACTGGGACCTCATCGTGAAACCGTTGCCATGGCCGGAAAACCCCAGCCCCGAGGAGGTGCGGAGGGGCGGCCCACTGGGAAGCGGCCACCTGCTGCGGAACCAGAGCCTGCGATCCTGGCGGCGGCGGCGGCGGCGGCGGTAGCACAGGATTTGGCACCCGTCCCGGCCCATCGGGAGGCAGGTTCCGCGGGCGGCCCGGTCCATGGGAACCATGGGGACCGGCGCTTCCGGGCGTGGGCTGGCTGCGTGGCCTTGGCCATGCCCAGGTACATGCTCAGGTAGCTGCTCATGCTCACGGGTCAGCGGGGTCGGACCTTCGACGGGCGTTGGCTTCTGGGCGGCCCCGAAGTCTGTAGACGCGAAGCTTACGGCGCTGAGGCGACCGTTGGCATCGGGGTGTGGGACGGTTCGTGGGGCGTCGGAACCTCTGGGCATGAGGTCCTGCGTGCGCCAGGCCGGGGCCTCGCGGACGCACCCGGGGCCTCGCGGACGGACCCGGGGCCTCGCGGACCCGGGGCCTCGTGGGGCGCACCTGTGTTCTGAGCACAGGGGATCCTTCAGCTCCCACTGCTGGCCCAGGCGCTTGGCTCTGGGTGGCGGGGGAGCCCTCCACTTTTTGCCCTTGACATTTAAAGGGAGAAAATATAATAATTTGTACCAGGCCCTGAAAATTGACTGAAGGGCGCTCTCTTTCATTACTGTAAAAATGAACAAAATGCACTTGAATGCTCCTTTAAGGAAAAAGAGCGAATTTACTTGTATTTCTACAGAGGCTGTGTGTTTCTTCTAGAATGGTTGCTAATGTCACTTTTTGTAATTTTATTCTTAAGGACCTGGTGAAAGCCTTTCGGGACTTATTTTTTAGCTCCGACAACGTTGGTTTGTTGTGGATTCTCCTTTTATTTTCTGCGTTCATAGATTTCATACATTCATAAATAGATTGTCTCTAATCTGAACACTAATGCCATTTCTTTCTTGTCATTTCTACTGGTGATCCAGGTATATAGAGTAGAGTGAGGCACATTTCCAATTTATAGTTGGAAGCAGGTACTCGCAAAAACAGTGTTCAAAGCCTGCTGGTAAATGTTACAGCACTTCAGTCTGGGGGTCTGTTGTTGGGCCGACCCCAGTTACTGGAGTAGGAGAGGGGTGGAAACAGTGGCCAACAGAGGAAGCAAGTCCTCGATCAACAGATTTGTCTGGTTCTGAGAGGTGGAAGGCTGAATGAAGAGGACACTAAAAAGATCCTGATGAGGAAACACAAAAGGCTTTTGTGTCAGAGAGGCCAAGAGTTGAGGAAACAGGGATGCTGTCAGCTAACAGGTGATGAAGAATGAGATACGTAATGCCCTCTACTGAGCCATTCTGTTTTTTCTTTCTTTTTTGGTAGATTCCTTATTTTAGGAATGATCCCCAAGTCTATGATTTTGAAATAAAGGAAATTTCCTATATTATTTTCTTCTTAGTAGGACATTTCTTCACCTCTTAAGACGGTAATAACACCAGAGTGGAATATCTAATGCAATTTGGTATTATTCGCTCATAATGTACTTTTTTTCTTCTCATCATCTGCAGAATTTCCCACGTCCTACTTTGCAATGTAACCCAGCGGGTGTCATTCTGGTTTGTGGTTACCGATCCTTCAAGGAATCACACCCTTCCTGCTGTTGAGGTACAGTCAGCCATAAGGTAATCACCGCTAAATATGCCTTCCACTGGTAAATCAAGGTATTGATTAATTCAGCTGTTTTGATAGATTTTGAAGACTTCTCTCTCTGGTTCACAGTGATTTATTTATTAAGATGTCAAAGGTTTCATTTCGTTACTTTGGAATAGAGATTAGTATAGATCAGTGGTTCTCATCCAGGGGCAGTTTTGCCTCCAAGGAGACATTAGGCAATGTCTGGAGACATTGTTGTTGTACAGTGCTGGTGACGGAGTAGGCAGAAGTTAGGGACGCCAGTTAACATCCTCCTGTGCTCAGGATAGCACTTCACAGCAAAGAACTATTCAACCCCAAATATCCATTGTGCTGTGGATGAGAAGCCTTGGTTTAAACATTAGCTAAGAAGGTTTAGTACTGTCTTCTTTTGGCGAGAACACCTTGTACGGCACTATCGTGTGATGGTTTGCCATATGCCTTCTCGAGCCCGAATGCTTAGGTGTTTTTTGTTTTAGGGGAGTATAGTTGCTTTACAATGTTGTGTTAGTTTCTACTGTACAGCAAAGTGAAAGTCTTTACCTTTAAAAGATAATTTTTTGAAAAAAAGTAAAAGCATGACTTTCATACAAATCAAAAATAAATGCTATCCAAGATTCTATTATCTTATTAGTTAATGAGGGAACTAGTAAGATGTTAAAACCAGTTTAAAGGAGACTTCAAGGCAGCATGCAAATGCAGGAATTGAAGAATGGTGATGTTTATTTATTAAAAGATACACCAGTCTATCCATTGGCAGTGCTCCACCAGACACAATTCACCTTGATTTTCTGTGGACAAGAATCATTTACATTGTATCAGTTTTCTCCAACTTACACATATGCAAAATAACTCAAAAACAGTAAAAGGTGGAAATTGTCCAGAAAGGTAGACTTGCAGGACACTCAGTCATATTTTTCACCCATTTGAAGTTTTACCCATTTTTTCCTGACAGTTCCCCTCCTTCTCTCCTTGGGATTATAACAAACTTTCAGAAGTGAAATGTATTCTTTTCTGCACAGAAGCAGAAGAAGCAGTTTGTTTTTATTTCAACTAATGTGCACTTTATGTGTGTCAAAACTTCAAATCCCACACATGATTGGTGTTGGGCAAAGGTATATTGGAAGAATGAGTTCACAAAATAAACTATTTCCTGAAAAAGAATGAAACAAAGTTCATTCTTCTTACAAAGGATTTATTTACAAGTTACTGAAATGCATATTTTTCTCGTTACCAAAGAGAAATGTCTAGTGAAAGAACTCATCTGCTCTTTGTAAAATATTAATGTTTAAGATAATGAGTGTATAATCAAATGCCAAGTGTTTTTGTGTGAATAATCATCTGTTTCCCTTGCTGAAGCAAAGGCATTGAGGCTCTATACCCATGGGAAATGATTTAACAAGGTTTTCTTTGTTTTGTTTTTTTAATAAATAAATAAATCAATTAATTAATTTTGGCTGCATTGGGTCTTCGTTGCTGTGTGCAGGCTTCCTCTAGTTGCGGTGAGCGGGGGCTGCGCTTCGTTGCGGTGAGTGCACCTCTCATTGCGGTGGCTTCTCTTGTTGCGGAGCACAGGCTCTAGGCGCACAGGCTTCAGTAGTTGTGGCTCAAGGGCTCTAGAGCACAGGCTCAGTAGCTGTGACACACGGGCTTAGTTGCTCCGCAGTATGTGGGATCTTCCCAGACCAGGGCTCGAACCCGTGTCCCCTGCATTGGCAGGCGGTTTCTTAACCACTGCGCCACCAGGGAAGCCCTAACAAGAAGGTTTGAGCCAAATTGTTTCTGCACTTTTGCCAGTAAGAATACTGCTAAGAGCCACTACTTAGGGAGTAAGAATTAGGAATATTGTATTTCATGAGAAAAGGGATTTTATTCAAGCCCTGTGATGAGGGAGGGCTACAAGGAAAATGAAGGCCCTGTGGTTAAACCAAGCTTCAGTTAATGTGAGGCGGAGGAGTGAGTGTTTAGGGTGAAGGTTGAAGATCTAGAGGAATATGTTCACAACAAAATGTCTGTTTCAAAGGCCCTAGTAAGAAGGACTATTGAGGGGGTGAGGATGGCCAATAGAATGGGAATTTATGTCCGGGAATGGATAGGACTCATCAGAATTGTATGAAAATAAAGGAAACAGTACCAAGAGGGAAGGATAGACTGAAAAGAAAGGAGATGGTACCTGGAAGGCAGGTAGTAGGAATTTCAAGGCTGAAGAACCTATGTGGTTGGGCAAAATAATGCTAGTTCCACCTAATGCTTGCATAATATTTTCTGGTTCACAAGGCATGTTCTGATGCGTCTGTGGAATTTAGTATCAACACCAATCATTTGTGAGCTATTATTATTATCCCTGCTTTATAAATGAGGAAATTGAGGCTCAGGGAGATTAATTGATTTGCTCAGTTCACCTAGAAAAATAAAGAGTGACGACTTGAACGCAGGCATGCTGCCAGCACATGCAGTGATTTTTTTTTTTCTCCCGGTCTGCTAGAGTATCCACACCTATGGAATTAGGCAAGGGGATGACAGACCAGTTTTAAGATGTCTGCTTTTGATCTGTTTTGAGGGCCTGGCCTTATTCAAGGCCAATCTTGGCTAGAAGATATCCATGGTGATTGACGCCTCTTGGGGATTTCAGTGGTAGATGGAGATATAGTTTGTACTAAACTAGAATTTCTTATCAGCCTGAGTGCTAACCAACCAGGTAGACAGAATGAGAATGCAGAGCAACTTTTCACTTTACTCTGTTATACCTTGGTAGTGGGGTTCATTATTTTGTGGGAAGCTTTTTGTTACCGTGTTAGCAAAATTAGGTTACGATAAAAGAAAACATTCCGTAGTTTGACAAAAATTGCATGGAAATTATCCCCTGCTGCAGATTCCCTGGCTGGGATTCTCCTTCCCATTTATGAACAATCAGGCCTCCCCACAGATTTTCATTTGCTAAAGGAGGTCTTTCCTGATACCCCGGTGCTGGTCTGCAGAGATTCTCCAGCTTTTACTCTCAGGTTCAGGATCAGTAGTCACCAGCCACATGTGGCTCTCAAGCACTTGAAATGTAGTTAGTCCAAGGTTAGATATGCTCTAAGTGTAAAGTACACACCAAATTTCAGCGACTGAGCACAAAATAAAATGTGAACCAACTTAAAATTGATTACATGTTGAAATTATATTTTCTTGGATATAGTGGGCAATATATATATATTTTTTAAAATATTTATTTATTTGGCTGTGCTGGGTCTTAATTGCGGCACAGGGGAGCTTTAGTTGTGGCATGTGGAATCTTTAGTTGCAGCATGCGAATTCTTAGTTGCGGCATGTGGGATCTAGTTCCCTGACCAGGGATCAAACCTGGGATCCCTGCATTGGGAGCTCAGAGTCGTAACCACTGGACTTCCGGGGAAGTCCCAAAATATATGTTATTAAAATTAATTTTCCCTGTTACTGTTTACTTTTTTTTTTTAAACGCAGCTCCTAGAAAATTTGACATCACACGTAAGGTTCACATTATATTCTGGTTTCAGTGCTGCTCTGGAGGTTGTTGAAGTCAGCTTGCCTAGTGTGAATTCAGTAAAGGCCACACAGTTATCTCCAAGAAATCTCCTCATCTAATTTGCAAATTCCAGTTAGAAATTTAGTTTCAGTCAAATAAGTTTTTGCTACCAACCCCTCCCTAACTGCCACCAACCCCTCCCTAGGTGCCACTACCACCAAAAATACAGATTTTCCCTGGGAAAAGCAATGCATTTACCTTCATATTTTTCTAGACTTTTGTACTCCTAAAGCACCATTTACTTTAGTCATATGGAACTACTTGCAGCTGACGCAACAAATCATACTACATACCATGTCTCCAATTCCTATGCTCACTGCACACTTTGGTCTAAAGAACTCCTACTTGTCCCTCAAAGCACAGCTCAAAAGTTGCCTTCTTAGGAAAGCAGCTGTGACATTTTACTATGATGTACTTACCCCTCTGCTGTGCTCCCACTGTGCCCCTCCCACTGTGCCCCTTGCACTGTGATTGCACTGTGATTGTGGAGGGACTGAAGGGCCACTCTTCTAGACTGTAAGCTTCTTGGGTATTTTTATTTCATTCTGTATCTCCAGCACCTAGCACAGGATCTGGTACTTAGTAAGTTTCCAGCAAATGTTTGTTGAATTGAATGAAAAAAAAAAGATCAAATTGATGGATTTGCAGCTGCTCCTGGCTTCGTGTTCTCTTTTCTGCTGCTGGTTTTGTTTTTTCTTCTCATATTTATCACCTACTTTTTGCATATTATTTTATCTTTTCAGGCTGTTGGTATTTATGTAAGGCACCTTAAATAGAGTTCTGTCATTTTAATCTAGATGCTGCCTCTCAGGAAATAAAACATGGTGGGCAGAGCTCAAAGCTCAAGACTTCCAGTTACTTCTAGGACATTATCAACAATGGAGGGCAGTAGTACATAGAGAAGCATCTTTCTGGCAACCAGCACTGCTACTTATAGACAGAAAACCACAGCATGATTTGTCCTTATCAAACTGTCTGTTCAACCTGAAGTCTCCTGCTAGGGGGATGCTCTGTTTATAGAGATAGTTATAATCGTGGGGAGATAGGGTTATACCTTCTGTTTCTAATGTTTCTTCTGTCTTGTTTCGTTTGTTTTTAATCATCATTGTATTTTAGAATGAATAGGAACCGGATCAACAATGCCTTCTTTTTGAATGACCAGACTCTGGAATTTTTAAGAATTCCTGCCACTCTTGCACCACCTACTGACCCATCTGTGCCCATCTGGATTATTATATTTGGTGTGATATTTTGCATCGTCATAGTGGCAACCATGCTATTGATTTTGTCAGGAATCCGGCAACATAGAAGGTAAGATATTTAAAGGGAGTGATTTAAAGAACATTTTCTTGTTTACTCATGACTTGGAAAAACAAGGAGAGGATTTTCCCCTAGATGAAGAAAATGTGTTATATCTGAAACTGAAAAAATTGGTGATTTTTCAAAATATCACTTATGCTCTTGTTTTTGGAGACTTTTTGGAGTCCGTGTCCCTTAGTTAACTATGGGTCCTTCCATTACTATCTTTCTTTCTATTCTACACCATGTGAATGTTTTATATCTAGAGTTGGTTTTAATATCTGGGTTATGATTTTGTAAGCTGGATATACAGAGCTAAGCAGACTTTTTGGGTAGGCAGAGTTAATCTTTGCTAGTCATCCACCTCCAAAGACTAGTAGTTCCGTAGTCCTTTTCATGCCTCCTCACCCTGGCCTGCCTCTTCCAGTGCCTGCAGCCTCCACCTTGTACTACACACTTTTGCGATGTTTTATATTCCCTCCCTTTGATGGATGCTCTCCCTCTAGTGCCTATGATTTTATATAGACCCGTGTTCTTCACAGTGGCCTTTGAATCAACTTCCTGCATCAGAATTGCCTGGAACACTTGTTTAAAATATAGGTTCCTTTGCCCTACCACAGACCCACTAAAGTTGATTCTCTGAAGGAGGTGCATTCTTTTAACTGAAGTTTAGTTGATGTACAATTGAAGAAAATATGTTTTAATGAATATCTAGGCTATTCTAATTCACTTAGTTTCAGAGCTTCCAAATAAAGTACTTACATTTAGATTCCCACTCCTGGAGTTCATTTAGCTGGATTCTGGGGCACATGCAAACTTTGCTGTCAAAATTATTGGTATTAGAGAATTTCAGACCAGTGGGAGAGTTATTTAGGTAGAGAGGAGACAAGATTTCTTAGCACAATGAAAGGAGAAAATAATTTTGTTTACAAGCACCTCTGATCCAGAGGGGAAGTGAAGAGAGTCCTTAACTCTTCAGTAGACACTCTGATGCTTCTAAACCTTCCCTTCTGATACCAAGGAAGAGGAATTCTGGTAAGTGGAATCACAGGCACACACATTGGTTTTCAAAAGGGTTGGTGCCCACACGGGACATGCAGGTTGTGTTTGGCCAAGTGTGTGTTTGACTAAATGTTTCTCCTGAGACTTTCTACTTTCCATATTGTTCACCCTGGTTATTAGCAGAAGGTAATCATTTTAAATTTGGGGCTTTATAATTTTTTTCACAAATGGTAAGTGAAATGCTATGGAATAAATGTGATTTATGTGTAGTGCCCAAATTAAGCTCAAAGATTAAGATCAAGTTGTACTTGCTTGCTTTTATTGCTCTTGGCGTGACACATAATGCTGAGAGGCTTGGTACAACTTATTAATCTGTTTTGTTTTGTTTTTCAGAATATTAAGAAATATTCTCTTGTAGTATTTGAATACCTATGTTTAATAGTTTTAAGTTTTATATTAATCCTGAAATGCTAGGATTCTATGGTTTCCAACAACTGTAACCTTTGTGAATTCACGCCATCTCCTTGGTTCCCAATTTCCTCACTAGTACAATATGGTGAAGGAGGTAGAAGAATGGGCTCTGGAGATAGACTGCTTGGATTCAAAGTATTTATTGCCTAGACTCTGCTCTTGTATGTAATCCATTAACTGTATGGATATCAGGAAATACAGGCAATGAGTCAGGGAAACCAAGCTCAAGAGGATATGGTTTGTGGTGCTCGAGTCAAGTTGGTTAAATTTTTCTTTACTGTCTGTGCATAGATAACTTTGCTCGAGTGACAGTGAGGTATATTAGAAAGAATTAATTTGCTGGGATCAAAAGAGTTAATAGAGTTCTTGAAGTAGTGCCTGGCACTACTGCTGTTAGCTGTTACTGTTATTTTATTATCCTGCCAGTTGCTGGTCTTTCAGCTCGTTAGTGCTGGGATCAGCTATCTCTTCCTTCAGAGCAGATTCTGCAGTAATATAAAAACTGAGTGTGTAGCATCATAATCTGTTGCCCGGGAGAAGGGAGGCTGTTGTCACAACCTTGCCTTCACAAATTTAGTTCATGTTCAAACCAGGAAACAGATGGACAAATCTCCTGTGTCAACCTGGAGAGCATCAGTAGTTAGCAAATAGAGTCAGGACAGTTATGACAACCTTTTGAAGAGAAATTAATTTGTTGGGTTTTCCATTTGGTACGGAAAAAATTTGGTGGGTTTCTCTTGGGCAAAGTATCACTTCAAAGTTGGGGCGAGGGTGCAGTTTGAAGTGGGGAGAGCCCTGATCATTGTGATGAAAGCCTTTTCTAATTGTGGAAAAATAGGAGTTGCCCCTGAAAGCCTTTACTGTTGAGGAAGACAAAGATTTGTTCAAGAATCCAATTCATACATTAGGTAATAATGAACACAGTTTGTGTGATACAAAATCTTAAACCTAGAAGACCAGGAGGGACCACAGGGTCATCTGAATCACCATTCTGCTTCTGCAGAGAAGAGTGCCCATGTCATCTAAGACATGTGCATCTTTATACTTACTACTGAAGAAATTGCTCAAGTAAAGCTTTAACTATTCTGTTAGCTGTGTCAATAACAGCATTCCATTGACTGTTCAGAACCACTGGGTGGAAAGTATGCAGTCACTGGGGGCCCAAACTAGGTGAACTCAAATACTAGTTATACCCTTTAGCTGAGTGACCTTGGTTGCATCATGTAATTTCTGTGGGTCTGTTTCTCCATCTGTTATAGGGAGATAATGTCTCACAGGACTTAAATGAGGATTGGGTGAAAAAATGTGTATAAAGTACCTAGGTTATAGCATGTACTAAATAAACAGTAATTAGTATTATCCAAGATGAGCTTAACCCATTTCTGTGATTAAGGGATGCTAGAAAAAGATCTCTTTTCCATCCAGATATTGCCACCGTACTGCAGAAGATTTTCCAGTTCAATGACTTATTGCTTGAGATTTTATTAGTTAACAAACACCTATTTTATTTTATTATTTTTTTCATAAATATTTTATTTTATTTGACCATGGAAGTTTATCAGTCTATATTTGACTATGTCCTCAACCAATATAACTACAAATGAGGTCCAGCAATGCCATTCCAACTGCATGATTTTAAGAAATTTATTCTGACATGGTGCCTAGACATTTTCTCCCACAAATTAGCCCCACTCCTAAGGATCAAGCAAGGCTGGAGATGGTCTCTGGAGAATGTGGTCTTGACCATGGGCTCAAATCTCAGGTAGAGTTGGTTTTTTTTTTTTTTTTTTTTTTTTACCATCTTTATTGGAGTATAATTGCTTTGCAATGGTGTGTTAGTTTCTGCTTTATAACAGAGTGAGTCAGTTATACATATACATATGTTCCCATATCTTTTCCCTGTTGCATCTCCGTCCATCCCACCCTCCCTATCCCACCCCTCTAGGTGGTCACAAACCACCTAGCTGATCTCCCTGTGCTATGCGGCTGCTTCCCACTAGCTATCTATTTTACATTTGATAGTGTATATATGTCCATGCCACTTTCTCACTTTGTCCCAGCTTACCCTTCCCCCTCCCCATATCCTCAAGTCCATGCTCTAGTAGGTCTGTGTCTTTATTCCTGTCTTACCCCTACGTTCTTCATGACCTTTTTTTTTTTCCCTTAGATTCCATATATACGTGTTAGCATACGGTTTACGTTTTTCTCTTTCTGACTTACTTCACTCTGTATGACAGACTCTAGGTCCATCCACTTCACTACAAATAACTCAATTTCATTTCTTTTTATGGCTGAGTAGTATTCCATTGTATATATGCGCCACATCTTCTTTATCCATTCATCTGTTGATGGACACTTAGGTTGCTTCCATGTCCTGGCTATTGTAAACAGAGCTGCAATGAACATTGTGGTACATGACTCTTTTTGAATTATGGTTTTCTCAGGATATGTGCCCAGTAGTGGGATAGCTGGGTCATATGGTAGTTCTATTTGTAGTTTTTTAAGGAACCTCCATACTGTTCTCCATAGTGGCTGTATCAATTCACATTCCCACCAACAGTGCAAGAGTGTTCCCTTTTCTCCACACCCTCTCCAGCATTTATTGTTTCTAGATTTTTTGGTGATGGGCATTCTGACCGGTGTGAGATAATATCTCACTGTAGTTTTGATTTGCATTTCTCTAATGATTAATGATGTTGAGCATTCTTTCATGTGTCTGTTGGCAGTCTGTATATCTTCTTTGGAGAAATGTCTATTTAGGTCTTCTGCCGAGTTTTGGATTGGGTTGTTTGTTTTTTTGATATTGAGCTGCGTGAGCTGCTTGTAAATTTTGGAGATTAATCCTCTGTCAGTTGCTTCATTTGCAAACATTTTCTCCCATTCTGAGGGTTGTCTTTTGGTCTTGTTTATGGTTTCCTTTGCTGTGCAAAAGCTTTGAAGTTTCATGAGGTCCCATTTGTTTATTTTTGTTTTTATTTCCATTTCTCTGGGAGGTGGGTCAAAAAGGATCTTGCTGTGATTTATGTCATACACTGTTCTGCCTATGTTTTCCTCTAAGAGTTTGATGGTGTCTGGTCTTACATTTAGGTCTTTAATCCATTTTGAGTTTCTTTTTGTGTATGGTGTTAGGGAGTGTTCTAATTTCATACTTTTACATGTACCTGTCCAGTTTTCCCAGCACCACTTATCGAAGAGACTGTCTTTTCTCCAGTGTATGTTCTTGCCTCCTTTATCAAAGATAAGGTGACCATATGTGCATGGGTTTATCTCTGGGCTTTCTATCCTGTTCCACTGATCTATATTTCTGTTTTTGTGCCAGTACCATACTGTCTTGTTTACTGTAGCTTTGTAGTATAGTCTGAATTCAGGGAGCCTGATTCCTCAAGCTCCATTTTTCGTTCTCAAGATTGCTTGGCTCTTCGGGGTCTTTTGTGTTTCCATACAAATTGTGAAATAGTTTGTTCTAGTTCTGTGAAAAATGCCAGTGGTAGTTTGATAGGCATTGCATTGAATCTGTAGACTGCTTTGGGTAGTAGAGTCATTTTCACAATGTTGATTCTTCCAATCCAAGAACATGGTATATCTTTCCATCTGTTTGTATCATCTTTAATTTCTTTCATCAGTGTCTTAAAATTTTCTGCATACAGGTCTTTTGTCTCCTTAGGTAGGTTTATTCCTAGGTATTTTATTCTTTTTGTTGCAATGGTAAATAGGAGTGTTTTCTTAATTTCACTTTCGGATTTTTCATCATTAGTGTATGAGAGTGCCAGAGATTTCTGTGCATTAATTTCGTATTCTGCTACTTTACCAAATTCATTGATTAGCTCTAGTAGTTTTCTAGTAGCACCTTTAGGATTCTCTATGTATAGTATCATGTCATCTGCAAACAGTGACAGCTTTACTTCTTCTTTTCCGATTTGGATTCCTTTTATTTCTTTTTCTTCTTTGATTGCTGTGGCTAGAACTTCCAAACTATGTTGAATAAGAGTGGTGAGAGTGATCAACCTTGTCTTGTTCCTGATCTTAGTGGAAATGGTTTCAGTTTTTCACCATTGACGACGATGTTGGCTGCGGGTTTGTCATATATGGCCTTTATTATGTTGAGGAAAGTTCCCTCTATGCCTACTTTCTGCAGGGTTTTTATCATAAATGGGTGTTGAATTTTGTCAAAAGCTTTTCTGCATCTATTGAGATGATCATATGGTTTTTCTCCTTCAATTTGTTAATATGGTGTATCACGTTGATTGATTTGCGTTTATTGAAGAATCCTTGCATTCCTGGAATAAACCCCACTGGATCGTGGTGTATGATCTTTTTAATGTACTGTTGGATTCTGTTTGCTAGTATTTTGTTGAGGATTTTTGCATCTATGTTCCTCAGTGATATTGGCCTGTCGTTTTCTTTCTTTGTTAAATCTTTGTCTGGTTTTGGTATCAGGGTGATGGTGGCCTCGTAGAATGAGTTTGGGAGTGTTCCTCCCTCTGCTGTATTGTGGAAGACTTTGAGAAGGATAGGTCAAACACCTATTTTAAAAGGCAAGTGATCTTATTAGGCCTGCTGTTTACTATAATAGTGGTGGACTGACTAATGAGCTCTCTCTAAAAAAAAAAATCCCCTGATTTGTAGCATTTGCTGACTTCCTATCCAGTCTGGAATTTCTGAATGTTTGAGTCACCTCTAGCAAGCCTGTGCCAGCCAGTTTCAACACGCCATTACAACTGCCGCCTCTTCGTGAAATAATTCGAGGAGGTTGCTTCTCTATTACCATCTAGTTGAGAACAGCAGTTTGCAGAATTGAGAGATTTGTTGCAGGAAAAAAGTTGGAAAAGTGATTTTTTTTTTCTTTTGGGGAATAATTAGGGAGTTGGGTATGTGGGAAGACAAACAAGATGAACTGCATATACTTGACAGTGGTGTCTGTACTAGATCTGTGTCTAGCCCCAGCCTGGAAGTGGATATTTTAGCTCTCTGGTCAGCTTTATGGTAATGGTGATGATGGTGATGGTGATAGTGATCACTGTAATGGTGGGGGTGATGTGATAATGCTAATGGTGGTGAAGTCGATGATGTGATGTGTGTTTTAGTTGAAAGAGCACTGGATCAATACTCCTGGTTTTGGGTTCCAGTCTCATGCCCTGGCATTTTTTAGCTGAATGACCTTGATCCAGTCATATATGGAAAATGAGGATAATATTTTCTTAAATAGTTACGATGATGGGAAGACAAAATTGGAGAATACACACAAGTGCTTCATCCACTGGGGAGTGCTATATCAATGTAAAGAAGCATCATCATCAAAAAGCAGTTACAAAGTGCTAATTCTATGTAACCTGGCACCTTGTGCTATAAAAGAAGAGTCACAGACACAGCACAATTTCAGACTTGTATGTATATAGTAGAATTGATTCATGAGTCCTGCATATAAATAGACTGTTATAATGTTATTGTCTTAGGAAGGGATCTTAAACAATGATCTGAATCCATCTCTCCAGAAGCCAAGGCCCAGAGAGGTAAAAATATCTTATTCCTTTATTGACCATCCATTATGTGATAGGAGCTCTAGAATGTATCATGGAAGAGACGTACATAGATAACATGGGTGGTCTTTGCCTATAAGGAGATGATAATCTTGTAGTTGTAACAAAGCCAGGTCAAGGACTCAGGACATTGAACCCTAGCTAATGCTAGCAGTTGAGCAGAGTCACTAGTAAATTCACTTGGTTTATTTCTGGTTATATTTCTCTTCTCATAAGGTCAATAGTAAAGGGAAGTGCATTTGGATTTCTATGAATTTTTTCACACAAGGGGCTGGGGCTCAGCCAATATTTTCATATACTGAAACTTCACTTTCTTATAGAGTCGCAATTAAGTGAATAAATTGTCTTGAAAATAGAAATGTAAATGAAATCAGAAATGTTAGAGCTAATAATTGTTTTACTTTGCTGTTCTTAAATGTACACACTCAATAGGAGTCAAATATGTGTGCTTCGCTGGTGGCGCAGTGGTTGAGAGTCCGCCTGCCGATGCAGGGGACACGGGTTCGTGCCCCGGTCCGGGAAGATCCCACATGCCGCGGAGCGGCTGGGCCCGTGAGCCATGGCCGCTGAGCCTGCGCGTCCGGAGCCTGTGCTCCGCAACGGGAGAGGCCACAACAGTGAGAGGCCCACGTACCGCAAAAAAAAAAGTGTTTTGAGAGAAGCCTTGGGAGATGAAATAGAGTTCTAGGTCTACTCCTTTCACCAGTCTCATTCCATTATGAAAGACAAGTTGCTCTACATATTTGAGTCTCAGCTCCTGCATTTGAAAAACAGTGATAATAATAAAATCTACATAGTATTGCAGTAGGAATTAGGTGAGATGATGTGTACAAAGCACTTAGTCTGCCGTGTAATAGATACTAATTCTTACTGTTCTGCTATCACATCACCAGTCTCACTGTGCTGCAACACCCATTAAAATCGTTCCAGCAGTGCTGCCATTTCCCCAGGACTCATCCACACTGATTATGACGACAGTCCCAGTTCCCCAATAATTAACTCTGTCCTGTTTTGGAATCATATTTGTCTGTCCTTTGTTGTTTGTCTGGCTGTTCTTGGGCCTTGGCTTTTCAGCCCTGTCTTGTTTGAAGGGAGACAAAAATACTGTTTCTGCTTTTAGCTGCCACTACTTTATCTTGAGCAAACCCTGATCCTCAACACCCCCTAGCTATGTGGGCCACCCGATACAGGCAGACCTCACTTTATTGTGCTTCACTTTATTGTGCTTCTCAGATACTGTGTTTTTTACAAATTGAAGCTTTGTGGCAACCCTGCATTGAGCAAGTCTGTCAGCACCACTTTTCCAACAGCATTGGCTCACTTTGTGTCTCTGCGTCACATTTTGGTAATTCTTGCAATATTTCAAACATTTTCATTATTGTTATATTTGTTATGGTGATCTGTGATCAGTGATCTTTGATGTAACTATTGGAATTGGGGGGGCGGTCCACAGAGCACATGCACATAAGATGGCAAACTTAATGATGAATATTGAGTGTTCTGACTGCTCCACCAACAGGATGTTCCCCGTCTCTCTCCCTCTCCTCCAGCCTCCCTATTCCCTGAGACACAACAGTATTGAAATCAGGCCAGTTAATAACCCTACAGTGGCTTCTGAGTGTTCAAGTGAAAGGAAGAGTCACATGTCTCTCACTTTAAATCAAGAGCTAGAAATGATTAAGCTTAGTGAGGAAGGCATGTTGAAAGCTGAGACAGGCTGAAAGCTGGGCCTCTTACATCAAACAGTTAGCCAAGTTGTGAGCGCAAGGGAAAAGTTCTTGAAGGAAATAAAAAGTGCTAATTCAGTGAGCACACAAATGGTAAGAAAGTGAAACAGCTTTATTGCTGATGCGGAGAAAGTTTCAGTGGTCTGGACAGAATATCAAACCAGCCACAACATTCCCTTAAACCAAAGCCTAATCCAGGCAAAGCCCTGATTCTATTCAATGTTATGAAGGCTAAGAGAGGTGAGGAAGCTGCAGAAGAAAAGTCTGAAGCCAGCAGAGGCTGGTTCATGAGGTTTGTGGAAAGAAGCCGTCTCCGTAACATCAAAAGTGCCAGGTGACACAGCAAGTGCTGATGGAGAAGCTGCAGCAAGTTACCCAGAGGATCTAGCTGAGATAATTCATGATGGAAGCTGCACTAAACAACAGATTTTCAATGTAGATGAAACAGCCTTCTATTGGAAGAAGATACCCCCCAGGACTTCCATAGCTAGAGAAGAGAAGTCAATGCCTGGCTTCAAAGCTTCAAAGCACAGGCTGACTCTCTTGTTAGGGGCTAATGCAGCCGGTGACTAAAAGTTGAAGCCAGTGCTCGTTTACCATTGTGAAAATCCCAGGGCCCTTAGGAATTATGCTAAATCTACTCTACATGCGCTCTATAAATGGAATAACAAAGCCTGGATGACAGCACATCTGTTTACAATATGGTTCACTGGATATTTTAAGCCCACTGTTGAGACCTACTGCTCAGAAAAAGATCCCTTTTAAAATATTACTGCCCATTGACAATGCACCTAGTCACTCAAGAGCTCTGATGGAGATGTATAACAAGATTAATGTTGTTTTCATGCCTGCTAACACAACATCCATTCCTCAGCCCGTGGATCAAGGAATAATTTAGACTTTCAAGTCGTCTTATTTAAGAAATACACTTCATAAAGCTACAGCTACCATAGATAGTGATTCCTGTCGTGGATCTGGGCAAAGTCAGTCAAAAACCTTCTGGAAAGGATTCACCATTCTAGATGCCATTAAGAACATTCATGATTCCTAGGAAGGGGTCCAAATATCAACATTCACAGGAGTTTGGAAGAAGTTGATTCCAATCATCACGGATGACTCTGAGAGAGGTTCAAGGCTTAAGTGGAGGAAGCAGCTGCAGATGTGGTGGAAAAAGCAAGAGAACTAGAACTAGAAGTGGAGCCTGAAGATGTGACTGAATCGTTGCAGTCCCATGACAAAACCTTAACAAATGAGTTGCTTCTTATGGATGAGCCAAAAAAGTGGTTTCTTGAGATGGAATCTACTCCTGGTGAAGATGGTTAAAATGACAACAAGGGATTGGAATATGACATTAACTTAGTTGATAAAGCAGCAGCAGGGTTTGAGAGGATTGACTCCAATTTTGAAAGAAGTTCTTCTGTGGGCAAAATGCTATCAAACAGCATTGCATGTTACATACAGAGAAATCATTCATGAAAGGGAGTCAGTCGATGCAGCAAACGTCACTTTTGTCTAATTTTAAGTAATTGCCACACCCACCCAGCCTTCAGCCACCACCCTGGTCAGTCAGCAGCCATCGACGTCAAGGCAAGAGCCTCCACTAACAGAAATGTTCCAATTCGCTGAAGGCTCAGATGACGGTTAGCATTTTTTATCTCCAAAATATTTTTAAATTAAGGTATGTACTGTGATTTTTTTAGACATAATGCTATTGCACATTTAATAGACTACAGTATAGTGTGGCTCGCTTTATTGCAGTTGAACCAAACCTGCTGTATCTCCAAGGTATGCCTGTACTTTTTTGGTCCCCTCTTTTGCCCATCTTCTCTCTGGATTTATGAGAAATAGCCACACTAAGGCTTCTAAGAGCTAGTTTCAGGTGTTTTAGTCACGGGTTTTTTTTTTGTTTTGTTTTGTTTTTAATCCTCTTCCTGAACCACCTGACATGCAGGAACAGCGGAAGTTATTAACACTCATTTTTATTTTTCAGGAAAAAGAATTCATGTTTTTAGCAGAACATCAAATCAGAATGATCCAGAAAGATAGTTAAGTTTTATTATACTTAGAGCAATGTGCAGGCAGTGACTCAGTTTATTACAGGACACACTATGAAATGTGACAAAGGGCTGTATTACTGTTAGATAACCTTTGAACTTCTTATCATGTCCGCCAGCCAGCAAGTTACTGACACTGCAGTTTGTGAAGCCTGGCAGTGCCAAGACTGTGAACAACTAGATCTAAGGTCACAAAAAAATAACATGTACCTAATTTGTCATGGACACGGCTCTCGTTTTGATAAATTTCCACAGCGATTTTGCTCAGAATCTTTTTGATTAAGAAATCCTTCTTCTAAAGAAGAGAAACTTGTCCTCATCCATCTGCACCTTCCTTTTTCGTTCTTCCCCATTCCTTGTGATGCCTGGTGGATTATTTTTCCTTTGTGGTTGGCAGGGGGAGGGGAGGCAGGATTTCTTGCCATGATCTGCAAGTGTCCAGCTCTCTGCAATTTTGCTTCTAATTCTGTAAAAACTTTTTTTTTAACTGAAGAAACTGGCAAATGAACACTGGCAACCATTACTTCTAAGACTGCTGTTGCATTGCCCCCTACTTCAGAATGCTCCATCCACAGGATTTTTGTAATATGAGTTTCATACTTACATACACAAATTTCAGGGTAAAACTTCACTGTTAAAAACCTATTTATTGTTATGGAGAATTATTATTCACTCCAAGCCCAATGAGGAGTGACTTGGGGAGAAATTGCGTGAGCTAGGCATTTTTGATGATAACTTATAAATATACATTTGTCGCTAGGGTGTCATTCTTACTGAAACATCACTCCTCTCTTTTATAATCCATGAAAAGGAGGGGAGGATGAGTGAAATTTGGAGTTTTTCTTTTTTATTAAGCCCTTTCTTTCCACTTTAGGACAAGAACTGTGTCCCTTCCAACACATAGTAGGCACTCAAAACATAGTTATTGAATGAATGTTGGATACTATGAATGGAAGTGATGTGTTCGATGGTTATAGAATGTCAGTTGTCTTTGCTTTCTGGATGACGTGGAAAGTGACGAGATACCCCTGTCTACAGGAGGAGGGACCAAAGAATTCTAGTCCTCTGATAGGTGATTTCACCTGGCTGGAGGACCTTCTCATCACAGGAAATTGTATGCCTACTCCAACTGGCACTGATCGTTGACCGCTGATGCTTGGAATGGACAGTGCAGTATCTTCACCCTGAGGAAGGGAAAACACAGCAGCCTGTCCTTACCTAGGTCTCTGGGACTACAACCCACCGACTTCCACTCCCAGCGTTGGGCCTGTAGTGATACATTTTGACATTTGACAGTGGCATGCACAATGGCAAAATACTTTCAAGTGATGACAGTGGGATCTACAGTATTGAAATGCTACTTTACTTTTCTTTATAAACTCCACCTATTTGAAATTATCTAATAAACCATCAGTGAAGCCTGGCAAAATCTGTACTCACTCCTAATTCTTAAGGTATGAAAATGAGTACTTTCCTCCATCCATTTGAAAAAATAACTATTCAATAAATACAAGAAATATCACGTGTACATTCCCTTCCTTCCTTCCTCCCTTCCTCCGTCCCTTCCTCCCTTCTTCCCTTCCTTCCCTCTTTCTTTCTCCTTCTTCTGATAGAGCCCATTCAAAATCTACCTTGGGCTGCTGTCTGAGTAACTTTGCCTACAGCATTAGTCCATCCATTCTTCCATCCAGTTGTTTGTTCCATCACCCAACTACCATCCAATCATCCATCCACCCATTCATCCATCCATCATTAATTCATCATCCAGCCAACCAGTCATTGATCTACATTCATTGATCCATCCATTTATCTGTCTAACTAGCTAGCCAGCTACTCATATGTCTGTCCATCCAACTCTAAGCACATTAGTTGAGTGCCTACTCTATGCTGTCAGCTGTTTTACAAAATATCTTTTAATTTGGAGTTGTCTGATTAGTTCTTCCTGAGAGATTCAGGTCAAAAAAATCTGGTGATGGGGTAGGGCAGGAACACAGAACACAGAATTTTATTTTTAAAAAATATGTCTTCTCGGTGCATCACATCTAGAGGCACTTGTCAGTTTGTCTCATTGTTGGTGATATTCACCAAATTTCTCCCTTTACAAAAAACAAATGTCTCTTTATAATTAGTACATTGCTTGTAGGGGTGTTACATTGAGACCCTGTGAGTATCCTGTTCCTTAGTCATCTCCCACTCAGTGGTTTAGTATCCATTGAGGAGCCTCATCAGAATCAATTATTATTATTTGGTGATTTTCTCTTTCTGTTGCATCTTCTATATTGGTTGTCATTCTTTTGTAAACAAGAGCTCTTTCTTTTCTCTGCCTTCCTCCACCATATTCTTTAAAGCACTTTGAAATGAGCTCTCATGTAGGACTAATAGGAAATTCTACCTTGATCATCTTTGGGGCATCTTCACCACCTCCTCACCCGCTAGAAATTCACTAAGTTTCTAAGGGACTTCCATAGCGGTGGAAGTCCATCCTGGTCACCACAGCAGTGTCCACCATCCCAGCCATGTGATCCACTCAGGTCTGCCTCTTTGGAGCTTCTACAGATTTCTGGGACAAGAGAATCTTTGACAAGTCTGGGAGCCTCGTGTCTAACATCATGCCTCCATGGTGCCCTAACATCTAACTTGTGATAATCCTGAGGGAAACTCTTCTGCCCTCTGATTGCCTAGAGGTACTCACATCTCTTTTCTCCCCCTACCTCTATGATATCAAGCACAACTGGCTCAGTGTCTTGGCCTTTCACAAAGGACAGGAAGAATGTTTGAATTCAAGGCTACATTTTCCCACACTCCAGGGAAAGATTAAGGATCTGGTTACCATTTGGATTGGGGTAGCAGGGTCCTTAAAGGGTCTGAGAATGAATAACTTAAAAATTTACCTGTTAAATAGAATTTTTTGGAATGACCTGGGATTATAGCTATGAGTTGTAATTAGTAAAATGTGTTCGGAGTTCCAAAAACCTGACTTAACAAATGAATACAACTATTTTGTAATGAGTAGAGCCAAGGAATGATACCTGCAGTTTACAATGGTTACATCCTTTCTACAAAGTAATGTGAGTTTGCTTCTTGGTATCTCATTTCAACCTGATTTTTACCTAACATTTGCAGACCATTAATTTGTCAAATCTTGTGAGAGGAATTTATTACTTTTTTAAATTCAATTTTTGTGAAGTTCTCCTAGAGCTAAATTTTTTAACTTGCCAATTTACCATATGTTTTCCTCACATTCCTTCATGGAGTTTGTGTGTGTGAATGTACATACGTATATGTATGTGTATACAAACATATTCATTCATACAAATATATATATTCATTCATATACATATATATATATAATCCATGCAGACTTCTGATCTTGATAGCATCTTTTCACCTCATCAACTCTTTATGATCTTTGAAATTTATTTGAAAATACACAATGTCATCTATTTTCCCCATCATTCTAGGGTTCCTCTTCCCTTTCCTGATCTCCATGTTTGTACAGAAGACCATCCTTTCTCTTCCTAGATCCCAATCATTCTTTTTATGTGCATTTAGGAAGAACAAAGGACCTTCTGAAATGGAAGACACTGAAGATAAATGGGAAAACACAGTCAAAATTGAAAATGGCATCCCCTGCGATCCCCTGGACATGAAGGGAGGGCACGTTAATGATGCCTTTGTGACAGAGGATGAGCGGCTCACCCCCCTCTGAAGGGCTGCTGTTTTGTTTCCCCCTGAAACTCAACACTTGTTTCTGTGCAACTGCTGAACATCACAATTCATTGAGGGAAGATTATATATTTTGTTTCACCATTCTTCTTTTGTAAGAAATTTTGAATGTGCATGAAATTGAAAGGCAATGAATTATACCCATGAAGACCATTGGAATAATAAGCTGTTGACTATCCAGAATATTCTAAAATATTTCTCTGACAGCACAGTGTGTAAGTGTAGTCATGTGGCATTTGTAGTTACTGATTTTAAAATGCATTAGTATTTAAGCATTTCCAGCAATAAGGTCAGGCCAGTATATATATATCACACTTTAAAGACCTAAGAAAAAATACTTTTCCAGTGGAGAATGCCTATAATATGGTGTCCAAATCATTGAAAATGGATCCTTTTTGAATATCATTTATATCACTCTGTATATGACAAGATAAGCAAGAAGAACAAGTAATTACTGTAAATGGGTTGGATAAAAATGGGCGTGTTGATATACAAGGTGGAATTTGATCCTGTTATCATACCAACAGTTGCTTATATATATTTTCTGACTATCGGTCTCTAATAGGGCATCTGTATTCATTGATTATTTCTGCAGTTTGTAGAAGTACAATCTATGCTAACTTAATAAAGTGCTAATCATCTCTTTTTAAGTGACTGACTGTAGTCTGCAATTTATTTTCACACTGTGGAACATAGTAAGCCTTATTTTTATGTTATGTTTAATCTGCTCTCCAGTCCTAGAAATGAATTATTTTTGTTGTGTGTATCCCTGCTTGAAGACTGTAGTTTTTAGACTTGATTTTACTTTCAGGTAGGCCATGTATCATTCTAAATTCTAATAATAATTATTATACATGTATTAATAGAAGGAAAATATGCAGCTCAATCTCCCACTGCTATCACCCATAGTTGGTGTTCCGGCAGTAGTCGCTAACTCACTTCCCTGCCTCCAGTGGATACAAACTCTAAGAGGGGTAGTGGAATGCAGAAGGTTTATTGGGGAGTGCTCTCAGGAGATATACCTGTAAGAAGTGAGGAAGTCACGTGTGGTAGATACTAAGGTGTCTGTCATCTCCTGATGTTCATGCCTTCATGTAACCCTCTCTCCGTGAGTGCGGAGGGGACCTATGACTTACTTCTAATGAATAGAATACAGCAAAGCTGGTGAGATGTCACTCCTGCAGTTAATTTTTTTTTTTTTTTTTTTTTTGCGGTACACGGGCTTCTCACTGTTGTGGCCTCTCCCGTTGTGGAGCATAGGCTCCGGACACGCAGGCTCAGTGGCCACGGCTCACGGGCCTAAGTGCTCCGCGGCATGTGGGATCTTCCCGGACCGGGGCACGAACCCATGTCCCCTGCATCGGCAGGCGGACTCTCAACCACTGTGCCACCAGGGAAGCCCCCTGCAGTTAATTTATATGATATCTGAGTCTGTCTTGCTAGCAAACTTGTTCCAGAGACTCTCCTTGCTGGCTTGATTAAGTAAGTGGGCATGTTGGGAAAGCACAAATGAAACTGTGAGCAGGTTCTAGGAATTGCTGGTGGCCTCTCAGCACCAAAGATAGCCTCCAGCCAATAGCCAGCAAGAAGCTGGGATCCTCAGTCCTACAACCACAAGGAAATGAATTCTGTCAACAACTGAAGTGAGTTTGGAAGTGGATTTTTCCAAAGTCAAATCTCTAGATGATAATGTAGTCTGGCCAACACTTTGACTGCAGCCTGAGCAGAGGATCCAGTTGAGCTGTGCCCCGACTCCTGACACATGGACGTCGTGAGATGATAAATGTGTGTTTTTTAGGCCACTAAGTTTGTGCTAAAGCATTATGCAGCCATAGGAAACTAACAGAGTAGGATTAAGCAGAGGGAGAAGTAACCAGAAACATGGTTACAACAGAGGCCTCAGCCAATCCTTCAGGGATCTTAGGAGCTGAGGTTGTCCCTGATTGAGATAATGTGGCTGGGTCTTTGTATCTCTGCATTAGCTGGTTACGGTCATGGGTGCTCTCTGGGAAAGGATCTGCCCTTGGAAAGGGCAGTTCCCTGTGGCTGAGGGCAATTCCCACTGAAGGACTCAGCCATGAACCTTCAAAAGCCATTATTTCCAGAAGCAGGGGATGGGTATGTGGGCCCTAAAGAGGGGGCCTGGGTGGACCCCCAGAATATCCACGACACCTTCGCCAGTTATTTGGCTGCAATGTAGATTGAATGAATATCCAAAATGCAAACCTGATTCTGTTGGTTTCTCACATAAAAGCTTTTAAAAATGGTTTCTTATTCTCTTTACGATAAAGCCAGACTCCTTAACATGGAGCCTGCTGCGGTTTGACCCCCACCTTCTTCTCTAACTTCATCTCTCATACTTCTACCCTTCTGTTTCTCTGTTTCTCTCTCTCTCATCCAATCCTAATAGATCTCTCACTTCCAGGCCTGGAACACTCTGCCCCATCTTCCAGCCACTCTTCCAGCTTGTCCTAGAGTTTCTCTCACTTAAATCTCTCATCCTCCTAGACGTCTTTCGTGGGCCTCCAGGCTAAGTGCTCCTAGACTGCCCAGATAATGATACTCATCTTGTACTAGAATTATATTACACTTAAATGCGCTTTTGTAGAAAAAGGAGACCACAAAGGCAAGAGTGCCCTGGGGCCCACATAAGTCTTCTAATACAACCTTGTCTCCATAAAGGTTTTCATAACTCACTTCATTTTCTTCCCGCCTCTAACCAGATAGAATTAACCACTGCTTTGTAACCTCACCATATCTACACATCTTTTCAGTTATAACCATCACAATATTTTATTTTGACTATTTGTTTATATACCTTCACACTAAATGTAATATTCTTAGAGGCAGTGTTCAAGTCACTTAGCATACTGCCTTGTCTTCCTATTTCCTTCCCTTTCTGTCTTCATTCTTTCTTTCCTTTATTCTATAACGGTGAGCAAAATCGAAAACAGTCGCTGCCCTCATGGAGCTGAAAGTCTACATAGTCAGAACTCAATAAATGTGTGCTAATAAACAAGCAAATGAGATGGTGGCTGTCACAAGGCCATAGTCTTATACCTTCTGGGAGCAAAGCCTGGCCCCTCTCTGTAGGCGGAGGAGCTTGAATTGGTGGCTGCAAATTTTTTGACTTGGGCACCATTTTGACTTGGGCACCATGTACTCTTTAACGTTATTAGGGCTTCCTTATTTTTAGGAGAGGAATGAGATTTCAGTTGGTTTACTAAAGAACCATTTTCTATCTTACATCCTCTTGAGTTGTGTACTCCGTAATACGGTGGCCTTGCATATAGAATTGGTGAAACATCATCTGAATTCCATCAGTGTGCACTAGCAGGCACCATCCAAGACATTCATTCTCCAGAGGGTGGAAATTGTTCTTGGTGGGGAGAAAAAAAATTCAGTATTACAATGGTTTTTAATCCTCCAAAGGACCACAGTACGTAAACAGGTGTAAAGTGTATCTATGGTATTAAAATGTCCTGGGTGAGCTCTTAGGAGAAGATGTCTGAAAAGTCTCAATAATGGGAAAAAAAATTGAGAAACACCGATCCTAGATAAGCTTCTTATTTTGAAGGCATGGGATGGACCAATTTGATCATTAGATCATTTTCTTCACTGTTTATCCTGAAGGGGAGGGGATCTGTTCCATTGGCAAAGATCTGCTCCACTAAATATCCTTGTTGAGGAAGTTTTCCGTGCTAGCAGAGATGCGCTGTAAACTTGACAGTCAATATAACAGCAAAATAGAGCTTATGTCTCCTGCCCACTGGCTTTGACAAACACTCTGGGTAATTAGAGGGCAGTCAATCATCAACCATACCTTTCATTTTAAAAATAATGATCCTGTAATGTCCCACAAGGGAACACATTGTGAGGTGATATGTACTGGAAATAAAATGCTGTAAAGCGAGTGGAAATATAGCTGTCACTCCAGTCTCCAAGTCCTTAGCAAAAACTGTGATGAAACTGGAAAGACGGAAGCATCTGAAAACCAAGTCACTGCAGAAACAATGAGCTGGGATGGTGATATCTGGACTTGTTTCACAGAAGAAATGTAAATGCAGGTAGATTTTGGGTTTTGGGGTGTAGTTTCATCTACCATGTTTTCCACAAGGACTAACCAATACAAAACATCACTATATAAAAGAATGCAGTGAACTGTTGCATTTAGAATGATACATGATCAGATTCCAGATATTAGTATCACCAAGTGAAGTATGTGCATTTATCATCCCTGGATAAAGAACAAGGAATAGGACAGAACACAGGTGAAGAACCAGAAAGAGCATAAAATCCCTCAAAGTCCAAATTCCCAGTCCTTATTTCAAAGTTATGGAGCCCCTTAACATAGTATTTTATTTCCCACTTTACATCTTGTTTTGTTTCATAAAAAATATTACATGTCTAGTTACCTCAATTACACAAGCAAATGCATGGAAGTTTTTCCTTCTTTCTTACTAACTTTCCTTTGGCCCTTCCTCCCTCCCTCCCTCCCTCCCTCTCTCCCTTCCTTCCTTCCTTCCTTCTTGCCTGAAGAATTTATTGAGCGGAGGCACTCTGTGTAAGATAAGATGCTAGGTTCAGGAAATATAAACAGAGAGATAATTTCCTAGAAGGGACTTGTTCATAATTTATGACGAGATTCAGTTTATTACCAAGAATACCATTCTGTTTTAGGAAATTTTGGTTTGAATGAATGAATAATTTCTAGTTGTTATTTACTGAGTTATTTTGCTCTTTATTTTCACAGCACTGGTTGAAAATGGATTTGATATTAGTTATGGGCAGAGACTATGGGCCAGTTTATAAAGCACAGCGTTAGTCCCTTCTTTATTATAACACATTAGGGGCAGTAGTAGGATGCAAATAGTTGGTACAAGTCTTTATCATGGTACTGGGCAGTAGGGGAGAGTTTGGCCAGTAAAGAAATGACAACTGTGTCCCTAGAAGTAATTTTTCCATAGTTACTCCTTGATATTGCTTATATTTTTTGAAAATTAGTGAACATATGACAATAATATGGGCGTGGGGTGTTGGGTGAAGGGAGAGATTTCATCAGATGCAGAGAAAGTGATCCTAGGTTGGTTGGTTGGTTTGTTTTTTCCCAAGTGTCTGATGTCTTTTGGCCCAATCTGAAAGTAGGTTCCCAGAACAACAGGGCTAGGTCATATCCAAGACCATCGGAAAGGGTAGAACAAGAGCTCCTGGGCCTGGTGTAGAACAAAAGTGAGCACTAGCCGCCATGGGCAGGCAGGCCTAGAAGGTGCCACTGTCAGGTGCCTTGCTGCAGTAAACAAGTGGCCCCTTTTGCACAACTTAGCAAAAGTTCAGTTAAGACTCGTGTTAATCTCTCCTGGATTCCATTTGTCCTCCTCCACCGTAATTAGTGAACAGTGAATCAGGGTGGCAATATTCAGTTTGTATCAGGGTAGCTTTTTTTTTTTTTTTTTTTTTTTTTTTTTACGCGGGCCTCTCACTGTTGTGGCCTCTCCCGTTGCGGAGCACAGGCTCCGGACGTGCAGACTCAGCGGCCATGGCTCATGGGCCCACCCGCTCCGCGGTATGTGGGATCTTCCCGGACCGGGGCACGAACCCGTGTCCCCTGCATCGGCAGGTGGACTCTCAACCACTGTGCCACCAGGGAAGCTCCAGGGTAGCATTTGAAAACTTAGGAGGTGGAACCAGATCAAATTGCTGCCATGCAATCATTTTTGACCTACAGAAATGGCAATTTCCTATACTTCAAGCTGCTAGTCAATTCTTTGGAATTTAGGAAAGATGTTCCCCATGTAAATATGTCATATATGGCAAGACAGCCTTCAGGCCAGTTCACAGGAGCATATTAACCCATAATGCAGCTGAAATGTTGTATATTTATGATGTACAGTATTAGAAGGCAAACTTATAATGCCAGCGATTTAATGGAAACAAACAACAAAAAAAGAAGACTAATAAGAGCCATCTTTGATTGTATTTTATTATCAGTGCTTGAGGAGAAGCAGGTTTTAATGGAACAATAAGGAAGTGCATGGAACTAGTGAAAGGAATTTAACTCTGAGGACCTTTAAAGGATGTTGATCCTGGCTAATTAAAAGTTAGGTCTCTCTTTACTGTCTTGGCTTCACCAATATCCACTTGCTCCCTAACTCTTTGCATTCTGGGTTCCATTCCCATAACCCTGAAGAAACTGCTCCCTCAAAGGTCACTAGGGAATCGCTGGTTGCCAAGGTCACGGCATCTTGGTCCTCACCCTCCTGAATCTTTTTGACACACTTGACAGTGTAGGGCGCTCTGCCCCCCTCTTTGATACACTCTTCCTTCTTGACTTTTCTGTGATATGATCCTATCCTTTTACTCATCCGCTCTCTCTAATCATTCTCCAAGAAGCCAGAGAAGAAGTTGAAAGGGAAAGAAAGACATGGGTGAAAAATTAAGAGATTTTGTGTAAAGTATAGTTGAGCTGTCAGTAGTGAAAGAAAAGAGAGTTGCCTCTTGTGCATAATGAAGGTCATGGAGAAAATACTTGGGCCTGAAGGTTCTCTCTGCTGACCACCAACAGGTTGGTTGCTCTTCAGAGAAGCCTTGGAGTAAGAGATAAAAGGTGCATAGGAGTCATTGTATGTTAAATAATCAGTGCTTCACACAGTGGTGGAGAGCACCAAGGCTAGGGGAATACACATCCACAATCTGCAACTCCGAAATCCAAAACTCTGAAAACCATTTGGCAGCAAGCCTGGCCCAGATATGATACTCTTTATGATCTTTACTGTACTCAGTGGTCTTTATTTATTGTACTTATTGAATGCAGAAATATTCAACTGTTTACTGATAGGATGCTGCCCCAGATCTCACAGGGTGTAGATTAATACATGGTATATGCACAGTATTACCACTAGTATCGCCTGAGTTCTAATCCTAACACCACCATTTACTAAGTGGGTGGCCCCAGGTGAGTAGGGCTTCATAAAAGCGGAGAGGAAGCAATCTGGTGAAATAACTTATTTCCGTTTGATGTAAATAGACTAGCTTTAAAAAGGAACTAATACTTGCCCTATTTGTCCAAAGTGTTGTTGCGAGAATAGAATGAAATAAAGAATAAACACAGCAAAATTAATGAAGAAAGTGTGCACTGTGAGTGAAATTTTTCATTGTTAAAATTGATAGTGAAACTTCTCAACTTGAGGCCATAAAGAGGAATAAGGATTTATTTAAGGAAAATATTTTACTGTATGAATAATTCATAACTACAATGGCTTAATCTCAGAAGTAGATAACCTACCCATCTAGGAAGACACAACTACACACAGATGAAGTATCTATTTGAATTTTCAACCCAAAGAAATTAAAAAAAAACAAAAACAAAAACAAACCTACAAAACTCCACTAGTGTAATTGCAAATAAAAAACTTCCAAGTCCGTACACATTGCTTCTAACTACCACGATGCCTTCATTTTTCCCTAGAGGATATAATTCTATATAAGCCCTGAAGAGACAGAGAGACAGATTGAGACAGAGAGAGGGAAACTTGTGGTAACTCAGCTAATCATCCCAGTATAAACTTCAGTTCAGTTAGGTAATGATGATTATGTTTTCAAATAATTACTCTTTTTTTTTTGACTATCATCATTGAACCAGTTGACATTTGTTGAATCAACTGGCCTCCCAATAAACTGAGTTAAAAATTATACCTGACTGGATGGGCAAGCTGTTTTGTTGAATTAACTACTTAATATGGTAGAACTTTGTGCATCCAGTCAAATTCTACTGATACTTAGACTCTCCTATATTGAGGATTGGTGCCTGTGACTTTTCTGCCAGGTATGTGGGGATGAGTCACCCATCCTATTTCTTCATTAGTTAGGACTGTTACAAGCAAAGACTCAAAGGTCCCTGGGAGGACAGGGCCACAAGACAGCAGTAGAAAAATTTCATATCATAAGCATTTTGGCTTTTTTTTTTAAATTTTACTTGAATTTTATTTTTTCATTTTTTATTTTTTTAATTATTTTTTAACATCTTTATTGGAGTATAATTACTTTACAATGTTGTGTTAGTTTCTGCTGTAGAGCAAAGTGAATCAGCTATACGTATACATATATCCCCATATCCCCTCCCTCTTGCGTCTCCCTTCCGCCCTCGATATCCCACCCCTCTAGGTGGTCACAAAGCACCGAGCTGATCTCCCTGTGCTATGCAGCTGCTTCCTACTAGCTATTTTACATTTGGCAGTGTATATATCTCAATGCCACTCTCTCATTTCATCCCAGCTTAGCTTTCCTCCTCCCCATGTCCTCAAGTCTATTCTCTACATCTGCGTCTTTATTCCTGTCCTGCCCCTAGGTACTTCATAACCTTTTTTTTTTCTTAGATTCCATATATGTGTGTTAGCATATTTGTCTTTCTCTTTCTGACTTACTTCACTCTGTATGACAGACTCTAGGTCCATCCACCTCACTACAAATAACTCAATTTCATTTCTTTTTATGGCTGAGTAATATTCCATTGTGTATATGTACCACATCTTCTTTATCCATTCATCTGTCGATGGACACTTAGGTTGCTTCCATGTCCTGACTATTGTAAATAGAGCTGCAGTGAACATTGTGGTACATGACTCTTTTTGAATTATGGTTTTCTCAGGGTATGTGCCCAGTAGTGGGATTGCTGGGTCATATGGTAGTTCTATTTTTAGTTTTTTAAGGAACCTCCATAATTTACTCCATAGTGGCTGTATCAATTCACATTCCCACCAGCAGTGCAAGAGTGTTCCCTTTTCTCCACACCCTCTCCAGCATTTATTGTTTCTAGATTTTTTGATGATGGCCCTTCTGACCGGTGTGATGTGATACCTCATTGTAGTTTTGATTTGCGTTTCTCTAATGATTAGTGATGTTGGGCATCCTTTCATGTGTTTGTTGGCAATCTGTATATCTTCTTTGGAGAAATGTCTATTTAGGTCTTCTGCCCATTTTTGGATTGGGTTGTTTGTTTTTTTGATATTGAGCTGCATGAGCTGCTTGTATATTTTGGAGATTAATCCTTTGTCAGTTGCTTCGTTTGTAAATATTTTCTCCCATTCTGAGGGTTGTCTTTTGGTCTTGTTTATGGTTTCCTTTGCTGTGCAGAAGCTTTGAAGTTTCATTAGGTGCCATTTGTTTATTTTTGTTTTTATTTCCATTTCTCTAGGAAATGGGTCAAAAAGGATCTTGCTGTGATTTATGTCATAGAGTGTTCTGCCTATGTTTTCCTCTAAGAGTTTTATAGTGTCTGGCCTTACACTTAGGTCTTTAATCCATTTTGAGTTTATTTTTGTGTATGGTGTTAGGGAGTGTTCTAATTTCATTCTTTTACATGTAGCTGTCCAGTTTTCCCAGCACCACTTATTGAAGAAGACTCTCTTTTCTCTATTGTATATTCTTACCTCCTTTATCAAAGATAAGGTGACCATATGTGCGTGGGTTGATCTCTGGGCTTTCTATCCTGTTCCATTGATCTATATTTCTGTTTTTGTGCCAGTACCATACTGTCTTGATTACTGTAGCGTTGTAGTATAGTCTTCTCTTTCTCAAGATTGGCTATTCGGGGTCTTTTGTGTTTCCATACAAATTGTGAATTTTTTTCTTCTAGTTCTGTGAAAAGTGCCGTTGGTAGTTTGATAGGGATTGCATTGAATCTGTAGATTGCTTTGGGTAGTAGAGTCATTTTCACAATGTTGATTCTTCCAATCCAAGAACATGGTATATCTCTCCATCTGTTTGTATCATCTTTAATTTTTTTCATCAATGTCTTATAGTTTTCTGCATGCAGGTCTTTTGTCTCCTTAGGTAGGTTTATTCCTAGGTATTGTATTCTTTTTGTTGCAGTGGTAAATGGGAGTGTTTCCTTAATTTCTCTTTCAGATTTTTCATCATTAGTGTATAGAAATGCAAGAGATTTCTGTGCATTAATTTCGTATCCTGCTACTTTACCAAATTCATTGATTAACTCTAGTAGTTTTCTGGTAGCATCCTTAGGATTCTCTACATATAATATGTCACCTGCAAGCAGTGACAGTTTTACTTCTTCTTTTCTGATTTGGATTCCTTTTATTTCTTTTTCTTCTCTGATTGCTGTGGCTAAAACTTCCAAAACTATGTTGAACAATAGTGGTGAGAGTGGGCAACCTTGTCTTGTTCCTGATCTTAAAGGATATGGTTTCAGTTTTTCACCATTGAGAACGATGTTGGCTGTTGGTTTGTCATATATGGCCTTTATTGTGTTGAGGTAAGTTCCCTCCGTGCCTACTTTCTGGAGGGTTTTTATCATAAATGGGTGTTGAATTTTGTTGAAAGCTTTTTCTGCATCTAATGAGAGTATCATATGGTTTTTATCCTTCAGTTTGTCAATATGGTGTATCACATTGATTGATTTGCATATATTAAAGAATCCTTGCATTCCTGGGATAAACCCCACTTGATAATGGTGTGTGATCCTTTTAATGTACTGTTGGATTCTGTTTGCTAGTATTTTGTTGAGGATTTTTGCATCTATGTTGATCAGTGATATTGGCCTGTAGTTTTCTTTTTTTCTGACATCTTTGTCTGGTTTTGGTGTCAGGGTGATGGTGGCCTCGTAGAATGAGTTTGGGAATGTTCCTCCCTCTGCTACATTTTGGAAGAGTTTGAGAAGGATAGGTGCTAACTCTTCTCTAAATGTTTGATGGAATTTGCCTGTGAAGCCATCTGGTCCTGGGCTTTTGATTGTTGGAAGATTTTTAATCACAGTTTCAATTTCAGTGCTTGTGATTGGTTTGTTTATATTTTCTATTTCTTCCTGGTTCAGTCTCGGAAGGTTGTGCTTTTCTAAGAATTTGTCCATTTTTTCCAGGTTGTCCATTTTATTGGCATATAGTTGCTTGTAGTAATCTCTCATGGTCCTTTGTATTTCTACAGTGTCAGTTGTTACTTCTCCATTTTCATTTCTAATTCTGTTGATTTGAGTCTTCTCCCTTTTTATCTTGATGAGTCTGGCTAATGGTTTATCAGTTTTGTTTATCTTCTCAAAGAACGAGCTTTTAGTTTTATTGATCTTTGCTATCGTTTTCTTCATTTCTTTTTCATATATTTCTGATCTGATCTTTATGATTTCTTTCCTTCTGCTAACTTTTGGGGTTTTTTTTGTTGTTGTTGTTGTTCTTTCTCTAATTGCTTTGGGTGTAAGGTTAGGTTGTTTATTTGAGATGTTTCTTGTTTCTTGAGGTAGGATTGTATTGCTCTAAACTTCCCTCTTAGAACTGCTTTTGCTGCATACCATAGGTTTTGTGTCCTCGTGTTTTCATTGTCATTTGTTTCTAGGTATTTTTTGATTTCCTCTTTGATTTCTTCAGTGATCTCTTGGTTATTTAGTAGTGTATTGTTTAGCCTCCATGTGTTTGTATTTTTTACATTTTTTCCTGTAATTGATATCTAGTCTCATAGCGTTGTGGTCAGAAAAGCTACTTGATACGATTTCAATTTTCTTAAATTTACCAAGGCTTGATTTGTGATCCAAGATATGATCTATCCTGTTCCTTGAGCACTTGAGAAGAAAGTGTATTCTGTTGTTTCTTGTTGGAATGTCCTATAAATATCAAGTCCATCTTGTTTAATGTGTCATTTAAAGCTGGTGTTTCCTTATTTATTTTCAATTTGGATGATCTGTCCATTGGTGAAATTGGGGTGTTAAAGTCCCCTACTATGATTGTGTTACTGTTGATTTCCCCTTGTATGGCTGTTAGCATTTGCCTTATGTATTGAGGCGCTCCTATGTTGGGTGCAGAAATATTTACAATTGTTATATCTTCTTCTTGGATTGATCCCTTGATCATTATGTAGTGTCCTTCTTTGTCTCTTCTAATAGTCTTTATTTTAAAGTCTATTTTGTCTGTTATGAGAATTGATACTCCACCCATCAGAATTTTTCAGTCCCTTTCTTTTTCTCTTCTTCTTCTGGGACCCCCTATAATTCGAATGTTGGTGTGTTTAATGTTGTCCCAGAGGTCTCTGAGACTGTCCTCAATTCTTTTCATGCTTTTTTCTTTATTCTGCTCTGCAGTAGTTATTGCCACTATTTTATCTTCCAGGTCGCTTATCCATTCTTCTGCCTCAGTTATTCTGCTATTGACTCCTTCTAGAGAATTTTTAATGTCATTTATTGTGTTGTTCATCATTGTTTGTTTGCTCTTTAGTTCTTCTAGGTCCTTGTTAAACGTGTCTTGTATTTTCTCCATTCTATTTCCAAGATTTTGGATCATCTTTACTGTCATTACTGTGAATTCTTTTTCAGGTAGACTGCCTATTTCCTCTTCATTTGTTTCATCTGGTGGGTTTTTACCTTGCTCCTTCATCTGCTGTGTGTTTCTCTATCTTCTCATTTTGCTTAACTTTCTGTGTTTGGGGTCTCCTTTTCTCAGGCTTTAGGTTCGTAGTTCCCGTTGTTTTTGGTGCCTGCCCCCAGTGGGTAAGGTTGGTTCAGTGGGCTGTGTAGGCTTCCTGATGGAGGGTACTGGTGCCTGTGTCCTGGTAGGTGGGGCTGGATCTTGTCTTTCTGGTGGGCAGGGCCATGTCCGGTGGTGTGTTTTGGGGTGTCTGTGAACTTATTATGATTTTAGGCAGCCTCTCTGCTAATGGGTGGGGTTGTGTTCCTGTCTTGCTAGTTGTTTGGCGTAGGGTGTCCAGCACTGGAGCTTGCTGGTCATTGAGTTGAGCTGGGTCTTAGCATTGAGACAGAGATCTCTAGGAGAGTTCTCGCCGATTGATATTACATGGGGCCGGGAGGTCTCTGTGGTCCAATGTCCTGAACTCGCCTTTCCTACGTCAGAGGTTCAGGCCTGACACCCGGCCGGAACACCAAGACCCTGTCAGTCACACGGCTCAGAAGAAAAGGTAGAATAAAAGAAAGAAAGAAAAATAAAATAAGATAAAGTTAATAAAACTTTAAAAAATTAATATAAAAAATTTCAAAAGGGGAAAAAAAGAAGAGAGCAACCCAACCAATAAACAAATCCATCAATTATAACAAGTGCTAAAAACTATACTAAGATAAACATAAAAATCAGAAACTAGTCAGTCGCATACAGCAAATCCCACGTCTGCGGTTGCCCAAAGTCCACTGCGTCAATTTTCAGATGGTTCGTTTTCTATTCAGGTATTCCACCGATGCACGGTACCTAAGTTGATTGTGGGGATTTAATCCACTGCTCCTGAGGCTGCACAGAGAAATTTCCCTTTCTCGTCTTTGTTCGCACAGCTCCCGGGGCTCAGCTTTGGATGTGGCCCCGCCTCTGCGTGTAGGTCGCCTGAGGGCGTCTGTTCTTCGCTCAGACAGTACGGGGAGCCGCTGATTCGGGGGCTCTGGCTCACTCAGGCCCGGGGGGAGGGAGGGGCACGGAGTGCGGGGTGAGCCTGCGGCGTCAGAGGCCGCCGTGACGTGGCACCAGCCCGAGGCCGCCGTGCGTTCTCCCGGGGAAGTTGCCCCTGGATCCCGGGACCCTGGCAGTGGTGGGCTGCACAGGCTCCCGGGAGGGGAGGTGTGGAGAGTGACCTGTGCTCGCACACAGGCTTCTTGGTGGCAGCAGCAGCAGCCTTAGCGTCTCATGCCCGTCTCTGGGGTCCGCGCTGATAGACGCAGCTCGCACCCATCTCTGGAGCTCGTTTAGGCGGTGCTCTGAATCCCCTCTCCTCGCGCACCAGGAAACAATGGTCTCTTGCCTCTTCGGCAGTTCCAGACTTTTCCCCGGACTCCCTCCCGGCTAGCCGTGGCGCACTAGCCCCCTTCAGGCTGTGTTCACGCCGCCACCCCAGTCCTCTCCCTGGGATCCGACCGAAGCCGGAGCCTCAGCTCCCAGCCCCGCCCGCCCCGCCCCGGCGGGTGAGCAGACAAGCCTCTCGGGCTGGTGAGTGCCGGTAGGCGCCGATCCTCTGTGCGGGAATCTCTCCGCTTTGCCCTCCGCACCCCTGTGGCTGCGCTCTCCTCCGCGGCTCCGAAGCTTACCCCCTCCGCCACCCGCAGTATCCGCCCACGAAGGGGCTCCTAGTGTGTGGAAACCTTTCCTCCTTCACAGCTCCCTCCCACTGGTGCAGGTCCCGTCCCTATTCTTTTGTCTCTGTTTATTCTTTTTTCTTTTTTCCTGCCCAGGTATGTGGGGAGTTTCTTGCCTTTTGGGAGGTCTGAGGTCTTCTGCCAGTGTTCAGTGGGTGTTCTGTAGGAGTTGTTCCACATATAGATGTATTTCTGATGTATTTGTGGGGAGGAAGGTGATCTCCACGTCTTACTCCTCCGCCATCTGGAAGGTCCTCCACCTTTTGACTTTTATTTAGCACAATTCCAGGTAATCTAACGTGCTTTCTGAGGACCTAAAGAAAATTTAAACCTATGAATGCAAGAACTAAAATCTGCTTGCTCAAAAGCAACGGAGGCTTGCCAATGCTAATATCTTTGCCATCATTCCAAGGGTGACTGAAGCTCATATTAAATGCTCATCATATATTATAGTGTTTGTCTGCTAGATTATCATCTGCTTAGCTATAAAGGGGAATACCAAGGTTCATTTTAGTAGTACAGTGATTGCCGAAAGCCTCAGGTTACAGTTTCAAATATAGTGCTTTGACACAGCACATTCCAATAGATCGGGGTGGGGGGGGAAGCCATTTATAAAACCTCCCCAAGGATTATACAGGAGTCCTTTGGGGGAGAATTGAGGGTGTGGGGGGCTAGAAATCAGGGTACCTGGCAATTTTTCTCATAGTTTTATAGTTCATTTTTACTTTGTGTTGCGAGTGCAGATAGATGCCTTAAATATCTATGTATTCCCTTTCACCACCTTCCTGTCAGACTTATGTTTCTTTCCAGATAGATAGGTTATCTTAGTTAAGATTTAGTCATTGTAGATATGAATATCCGTATTGTAAAATAGTTTCCCTAAATCAGTCTTTTTTTCTTCTCTTTGTGGACTCAAGTTGAATAGTTTCAATAACACTTTTTCTAAAGAGTATAAAAGTTTTATTCACAAGGTCCATTTTATTCATGAATTTTTATTGCTTCTCATTATTTATTTTATTCAAAAGCAAGTATTACTAATCTGACTTAACAAAAGAAGAAACAGCTGAGCGAATTTAAATATCTTACCTGAAATCATGCAGCATTTAAAGATGTTCACATGTTGTTAGAGGGTTTGGAGCAACTGATTCCTTTAGTTTCCATATTTTAACTATACTGTTCTACGTTTAGCTTATTTCCGTTTAAAAAGGACTTTGTCATCAACTCCTCTTCCTGGAATGACTTGAAACATGTCATCAGTGCCATGCCAGCCATGTCCTCAATGGAGGAGAAGAGCTGGGTTTGGCGTGCCTGAAACCCCATGACTGGCTAATGTGCAGGGTGGTTGCCAGGATTATTCTTGGTCCAAACCAAATACAGTACCATGGGCAGTGGCATAGAGAGAAATCAGAATCTTAAACAGATTGAATGTGTTTCACAGCTGGAAAATTTTTAAAATGAGGATTATAGTTTTGCTTCAGCATTTGTATAGCTCTTTGGATCATTGTTGGCCATTCCTGTGCTATGCTTGATTTAGGTCATTTGCTATTTATACTTGGCTCAGGGGTAATGAAAGGCACATTTTAGTGGCTGTGATAAAACTGCAATCAGAACTGCAACTTTCCTCATCCTATATTGAGTCAGACTTAAATGGAGGAAGAAAACCCTGACATATCCTGCTAACATGGAAAGTCAGGGAATTCCCTGGTGGTCCAGTGGTTAGGACTCCACACTCTCACTGCCGAGGGCTCAGGTTCAGTCCCTAGTCAGGGAACTAAAATTCCACAAGCCACACAGCACAGCCAAAAAAACCCAATAAACAAAAAACAAAAAACCCCGAAATAAACAAAACAAAAATTAAAAAAACAAATGGAAATTCAAACCATGATATCATTCCTTTACTTAAGCCTCTCCTCTCTACCCATCTCTTTCTAGGTAGAACCCAACCTCTCTAAATGGTGATGGGGCCCTACACGATCTGCCTTCGGTTCCTGTACACCTCCTGCTACCTTTTTATTATAAACATTATCATGCATAAAGAAAGGTGGAGGAGTAGTATAATGAACACCCACTTATCCACCACCTAGATCTAACCATTCAAAACGAATTATAAAGGACTGGGAGAGATGAGGTGCTGAGAGGGTTGGAAATGAAAGGAGAGAGGACACACCGGGTCAGGCTGTTAGAGATGTAATGGAGGATGGGCTGGGCTCCTTACACAGGGAGTGGGAGGTAGGGGTGGGGAGGGGAGTGGGGAAGAAGCCCCATTTGGACTGTGGTTGGGGCTCATTCTCAGGGCAGCATTTGCTTTCCTTTGTTTGTTTCCCAGCTTTATAGAGATATAACTGACCTATAACACTGTGTAAGTTTAAGGTGTACAACATGTTGATTTGATATAGATTTCAAAGTGATGACCACTATAGTGTTAGCTAACATCTCTATCACATCACATAATTACCATCTCCTTTTTTTAAAAAATTAAATTTACTTATTTATTTTTGGCTGCATTGGGTCTTCATTACTGCACGCAGGCTTTCTCCAGTTGCGGTGAGTGGGAGCTACTCTGTGTTGCGGTGCATGGGCTTCTCATTGTGGTGGCTTCTCTTGTTGCAGAGCACAGGCTCTAGGTGCACGGACTTCAGTAGTTGTGGCTCACGGGCTCAGTAGTTGTGGCTCGTGGGCTCTAGAGCGCAGGCTCAGTAGTTGTGGTGCACGGGCTTAGTTGCTCCACAGCATGTGGGATCTTCCCGGACCAGGGCCTGAACCCGTGTCCCCTGCATTGGCAGGCAGATTCTTAACCACTGCGCCACCAGGGAAGTCCCCCATCTCCTTTTTTGTGGTGAGAACATTTAAGATTTACTCTTAGCAACTTTCAAGTATTTAATATAGTATCATTAATTATAATCACCATGTTTTACATTAAATCTCCAGAACTTAGTTGTCTTATAATTGGAAGTTTGTACCTGTTGACCAACATCTCCCCATTTCCCCCACCCCAACCCCTGGCAACCACCACTCTACTCTCTGTTTTTAAGAATTCGGCTTTTTTAGATTCCACATAGAAGTGATATCATACAGTATTCATCTTTCTATATCTGACTTATTTCCCTTAGCATAATGCCCTCAAGGTCAATCCATGTTGTCATGAATGGCAGAATTTCTTTTTTTTTCTCATGGCTTATAATAGTTCAATATATATGTGTGTGTGTGTGTATATATATATATATTTCCACGCCATGTTTTTTTCCAGGTTCATTGAGATATAATTGACATATAACACTGTGTGAGTTTAAGGTGTGCAAGGTAATGATTTTTATTTATTTATTTATTTATTTATTTATTTATTTGCAGTACGCGGGCCTCTCACTGCTGTGGCCTCCCCCGTTGCGGAGCACAGGCTCCGGACGCGCAGGCCCAGCAGCCATGGCTCACGGGCCCAGCCGCTCCACGGCATGTGGGATCCTCCCGGACCGGGGCACGAACCCGCATCCCCTGCATTGGCAGGTGGACTCTCAACCACTGCGCCACCAGGGAAGCCCTGATTTTTTATATACATATACTGCAAAATAATTACCACAATAAAGTTAGTTAACACACCCATCACCTCAAATAGTTACAATTTTTCTTTTTGTGGTGAGAACTTATAAAATCCACTCTCTTACCAACTTCCAAATATACCATACAGTACTATTAACTATAGTCGCCATACTGTACACTACATTTCCAGAACTTCTTTATCCATTCATACATTGACAAACACTTATGATGTTTCCATATCCTGCCTATTGTGAATAATGCTGTAATAGACACAGGAGTGCAGATATCTCTTTGAGATCCTGTTTTCATTTCCTTTGGATATATACCCAGAAGTGGGGCTGCTGGATCATATGGTAGTTCTATTTTTTAACTTTCTGAGGAACCTCCGTATTGATTTCCATAGTGGCTGTACCAATTTACATTCCCACCAACAGTGCACAAGGGTTCCCTTTTCTCCATCCTCACCAACACTATCTTTTATCTTTTGATGATACCCATTTAAAGAGGTGT